>NC_091814.1:22425000-23168750 GCF_041296235.1 Equus asinus
TTTGTTGAGTACCTACTGAGTACCCAAGGCCATCACCCACTCACCCCTCCCCCACCAACGCCCCCACACACACAAAAAGGAAAACAGGCTCAGGGACATTAAGTGACTTACACCTTGTCATTCTGCTTGTTAGTGGCAGAGGAGGTACTATAACCCCTTATCTGGCCTCCTCACCAGTGGTTTTTCCACATCGCATCCCACAGTCCCAGCCTAGGGAGGGAGAGGGAAGAGGTGTGGGACCTCCCTTTCTCCCCAATTCCCCGGCTCAGCACCACTACACGTTTTCAATCCCTACCGACCCCACCCCTAATTCCTCTCTTGGATCCCCCTCAGGACTTCCCTTCCTTCTTCTAGGGGTGTCTTCCCCGCTCCTGGGCCTTCTTGACCCCAGACCCAGACCCATCTTCTGCCCTCCTCCAGCTCTTCGCTTTCCCCGCTCAGAACCCTAACCCAGTTCAGGACACGTGAGGCCCCATCCGAGGTTCCCCTCCGCCACCCAGGACCTCACCATCTCAGCCGCACGCCCTGACTCGGCGCCTCCGTCGCCTCCGCCGCGGGCACAGACACCGAGGCACTGGGTGTTGACGCGTTGCTATAGCAACCAAGAGCCCGCGCTCCCGGGCCCCGGCCCCGCCCCCGCCCCCGGCCCCGCCCGGCCCATCAGCTCCGGCGGGCGAATGCGGCGTGCTGGCGGCTTCAGGAGCCCGCACCCCTCCCTCGAATCTTCCCCGCCCGGGGCTCGAGCGGGAACTGTGGCTCTGAAAAGTCTGACCTGCTCTGGCGCTCTCCGCTTTCACTTTGGCTTTGGCTGAATTCTTGGGTCAGGACCCAAATCCTCACGGGGCTAGCATGGGCCCAGGGGGTCGAACTCCTGGCAGCCCCTCTAAGAGCGAGGCCCAGGGTCACGGTTTTCCCCGGACGCTCCTCTTAGGTTACCATGGTTACCGTTGCCCCAGTGCACTTGCGGTGTTTAGCCAAACCCTGATGAGAGTTTAGTCTGCAGAAAAGCAAGCAGGATCAGAAGAAACAAGTGTCGCAACAGGAGAGAGTCTGGTTAGACCAAAGAAAGAACTTCCAGCTGTGAGGATGTGTATGTAGTTTCAGGAGCAGTTCCTTAAAATGTGGGCCTCAGACCTCCAGCTCAGAATCACCTGAGAGAGTTTATTAAAAATAAAATGTAGGCCCTGCTAGAGGACCTGAATCGAAATCAATGGAACTGGCTTTAGGGGAACCTGCCTTTTCATGCTTCCCCATTTGTATGTTCTAGAAGGGTTTTCAGGAGTTTTATGATTTTCCCAATTCGGTTTGGCCCCTATCGCTCTGAACCTGCAGCCGGAACTGACCCCCACGGCCTGCCTGCCCTAAGCCTCACAGAACCCTCCCACGCGGCCCAGTACTTGTTTTTCCTGCAACGGGTGACTAGCTGAATTCTTAGGCCAAAAAGAAGTGGTGACTGTGATTCTGTGCTGCTTTCCCACTCCCAAACCTCTCTCCAAACGCTCACAGCCCGCCTTTCTGAAGCTCACTCCAACTTGGCTTTTGTGTTTCAAAGCCAATCGCTTCATCTTGTGACGTGTTCTGGGCCAAAGGAGGATTGGCTGCCGAGGTAGGGCCATTGAGGGCTCTTCACAAGCCCCAGGGAAATGGAGGAAGGGAGCAGAGGTCACCTCCAGCTGTTTTAAAAGGAGGCTTCACATTCCTTCTCTAGATTTCCCAGCCTTATCTCCTTTGGGAAGCTCAAAAAGACAGGATGGGGGTGGGGGGCGCGGCGGGCACAAGTGTTGGAGGTGGGATCAGAGGCGGGGAGAGAAGAGTAGCTACAATAGGGGCAGATCTGAAGGAGGGGCACACCCGCCGGCTTGGGAATCAGGAAAGGACTTTTCTGTTCCTGGCACCAGTCCTTTCCCAGCCTTGGCATCATAACCCCCTCTTCCCTGCAGCCCAGAAAGGAGGGAAGGTGAAGTAACCAGCCCGCTGTGGATCGGATGCTTCCGGTAAGTTTTCCACCAATCCTCAGAGCCACATTTCTATGGGGTAGTTCTTATCCTCCAGAGAGGAAACTGAGGTGAAGAGAGAGAACGGTCCAAACTTCAAAGTTTCTGTTCTTTTCTCAACCCAGGCGGCCTCTCTGAGGGAAAGGTGTCAAGTTGAGGCGGGAAGGAGGGACGATAGAGTGCAGTGCAGCGTGAGGGAATCACCTCCCAGGCTTTTGTTTGAATTTACTTCGAAGCTATCAGTGCTTAAGCTTCAGGCATCCTATTTTCATGAGCCCCATGCAAGGCTCATATCAAGGCTCTTAGCGATGTGTCTACTTGACCATGGTTTTTTTTGCAGAAATAAGCTAAGTTAGGGATTTATTCTGGATTTAGTAAAACATGTTTGTGTGGTTCTCCATTATTTCCGTGTATAGTTACGTTACTGCCTGCTGTCCTGGTGTAGGAATGGCTGCCTGGAACACTCCTTCCACTAGTCCACTATGCCAACTCACCTGATGTCCAGACTGGAAAGTGCCAGCCATATTCTCCACATCGATATGTGCTATGGTGCCAAACACCAGAAGTATTTGCAGAGCGGAGGGAAAACAAGGTTTGAATTAAACAAAACCAGAAGCCAGACTGTGAAAAAATTCGAACCCTTCATTGTGTCAAATTGTAAGTGGAGATTCTGTTCCTATCGATGCCTTCAAAACTGAAGTTCTCTCTGACCAGGGAGAGACCCAGTAATGCAGCATATATAATTATAAACACGTTATGCATCTCATCAGAGAAAAAACTGCCTTGAGAGGACCTAGACTTTGTGTCTTCTTCTGTTTTTCCAACAGTGATACATTCTCTTTTTGCATTCCTCTCATAGAAAAGAGTACTTTAGGGGCCGGCCCTGTGGCCAAGTGGTTAAGTTTGCGTGCTCTGCTTCAGCGGCCCAGGGTGTCGCCAGTTCGGATCCTGAGTGCAGACATGGCACCGCTCATCAGGCCATGCTGAGGCAGCATCCCACATAGCACAACTAGCCACAACTAGATGGACCCACAACTAAAAAAAATATATACAACTGATAAAACAAATAATACAAAATAATATGACAAATAAAAAATATATATATTGGGGGATTCGGGGAGAAAAAGCAGGAAAAAAAAGAAGATTGGCAACAGTTGTTAGCTCAGGTGCCAATCTTTAAAAAAAAAAAGTATTTTAAACACACATGCCTACTTGTATTTTTCTAGGTCTAATAAGACCGTCTTTCCATTTAAAAACTATTCAAGCCTATGAGTAGTTTTCTACTACTGCTGTAACAAACTGCCACAAATTTAGTAGTTTAAAAGAACACAAATTTATTATCTTACAGTTCTGGGGTTCCACATGGGTCTCACGGGGCTAAAATCCAGGTGTCTGCAAGGTTGCATTCCTTCCAGCGGCCCCAGGGTGAATCCTTTTTACAGTGTCTAAAGGCCACCCATCCTCCTTGACTCATGGTCCCCTTACTCCATCTTTAAAGCCAGTAACACTGCATCTCTGAGCTCTCCAAAGGAGTCACATCTCCCTCTGCTGGGAAAGGCTCTCTGATTTTAAGCACTCAAGTGATTAGGTTGGGCCCACGCAGATAATCCAAGATAATCTCCTCATCTCAGGGTCTTTAACTTAATCATATCTGCAAAGTCCCTTTTACCGTGTAAGGTAAATATTCACAGGTCCTGTGAATGAAGAGGTGGATATTTGGAGGAGGGGAGTGCATTATTCTGCCTACTGCACCTTGTTAGGTAACGATGGTGTTTCAAGGATCTATAATATATTTTCAAAGGCTTGGAAGAGAAACACAAACATAAACAAAATGCAAAAAATTTATTCAAAACGTTGATACAACTTGAACATGTCATTCTAAACTGCATTTTAGAAAGTCTCTTAGAAGATTTAAATAATACAGGTGAGATTTAACAGATTTGGATATATATCAAGAGTATATTTTCTTCTTTTGTCAACTTTAAATGTATGTATTAAAGAACAGAAAATTTTCTTAAAAATTAATGGGTTTATTCTGCACAGCAAAGGAAACCATCAGCAAAATGGAAAAGCAACTTACCCCATGGGAGAAAATATTTGCAAATCATATATCTGATAAGGGGTTAACATCCAAAATGTGTAAAGAACTCACACAACTGAATAGCAAATAACAATCTGATTAAAAAATGAGCAGAGGATCTGAATAGATATTTTTCCAAAGACGATATTCAAATGGCCAACAGGTAAATGAAAAGGTAGTCACCATCGTTAATCATGAGGGAAATGCAAATCAAAACCACAGTGAGATATCACCTGATATCTGTTAGAAGCCTGTTATCAAAAGACAAGAGATAACAAGTGTTGGCGAGGCCATGGAGAAAAGGGAACCCTTGTGCACTGTTGGTGGGAATGTAAATTGGTGCAGCCACTATGGAAATGGAGGTTCCTCAAAAAATTAAAAATAGAACTACCATATGATCCAGCAATTCCACTTCTGGGCATTTATCTAAAGGAAATGAAAACACTAACTCAAAAAGATGTATGCACCCCTCTGTTCATTGCAGCTTTATTTACAATAGCCAAGACTTGGAAGCAACTTCAGTGTCCGTCAGTGAATGAATGGATAAAGAAAATGTGATAGATAAGTATATATAATGAAATATTATTCAGCCATAAAAAAGAAGGAAATCTTTCTATTGGTGACAACATGGATGGACCTTGAGGGCATTATGCTAAGTGAAATAAGTCAGAAAGAGAAAGACAAATACTGTATGATCTCAGTTATATGTGGAATCTAAAAAAAAAAACCAACAAACTCATAGATACAGAAAATAAACTGATGATTGCCTGAGGGTGAGGGGAGGGAAGGATGGGGGATGAGTGAAATGGGTAAAGGTGGGCAAAAGGTTCAAACTCCCAGTTATAAAATAAGTCAGTCCTGGGGATGTACTGTATAGCACGGTGACTATAGTTAATAATACTGTATTGTATATTTGAAAGTTGCTAAGAGAGTAGATCTTAAAAGTTCTCATCACAAGAAAAAATAATTTGTAACTATGTGTGGTGACGGATGTTAACTAGACTTATTGTGATCATTTTGCAATATATACAAATATTGAATCATTATGTAATACACCTGAAACTATGTCAATTATAATCTCAATAGAAAAATTAATAGCTTTATGAAACAAAAGTGGTAAAAAATGAACCATGAAATCGGTAGGAATTATTTTGAAATCGAGAAGCAAATTGGAATAAAAATTTTCAGATTATACCAAAAAAGGTAATTCAATAAGGGCAATAGACAAATTTTGAATAGAATAAACAGGCACTTGGATTGTTTGATAATCCAATGAATGAGGAGAAGAAAATCATAGGAACACATTAGGAAAATGTTAAATTTCTTATTGGTTTGACATAAAACATCGACATGGATGGACATTGCATAAAACTCATAAAAACACTAACATGAGGACCTATGACAATCTGGTTAATGAGTGCCGTCAATTCAAAGAACATTCACGATCAATTACTGAACAACGTCCTGAAATCCTACAACGCATAGAAGAAAGAAATGGAGCACAAATTTTCCCAAATTTGACAACAATCATAAAAAATGATTTTACCAACAACAAACTGTCAAATGAAAGAAACATTCTAACCTATCAATAATCATAAAAGCATTGATCAATCCACGCTAGAGGAAAGCCCAAGTTATTGTTCTATTCTCTATATATCAAGTAATATGATAAAATCATTGTCATTTGAAGAGACAATAAGCAGCCAAAAAAGGTTATGGGTAAAAACCAGTTTAGAGTTATGTCAGGCAATGAAATCATACAAATCTTATGTTACTCTTCTAGATGTTATGATGTTTATAGCATTTGCCAGATTTTTAAAAATTTATAATTTGTTGTGATTTATTAGTCTAAATAAATGTTCACACCTGTAATTAATTTTGTATTAATTATTTTGTATTAATTATGGTGGGGCTTCCAAAATTGTATAAGCCTTAGGCCTCACAAAGCCTGGTTCTGCCCTTGATAAGTAGGGAGGCAACCTTTCCCTTCTCAGCAAAACTTGGCTCAAAAGCACAGCCATATCCATATCTGAGGGGGGCCGGGGTGGCGCCCGTGCTTTCACCTCCCAACCTCAGCCAGCTCTGCCCACTCCTCCCCTCACTGGCCTCTTCCACCTTCCCCCGTGCCCTTCCTTTTCTTCCTCTCGTTTCTACTTGCTGTGCATCTTCGGAGACTTCTTCCTTCTACCCCGATCCCCCAGCTCTCATTTCTCCTCTGCTTTCCTCCTCTGCTCCGTCCCATTTTCAGCGTTCTCACCGCCCAGCAAGCCGAGGGGTGAGAACAACTGGGAAGGTTTAAGAGGCCGAAGACGCCTGAGGAAGAGGGCAGGTCTGCATTCTCTGCCCAACCCTAACCCCACCTCCCGCTGCCTGACCCTTCCTATCAAGTTGCCGCACCCAGAGAAGCCTCAGACTAAACCCTGGATTGCAGGCCAGGGGCCAGGAGCCCAGAGCCAGGCAAGGAGCTGGGCGCCGCGGAGCTGAGAGCAGAGCACGGCAATCCCGGGCTGGGCTGGGCTGGGTCCCGAAGCTCCTCCTCACCCCACCTTCCTGGGTGCCGGGTCAGGCTGGCCCCACCCTGCTGGCCTCCTGAGGAGCTCCCCACACTGGCTGAAGCAGGAGGGATAGGAATTGACTCTGGGATGAAATAAGCACATTTAAATGGGAGGAGCCTGGGAGACAAGACCCTGAGGAGCCATTTGGTTAAAATGAAAAGTCTGGCCTCTCACTTGAGCATGCCTCCTGTCTAAGAGAAATGAAAAGACAGACTTTGATTCCCTGCTTCTCTCTCTCTCTCTCTCTCTCTCTCTCTCTCTCTGCTTTAATTGCGTTTAGTAACGTGCACTTCCCAGCACAGGGATCAGAGATGCTGAGGCTGGGCGTGGGATGGGGTAGCAGGGCCACATATGTAGACTGAACAAAAGAGATGGGGCTTCCCCGTTCCTGTGGAAGAGTTTGTGTTAAGTGCATCCAGTCCTTTGTTAGCGATGGTCTACTCGGCTCATGTTTTCTCTGAACTCCTTTGCTATGAACATGCTGGGAGTTCTCCATGATAGGGACCCCACCTCCTTCCTCTGAACCTACCTCTATTGCCCTGTGCAGCTTCTGCTCCCCTTGTAGGGATGACCAACTGCCCATGAAGGGAATTCTGGGATGCCCATTGAGTTCTCAGTAAAGCACCATTTCTAGAGGCTGGTTCACAGCCAACTATTCTATGGCCGACAGACTGAAGAAGCTCTCCCATCAATTGTGCTCCCTGGGGCAGCTCAGTGAAGAAGGAAAGCAGTGACTGATTTTGGAGCCAGACTAGCAAGGTTAGAACCCTGGCTGGGCCACTCGCAGCTGAGAAACCTTGGGCAACCTGCCTAAGCGCCTGGGGCTTGTTCCCTTATCTTCAAGGTGGGGGAAGAGCCCAGAAGAGAGGGGTTGTGAAGAGAAGACGGGGCTCGAAAATCCATTTGCACAGAGCCTGGTGGTTTTCTTCCCTTTTCCTTCCCCCAGAGCAGGGGGATCCGGGGGTGGGGGAGGCCTTTGTCCTCAGTGTAGTATAAACACCATCAGGAATCAGACTGTAAATCCTCTAAGTCGCCAGGATGCCTGAGAGGCTAGTTTGCTACCCCCTTCTTCCTGGAATACTTGAACTCTCAAAATTGCCGTCAAGTCTTTCTAAAACAAAGTAGGACTTAAAACATAAATAAATACTGAAATGCATGAATTATTTTACTCAAAGTATTTGCTGCCTTCCCTCTTTCTTCAAAACTCTCTTTCTCTTTCCCGTCCTCAAAAACCATAGGGCCTTCCTGCTATAGCCTGAGAGACCAGGCATGGGGCGGGGACAGGGGAGAGAGTTTGAGGAACAAGAAGAAATTCGGGACCAAGGAGAAAAAAGTAGGGTGGAGTGGAGATGGGGGAGGGAGATGGTAGGGTGGGAGTGGAAGCTTGGGCTGGGAGCTGAGTCTAGAGGGGGAGGGAGGGGAGGTGGAGAGGGCACAGGCCAGAAGGACAGTATCACCTTCTGATATGGGAGGGCGGGGGCAGGGGGGATGAGGCAATGAATAAGGAGCTGGACCTCCAGAGTCATGACAGAGAAACAGAGGGTCACACCCCTTCCACCTCCCCTGTTCCTGGCCACCTTCCCACTGGGCAGATATCCCTCAGGCCACATAGAAGGACATGAACGAATCTGCAGCCTCCCTCGCTTCCTCAAAACCTCATCTCCACCCCTCTTGCCACCCACTCCTAGTCCTCGGGCCTGTGTTGCCCGATGCCCTGGACATGCCTCCACACGCCTGGCACCGCTTCCCCTCCTACGTGACCAGCACAGGCCCTGGACTGGGTGGCGGATGTTGAGATAAGGCCAAGGAGGGGAAAACTGCCAGAGCCAGGAAGTTACACAGCCTGGTTCCCCTGGCAACCCAGCCACAGTCACCAAACAGTGTGGGGTGGGGGGTAGGGATAACTCCTGTTCAAGGCCTCAGGCCAGGGCCCTCCCAGACCTCAATTTGCTCATTGGAGAAACTTCTCTCAAAATCTCCTAGGACAGCGCTGCCTAAAAATTATGGGGGAAGCCACTTTAAAATGCAAATTCAAGACAGCACCCTACTACCTCCACCATGGATTCTCAGTCTAATAGGCCTAATGGGTCTAATTGGAATCTGCATTTCCAACCAGCACCCCAGATGATGCCCATGCTGGCCGTCTGAGGCTGCCCCTTAAAAAGCAGAGTAAGTTTCACAAAGTTGGGACTCCTTGTGGCAGGGTGGGGGAAGATACAGGATGAGGACTGGGGTATCCTAACCATCCTGTATCTGCTGGAGTCTACAGTCAGCCCTCTCCCCAGGGATGTTTCATTCTGGGTATTTTCAACATCCAGTGAGTGACCAGGAGTCCAGAGACATGGATTCTAGTCCATGCAGGACCAATTCAAAACCATAAACTTTGAATGAGCTCCTTCTGGGCCAGGTACTACTGTTCTGAGGGTCATGAGCCATACCAAGATACATAAGGTGTGCTTTCTCCTCTCAAGAACCCTGGGACCTGGGGCACATCACCTACAGACTCTAGGCTTCAGTTTCTGTCTTCTCCCCAAAGGGTATAAAAATACTGCAGCTTTCCCCAGAGGGGACAAGGCTCCCTGGAGTTAATAGATATGGAAGTGCCTTGAAAGGGCAACTCTCCACATTGTCCTGGTGGTTGTGGCAGCTTGTATTCCTGGAGGGAAAAGTTGAGCTGTCAGGGGCCTCCAGAAAGCTTAGGGAGCCTTGAGGACAGAAACCCCAAGTTGCAGGACCCAGGGGCTGGGCCTCGGGGTCTCTCCGTTAGTTCCTTTCTGAAGCTGCCAGATCTTCATTTGCCTTAGAGGACTGGCTGCTGCAGCGCTGAACTTCGTGCGCCCCTTCCCGGGCCTGACCTCTCACTTCCTCACTGTGGCCCTGGCCTCCGCCCACAGCAAAACCACGGCCCGTGCTGGCTGCAGGCCACCTCACAGGGGAGCTCCACGATGGGGTGAGCAATTAGCTTGGACTTCTTTTGTCATAAGTTTAAATCTCAGTTCAGCCACCAGCTGGGTTCTGCAAGTTACTTTTGCTCTCTTAGCCTCAGTTTCCCCATCTGTAAAATGGGAGAGAATACTATTTTGTGGTAGCATCGGTCCCCTTCTCCTGGACTTCCTGTCCTAGCAACAGATGCCACCATTTGCTTAGTTGCTAAAGCCAGAAGCCTGGCTTTCTGGAATCCTCTTCCCCTTCTTCACTGTCCACAGTCAATCAGAGAGTATTAAACAATTTCAGAATCCATTCTTTTCAGTCCCCCCTGGGCCTCCCTTAGCCAAGGCCACTCTCACTTCAGTCTGGACTGCCGCAGTACCCTCCTAAGGTCCACCTGCCCCAGTAGTCTTCCCCAACCCTAGGCCATCCTTTACCCTGCAACCTAAGGAAACTTGCAAGTAAGAACAACTCTCTGGGGCTGGCTGGTGGTGCAGCGGTTAAGTTCACACGTTCTGCCCCGGCAGCCCCCGGGTTCGCCAGTTCAAATCCCGGGTGTGAACCTATGCTGTGGCAGGCATCCCACATAAAGTAGTGGAAGATGGGCACGGATGTTAGCTCAGGGCCAGTCTTCCTCAGCAAAAAGAGGAGGATTGGCAGCAGATGTTAGCTCAGGGCTAGTCTTCCTCAAAAAAAAAAAAACAACTCTCAGCTCTTCATTCCCCTCCTTCAAATCCTTCAATAGCTCCCATGCCCTTAATGAAACATCCAAAATTATTAATTTGACTTTGAAGCTCCTTTGATGATCTAATCCTGACTTCCCTTTCCAATTGCATTTCTCACCACCCCACCCCTCCTGCCTCTAAACACATACATTCTATAGTCCAGTTCTGCACATTCTCACCTCCAGCTCAAGCACATGCCACACCCCTGCCTAGAACACTGTGTTCCTCATCACCACCACTCGCCTCTCCTTCATGCTTCTAATGATCCTTACATCCTCAGCTCAGACATTACCATCTTCCAGAAATCTTCATTGATGCCCCTCCCCACAAGGCTGGGTCATGTCCCCTCCCGTGTGTTCTCACAGCCCTAGACACCCCCTCAGCCTGCCACAAGTCACATTACACTATAATTGATTCTTTGCTTTTCTAGCTCCTCCCAGGAGGGCAGAGACTATATTTGTCTTGTTGACTGCTATATCCCCCAGCACCCAGCAGGAGCCCTGCCCTGAATAGGTGCTCAAGGAATATTTTTTGAAACAATGAAAGAACCAATACGAAATAGAGGTAAAGCTCCTAGCCCAGTGACTAGCAGAAAAGTGATTATGAATATCATCATCATCATTATCATCATCATTATCATCATCATCACTACAATTCATTTCCACACCGAGCACATTTCTCTGATGGAAACAAAATTCAAAATTCAGGTCCTGCCAACCGTGGGTGTGAAATGGTGTGACAGCCCCAGCATCTGAGGAGCTGTCTGTATGACCCTGCCTCACCCTCCACCTGCAGTGATGTTGATCTGTCCCTACCCCAATTGCTGGTTCTCACCCTAACCGGGCCTCTTTTCCGCTCCCACTCCGGGCCAGAAAGGAATAGCCTCTCACCCCCTCGCTGAAACTTGACCTCTGACCACAGAGCCAACGACTGCTCCTTTTTATGAAGGAGCCCTCTAACCAGCAGCCCCACTTCCCTGGGCAGATCAGGCGTGAGAATCCCTGAGATATGTAACCTCAGCTCGCCTTGACATCACCAGCAGCCTCCACTCTGGAAATGATCCAGGACCGCGGGAGGTTGGCGAGTGATCCTCCCAAAGAGCCCTATTTGCATTTCTCCAAGGGCACACATCGCTGGCTTCCTGAATCGTCATGACTCCTATCCATGTTTTGTCTCCCCTGCAGGACTATGCGCTCTTTGAGCAAAGAGATCATGTATTAATCGTCTTCATATCCCCCCAAAGGCCTGACATACAATAGAACCTCAATAATTGTTGAATGAACAAATATATGAATGAAAAAATGGGTGTGTGTATGAGCAGTCCCAGGCAGAATTGCTCATTTTCTACCTTAAGAAGATGGAATTTGTCCTATTATTGAAGACATTCCTCCCGACCCTTAAGAGAGTCCAGAGGCTAACGACCTTTGGGGTCGAGGATCATTTTTCCTTGTCTAACCTAAATTTCTGCATTGTCTTTCAATCAACCTCCATAGCCAGAGACTAAGACTCATTTCTCTGCAATGAGACAGTTACCAATTTACCCTTTACCCTTGTCTTCAACAAGTTTAATCCCAGGCCCTTTATTGTTCCCTCCCTTGGGCCCTATTGTCTGGCCCTTTCCCTGTTCCACTGCTCCTCGGGCCTTTTGCCAAGCTCTCAATGGCCTCTCTGGGCTGTAGAGCCTGGAAAGAGACATACTGTTCTCCACGGAGCCAAGTACAAATGCACAGGTGCGGACGTTCCCACCTACGCACGCAGGACGCATACCTCTCTGCACCCCCAATCCTCAGGCTTTGGTAAACATATGCTCATATGCTCATAGACAGTCCCCACACAGTCACAGATTCATCTCCTCCCACCTCACCCCCGAGCCCTAGTCCTGTGAATTCTCACACACCTGTGAAGAGACACTTGCACGCACATGAATAGACTGCACAGATCTATGCTTTTTCCTCATAGGTGAGCCAAACTAGGTGGAGCGTCAGAAGCCCTCTTCCTTGTGCTCCCGCCCCCCACCCCGCTCCTCCCCCTCCTCCCTGCCTTCCTTCTCCAACTCTCCTTTCCATTGGCCACCGTGGGCCAAGCCTCCTTTCTCTCCACCTCCACAGTGATTTTCCACTTCAAGGTTGAAGGCAAGGAGTAAATGAACTGAGGTTGGCTCCTGCCTCTTCCTCCTGCCCTCCTCCCATTTTTGCCCCCAGTTCTTCAGTGTACCTTCCATTTGCCCAGAGCATACACACCACTCTCCATCCCCTTCCAAATTTCCACTCCTCTGGCTGTAGGGAGTACTGGATTCACAGCTTTCTACCTTTGGGAAAGGAATGATGGGGAAGCAATGGAAGCTGGTTGCATCTCAGATCCAATGACAGGCTGGGTTGCTGAGACCCAGCCAGGGCTGGCTGAGCACCGTGTCACCAGACCAGGGGATTCAGGAACTCAGTAGTGTGATATTCATTCTTTCAACAAATATTTATCCAGCACCTACAACATGCCAGGCATTACTCTACATCAACTAAACCAATACAAACCTGCCCTTACAGAGTATATATTCTACGGGTGGAGACAAAATAAATAAGTAAAATATATTGGGTATCAGATGGTGACACGAGAAAGCAGGGAAGGAGGAAGGGGTTCAGGCTGAGGGTGGAGTGTGCAATTTTCACTAAGGTGGCAGGGAAGGCCTTATTTAGAAAGTGACATTTAAACAAAGACCTGAAGGAGAAAAAGGAGCAAGTCATGGTGGGACCTGGAAGGACGAGATTGTTCCGGGCAGCAGGAACAGTCCCACAGGGGCAGTGTTGGGAAACACCAGTGTAGAGAGTCATGGAAAATGAGGTGTGGAATGGCATGAAAAGGGGGTGCCATACGGAGGAGCTCTTCCTCCTGACCTCAGGGCTGGGATGCACCCTAGGCTCCAAGATCTGAAGGAGTGCCAGGAGAGATGAGAGAGGCCAAATGAGGGATGAAACTGTGACCTCAGATGGAACAAAACACCTAGAAGCCAACAGAAAACAAAACAATTTTTTTTTAGCAGAGAAAGTTTCACCCTGAGCTAGCATCTGTTGCCAGTCTTCCTCTCTCTCTTTTTTTTTTCTTTCCTCCTCAAAGCCCCAGTACGTCGTTGTATATCCTTCTAGTTCTTCTATATGAGCCACCACCACTGCATGGCTACTGACAGACAAGTGGTGTGGTTCTGTGCCTGGGAACTGAACCTGGGCTGCTAAAGTGGAACAGCCCTAACTTTAACCAGTAGGCCATCAGGGCTGACTCCCCAAAACAAAATTTTTAATTTTTTTTAATGAGGAAGATTGGCCTTGAGCTAACATCTGCCACCAATCCTCCGCTTTTTGCTTGAGGAAGATTGTTGCTGAGCTAACATCTGTGCCAGTCTTCCTCTATTTCATGTAGGATCCTATCACAGCATGGCTTGATGAGCAGTGCTAGGTCCACGCCCAGGATCCGAACCTGTGAACCCCAGGCCACCAAAGTGGAGCACACAAACTTAACTACTACTCCATCGGGCCAATCCCCCAAAACAAAATTTTGAGGTGTCAGTGCAGGCCATTTCCAGAAGGAAGGAGCTGAACCTGCAGCAAGATGGATTAAGGGGAGACATGCAGAGTCCTCACAGAGCTGCTTGGTGGATGGTGGTAGCTGCCAGAAGGCAGGCAAGCCCCATGGCTGAGCACCTCTCAAATCTAGTCGATGCTTGTCTTGAAGAGTAAGTTGGTCCAGGGAGTGGGGGATAAGGTTCCTTGAACCATCTCTGACCACGTTCAACAGGGCAGTGGCACGCTGGGCATCACCTCTCCCTCAGCCCAGTGTCCACACAAACCCTACCTTTTTCTCCACATTTCCAGTTCCTGAGCACTTGCTATGTGCTAGGACTATGCAGAATGCTTTCTGTATATATCCCACAAAATCCTCATAGCAGCCCCATGAGCAAGGAATTATTATTATCGTCAGTTTTCAGATGAGGAACACCCCCCCACCACCACCACCCTTTGTCCCCCTTGTCCCTCTATGGCTCCACTTCTTGCCGAGCCTGGAACAGCTAGTGACCAGGTTGACCTGGGCTCAAATCCCTGTCCCTCCACTTACTCCTTACATGGCGTTGGGCAAGGTTCTTGCCCTGAGACCCAGTGTGTTCATCTGGGGACGAAAGGGGGGAAATAATATAGTAATATCCACCTCTTGGACTATTGTGGGAATCTACTGGGAAAAGGCAACACATCTAAGTCTTGACTCTGTGACATGGTGGGTGTCTCAGAAAGTTGTGACGCATGTGGCTTTAAATAGTTAAATCAGAGCAGAGTGCAAATGGTTTGTTTTTTTAGTATAATTATCAGTGAATTCGAGGCTTTCTCTGCAGTGACATCACTCTCCCTCACTGGCATTCCACAAAACCTTCGTGAACCGGATAAAGGAGTGGAATGACAGATAACCCCCTAGGAATTAGCACACAGGCTACAGCCTATCTTATCTGGGCCCGCCCAGCCCCAAGGGAGTGCAGCAAGCAAGCAGATACCATGTCTCTGGTGCTGTGGTGTGGTGTCAGATCAGCCAGGCTGGGAGCCTCTGGGCTGATGGCTGATGCATGGCGCTAGCGTATGGCCTGGCATACAGTAGGTGCTTCTTGGCAGAGGGAACCACAGTGGGGCCAGGGAGTGATGGGAAAAACCTCTCTGGTCATCAATCTCTGCATAATCTGTCACCCTTGGCACAATGGGCAGCTTTCTCCTCCTAAGGAAACAGAGACGCCCTGAAGTAGAAAGGAGGAAAGGGACAGTGGAAGCCAGACCCCTGGGCCGGCTGATGGGGATGGGAACAGATGTGGGGGGCTGGCCCAGGGTCTCTCAAGTTCTCCCTAGGAAGACACAGGGTCTGATGGGGAGCTCATGGGGTAAACGTGACACCCAGGGGTTGGAAACTAAGGGTGGAATGTTCATGTCTGGGTCAGGGCTAGGAGCTCGGGACAACCTGAACCCAAAATTGATTATCTTGGTCCAAGGCCACCCAGCTAGAAGGACACCCTCGTTGCTAGGCTCTCCCCAGCATGCAGTTCCCGGCACGTGGGATCAACCAAGGCTTCCTCCTTCTAGCCATCACCACTACCTCCTTCCTGCTCATTCCCCAGCTTGCTAGTTCCTCCTCACCACCGCAACCCCCATCCCTTGCCCCCAAGCTGGTCTGGCCAACTCCAACAGAGGCCACCTTGCCCCAACCTTGTCTGAGGTGCTCCCCTTCCAGACTTGCCAGACAAAGGGCTGGCCAACAGCCTGCCCGACCCTCCTGCAGTGGCTGAGGCTATTGTGGCTGAGAGGCTGTTCTGGCTGGGGGAGGGGGCCCAGCCAGGACCACCCAGTTCCTTGGGTAGATGAGGGCTCCACCTCCCTGTGGACACTGCCCAGATATTCTGCATTATGGCTTCTAGCCCCAGGACAGTGAGGGCCTGTCCTTTCTCAATGCCAACCTCCCCTCATCCAAAGCAAGGAAGAAAGAGGATGGGGAAGGAAATCGAAGATGGGGGTGAGATTACAACCTTTCATCTCAAAGTCCTCTCCCCCTGTACCAGTCAGTGCACTTCTACCATATTCCTCCCTCCCCAGCAGTGGGCTCAGTGGCCCCAGACACAGCCAGAGTCCATCCAAAAAAGACAGATTCTTTATTTAAATCAGCAAACTCAGATTCTTCAAGCCCCAGCCCACAGTGGGCAGCCCTCCCTCCCCCGTCCCCTCACCCCCACTCCATAGCCACAGCGAGGGGAATGGAAAATGAGAAGCCAAGAGGGCCTCTGCCAGGGCAGGCGGCCGCAGATGTGTGGCGAGCGTAGTCCAGCTGTGGCTGGAGTGGCAGCCACCACAGGCCCCTCCCTATAAATTACGTCCCTGCAGCCACAGCTGTGGGCGAGGCATATTTGTGGAAGGAAGGCTAGAAGGCAGTGTCCCCAACCTCCAGCCAAGGAATGGATTGAGGGCACAGAGCTCAGGGGGAAGAAGGGCCAGAGGGAAAGAGAAGAGGTATGGTGGGGATGGTGAGGCCCCCAAATTTTGGTCCCAGCGGAAAAGAAGAGGCCATTTGTCCAGTTTTGGTAGGTTTGGAGAAAGGAATGTATTAGTAAGCATTGGGGAGAGGCCGCCATCGGGCACCCCCAGAGAAGACAGGCCAGGCCAGGCCCCCACCCTGGCAGAGGGGAGCTTGAGAGCTCAGGGGCTCTCAGGGAATGTCACTGCTAAAATATATATATATATTAACCATCCATGGTAGGGCAGGGGCAGGCTAGGGGGCAGGATCAGAGGATCTGGCGTGGCATCCCGTAGCCCGTCATGCCTGCCTGAGACGCCCCACGGTTGGTGCCCATCTGTAACCCAATCACATTCTTGCCCTCTTGCAGCTGGTCGTCCGAGAAGTTCCGAGGGTTCTCCTTGGACTTCCTGGGTGGAAAGGGAGCATTGGTTAGGAGGAGGGAGGAGGCTGCCCCAGTAAATGTCTTCCCTGGACAGAGCACAGGCTTTGCCATGGACTCAAGTGCTGGCACCAACCGGGCCCTCAAGAGCCTTGACCTCTCTGAAGCTACTTCCTTATCTCTCAAAAGGGACAGTCCCTTGCCATCCTGTGAGAGTTGTGAGGATGAAGTGAGATGAGGAATGTGAAAGTGCTTTGTAAAGGGCTGGCTGCTATAGTGTAACCATCATTTCCAAGGGACGGGAATGGGTGGGGTCATGGCACCTGTCCCGGGCTGGGCTGCCCCAGCGATACTCACTTAGGAAACCAGTTGGGATCCCCACGGAAAAGCCCATCGTTCCGAGCTACTGCCAGCCCACCCAGGTTCATCAGTGTCCGCTGCACACAGGCCATGTTCTTTCCTGGGAAGGAGAAAGGGGTGTGTTGGCCTCAACAGGGCTGGGGTCCTGGACGCCAGGGTTCCACCTCCATCATTAACTCAGCAGGTCCAGCTTCCTAATTCCTATACTCTTTATCCCCATACCCTCTCCATCCCAACTCCCAACATGGCCAACTAATCCTTACAACACACACACACACATACACCCCTCTTTGTCCTCAGGTGCCAGAAACCTGCCCCTTCTCCCTGGTCATGATGGCCCAGCCCCGTCTCTGGTCTTCTGGATGGCAGTGCCCAGCGCTGGCCCACCTTCCCAGAGGTCCACAGTCTGGAAGATGTCAGTGGTGTTGATGCCGTAGCGTTCGGCTGCTTGCAGGAACTGAGAGATCTGCTCCATCTGCTTGAAGGCCATGGCAGAGGCCTGGATCTTCTTCACTGGGGCCTGCCCCTCGGGGTACAGTCCATTAATGAGCTCACACAGCACCTGGGTGAGGACGGCAGTGTGCAGGGGTGAGGCCACGCCTACTGCAGATCCACAGGGAACCACAGAAGTTCCTCTCCTACCTGCAGACAGCTCTGACTCCCCCGGGGTGAGCCTCAGGCTCCTTCCTGCCCAGCTCCCTGCCTTGAGCCCAGACTGAAAACCTGGCTATTCCAGTATCACGGACTAGAGCACACCCTCCCACAGTTCTGTCCTCAGAGCTAGTCGTCCTTGTGTCACCCCAGGCCTTCTGCTGCAGGGGAGGCACAGTCACCCTCACCCTTCACTCTAGAGGAGGGAGGAAAGCACAGGTCATCCGCACGATGAAGATATCCAGGCTCAGGAGGAAGTCGGGATGGGTGCACCCACAGTTCTTCAGGTGAAACAACCCCTGGTCCCCCAGACCCAGCCCCGCTCTCCCAGCACTTCCAGTCGGAGGGGCCTGGCTCTCACCGTGCCATCCTTGAGCCAGTTCTGGAAGTGCTCTCGCCCTGGCTGGGGCCGGCCCACATCCTTTCGGCACTGACTGGTGATCCACTGGATCAGGATCTGCTCCAGGTCCGCATCGTACTGTTTCTCAATCTTCTGCTGCACCTCCCGGCTCAGGCCGTAGGCAGGTCCCCTGTTGGCCATTCTGAAGGACGACGGTAGCTGTGGGGAGCTGAGGAGAGGACACACCCAGGCCTGCGGTCAGCACTCTGCAGCCTGTGGGGTGGGGGGTTCTGCCTGCAGAGAGACACACCATATCCCCAGGGTGGGCCCCAGAGGTGAGAACAGAGGCCAAATGAGGGGATGCTCACCTTGACCCCTGGACATGGGCTGGAAGAGCACTGCTCAGAACTCTGGGAGGTGTTAAGGAGCCACGCAGGCCATCTCTGGGTGCCCCCCTCTATGACAGGCAGCCTGTTTATTATGTTGAGTCTTCCCATTAGATTTCATTTGAACGGTACCACTACTAGAATAAACTATAAAACGCACTGGAATGGAATATGGAGTAAATGAGGCCAAGATGGGGCATTCAGCCCCTTATTTGGGGTAGTCAGCTTTAGCAAAGGCAGATTGATCATTCTAGCCCTAATCCTGCTTTTTACAGCCCAGGGGAGAAAGATTTGGGGAGAAGAGGAAGAATGTGGAGTGGCTTGGGAAACCTATGCCAGGAGCTAGAGGACTGGATGTATATACCAGCAATTAGCCACTGGATTTTAAGTGAGCACCTGCTATTTGTGCTAGGGATTGTGGCAGAGACAGACATCATTGGTCCTAAAGTTGCCCTCAGTGCCATCAGAGAGACAAAGTGAGCAAAAAGGAGTGTGTAAGGATTGTACAGGATGAATCCTAAACTGCACATAGGAACTGTATGAATTCAGAGAAGAGTATGGGCAGAAGCAGCCTGGAGGGCTTCCTGGAAGAGGTAGGTCTGAGTAGGCCCTTAACAGATTTCAGCAGGCAAAAGGAACTTCCCAAGAGGACCCAGGCAATAAAAACAAATTCTACTTTCCTCTCTAGAAGCGGTGGTAGACAGAATAATGCCCCCCCTCCCAAAGGTGTGTGTGTGGTAATTCCTAGAACCTGTGAATGTTACCTCACACTGCCAAAAGGGACTTCCCAGACGTGACTGAATTAAGGGTCTTGAGATAGGGAGAGTACCCTGGATCACTCGGGTGAGCCCAGGGTACCCACAACAAGGGTCCTTATTAGCGAAAGACGGAGGCTGTTGAGTCAGAGTGGGAGAAGCAAGAAGGAAGCAGAGGTCGGAGTGATGCAGGGCCATGAACCAAGCAATGCAGGCGGCCTCTAGAAGCTGAAGAGCGAAGGAAATGGATTCTTCCTCAAACCCCGCAGAAGGAACACAGCCCTGCACACACATTGATTTTAGCCAGTGAGACCTCGGTTGGGGTCTCTAGAACTGTAAAATATTAAATATGCGTTGCTTTAAGTCACTAAGTTTATAGTAATTTGTTACCGCAGGAATAGGGAACTAAAACAGGGGCCTTGGGTGGTATTTTTAGGGAAACCCGGGAAAAGAGGGTAGGTGGGGAAATACGCAGGAGGGTTTCTTTAACTTAGTTTGAAGACCTCTGTTAGGAAGAAGTAGGTGGTTTCCTTACCACTGGCCTGACTTGGCAGCACTTCACAGTGGACAGTCTGTCCCCACCCACCACCTCCCTGCCCCGGGCCCACCCCTAGGGACCTGTTGAGCAAGTCCCAGGGATGCTATGGATGCCAAGGGGGAGCCAGGACCAGAGAAGGGACAGGACCCCATTTCCTGTCCCCGTCCTCTCCCTGGATCGGCCCTTCTTTCTGCTCTGAAATAGAGCTAACTGTCTGAGGGCACATAAAAGAGGATCCCCCAGCATGGGCACCTGTGTCAAGGAGAGGAAAGAGACACACTTCTCCCCACAGGTGGCTCCAGGTCAAACTTAAGGGATGAAGTCACTCTGGCTCCCTCTTTCCCATGCACCCCAAGATTAAACCATCCTGCCACCCCCTCCGTAAGCCTCGGGGCTCGGCCTCAGTACAAGGAGCCAGGGCACAGGGGCAGCAGCTGCCTCAAACCCCCTCACACCTCTCAGCCCCAGCATTGTGTGTCTCAGGCCAGGCCCCTCCCCCACACTCCAACACAGCGGCTCCTTTCTACTCCAGCTAATCGAGCTGCACATTTCCGGCAGAGATCCTCCCCATAAATCAGTTATTTTTAAACCTCATTAAGACCAACCCACCCCCTACTTCCCCCAGCCCAAAAGCCAGGCCAGATAAATGTCGGTCTGGGCCTTGACCCACATCACCAGCCACACACACACTCAGCTGGGGGAGGGCAGGCAGGTCGAGTGGCTGAGGCCAGTGGAGAGAGGCAGACAAGACCCCCCCTGCCCCCAGCCCAGGCCAGCCCCAGATGCCCAGCCACCACTCAGACTATATAAGCCTGTGACCCCTGACACACAGGGGCGGGGCTGGGAGAGGGAAGGGGGCTAGGAGCTGCTGCCACCAGTAAGCCCCTTTTCTCAGCCCAATGTCCAGACCTATCTTATGGGAGCAGCTCTGCTATGGTCACCTGGGCCTCAGGGCTGTCTCTTTACACAGCCAAGTGGCCTGAGGTCCAGGGATCACAATGGCCCAGGGAAAGAACGGGCAGGAGAATGATTAACCTGGACGCCAGAGTTAGGCGGGGAGAGCAAGCCAGAAGCCTGACCCTCCCAGTATCCCCCCAGGGGCCGGCGGACCCTACCAGGGTCCCCCATGGGCAGGACAGACTTGGCCTCCTGGACCCACCTCTGGGAGCCGGCTGGATGCTGAGGGCCTTTCCCAACTCCGGGGACTGCACACAGCTGGCAGTGTCACAGCCTCCAGCTGCAGTATCTTGGCTCCACTCTGGGGCCATTGCCCTAGAGACCTGAGGTGCCAGAGTCATAGGGCGGAGCTCTGGGAAGGGTCAGCCCAGAACCCAGCCTGCCAGCAGCTGTTTCTCCTCCCCACCCCCATGGGCGGGTGAGAGCTGATGGGCTGCGGCTGCTGGAGCTGGAACCAGCTGCTGGAGCTGGAGCCGGAGTGGCCCACCCTAGTAACACCCAGGGGACCAACCCCTGCCCTACCTCAAAGGAAGGGAACACAGCCAGTTGCCTACTGGGGTGGGGAGAAGCTATGTGGGAGATACCCAGAGCTGGGGATTCAAAGGGAAGACGACAGCTGAACAACTTGGAGGGTGGGTTGGCTGTGAGCAATCTAAACTCCAGGGAGAGCTGTGGGAACAGCCCTCACCCCCACCCACAAGGTTACAATAGTCAGGAAAGGGGGAGGGGCCACAAAAAGCACTCCAGCCCTCAGCCCCACCCAGACCCTGGGCTGGAAGCTTACCTCACCCCACCCCACCCCACGCCAATGCCAAAGAAAAGGCAGACAGGGTGGCGGTGGGAGGATTTGAGGGTTCCTGGCTGCAGTGTTTAATTGGGGAGACCAAGGGACTCTCCATTCATTGTGCAGACAGGACTCAGGGGAACTTCCCAACTCAGAATTGGGCTTAAGACTATTCTGAAAGAGCGAAATGCCACAGGGAGCCGGCAGAAGCAAGGATGGTGGGAGACCTATGATTAAGGGGCCACCACCCTGGGGCAGCCCCCTCACCAGCAAGAGTAAGTGAGCGGAAGAGAAAGCTGAAACTACACAAACAGGAAGCTACGAGGCTTGCACAGGAGGAGGGGTGAGGTGAGGGCCGTTGCCATGGCTTCTGTGTACCAAACACAGGAACGGGGCAGGATGGGGGCACCAGGCAGAAACATCCACTCAGCACAGAGTGGTGAGGAGGCTCTGAGCCCCGAGGGCAGAGGGGGGACTCTTGGGGAAAGGCTCCCTTGCAGCAGTTCTCAGTTATAGTCAGGTGCAAGGGACTCCTCAAGGAGGCAGCTGTGGAGGATATGGAGGGCACTGGCTGGAGACGGGAAGTTATAAGTTTTGGGGTACAGAAGTAGACTCAAGGAAATAGTTCAGGAGAAGAACAAATGCTGTAGGAACAGATAGTATATTCTGAGCTGGCCCCATACCTGAAAATCCTGGAGGAGAAGGGACAAGGTGAAGAAAGGATTAAAAGCCGATCCCCATGGGGCGATGGAGTGAGGGGGCCCATAGGAGTTAGACAAGGTTCTAGAATGGTAGGGCCCTGCTGGCCCCACCCTACCTTGGCTTCCTTTGCAGTTTTAAGCCTTCCCAATGGACCAGGAAGGAGAAATTAGGAGGGGAGTTGGAGATGGGGAGCTGTCCCTCTGTCTGGTGCTCTGGAGTCAAACACAATGAGGGAGGGTCCACCCAGCCACGGGTCTCCTCCTACACCGATCTGCACACCAGTCCATCCTCACTTCCACGCCGCTTCTTTCTGCTCAGAAACACCAAGTTCTCCCAGAACCTCCGTGCTATGGGCTCCAGGAGGCCTGCAGAGCCGGGAGAAGGCGGCAGTCCACTTCCGGTCCTGCTGGTCCGGCCCCCTCAGCCGACGACCCCCGCCCCCCCGCCCCCGCCACACCCTGGGCCGTTACTGCGGGATGAGTCACCCACCGCCCGCCGCTGGGGTGACGCAGTGGTCTGGGCAGTCCGCCCGCCCGCCTGCCCGCGGCCACCACCGGCTTTCCCAGCAGCAGGGGGCACGGGGTGGGGGCATCAGCTCGCGAAGGGGCAGGAGGGCTTGGAAAGCAGCCATCCCCGCCCAACACCACCTCACCCAGGCAGGGCACCCCGGGCCGCAGTCAGGCCTGCAGGATGCCTGAGGTCGGGGGGCTCTCCTGGAGGCGACTGCAGCTTCAACTCCCAGCCAGAACCGAGGAAAGCGAGGCCACTGTGGGATCTGCGCACGGAGCCCCCTCGCCCCAGCCCGTGACCCGAGTCCCCAGGAAAATGAGCTGGCAGGACGAGGTACAGAAAGGCCGGCCTCGGGGACGCAGAGAGCAGGCAGCACCCACACGTGCTGCTGGAACCAGGAAGTGAAGGGTCGCGCGGGAAGCCCGGCAGAGCGGAGCTGGCCCAGGGCGGGAGCCGGGCCCCTGCACGCGCGACGCTCGGGGCCAGCCAGCCCCGACGCCCTCCTTTCCTCACCCCGGCGAGGACCCGGGGCTGCAGTCGGCGGGTAGGGCACAGTCCCCGAGTCCTTGTTCCGGACAGACGCCCCGTCTATGCACCCGCAAGCCTCGCCTGACCTCATCCCCCAACAATGCCGGGTCAGAGTTTGGGGACAGGACCTGGCAGCACAGGGCGGGGCAGAGAAGTTATCGGACTCCGGCCTCCCAGCTCCTGATCGTCGAGCTCACTGGAGCAAGTCGCAAGCACGAGCTTTTTGCTTTCTAGAGACCATGCACATCCCCCGAGCCCCGGCCCTCCCTTCTGCTCACCGTTCGCGCGGATCGACAGCGGCGCGCTCGGGCGGGGGCTGCAGCGGCGAGTGGAGCGCCCGGGCCCGGTCGGGGGTTTTCAGCGGCTCCCGCCTCAGACGGGGCGGACCAGGGGCGGGGCAAGGGCAGAGGCGGTTTAAAGGCGCCGCAGCGCAGAAGCAGAGGGCAGTGCTTAAGAGAGAGGGGCGGTGGGCTAGAACGTGAATTAAAGGATCTGGGGCATCTGGGCTGACAGGGCAGCGGTAGTGGTCTCTGCTCCTGAGAACCTCAATCCCCACGCCAGAGCCCAGAAACCTATGCCCCAGTGGGAAACTTTCTGCCTAGGTTAGCTCAAGACTGGGCGTGCGTACGTGGGAAGATGCCTCTTGGTTTGAAAAGGGTGGTTGGGTAAACAGAGGCATAGGAAGACCCTTCCCCCGCAACAGACTAGGGTGTGACAAGACTGCAGGCCGGGACAGCACCCTCACGTGGTCTTGCTCCTCA
Source organism: Equus asinus (assembly GCF_041296235.1). Taxonomy (NCBI): domain Eukaryota; kingdom Metazoa; phylum Chordata; class Mammalia; order Perissodactyla; family Equidae; genus Equus; species Equus asinus. The sequence continues at coordinate 22,448,961 of NC_091814.1, forward strand.
CCTGCTTCAAGCCTGGGCAGGAATTAACAGTGAGGTCATTGCTTGCCCTGAGCCCAAGGGGCATGATCCGTGTGGGGACCCAGGGTTCAGACCTGACCTCTCCCTTTCATCTCCTCCTCTATGACCTGACATGTCTTCTTAATCCTGGAAGGATCTGAAGAGGAGGCCACAGTGGAGGAGGCTGGCATTCCATCTCTGAGGGTGGAGAGCATAGTTTGGAGGTTGAAGGAGTGTTCCCGGCTTTCAGGCTTCAGTTGAGCAGCCCCTTGGGGTGGAGTCCCTGCTTGCACCCATTAGTGGCATTCTTCATCTATGATGGAAGCCCATTTAGCCTGGTTTTCAAGGTCATCAACAACCAGTGTCCTTCCACTTTTCCATTCTCTCTTCCCCAATCCCACCCAGCCCTATATTCCAGGATCTCCTGGTGATTCCCTGTAAGACCAAAGGTTTCCACCCCTCTGTGCCTTCACAGAGGCTATTCCTCTGCCTGGAATGCTTTCCCTCCCTTCACTGACTTCTCTCTTCCTCTCCCCCCCCCCCGCCCCCACCCCCAACCACTGTGTGATTTTGGGGCAAATTACTCAAGCACTGTATGCCTCAGTTCCCTAGTCTACAAAACAGAGCTAACAGTACTACGTGCCTCAGAGTTGTAGAGAATTAAATACCCGTCGAGAGCTTAAAGCAGGGCCTGGCACATAGTGAGTGCTCAGCTGTTAGCTATTATCATTGTTCCCACCATCTGGGAGGCTCCTGAAGCTGCCCCACATGTAGCGTTTGTCCCAGCACACACTGTAAGTGTTCACTGTTGACTCCTTCCTTTGTGCTACCATAATAACCAACACAGCGCTTTATCACAGAACTTGTCGCATCATACTGTAACAATTTCTTTACTTGCCTGCTTCAGTGACTAGAAAGAACTCCTCAAGGACAAAGGCATATCTTAGTGCACTTTCTATTTTCTCAGCATCCAGCTCAATGGCTGATCTTTAGTAGCTGACCTCAGTAGGCACTCAATAAATGTTTTTTGAAAGGATATTGAATGCACCTCCATTCATTCAGGAAGAGTCCCCCCCACCTTTTTAAAGGTTCAAAGATTTTCCTAGCTCACTCTCAGAATCAAAGCCAGACGACACACAGAAACATTTTTCAGACTTTCTTTATTCACCTGTAAAAAACCTCACCCACACCACAAATGCCACACACACACACACACACACACACACACAGAGGCAGACCTGAGATCCCTGTTCCAGTCCCCAGGCTCTAGGGGCTCAGCACACACATCCCATCCGAAGCCCACCCGCGGGGCCTGTGCCTGGGTGCAAAGGGGCAGTGGCAGTGTCCCAGGCTGGAGTTGGGTGTTGTTGGGGCTCCTCTGCAGGGTCTGTGTGCCTTCACCCTGCCTCACATTAGGGTGTTCACAGCAGAGTGGCCTGTTCAGGGTGGGGGACTGGCTGTCGATAGGCTGGTAGCCGGGCCCTAGCAGCATCTCGGCGGCGGCGGAAGGCCAGGAATTCCTCCCGAAGGGCAGCACATCGGGCCTCAGGGCCAGGAGCATGGGCAGTGTTCAGGAGGCAACCCTCCTCTGGAGTCTTTGCACCTGCAGGAGGACGGCAGATCAATGTGAGGAAGAGGTCTTGAGGTTCACAGACACCATGAAGCTCTCTAGGGCCTGCCAGTGGTGAGGAGCCAAGGGAGCCAGAGGAGAGAGCCTGGGGCACAGGGCCCAACGAGGAACAGACTGGGTCCTAAGGCTGTCAGGGTACATGGGACAGCGAGGCCAGGAGTGCCCCCCTTTCTGGAAGACTCACACACCTAGCTCTGGCTCAGCTTCAAGTCGCGGTCGAGGGCCAGCCAAGCCCAGGTGCAGAGTCTCTAGCAATTCCATGTCTCCAGGGAATTCTGAGTCCCATTCATAGTTCTCATCCACAGATGTGTTCCTCCTGTTAAAAGGGACAAATGTGTGCTGTGGGTAGAGGAATAGAAGGTGGCCAAAAAAGCCTAAACCTGGGGTTCCCAAACTCAGGGCCATGGGTTTCACCTGAAGACGTCTGGACCTCAAGAAAAGCATCTGAAGGAGACCAAGTCTCCTGGTCCAGGGCAGGGGTGGAGCAGAGAGGGCAGAGGGTATTAGGAAAGGGGTGGGGAGAACGTCTGAGACGATAGGGCGGAACTGGGGCCAGGGCAGGAATGTGCAGGGACGGCCCTCACCTCTTGCTGACTGTGACCACATGCTCCCTTCGGGGCCACCTCTCAGGGCCACTGGCCCAGCTGCTGGTGTCTCCTGGAGCAGGGCTGAGGTAGCTGCCTCCTGCAGAGGGGGCCGTGGAGGGGGGCCGAAGGAAGGAGGCGCTGCCCCGCCCACTGCTTTGACTTGTGAGGCTGCCCCGAGGGGCAGCAGGGAGAAGGCTGGGCAGCAGCCGCTCCTTCAGTGTCCAATCAGCCAGTGCTGTGTATGGAGGCTCTGGGGTGTCGCCAACCCCAACAACAGCCCCAGGAAGCGCTGCCCTGGGGGACACAGTGGGGGAGTCCAGGGGTTGAAGGAGAGATGAGATGGGGCAGGGCCGGGTATCCATGTAATCTGGGGGCGGAGCAGGATCAGGCTCCTCGAAAGGGGGCCAGTCCCCATCCACATTCATCTCCCGGAAGAAGGGCAGACTCAGGTACTGGAGCAGGGGTCCTGGACCCGGCAGGGGACTGGGCAGGGCTGCGGGAGGGGGCCCCACAGGGCTGATGTCTGCAATGCAGAGGGGCTGGGGTATCCCACTGGGGCTGCTGCTGCTGTAGTCATAGGACCTGGCCTGCCGCCGGGCTGGGGTCCGAGGTTCCGCCCGCTCAGGGCCTGACCTTTCTTGGGGCGTCTCCACAATGGGTCCCATCACAAAGCGCCCATCTGGTCCCCGGGAAATGGGCTCCAGGGGTAACGGCCCCCGACTAGGTGGAGGATCCGGAGGGGGGCTGGGGGGTCCAGCAGGCTCCCCCCAGAGCAGACTCTGGCGCAGGCTGGGGACTGGGGAACCCTGGAGCTTCAGCTTCACCACGCTGTCAGGACTGCCCGAGCCCGGAGCAGAGCTGGGGAAGGACAGGAGATCAGGGTCTGTGGTAGGGGGCCAGTCCCCCTCCCAGGAACCAGCGTCAGGCCTTGAGAGGTTTGGTGCACAACAGAGCAGAGCTAGGGAGAGCAAGTGAGAAAAGGACCCACATGGTGGAGGGGTGGAGGGAAGGCACCAGCGACACTGGACCCGCCCCCAGGCTGGGGCCTCGGCACTCCCATCCTCACCTCCCTCTCACTTCTGTTCCGCCCCTCCCACCTCTCTGCAAGGTGCAGAAAAGGAAGCAGAGAATACTGGCGCCACAGGGGGAAGGCAGAAGGAAGCCAAGGAGGTGGAGGGACTTACTGTGAAGCTGACTTTCCAGAAAAGATAAGAGGTGGATCTGAAAGGGCAGGGGGAACTAGAGGTGACACAAGCAAAACCAAGGCCCTCGAGGGCCCCAGGCACAGAACCCCTCACCCAACACCAGGCACTCAACCCCATCCCAGTGGGAACTATGCGAGCTGTGGGAAGGCACCAGGCCCACACCGGAAGGAGCGACTTTTCCTCCAGGTAGGACGTGCTTGCGGTGGGGCGGGGCCCTGCCGTGGGCGGGGCCCCCGGGCCTACCTTGGCGGAGGAGGCGTTTTCGGCGGCGGCGCGCAGCCCTGCGCCGGTTCATGAGGCAGGCGGCCAGGACGCTCACGAGAACAGCCACGCCCAGGAAGCAGACCCCGCCCACCACGCCGGCCAGCACGGGCTGTGGCAGGAGGCCCGGCAGCTGTGTGCGCGAGGGGTAGACTTCCAGGCCTGGGTGAGGGGCCACAAGGGGGGTTCGGTGTCCAAGGCTTAGTGGGCTCCGAGCCCTCCAATCTTCAGCGCTCTGCCCTCCCTCCAGGTTCTCACCGGAAGTGGAGACGTTGGCCGTGTTGCTGGGATCGCTGACATAGCTACCGGCGAAGGCCACAAGGCGGAACTCATAGAGAACATCCTAGAGGTGGGGTCCAGAAGGGGATCAGGGCCCAGCACCGTCCACCCCAGCCCCTTTCGGGAAGACATTGCAGTTGGGCGATAAGGATTAGGGTTAAGTGGAAAGATGGTCAAATCAGGCTGAGAAGCCTGGGTTTGGGGAGTGGAACAGAGAGCTGGAGAGCACCCTCTCTGTGCCCGCCTCCCTCACATACCTTGATGAGCCCTGGCACCAGCAGGTGCATTTCCGTGCCTGCCACGGCCCGGTCCAGCACCTCCCAGCCCTGGGAGCTTTGCCGTCCTTCCAGGATGTAGCCATCCAGACTCTCAGGGACCAGTTCTGGGGGATCCCAATGCAGGAGTACCCCCCGGGGTGTCCTCACTGCCACCAGACCCCGGGGAGGGGACAGGGGAGGCGGCATCTCTGTCGGGGGGAGCCTGGGGGCAGTTGGTGTGGTAGGAAGCCCTGAATGGGACAGATAGGCATGACAGAGATAGGATTTCCAGGGCCCCTTCCTCCACCACCCCGCCCCACCCCCACCCAACCATTCTCCCAGAGCCCCTAAGTACAAGCCTGGATCATCTTCCACAAACCCCTCCAGAGCCGAAGCTGCCCAGCACCTCAGCCCCCTCCCACCCAGGTGCTCCCATATCCCTGCTTTCCCTGGCAGCCCTTCCCCATCCTTGTGTTGCTTTGGGGTGAGAGGACTCTTTACCTTCAGGTGCGGACAAGACGATTTCACTGAAGGGCCCACTCCCCAGCTTGTTCTGAGCTAGGACACTGAACTGGTACTGAGTATGGGGCTGCAGCCCAGGCACTAGGAGGTGAGCAGCCCCCACGGGCACCGCCAGGGACACCCAGTCGTGGTGGGCTCGGTCAGGACGTTTGGCCCTGGAGAACATGAAGAAATGGGGGCACCTCATGAACTAGGAAGACCAGGAAGGTTGGAGTCCAGAGAGCTGACCTCTCCCCTCCCCTCAAGCATCAGGGTCTCAGGACCTAGGCTCAGAACACCTAAGATTCTCTGGAAATCGGGCAGCAGAGTTAGGGCAGGGCTGGGATAGAGGGCAGAGGGCCAGGGGCAGGGACAGGTCACTTACAATGGGGTATACCAGACACTGAATCTCTGCAGGTAGCCACCATCAAAGCCAGGCTCCCAGGAGACATTGGCACCCTTGGGCAAAGGCACCACGGACACATTGGTGACAACGTGGGGGCTGGTGCCTGGGTAGGGGGGAATGGAGAGAGGGATGATGGTCAGGGACCTGAGAGAAGGTAAAGAGCTAAGGAAAGCCCCAGGGCCTCTGCCCTCGACCCATCACCCTAGGGGTCCCCCACCCACAAACCCTATCTGGGCCTCCAAAATGATTCCCCTGTCTCCTGTCCCACATGGATTCCTCCAGCCCCCAGCCAGCTCTCCAGCCACTAACCCAGCACGTAGACATTCGTGGAGGTGGCCACTTGGGCCACAGCATTGCTGGCAGTGCACACCCAGCGCCCGTGGGCCTCCTTGGTCAATGGTCGCAGGATGAGGCTACTGTTGCTGTCCAGCTGGGCCTGGCCCTGCAGCCCCCGGCCCACCTACAGAACCACTGGTCAGCCTGAGGACACACGCAGCCACCCCTCACCAAGGGCGCCACTCATCTCTCCAGGCAGCTCCTGTTTCCTCCCCGCCCTGCCTCCGTCAACCCTCTCCTTCCCACATCCTCCTTCCCACAAAATGGCCAGGGGCAGAGAGGCAGAGGTGTTGTGGGCATGAATGCAGGCTGAGTGGGGTCAGAAGCCTTACCTTGGCCCAAGAGATGGTGGGAGGAGGGTCTCCTCGGGCAGAGCAGGGGATGAGGAGCTCCCGCCCTACTTCTTGGAAATAGTCTTCCTTGGGCCGTTCTAGAAAAGCTGGGGGAGCCTGCAAGCCAGATCTGGCATTGGGAGGGGCCTCGCTCACACTGCTGTCAAAGGGTCAGTTGTTACTCCCCCCACAGGGCTCCCTGTCACACCACAGCTCAGTTCTCCATCTCTCACTGTCTCTTTAGCTCTATGTCTCTGTTCCCCGGCAGGGGGGTTGGAAGGAAATAGGGGGATAGACGAGGAGTGGTGGGCTGGGAGGCCTCTCTGGAGTGGTTCAAACCTCTGCAGAACACCCTTTCACCCTCCGGAGAGGGAAGTGGCATGGTCAAGGTGGGTGAGAGTTGGGGCGGGTGGGGTATCTTACTTTGTGGATGTGCTGTGTGACTGATGTCCCACCTCCCCAGCACCATCTCTGCAAAAACCTCTGGGATGGTGTCCAACAGCTGCTGCTGTGGCCACCATGGGAAATACAGACTTGGAAACCCCTCCCCACATGTGACGGCTCTACCCCCTCCTTCAGCCTGGTGTCAGCACCAGGGCCACCCTGAGCCTCACCTTGAGTAGCACACGGGTCACTGGGGAGGGCCCTGCAGTACCAAAACTGTTGTAGGGGGTGCAGGAGTATTCTCCCAGGGCATCCTCATTCCCCAGGGCAATGATCAGTGAGCCTTCTGGGCCCTGGGACCAGCCGGGGAACTGGAGGGAAAAGGAGATGACAACGAGAGAAAGAAACTCAGCAGAGGCAAGACAGAGATGGAGAGAGGTGACTCAAAGGAGGGAGACCGTCTGAGAAACCCACATCTATGCAGAGGACTCCACGACTCTTCCTCCAGGTCTGACCTCTCTCTGAATTCCAGTCCTTCATTTCTCTTTCCTGCAGAGGGGCCACTACCAATGGGTTTGAAGGCTAGGACTGCACAACTCCAGGGGGCGCCACTCACAGAGAATACAGTGTCCTCACTAACATTTGACTCCTCACTCTGCCTCACTCCCCCATTTAAATACTCACCAGGTCTATCACCTGGGAAGGCCTTTTGTCTAGGCGTAAGGCCAGCCATCTTCACGTCCTCCTCTCTAACTCGGACTCCATAACCTCTCACCTGGACCATTTCAGCAGCCTCTGACCTCCTCCCTATGTCCACCCTCTCCCATCCATTCCATCTGACAAACTGAACTTCCGCTCAAGGCTCTGATGCTATCACACCATTGCTCGAACAACTTCACTGCCTCCAACTGCCTTTATACTTTTTTTCTTACTTTCTAACAAAAATTTATTGAGTATTACTATTGCAGAAGCCTCTAAGACACTAGGATGAAAGGAAACAGTAGTAGCCCACAAGGAATTTGCAGTCTTTGCAGATAAACAAAAGATCTCAATCGCCTTGAAATGAAGTAATGTTAACTTGGCATCCATAGTTCTTCCTTTTGGCCCCAACCTGTCTTTCCAGCTTTCTCCACACTATTCACGAGCCCACAGGCACTGCGGCTCCCAACAAACTGGACGATTCATTATGCCATAAACACTATATAGTTTCCTGCCTCGGGGCCCTGGTTTCTGTATGGAGTGTCTGTCTGCCCTTCAAGGCCCATCACCAAAGTCTAGAAGTGGTTGCTGATCTATCCTCAACCAGCCCTAAAAGAAAGGTGCTGACTCCATCCCTGGCCTTCCAGCAAAGTGTCTGTCGCTGTCCTACCCCCACTACACTGTGCCCTCCTTAACAATGGATGTCTCTTTGCTCCTGCTCCCCAAAACACCCCACACAGCACCTGGGAAGAAGTGTGTGTTTCCTAGTCGCTGAATTGAATTAAACTGAGCTAATTCCACCCCAGCTGTCCTAACTAGAATAACACCAAGCTAAGACCTTCCTCCTCCCTGCCTCACATCTGTACCTTGTCCAGATGCAGGGCCTGCCCATCCTTGGTCCAGCTGACAAAGAGCAGTGGGGGGTTGGCACGAACTGGGCACCGGATGATCCCCCGCATGCCTACGGGCAGGGGCGTCTCAGGAGGCATCGCTGTCACCTGGGCTGGGTCTAGGGGGGAAGCAGGGGCAAGTTGTGGAGGAGGAGTTGGCCTGGCCCAGAGGAGGGGAGCAGGCAGAAGAGGGAGATGAGGTCAGGCTTACAGAGCACAGTGAGGTAGGCAGAGGCTGAGGGCGGGCGCGGGAGGCCATTGCTGGGCACGCAGGTGTAGCGGCCAGCATCCTCAGGCTGGGCAGCTTGCAGCCGCAGGCTCCCATCCACCAGGATTCGCACTCGGGACTGCAGGCGGCTGCAATATGGCATGTGTGAGGAGGGGTCCAGGCCTTGCTCAGCCAAGGGGCTCCTCAAAGACTGCCCACCAGTTCCCCACCCCCACCCCCAGAGCCCCACCTAATGTGGAAGACGTTGATGCTGTCCTGGAACCAGCTATAGGTGAGGTTAGCAGGGTACGCCTCAGCCCGGCAGGCCAAGGAAACATCCTGGGAGGCATTGACCGTGCTGTTCTTGGGTGGCACCACGATGACTGGGGGTCCTGTGGGGAAGCAGAAGGGGAGGGAGGAGGTTTCAGCCCACAGTCTTCCCAGAACCCTAAGGTCATTTCTGCACTTCCTCCCAGTCCTGCCCTCTGGAATACAGGCTGGGTATTACAGGGCTTTGGGGAAGTGAAGCAGGCCCTTGTACATAACAAAGTTTCTCCTCTCCCCAAGACCAGCTCCCCTTCCCACCAGGGACAACCCCATTCACCCAGTTTGCCCTGCCTAGAAACTGTGTGTGCATGTGCACATGCGTGTGTGTTGGAGAGGCAGAATCACATTTAACTCTCTCCTCATATACCTTTTATGTCCCTCCTCTGTCACATCTTAAATCACCTCTATGTCCCCTACCCTAATCAAGGTACCAATATCTTACCCCAATCCCTGACTCCAGGCTCCCCTACCTCTGCCACTCTGATGGCCATCCATGCAGAAACGTCCCCTTTGGTCACAGAACACTTTGCTCAAGAATCTGCAACAGTTCCTGTCTCCACCCCCTTAGCTCAAACTTCTTTTTTTTCCAGGTCAGTAGAGGCAGCTCGCTGTGACCCAGGCCAGGCTCACGCCCATCTCCATGCCTTTGCTCTCTGAACCCCCAGTATAGAATGGTCTTCCCTGAGACCCTGGCCAAGCCACATAGCTCCTGCAAAACCATCTCTAACTTTCCCAACTCCACCGCTTTCTGCCCTCTCTGGGCTCCACTGCACAAGGAGTCAGTAATAAGAGGTAATGATACGTGTCCAGCGTACAGAACACTTATGGGCACACCAGGCACTCTGCTACACACTTTACTGCATCATCTCATTTGGTGGTAGGAATTACTGTCTCCACTTCATAGATGAAGAAACAAAGGCTCAGAGGCAGAGAGATTGTGAGGTGACCTGCCCGGGGTCAGCAGGGAAGGCAGGATTCATATTCAGGCCTTCCCAACACCAGGGACCCAGCACTGCCTTTCCCACTGGACCAAGGAGAGCAACACTTGGCTAATCCATCTTATCTTCCCACATAGAAAACAGGCTCCATGAGACAGAGCCCAGGTGTTCTGTTTCTCAGCTTTCCTTCTAAAGGGAAGGTCTTCACCAGGAATTACTAAGCATAGATCACTGGGCTCAGCTGAACCTAGTTAAATTCTTGTAACAGTCTTGAGAGGCAGATATAAACCTCTTTATATAGATGAGGACACTGGGGCTCAGGGGGGCTACATGGCTCATGGTCTCACACCAGCACCCATGCTCCTTCCACTATACCACACTGCTGGGCACTAAATATCTATTTGTCCGTTTACGATCCTTTGAAAATTAAGATGCTGGTTTTAGAGGAACAAACTGTGTTGGGAGCCCCCTCACTCTCCATGGGCCCCTGCCCTCAGGCACATGTCTCCTCACTCCTGCTGTGTATGCCCCAGCCACAGGTCACTGTCCTCTCACACAGGCATCCCAGTTCCCAGCCCTCCCCCTCAGAGAGTACCTAGCACCAGCAGTTGGGTGGCGTGGGTGGCACTGCCCTCAGTGCTGGAGGCTTGGCAGATGTAGACCCCAGAGCTCCCTCGCTCCACCCGCCGGATCCACAGCGTCCCGTTCCGCACCTAGGGTAAAAGTCGGTGAGGAAGGTCCCACTTGTGTCCCCTTCCCTCCGGCTGACCTCGGACCCTGCACTTCCAAGGCTGGCCAGCAGAGGGAGGCAGTACCCCAGGCTCAGGAAGCCAACGCAAAGTCCCACTTCTGGCTGGTCTCCCAGCCTGGCCTTTACCTCTCTGTCTTCCAGTCTTGCTCCCAGGCCTCCACCTGCCCCTCACATTCTATCTGGTCCACCCTGCCCAAGCCAGGACTCACCTGCACCGGACCCTTGCCCTGGCCAAGGTCCTGTCCTCGGAGCTTCCAAGTTACGCGAGGCTGGGGGCTGCCGCGGGCCACACAGCGCAGGGTGATGGGCTCCAGTTCCCGCACTTCCAGCACCTGGGGAGGCGTCTCCAGGAACTGAGGGGGCGCTGTGAGGAGAGAGGCTTCAGAGGCTGCCAGAAGGGCTATCAGCCCAAGGAGCAGCGTCCGAGGACCAGAGAGACAGATCAGGGCTGCAGCCCTCAACCCACCAGCCTGCCCACCTTCAGAGGAATCCCCAGCCCAGGGCCAACATGTCTGCTGCACCCCAGGGCCAAGTGGGATTGCACCAGCCCATCCCCAGACTGGCCTCAGAGTTGGCAACTGGGGCTGAGCATAGGCTGTGTGTTCAGAGCCAGGAGAGAGCCAGGTGCCCTCTGGAAGAGCCTATTCTGGGGGTCAGGAGCCCTGGGTTCTAGATTCCGCTCTGCCTTTAACCAGTTGCATGACCCAGTCTCCCTGTGCCCCAGTCTCCTCATCTATGAAATGGGAATAATCATGAACTCCTTCCATGTTAGCGTGGAAAGAGAATTCATGAGGTACTTGGTTAAAAGGTGTTTGGAAAAACAAAATGCTATGTATATGTGTGCTCTGTTTCACTTAGGGTCCAAGAACTCCCTCCCCCTCCCTACCCATTACCCTCTCCTGGCCAGGGAGGCGGGAGCAAGGAAGAGAGAGGGGAAGGGGGAGTTCCTAACACAGAGCCTAGAAGGCCAATTGGATTGAGATCTGAAGAACCGAGAGGGCAAGAGTGGGGGTGGGAGGGGTAAGATGCAAACAATGAGCCAGCTCACGTGGCCACACGGGGTGTCAGCTGGGGTGGGCATCTGAACTGCCCCCCTCCCCTTCCCCTACCAGCCAGAGGTCCCCATCTTTCTGCTCCCCTCCCTTATCCACCACCTGCTCCCAGCTTCATACAATTGACCGTGAGGTGCACCCAGGAGCCGTTGGCTGAATCGTCTTCGGGGCTGTGCTGGTCCAGGAAGAGCACACGGCACTCGTACCAGCCCTGGTCTTCGGCCCGGAGCCCTTCGATCTGGAGAGATGCCCCCTTCTGCAGGCGAACTCGCCCTAGAAGGGGAGCCCTGAATTAAGGGTGCTGAAGGGACCCCATGGGAGCCCCAAACCCCTGTTCACACTGGTCATTCTCAGAGGTTAAGAACAGGCTCCATTCCTCCCAGTTACTCTGATAGAGTGGGGTCTGAAGAGGCAGAGATAGGGTTGGGGTCATTGAGGGCAGATCTCTCCGTTCAGCCCCTCTGATTGCTCCTGCCTTTCAACAGCTGGGACCCGGTTTAGACAAAGAGAAACCCAGAGCAGCAGGCAGCAGGTGGACAAGATGCTCCACGGAACTACACCTGGCTTCTGGGACTGCTGGGGGAAGGGAGTTGAAGAGCCACACTTAGTCTCCTTCAGATTCTTACAGGATCTGCCACCCCTTGGCTCTTTTAGTAGGGGCAAGGTATGGGCTCCTGGGGGTACTCCTCCTGCCAGAGGACTCTCCCCCAGAAACCTCAGCAGAGTGTGGGGCCTGAGCAGGGAGCCAGACCTCGCCTACCAAAGCCCCTAATCCCTCAGGGCTATTATCAGCAGCCTAAGCGCCTTAGGGTGGCCAGAGTCCAGCCCAGCCAGGCAGCAAGGTCAGCAGCCTCCGCACCCCATCCCTTCACGCCCCACGGCACCCAGGCCCCAGTTGACTGACCACATAGAGCTCCACAAAGCCACACAGCCCAGCAGAGGCAGACCCCACACTCCCACCCTCAGTCAGCATCCACACCACACATCCCCCCACATCCCTCAGCAACCTCCCCTGATGGAGCCCTACAGCCCAGACAGCTTCAGGGGTCCCTGGTAGTGCAGCCAATGAGAAAGGCATACACTTGGGAGCCAGAGAGACCTAGAATCTAGCTCTGCTCTGGACTCCTTTGAGCAAGTTTTTTAACCTCTCTCTCAACTTCAGTTTCCTCATCTGTAGAATGAGAGAAAGGAAAAATCTAGGTGAGATGAAGGGGAGAGAGAACGTAGGGAAGGCAGCCAGCATGGTGGCTGGCATCAGTGGGTGCTCAAATAAAGATTGGTAAACAGAGGAATGAGCTCAGCATTTGAAATCAGAAGCCCGCATTCGGTCCTGACCCCGTCCCTTACCTGGTAACACATCATCTCCCTTCTCTCCCCCTGTATCAGTGAGTAGCACCCACGCACCAAGTCACCCAGCCAGAAGCCTGGTATCGCCTAGATTCCTCTCGCCATTACCTCCATGTTGCCTTGTTCAGTAAATCTTTCAAATTCTTCCTCCTAAATATCTGTTCCTTCTCTAGCATCTCCACCTTAGTTTAGTCCTATGGTATCTCTCACCTGGGTTACTCCAACAGCCTCCCCCCCCTGCATTCCTCAACTGCTTATCCCACCTTGACCTTTCTTATGGACAAATGACAGTTTCTAAATCTTGTGGGTTATGCAAAACAATTACAGCTCTAAGACAAGTCCCTTAGCATTGTGCCCACCTCACCAACCAGATTGTGCCCCTAACTAGCCCTTCCTAATATTAGAAATTCTGAAGTTGTTTTGCGCTCACCCCCTCTGATCTGCTTCCCTTCTAACTGTAGGGCAATCTTTCTGAAATGTCATCTAAGCCACAATGCCCCTAATGCTGTCAGGGAAGAGGAGAATGATCAACTTGAGGCTGGCTATGTGATCTGAGGCAAGGGATTTTTTTCCTCTAAAAAAGGGGTCCAGGAGTGTGGATTCTTAGGAAGGGTGGACCTGCTTAAAGGGCTAGGTGTTTAAATCCCCACCTAGGAGATAAGCCTAGGACTTGCAGGTAAATATTTAACTTAATCACACCCTTCCACCCACTCATGGGATTCCTCAGTAACCCTAATGTGCCTGGCCGTGGAACCCTGCTGACCCCAGAATGCAACCTCTTCTAAGTCCCACATGGTAGTAACTTTTCATCACGGTGATCTTCAAGCTCTACAATGCAGAAAGAAGAGAGAAGGGAGATTGAGCACTGACTATAGGCCATGGAATACATCATGTGTCGCTTAATGACGGGGATACATTCTGAGAAATGCGTTGTTAGGTGATTTTTGTCATTGTGCGAACATCATAAAGCGTATTTACATGAACCTGGATGGTACAGCCTACTACACACCTAGGCTATGTGGTACTGATCTTGTGGGACCACCATTGTATATTCAGTCCATCATTGACCAAAATGTCATTATGCGTTGCTATATTAGGCATTGCCACCATATTTAATGCTCCCAAGAATTCCATTAAAGAGGAAGAAACTCACATTAAGCTTCGTTCCAAAATCACATGCCTAGTAAGTGACAAAGCCAGGCCTTCTTTCTCCAGATGCAGTGTATTTTCCATTGCACACTGGCATGAGGATCAAGTGACGTTCAGGGCACTCAGCACTGAGCATATTCAGTGTATTCTCAGTTGGAGGAGGTTGGTGGCCAGTGGGTAACAGTTTTAAACATTTGTTGATCAGAATATCCCATGATGTATTGTACATCCCACATTTTCTGTGAGGTATGGACTGCTAGGCCTGTAGTGTTACAGAAGAACAGGGAGATGGCTGGGGCAGGCACTGCTGGGTCTTCCTGAGTCCGGGGCCCACCCCCTAGAGGCCCACTCTCCACTCACAGGGCCAGAACCTGATGGACTTCAGACTCTGGAGGGTGTGGAAAGGAAGCAGGAGAACGCAGACTCTGCTCTCTCAAGCTCTCGGAAGTCAGGGAACCCACACTCACGTACAAGTTCACACACACACAGTTCAAAAGTGGTGCTAACAGTACCCAAATATTCCAGGACACAAGAAGCAAGAGGAGTATGGAAGGCCTCCAGGAAGCTGTGACTACACGGACCATTTTGAAGGATAAAAGGTAGTAAGGGGAAATGACTAGAAGGAGTGGGGCATTCTAAATGGAATGAGATTACTGATGTTTATCGAACAACTCAAGACAGAGAGAACTCATATCCCTTCTACTGAATGGGGTATCTTCAAACTCCCTAGAAATATAGCACAAAAGGAAAAGACCAAAAGCCAGTCCCATAGATTAGAAGAGATCTATCATCTCTATCATACCATAGACCATATGCTCTAGGGTCTAAGATCCACCCCAGGAAAGTTGGTGTACAATAAGCCAAGCCTCTATTGCCTCTGCACGCCTGGTCACGGTTTCACACCACATGGGCACTCTGTGCAGGCTCTGTGCTGGCTACTCGACGTACAGTGGCTAACTTAATCTAGGATTCAGTCCCAGCTTGTTTTTTACTGCTTTTTACTACTTTTATACTCATTAATAAATCCAGTCTCCTCTGCTGGATGGATTCTCGAGTCTTCAAAGATTGGAAGCTTTCCCCTCAGTGTAGTCCCTAAAGCTCCAAAAAGTTTCCCTCGTGGTCCCTCCCACATTCTAGGCCACCAGCCTCACACAGAGTCCCAGGCCATCTCCCCTTCACTTGCCCAGAGGGTTTATGACAGGACAGCATTGTCCTTAGCAACCTCCACCTCCCGTTGCCTAGCAACGGCAGTTCAGAGTCCCCTACACAAAGGCTGAGAGGCCCCTTCCACACTGGAGGCAGTAAAAGGGTTAATGAGCACAGGGGCCTCCCCCCAGGGCCCTGACTCCCCAGATGAGCTCTGGCCTGCCCAGGAGCTCCAGACTTGGTCTCCAGACTGGGGGCAGGAGTGGACACAAAGGGCAGAGGTAGGAAGAAAGCCCCCGAGGTTACAGCTCCCAGCCCTTGCAGCTCAATGGAGCAATACAGAGACAGAAAGAAAGGTAGCAAAGCTGCTAGGCATCCAGTGGCTCATCCGCCTGAGGGACCGCAAGACAGGACAGAGGGCAGAGGGAAGGGGAAGAGCTGCACTCTCGCTGGTGGAGTCCCAGGAAAAGCACGTCTCTCTCCGCTCCTCCACCTCCCCCTGCCGTGCCCTCAGTCAGGCAGTGTTCTGAGTCTGCCCAAACCCCTCCCTGGCCCAGGGTAGGCACAGCTGTTTTTTTCTCCTCTTGTCCCAACTGGGGCCCACTTTCATCAGTTCTCATGGGGCTTGTGTAGACACATACGCTCCCACCAGGCTGTTTGCCAACAACTGCCCCTAGTTTGAAAATAAACTCTCCCCTTCCGGAGCACCTGCCTGAGCCTCCTCCCCACTCTGCTCAGCCCGGCCCACGGTGGGAGCTCAGCCAATCCTAGGGCTTCTCCCGGGATTCAAACTAAAGAGGGGAAAGGTGGGGGTCCCCCTCCACCATCAACTGGTGGCCTTTCCTGCGTTTCCCCTCTGAAGAGGTTACAAGACTCTCTTGCCCAGCAGCCTCAGACCCATCCTTAGGCCCTCCCACACACAGCCCTCTGAGACGGGCACTAAACCGCTCAGATTAAGGCTCCATCTGGGATTAGGAGAAAGCCAAGCCTTTCCAGGGAGCCATCTGGGGCCCAGGAGAAGGCCCCCAAGGAGGCTTTCTACTATTTTCAGTCTGCACAGGAGCCCCTAAAGCAGCAACCCAGCCCAGCCCCATCCACTCACTGATCTTTAGGGAACCTGGCCCTCCCCAGCCCACCTCTCTGTGCACACGCTCTTCTCTACTCAATCTGGCTGAGCGCCCACTGGAGAAACAAACAGGTCATAGACACAGCCACTCTCAGCCCACTCCCTAGAAGCCTAGAACCCGGAACCAGCATTTAAGACAGTGGGGGAAGGGGAGGGCAGGGGAGTGAGCAGACAGCAGAGCCAGGGACGAGGAGAGGACCAAAGAGGGAGACTAAGGGAGATCAGGATGGAGTCTGGGAGGCTTCACGAGGAGATCTAGAAAGAGCAAGTAGAGAATTAGGATGGATACTTGGAATAGGGCTGCAGGATCTCCTTTGGAACAGACCACGTGGAGTTCTAAACAGCACAGCTATAAGGGGTGTGTGTGTGTGTGTGTGTAAATGAATGAATCCTTCAATGAATTAACAGCGCTTGGGAGCAGAGCCATGCTTGTTAGCAGAGTTAAGGCAGCGGAGGGACTGAGCATTAAGAAGTGGTCTGGCTCCCCCCCACCACACCCACCTTTGTTGGTGACACCTCCCAACCTCCCACCTGAGAATAAGTCTTACCCACGTAATCAGGGTCGATTCGGGGAGAGTAGAGGCCGAACTTGATGAAGATGGGAAGCAGGAACCCAAAACGCAGCCACTCGATGACGTGCAGTGGGGGCCGGCCAGTCGAGGGCAGCAGGTCACAGCCCAGCACTGCACTCTCCCCAGCCCGGCCCACCACCGATACCACCTCAGGCTTTCCTCGACCTGCATGGTGGGTGGCATGAGGGACAGCAGGGGCCCGGGTCAGGGCTGGGAGGGGAGGTTCATCAGTATCTCTGTGGGCTCCCTAAGACTTTGTGAAGTGACTGAGGAAATCCTCAACCTCTCCAGAACCAGCCCTCTTCCTCCCCTCCCCTCACATGCGCACAGAGAACCCCCTGGGCAATGCCACCCACCCCAAGGAGTCCTTGAAGCCAGGGAGTGCCGCTCACCGTCAGCCCCCTGGCTGATGATCAGGCTGAGGATGGCCAGACTGAGGCACCAAACCATAGCCCAGCTGCCTGATCACCCGGCCCCTCCTATCCACAGGGGCCCAGATGGAGGGGCCCAAGGATGTCCACAGCCCAGCAAGCCCTGCCAACCCTTCTGATCAGGTAACAGGTGTCAGCTCTCACTCTTCTGGACAGTTAGGGCTTGGCTCTCGTAACACCTGATGAAGCTGCTCCCTGGAGCATCACCAGATCTAAATGCAAAATGCAAGGCAACACGCAGAGTTGGCTAATAGTGGGAACCAGAAGAAACCCCACAGTTAGAGAGAGGCTGAGAGGACAGCAAAGGAAGAGAAAGGAGAGAGGAGAGCCGGAGGGGGAGGGGGAGGGGGCGCCAAGACACCAGAGATCTTGATGCCCCAGGGAATAAGGGCTGGGATAGGAGTACTGGGAGAATGAGGGAGTGCTGGGTGGGTAGACCCAATAGGTGAGGACATGGTGGGGGGCAGAGGAGTTGGAAAGATCTTAGGAAAAGCAGAGGAATTCTGGGGATACTCGAGTTACTAAGGTTCTCAGAAAACAGAGGCAGGAAAGAACCGGGGGTTCCTGTACACCTGGAAAAAGATTTGTTAGGGAAGTATGGGAGATGAAGAATCCCACAGTCCAGCCTCTCTCCCTTCTCTTTCCTTAGTCCTAATGCTAATGACAAGGGAGCAGATAGGAGGTAGAACCAGTATTATCACCCCCACCCTGACTGTGACATGTAAGGACCTTGAGGATCTCAGAGAGCCTTGCTCAGGGGCACAGAGCCAGTCAGGGGCAAAGCCTAGATAAGAACCCCCAGAAAGTGGCCCCCAGGACACTCCCACACAATCTCAGGCCCCATTTCCCTAGCCTCTGTGGACTCTGGCAGCTGGGGACCCCAGACCTCTTTCTCCACTCAGCCTCCCAATGTTCTTGAGCAGTGAGTGAGTGAGTCAGTCAGTCACTTGGGACAGGAGGAGCTGCCTCCTCCATCTGCTGGTACAGGGGGCCCAGGCAGCATCCTCCAGGTCTGGGCAGGTCCCAGCACTGGCGGCTGGCACCACATGCTCTTTATCATGCTGCCAGGCAGCCCTCCCTCCGTCAGACACCACGACCCAAGGGCCTTACCCCAATTCCTCCACTCACACTCCTCCAATATCCTCAGAGCACCAGGGTTTACCCAGCTCTCCCTTCCCCAGCCCTAGGGGCATGGACCCTGAGAAGCCAAAAAAGAAAGCCTGCGAGTCCCTAGGGTGCACAAAGTGAACCCTGGAGCATGAAGGGTAGGAACACTTGACAGCCCCAGCCCCAGGGCTCCCAGAGCAGTCACAGTGGGCTGGGGGGTGGGGGGGTGCTGCCTGGGGACTGGCAAATCCAAGTGGACTCTGTTCTGTGGCCTCCACCCCACTCCTGGCCTCACAGTTCAGGACTGGCTATAAAACATCCCCCATGTCTGCCAGCCTGATCCCTGCCTCTACTTAATGGCCCTGTGTGTCTAACTCCTGACAACTCACCCGCAAACATTCCTCAGCTTCCCACCACCCCCAGCCAGCTCTCCCATACTTCGCTGACAAATCTTTTTCCAGGTGTGTAGGAACCCCCAGTTCCCTCCTGCCTCCGTTTTCAGAGAACCTTAGTAACCCGGGTTTCCCCAGAATTCCTCTGCTTTTCCTAAGATCTTTCAAACTCCTCTGCCCCCAGCACATCCTCACCTTTCTAGTCTCCCCACCGAGCACGCCTTCATTCTCCCACGTCCCCCATTCCTTATCTCTACTTCTCATAGCCCCCCTCCCCAAATCCCAATTTTTCACACCTGATCTCCAATTGCACAAGGTCCTCTGCGCTTCAAGGAATTCCCTTCCTGTCTCTTCCAGAATCCCCACCCCTCCACCCCCTCACTTCTCCCATCCTCTCCCTGGAATGTCCCTCCCTAGAATTCTCTTGCCTCGGCCCACAATACACTTCTGGTACCCCACCCCCAATTCCCTCTCCCTCGTCGTCTTTGGACCCCTGGAACTCCTCCTTGCTTTTGGAACCCACCAAGAAGCCCCCAACACATATATACACACACACACACAAACCCACACACACACACATACAGTACCTCCAGAACTCCAGTTCTCCAGGAACCCCGACCCACCCACCAAGAATTCCACTTCACTCCCCAGAACTCCCCTAGTTCTGCTCCCCCAAAGAATTGCACTCCTCTTCACAAGTCCCTCGCTTTCTCTTGTCCCCCATAACTCCCTCACTGTTCTCCATCTCCCCGCCAGAACCCCCATTCCATTCCCCCCAGAACGCCCCCGCCCTCACCTGCTCCGCTCAGCTCGGCTCCGCTCTTCCAGCTACACAATAGGGGGCGGACCCGCCTCCCCGCCTCGGATGCCCCGAGCGCCTCCCGTCGCCCTGGAGACCGCCAATCCCCCCCCCTCCCGCGGCGGCCAATTGGAGCAAACAGAAGGCGAGGAGCGGCGGGCGCGACCCTCGAGCCGCCTGGGAGTTGTAGTTTCGGGGGGAGCAAGAGTCGGTGGCACGTGGGCTCGTTCGCCCCCTGGTGGAGCTCTGTACAACCAAGCGTGGAAAGGCGGGTCGGCCACTTCACCCCGCAAGAGTGCGGGGCTCGCGGGTCAGGGCCGGTGCTCCAGGGGTCGCAGGAGCTGGCCCTTAGCTGGCTCTTCCTTCGTAAACTCGCTTCGACCCTCTCTCCTCCCCTAACGGACAGAGAGAACCGCAGATGCGGCAGCTAGGGTTGAAATCTGAGCCTTGGGGCAGGAGCGCCCGGCGGGGAGCGGGACTCCCCGCCCTCCTCCCAGGGGATCCACCCAGCTACTGGGCTCTTCTGATCTCCTCCCCCATCCCCATCCCCACCTCCACCCATTTCCTCTCTGGCCAGACTGGAAATACCTGTCTGCACTGGCGAGCTCCCAAATCTTGCCCAGGCGCCTCCCACAGTGTGCAGCAGGGGAAGGCTGCGCTCCGAGTTTGAAGTTGCCAAGTCAGCTCCTGCTGCAGTTCCCAGCACAAACGATCCAGAGAAACAGGCCCAGAGGGGAGAAAGGGGAGAAATGAGAGACATCCTGACACGGGAGATTGAAAGAGGAGGAGTGGAGTAAATGATCATTTACTGAACCCCTGCAGAGTGCCAGACCCTAGACTGCATACTTTATAACTCTTACGTAACCTGCACCCAAACCCTGTGAAATAGGTAAAGCTCCGTTTGACTAATGAGAAAAGGGAGGCTCAAGGGGGTGAAGTAACTTGCCCCAGACTTCCTATGTAGGACACGGCAGAGCTGGATTCAGACCCAGCCTGGACTTCATCAAACCCACCCCCTTGGAGACCTCAGGCTAAAAGATGTCTTGCATGTCTGCCCCTCAGAGCTTTCTACTTCCTCAGCTTGGTCCACCTTAGGGATACAGGGTCGTCACACCTTCCCTGCTAGGCGTAGGCAGTTATACCTGCTGTGGTCCTTCCCCTTCAGGAAGCCTCCTTCAAAGGCCACACACTGATCTCACCCAAGTCTGAACTCCTACAACTCAGACTGAGTGCACCAGGCATCTGATTCATGGGACCACAGCCTCAACATCGGGAGAGACCCTGCAGGATGGGTCTAACCACTGCTCACACCAGCATTCCTGCCTCATCCTCCCTCCAGGGGATCAGCCAGCCCCATCTGACCACATCCTGGGCCAGGAACCTCACCACTCCTTGTAGTAACCCATTCCATCTTTAGGGACACTGACTGTTGGAAAGTTCTACCAGGTGTAAACATCTGGCTTTATGTCATAGCCTGAGATGGAAGTGTGTGGGGGTGGAGGTGGGGGTGATGGGAGCAGTAGTGTGGTTTCTCCCACCATCCCTCCAGTGAATTCTCCCACAGTGGCAGCTTTTAGCTTACATTACTTTACAGTGTAGCAGACTGACCTAACAGTGATAAGACTATAATGAAAATATGTTAGTGGACACTCTATGAAAGCGAGGTCAGGCAGAATACCTAGGAAAGACGGTCAAAGAGCGAAGCCTTTTCTACATCTTGGCTCCTCACCAACCAGCGGGAAGGATCTCCCCTACACTAAAATCAGCTACACCTCTGGTCCAAAGGTTTCATTTCTGCTGTCTCCAGTGTTTTCCTGAGGATAAGCTAATCTCATTTGCATTTTAAAGTAACTTTTTGTAAACTTGAGGTTTAAAATAGTTTTCAATTTTTAAAAGTTTGTGATATAATCATTTTTTCCTGGAGGCTCATTTTGTGTTTTATTATTATTGTCATTTTGCTCTGATTCTGATGTATCTTGTTGGCTTTTTGGTAAAAAAAAAAAAAAAAAAAAAAAGGAACCCAGCCCTGTAGCTTGTTCCCTCAGCATGCCAGAAGTAAAAGTTGATCAAAATAGTCCATGAGGCTCAAAACTAAAGATTTTCTTCCAGGTTGTTATTGATCCCTAATCATTACTCTGGGAAAGTTTATTCGACCAACCAGGATTCTACTTAAAGCGGCAGTCGGTCCATATATTTTCAACTCGTTGACAAGGAGATGGGAAAATGTTGTCAATTTCAGTGTTTCTGGTCCTAGCAGCAGATCAGAAAAGAAGTATGGTTTCTCAGGTTGTCACTAAAGTGTTTGTGTGCCCGGCTTCTGACCCGATGAGACTGTAGCTCCACGACAGTGTGGAGCTTGTCTGCTTCCCCTTGTTCCCCCACAGCCGTTAGTCTACCAGTGGGGCCCTGCCTGCTTCTCCAGCCGTCTGCTTCTCACCTATCCTTTTATCACACCATGTGTGGCCTTGCAGGCACTAGAGTTCACTCCAGTGCCTTAGCACTTATCTTCTGCCTAGAATGTCCTTTTTCTCCCTTCCCTGGACTTGCTACTAATCACAGGGCAAAATTCTATTTACGTCTTCCCTCCAGGACACCTTGCCTGCCCCCTCCCACCACGCCCTCAGCTTCACCCACAGATCTAGGCACACCTCATTGTAATTACATCTTTATACATCCCACACAGAGTTCCTTGAGGGCAGACTGTCTTTCCTGTCTCCCCAGGGTTGGCCCAGTGCCTGACACTTAGTAGGTGCTTACATATGACCCTCCTCTGCCCAGTTTGCTTTCACCTATTTCAAAGGGTTGAGCAAACTTTGCCAACTGTAAAGTGCTGTCAGGGGATTATTATCCTGACTTCCAGCTGAGGAAGAGGCCTGGGCCTCTCTGAGTTGATATTCCACCTTCTCGGGGGTCTCAACCTTCCTCTTCCAGCTACTCTGGGCTGTTTGGGGGCCTCAGCCTTTCTCTGCTCAGAGACTGGGTGTGAGAAGAAGGGACCTTGCCAAATTCCAGGGAGAGCTGTGGGCCAGTCATGTAGGGACCATTCATCCCTTTATTTACATATGAGAAATGAGCTGCACCCGTGCGTGCAAGATGAGCTCCAGTTGGTCTTTTCTAGTCAGTCTCTGGAAAGTCACTAAAGGAGTCAGATGAGCAGGGGCTGCAGGCTTGGTCCTAGAACCGCAGGCCTTTTGGAAGGTGGGACTGCTCAGGCCGAAGGGAGGTGCAGTGAACCAGCCTCATGCCAGAGACTGCCTTCCAGCGGGACAAGAGCTTAGGCCCTCAGGAAGCAGAGTGGATCAGTTGCCAGTCTTAGGAGCTTTTTGGGGACTGGTGTCCCACCCTCACCACCTCCTTCCCAAGCCCCAAGGGGCTCCATCTCCTGCACAAAAACCTAGGCAGGAAGCCCCTGCCTACCTCCTGTGCCCTGCTCCCTTTCCAGTCTGGGGGACCCTGACTCCTGGCTGCTGCCTGTGCCCCATGCTGCTCTGGGAGCCCTGCTCCTGGGGTGTCCTAGTACCTGGTTCACGTGCCCCGTTTTCCTGAAAGCAGTGTCTTTGGTCACCACTGTCCCCAGTGCATCCTACTGCCCCTTCAGAGCCTTAATATTCCTTTTCTTGGAAGACACTTCGGTGGTCAGCATCCTTTTCCTCACTGAGAGGGGGAAAGTGAGATCTATAGAAATGTCAGGCATGCGCCTATGCCTGCCTCTCCTCCAAAGTGTGCATTCCCTGTGGAAAGGGACTGTGGCCCAAGGGGCATTTGCTGAACAAAGTGTCCCAAGCCAGAGGTGAGGGGCAGAGCAGAGCCCAGATCTCCTGAGAGCTCACATGATGCTCCCCCTGTTATAGCCTACTTACCTCTTCTAATTCACTCTATACTGACATGTGTCCTGTCACCTGGGTGGCTTCCAATTCCCACTCTAATCTCCCACCCCGGCTCCCCACCCTCACCATGGTAGCTGCATTAAGTAACATCCACAAGATCTGATTTGGGGAGGACGACCAAGACTTCAGTAGTGGCACATCAGTCCTGGAAGAAGAGTTCAGGCTGATCGTTGGGCTCAGGAAAGAGCAAGAACATAAACTTAAGGGCCTTGGCCAGGGGTAGGGGGTACAAAGGGTGGGCATTCTTCTCTCCCAGGACAAGAGTCCAGAGAGAAGTTCTGAGACATGGAGATCTATCGAGAAGGGACAGAAAAGACGGTAAGACCACCCACAAACAGAGGTCAAAGTTCCTGACCTCAACTATTGATCCAGCTGGGTTGTCATCTCTGTGGGGCAGGCACCAGAGGCCCAGAGCAGCAAGGTCACCAGAGCGGGGCTGCACCTGGCTGCTGCTTATCTCCCTGGGCAGGACAGCCTCTCGACAGGGGTGGGGTGCGTGGGAATAGCTAAGTGAACTCATCTGGGTAGGGGGGCAGTAAGGGGTATTAGAGCAAAAAAATCATAGCAGGAATAATACCAGTCTTGTATAGGGTTTTCAGAGCCCGAAATTCTCCCATTTAGGAGTCACAGGTTCAGTTAGGTTCACAGGGATCTCTCACTTTTCTTATTTAAAGTGTAAATGTTGTGTGTGTTGGTGGGGAATGGGATAGGCGTGAACAATAACAGACAACACCTCATCGTGAATGGGTCTCTAGACTCACTTTCTTCCCCAAAGGCAAGCACGGACAGCGTGTGGGCGTGGAGGAGAACACCTGGAGTGGGAGGAAAGGCAGGGAAGCGGGACTGTGCAGTCTCCCAGCCAAGGACCAAACATAGCTCCTCCAGAGTGGCGGTCACTTCGTTTTAGTTTATTGTCAGACAATCTTCCCTTGGGAGTATGGCCCGTTGGACATCCACCCCTCACCCCCCTGGGAGAAGAGGAAGGATTCCCCGGGGGCTGGAAAGAAACAAAGCTCTGAACTGGGGTCTCCATGGGGCAATCAGGCCCAGCTGGGATCAGGCTTCCCCTTCTTTCTCAGTTTCATTCTGTTTCTCCTGAATGTCTTCATCCTTGACGTTTTGCATCTTGTCTGGACTTGGATATACCAGAGTCCCACGGCCAGAATCACCAAGAGCAAGAGAAGGAGCAATCCCTTGGCCAGGAGGCAGAAGGAAGTGGAGGCCTTCTCCAAAGGGTAGCCAGGATCTGGGACGGAAGAAGGGAAGGAGAGAGGCGCTCACCCGAGGGAGGGTGAGGCCCAGATTACGGGTCAGACACCTACCCCAAATTCCACAGAGGGGATCTCAAGTTCACAGTCAGTTGATGTTCCCTTGCAAGTGTCTCTGGACATATACACTCTATTCACAGAAGCTCAGGAACTGAGATCTGGGGAGCACTCTCAAGCTGAGCAAGAGACCAGACGAGACCTTTGGAAGTTGGGAGCAGTAAGAAAAGGGAGGCCCTCCCTCCCCCTCATTCAGGGGTCAAGTCTCTTTGGGAGGGGGTTAGGTTCTAGATTCCATGTGCTCTCTTGGGAAGAACTGGGGGAGGCAGGTGGTAGCCTTGAGGTCCTGCAGAAGTAGCTCAGGGGCTGTCTCTGGGGGCCTGGTACCTGCACAGAAGGGCCCAGCAGGGATGAGACGGGAACTGACGTTGCTGACGGGGTTGCCGGCCCTACAGGTATAGGAGAGGGCATTGTCCCCAGGCCTCCAGGATGTGCTGAAGACAGAGCCTTCACGAGCTGTGTCAGCACCGTCCTCCCGGGATATCCAGCTGTAGGTCACATCCAGCCCTGCCTTCTCTACAGAGCAGGTCAGGGACATATTACAGGGACCTTCCGCAGAGATCTCAAAGTTCACAGTGATTTGAGGCTCCGACAGCCGTCCTAGATGAAGGAGAAACACAAAGACTGTCTAAGCAATCCGGGGTTGAGTCTGTTCTCCTAAGCTCCTCAACATGGCCCTCTGAGAGCCCCTTCAACTACACAAAAAATAGCAAAAACCAACAAAACCCAGCCACCATAAAACCCATGGTTGCAGAGTCCCCAGGGCAGCTGCTCAGGTAGAGACAGCTGCCTTTGGCATCTTCTACTACCCTTCCTGCCTTGCTTTCTCTCTTTTACCTTTGTGCCCCACCTTCCTCCAAACCCCATTCTGCCTCCTTGATCCCGGAACATACTATCACCCCTCTCAGGGGCATTTATAGTTTAATCAGTGTCTCTGCAAGATTCAAGGTAAAATATCAGTCAGTGTCACAGGCACTAAGAAGAAATTTGGGTTCAAGTAGAACGGAGATACTGATTAGTCACCCTCAAATCACACGAGAGGATAAAGGCTCAAGAATGAAGGTGGAATTCATCCCCTGGGTGCAAAATCTCACTGGGAGAGAAAGGCCCCCTCGAGGTCAATACATGAAGCGCCTGCCTCCTCTCACTGTGTCAGGCACGTCCACGGAAACAACCTTGGTGCCCAGGACCTCGCTGCTCCAGGTCACTCTACCTGTGGTGCACCTCAGACACTGGGTTGGGCACACTGCCTTCCCGTCTCAGCACCTCACACCATAACCCCGAGTCCTGAGAGCCCTCCTCTTTTGGGTGGGAGGCTCAGGAGAGCCAGAAAAAGCAGCTCTATGGTTCCCAGCCTAAACTCACGATAGACACGTAGATTGTAATGCTGCGTGGTGGAGATCTGGGATGTCCTCAGATTGACTTGAGCTTTGTAAGACCCTGAGTCCTCCCAGGTCACATTGCTGATGTGCAGGGAGTAGCTGGGGCCCAAGAAGCTCACTCGGCCCTGGTAGCGAGAGTTGGTCACTGTGATGGTGTCTGGATGTCCCTCTTTCCCTGGCACCACAGTGGCAAGCCTTATGCGGGAGGACCAGATGATGTCCTCAACCTCTTCACCAGATGGTATTTCCAGGGGTAGAGTAATGGACTCCTGAAGGACCGCAAGCACTTCCTCAGGATCCACATCATCTCCAGAGTACCCTTTGTCTGCAGATAAAGAAGGAAAATCTGGTGTCTCCTGGCTGCTGAGCCTGGCAGGAGGGCCGTGGTCTCAATCTCAACTGAGCAGCCTCTATGGCCCCACACTCAATCTTGACCTCCAGCTGCCTCTCTGGCTCTAGCTTTCTGCTGCACCTGACTTGAGCACCTACCAGGGATCGGCTTCCCTCTGTGCCCTCACCCTCAAAATCTTGCCTTCTCCATTTGTCATTGTGGGGCTGCTCCCCCTTCCATATCCCCAGAGTCCCTCATTTCTTGGTCCTGCCCTGAAGCCACACACTATTCCTCGTTACTCCAGAAGAACTGGTGCATTCAGCCCCAGAGTAAGTGCCTCACTAGCCCAAAGCCCAGCAGAATAGGAGAACAGAGTGCGCAGGAGACACTTCTGTCCCGGAGCAGCAGTGTCTCTCACCTTCCTGGATCAGCAAGAGGAAGAGCAGCCATGGAAGGGCCCCCATGTCAGCAGCCCCGAGCCCCAGGAGGCTGACTTAGTCAGCCCCCAAGGCTGTGAAGAAGACGAGCTCTCTGGAGGCTGCTAGAGACAGAGTGACTGATTGACAGTCTTGAGGGAAGAGAAATAATTCTCACCCTATCCAGCAGCCCTCTAACTTCCTCCAGCCTCACTAAGCCCCTCCCTGCCTGCTTGGGAAGAGTTCTCTCTCAGAGCCTGATTGTCAAAATGGTCTAGCCACTGACTCATGTTTCCTGTTCATCAAACTTAGCTCAAATCCCACTTCCTAAAAGAAGCCTTCCTAGACTCCCCACACTCTCAGATCCCTCAAACATATCACCTGCTCCGAGCTCTTAGATCACTTTCCATCCAGCCCTGTCATTTGGCTCGCAGCATATTCCGCCTTGCCTTTCCCTAGGCAGTTACTCTGTGGCTGAAATCATTTGATCCTGTAAACATCTTTATCTCCCCAGACAGACTGCATCTTTTGGGACATCTCTGTTTGTCCCACTGTTGCTGCTCCCCATGCTAGACACATGCAGCGCTCAACTGATATTTTTGGGATGGATGAATGAATGAAGTCTTTCTATCTAAAGCTAGTTACGTTCCCACTTGAGAGACTAATCAGAGGAAGAAGTTTGGTTCTTTAAAAAAGCAGTTTGGACCAGAGAGCTGATCCAAATAGGAAATCTGATGGTCAGAGCCGTCCAGGATGCAATGGGTGGCCTTCGGAGGTAGTTTCTGGTGTTCAAAGTAAGACTGGACAATCACTTGCTTTGATTTTCTGCAACATCTGTGGCATCAGATGGGTCCTCAGATGAGATAATGCTTAAGTTCCTTCTAATACTCAATTCCCTTAGTCTGTGCTGTGCTGAGGAAACAAGAGTGGTGTCTCAAGACCAAGAGCACCATGGAGGCAGATATATTCAGTTCTGGTCCTGCGCCAACATTTCATATCTTTAGGTCAGCAGATTTGGCACTTGAGCAAATACTTACTGAGCAGCTTTTATGGCTCAGACACCATCCTAAGTGCCGGAAGATCAGCAGTGAACAAGAATTTTAGATGATGACTCTGTGGAGCTCATAAGCTAACCACTGACCATAGACCAGTAGGTTTGATGAGTCTCATTAAAGGAAAAAGCCAGGGGCCGGCCCCTTGGCCAAGTGGTTGGGTTCATGCGCTCCACTTCAGAGGCCCAGGGTTTCACCCGTTCGGATCTTGGGCGCGGACATGGCACCGCTCATCAAGCCATGCTGAGGTGGTGTCCCACATGCCACAACTAGAAGGACCCACAACTAAAAAATACACAATTATGTACCAGGGGGGTTGGGGGAGAAAAAGGAAAAATAAAATCTTGAAAAAAAAATTGTTAAAAAAAAAAGGAAAAAGCCAGGGAGCCCGTAGCAAGGGGGTTTAGCAAAGCTGATGTCAGCAGAGTCAGGGAAAAGCTTTCAGGGAGAAATGATATTTAAGCTGAAACTTCAAGGATGAGTAGGATTTCCTAAGTGAAAAAGAGAATGAGTGGATAGTTCTTAAAATTCAATTTATGAGTATCAAACCTCAGGGACCAGGAGTTTTTGGAAAGGTAGACCGGGTCTCAGTCTGAGTATAAAAACATTTTTATTTAATCTTCCATTTAAAAAAAGTAAAATTAAAGCAAGGGGGGAAAAAGAAAACAAGGTCCTGTGCATAATATTCAGAGGTTAAGGGGTGAGTGTACTAGTTAGGTTCTCTGAGAAGCAGATGCTGGAGTTAGGAATGAAAGAGGTTTATGGGGCAGGGGTATTGCCTGTAAAAGATAAAAAGAGAAGGAAGCAGAATTGAGCAAGGAGAGCCTCAGACCATGATGCAGAGTGGAGGGATCCACTAACTCAGCAGCGAGCTCTGGGCAAAGATCCAGCACCCCCACTGTGCACAGTCCTTCGCTGGGCCTGAAGCAGATCCACCGGAGGCTGTCAGTTAACTGCACCTTCACAGCTGAAGACAAGCTCTCTCTTGAAAGGAGATCCAGATGCAGCTTTGTAGGTGCTACTGAAAATGTGCTGATCAGCCAAAAGGTAACTGTGTTCAGACTGATTAAATCTGTCTCCATAAATAAGCATAAACAGTATATTACGCTTATTGAGCAGAGGAAAATAATTTTCCCTCCCTCCCCAACTGCCCCCAACTCATCCTCACTAAGCCCTCCTAGTCCGATGTGGAGAAAATACTTCTCAGAAAGTTATTTTCAAGTGCTCTGAAAATCTGCTTTCCATTCTGGCTCATGGATTGTGACCCAGATGCAGCTCTGTTTCTGTCTCTCACTGCCCCTTTACTCTTGTCCAGTGAGGTAGTCTTCCTCTGCCCCAGAAGAGAACTCTCGCCTTGCTTTCTGGTCTCAGTTCGGAAATGAGAACTTCCTGTCCCATGTAATATACAAAATTCCAAAATTAAATTAGAATCAAACCATCTCCCCTTCCCCTGGCTTGGATCTGTTTCAGGCTGGAAGCCTACAAGGAGGGAGAGAGAAAGGGCCTGCTCTCTATTCAGCTTCCCTCTCCACCTCAGCTCCCCTCAACTCACCTCCCCAAACGCACCTTCCTGTCTCCAGGAGGGCAGGCAGGGAGGGGAGGCGATGAAAGTCTTCTTACATGGCTGAGTGGCTTTGTTCTCTGTGGGTCTGGCAGATGGTTAAGATGGCCTCTTTTCTCTTGAGGTACAGTTTGGTGGGTTCTTAAGCGTTTCCACTGGTTTCCTCTCTCCTATTCTTGACTCAGGGTGGGTGCATCTCTGTTCTGGGTGGTCCTTTGAGACTCCTTTCTTGCCCCTTGGACATCTGGCCATACATCTCTACTCCTCCCCTCACCCCTCCACCTGTCCCCACTGTGCAGCACCCAGAACAACCAGGTAGGCTGTGTCTCATGGGTGTCCCGTGACTGCCCACCATCACATTCCTCACCCTAGTAGATTCCAAGAGCCACAACACTACACCACACTCCTGGCTGCCCAGTGGGAGTCCCATCTCAGTCCACAGTTCGTTCTAACGCTCCCAGGCCCACCCCAGGCTCCTGTCTCCTCAGACCCTCACCTGCAGGGCACAGGTTTCAAAGCTCTCCAGGTGCTCTCCTCGAAGTCTCCTCACTTGGTTTGTGGTCAGAGACAATATCGTCTATCCTCTGGGGGAAGAGGTGGAGGGTGCTCACCATAAAATAAGCTATTTCCAAATAAATCTCTTTCCAATCTCCCTCTCTCCACTCCCCATCCATGGAGGAGGCGTTCCAAGAGCAGTGACACAGGTTCTCCTTCATTCCGGCTGTAAATCCCACAAGAGGAGATCTCCCTCAAACTGCCTTCGATCTCCTGACACCTGTCACAGGGACACCTCTGTGCAACCACAGCAGGGAGAGTTCCTGCTAACATCTTGCTTGTAGCAGACGCTTAAGTATCCCTACTACAGCCTTTGGTCCTGTTGATTTCCACACTGCAGAGGTGGACAGTTTCATTATTGTGCCCCTCCACCCTGAAGTTTGCATCTCTGCTTTTCTGGTTCAGGGCTTTCTCTGATGCAGTGGAAGTCATCAGCCCAGGCTCAGTGCAGCTGGGAAGTGTGGGGGAGTGTACCAACCCCAGAGGCAGCCCAACCAGTGGAGCGCTGACTGGACAGGGAGCTGCCCCAGGCTCCCTGCCCTTCCATGGGGCAATTCTGAGCCTTGTTCTCTATGGCACTTCAGCTGGATTCAGCCCCAGTTGCCCACAGCTGTAACCAGCCACTGACACACCCTTTATTGGTTTTTCTCCCTTCCCTGTCTCATGTTCCTCGTTCTTTCAGGTTTGTTTCCTGGGTCATCTTCCAGAAAGACTTCCTCCACCCAAGTGCTTGTCAAAGGCCCTCATTGGGAGGAACCTAGATTAAGGTGCTATTAGAAATGGTAAAGTAGTTGAGCCAGTGAAATTTAGATCCCTTATCCCCTCTGCCTGGGTTTTTAGGGGCAAATAAGTCAATGAGAAATAAGCCTCCCACCCCAATTCTTCTGATATAACAGTCTTGGGAAAGAGCGGCCAGTGAAAAGCTGGTCCTGCTCTGATGGAGAGGATGAGGGGAATCATAATGGGTCAAAACTTTGCTCAGACTTTCTCTTCAGCTTCTCTTTGGGTCTGGAAAGATGGGGAGCCACACAGCAGACCCATGGTCCTAGAGGAGCCATTAGCAGCTAAGTTCCAAAGAAGCCACTTCCCTCTGAACACAAAGTAAGGTGAGACCTACATGTGTCTTCTGTTCCGGGGCCTGCTGTGTACTTGATCCATGATTTGCCTTCTTCTTTTCCTTTTTTTTTTTTAAAGTGTCAGGGTTAAAAGAGTGATTATGCATTCGAATCTTGAAGTTGGCTGGAGAGAACTGAAACAGTCTGCAGATTGTTGAAGTGCACCCAAAGGAGTCATTATGAAACAGAGGAGAAAGGAGTGTTCCTTGCAGGGGGACCAGCCTCTTCATGATCCCCGAGGTGGGAAAGAGCTGAGCACATGGAGGCATAGATGGCATCCCGACCAGGTAGGGTGGAGGAGAGCTGCGAGGGGGCTGCAGGGGGACTGGAGACAGCTCACCAGGGCCTTAGAGACCTGGTCAGGAGTTTAGAAGTCATACTTTCTCAAGAAATTTACCTTTGACAAGGAAGAGAAATATAGGACGGAGGCGAAGGGAGCTCTTAGGGTAGAGGGAAGTTTTATTGCTGTTAATTTTTTTTAAGACGGGAGAGATTTGAATGTATTTAAATGCTGAGGGGACAAGTAAGGAGTGGAGCTGCACAGGCAGGAAAGAAAGGAGATGATCAACAGAGCAAAGCCTGAGATTCAGAGTCCAGGAAGAAGAACTGGTCTTAGGTCGCAAGATGCTCCTTCACTATAATAAGAAAAGATGGTCAGAGATGCAGGTAGATCTGTGTGTAGCAAGAAGTTACGGGGAGTCCTGTCTAGTGGTTTAAATTCTCTCTGTAAAGTAGAGGCCGAGGATCTGCTGAAACTGAAGATTTAAGTGTGTGTATCAACGGCAGGTATTTCAGGAGAATGGATAAAGTTTAAAAGAGTTGAGGGGACTCTGTCCAGGTTTCCTGGGACAGTCCCAGTTTAAGCCTATTGTCCTGGCATAATGATTAATAGTACCCCTTTTCACCCTTATAAAGTGTCCTGGTTTATAGGATAAATTATGTGGTTACCCTAAAACAGGAGCAAAATATTAAAGGAATCACAGTGAGATAGGTAAGCTTTACAAGTCCCAGACCACTCTTAGCTTTTCTGGTCAACAAATTGCCCTGAAGATCTGGAGGAAGGCAATGGGGTGGGCAGGGGATAAGAAAATGCATCTGGAACCAAACTGCATGGGCTCCTTCATCTGCAGAAAAAGATACTCACAATACCCACTTCATAGAATGGTGGTGAAAATGAAATGAGATGACACCTGTGAAGCACTTCGCACAGAGCCTGGCACGTGGTGAGGGCTCAGTGAGTGTGAGTTGTGGTTATTACTGAAGGTTGGTTAAGGGTAAAGACTGTCGGCTTTGGCATTATGAAGACCTGGGGCCCTTGGTAACTGGCCAGGGTCTGTAGCTACTGAAGAGAATACACAGGAAGTCTCAAGATAAGACACATGAATGGGTTCATTCGAGAACGTTCGCTGGCAGCACCAATCAGCTCCTGGTCTGAGGAGACAGCAGGCACTGCTGCCAGAATGTACAGCCCAGCTCAGGGGTTTCCAGGCCACCTGCCTGTTCACTAGGTCAGCCCATAATGAATGCAGAGCCCACACACTAGGCTGAGCCCCTTTAATGCACTGACAACTCATTCCTTGTCTCTCGGGCATCACAGATGCCAGAGTGGTTCCTACACACACACCCTCCTCCCTCGACTTCCCTCGTAAGTACGATTTGTCTGCCTTTTCTCAAATCGACTCACCAGGTCATGTGTCCTCTGCTTCCTTTATGCTTACTGTTCTCAAAATGCAGGTTTTGTACCATCTGCATCAGAACCACATGGAGGGCTGGTTACAACGCTGATTCCTTTGGCTCCATTCCACACCTGGGGAATCAGGATGGGGACCGCGGGGGGAGGAGCCTGCAAGTCCACCTGTTTGTCAAGGTCCCTTGGGCAGGTCCACTGTAGGCTAAAGTTTGAGAATCCCACACTTTGCCTGCTCTTCTATTTTGCTGAAGCAGAGAGAAAGTTCCCCAGCCGGCGACATCTTTGTCTCCAATCATAAAAGGTTTCTTTCCCCCTGAGTAGAGCTGTGACACTGCTGCCTTCTGGGGCTGGGCTTCCTAGAACTTGAGAGGATCTCTAGCAGCTTTTAATCTGTCCTCCCCAGAGTCCCACTGGGAAATGGGAAGAGCTGTCTCATGGACTGCTCCGGGAAGCAGGGGCAAGGCCAGGAGCTTCAACTTGAGGTATCTGCGACTTTCTTCTTTTCTTTTCTTTTTTTTTTTTTTTTTTTTTGAGGAAGATTGGCCCTGAGCTAACATCTGTGCCCATCTTCCACTATGGGCACAGATTTATATGTGGGGCACCTGCCACAGCATGGCACCATAAGTGGTGCTAGGTCCGCACCCAGGATCTGAACCAGCAAACTCCAGGCCGTGGAAGCAGAATGCACAACCATGCCCCTGGGCCAGCCCGGTGAGGTGTCTGCTTTTGTCCTTTGTCAAATGGGCGTGCTGAAGTGGAACTTGCTTGAAAACAGGGTGCTGTCGCTAAAAGAAAAAAAATTAAATTCTACTGATCTTGTCCAACCCCTTATTTTACAAATTAAAAACACAAAAAAACCTAAAGCAGAGGTGGTGGAGGGACTTCTCCAAGGCCACACAGTCTAATGGCAAAGCTGAGATCCAAACCCAGGTCTCCTGGTGCCCTGCTGGCAGCACTTTACTTGATTAAACTAATTTGGGATGTCAGACAACTACATCTGGTGATGTCCCAGCACATAGAAAACCCTCAGTAAATAGTATTCTGCTTGGGGTCATTATTAATTTCTATTTGTATTCATTTGTTATTGTTAATTTTGTATTTGTGAGGCACACAAATAAAACCCAAAGGGAACAGAGGGGAGTGAGATGAGGAGAGCCATGGCCGCCCAGACAGGTCTGCACATGGTGATATTTTTCTTAGCAAATTCAGCACAGTTCAGGCTCCAGCTCTCCACAGGACAGGCTCAAAGTTCCAGCTCATCAGTGTCCCAGGGTTGACCAGAATCTAGGATGCTGCCTCATTTTTATCAGCTGACCTATAAAATTAGCCATTCATCCTACAAATATTTATGAAGCTCCAATTAAGTGCCGGGCACTGTTCTAGATATGAGCTGCAGCAGGGAGCAGGAAAACAGGCAACTTACTTTACAGTTAGGGTGGGGGTGGGAGGAGATACAATACACAACATACACACAGCATGAAGTAATAAAGCACTGTGAGGGAAAACAAAGCAGGACGAAGCATAAGGAGGGACGGGGCAGGAAGTCCCCTTTGTTGAGGGCATTCTGATCAGATACTCCAGGAACAGCTACCTTGCCCTGACATGCCCCCCACCGCACACAGTCAGTACACAGAGTTAGCAACAAACTGCTGGGAGCATGGCATTAGAGGAAAGGGGACAACCTAGAATTCAACAATTTGGTGACAACCTCCTGTGTCCATCTCTACAGTGCGCCCCTCTGCCAGGCTTCCAGGATGCTACAGTTTGGCTGCCAGAGTCCCCGGACAGGACTCGATGGCACTGCCAGGGCTCGCTTCTGTGACTCTCCTTGCAATGAGTCCACACCACCCCATCTCGTTTTTCTGAGAAGGTAGATACCTTCATTTGATCGTTTGTTTCTTTGGGGATAATTTGAAACTCTCATCTCTGACCCACTACATTTTGACTTAATACTTTGGGACTCAGAAGGCAGTCTCACTTTCTCCTTTTCTAGGGCTGCCTACCTGCCCCCCATGGCCCCACTAAATACTTTTCTTGGCAAAGGCTGCAGCTCTTCCATCATCAGATACAAAATGCCCTCACCAGGGAAGGCTCTCTTCCCTGTCAAGTTTCCCGAAGAGCTTATCACTCATAAAGGTTTTACGACACCCCATGGTGTCACTCCACGCTCTGGGTCAAATCCTTCTTCCTAGGAAAGAGAGGGGTTGTCTGGGGTCCTGCCCTCAGAGCATGGAAGGTGACTTGGAGTTGAGGCCATCACACTGTGGGACAGGATCTCCTGGACCTGAGAGGTTTCCCTTCTCCGAGAGAAGAGCAGCCTGGTAACAAAACACCAACAATGGAGACACTTTCTCTCAATCTATGGAAATGACTAAGGCGTGGGGAAGGCCTCAGGAATCCCTCAGTGTGCTAGAAGAGGAAATGGAGGGACACAAAGAGAAGTGGAGGATCTAGGAGCTGCTACCACAACTGCTCTCGGGGTAGGGGAAGAAGCAGTGGCGAGGAGACTTTTCCTGGGATTAACAAGTCCTGGCTCTAGGGGTAGCCAGTTTGGCCGACTGCATTGGGAGGGAGCGGAGGAGGGGGCAAGGGGTGTAGTGCCTAACTTGCTGCTGTTCCAAGGCTCACCCGATGAGGTGTTACCCAAAGCCTGTGCAGTCCGGTCCTTCCTTTACCACAGTGGCTTCTGAACGTCAGAAACATCCACATGACATTTTCCTCACAGGAAATATTACAAGAAATCTAATATATGAGACAGATAAAAGAAGCTGGAGAGCGTATCCCCTGTCAGCTTAAACCCCAAAGCAACTCCTTGGAGCCATGAAGGTTCTGTGGAGTTCCTCTGCTCAGGGGTTGCAGATGGCAAAGAAATGAGGCAGCATGAGAACGTGGGATTCCAGGCCCTCTACCCCCATTTCAAAGAGAATAGCTGGAATTTCTCCTATTTACATATGGGGCTTATGAAAAGATTCCCCAGAGGGATGGGGCGGGGGGAGGGGGGTGGGATGGAGGGGAGACTTCCCTTTAAAAAAAAAATCCCCCACTCTACTCAAAATCCTTTAAAATAGTGTTTATCACCAATTTTGTAGACTTCACAACATAAAAGAATACCATATGCTCCTATAAGTAATCGCAACTTGCTCTGGCAGAGGTCCTCAAGGTTGGGGTCGGAGGAGATTGCCCTCTTGAGAGTCACTAACCAGGATGAGCAGATAAGTGGGATGATCAGAAAGCTGAAACCTGATCCACATCATATAAGGACCTACTGAAGTGCTTTGTTGCAGTGCCCAGCACCTGTGCAGAGGGTGTTATAAAGCAGGGATATTCAATAGGACTATGGAAAAGATGGATGTAGCTAAAGATACTGTTCACTATTGTCCCACAGTGTCCTCTTGAGAAAAAATGCCTCCCCGTGACGGGAACAGCAGGGCTGTTTCCCCCGCGCAGCCCTGTGGTTGTATAGCAGATCTCATCGCCCACTCAGAGTGGCTGCCACCCCGTAGAGACCGGGTCTGTAGCCTTCCCATGACCAGGAGAGAACACCAAAGCATGCAGTTCAGATACTGACCTTGCTCCTTGCTCCCGCTTCTCTTCCTACCCTGCTTTCTTCTAATCTCATTCTCCTAACTGATCGGTGTCTCATCTTGCCACATTGTGCACATCTTGTAAGACGTGCCAGAGTTTAGCCCAGCGTACAGTTAGACAGAATAGTCTACACACCACCACCCTCACTTCTGACACCAAATGCAAGTTCCAGCAGTTCCCAAAACCACCCTCACTTTCAATAATTTTCTAGAAGCTCTCACAGACCGCACTGAAAGCATTTATGCTCACAGCTCTGGTTTATTACAGGGGAAGGATACAGATTAAAGTCAGCCTAGGGAAGAAGCGCAGAGACCCAGGAAAAGCACCTAACACGTCCTCTCCCTGTGGAATCCTAGCACAGTGTTCCACTCCTGGCATCAATGTGACAATATACACAGAAAAGCTCACCTGAGCCTTGGTGCCGTTTTTGCTGGGGCTGGATGACATACAGCCCAGGCGGCTGACCCTCAGTCTCCAGCCCTTCCAAAGGCTAGGCCAATACCTTCAGTCTCCAGTCCCTGTGGAGGCAGAAATGATACTGCATGGTCCAAAGCCCTCATCATAAATCACACTGCCAGACTGCCTGGTGGCCAAGGTCCCCATGCAAACAAAGACACTCCTATCAGACACGATATTCCAAAGGTCTAAAGATCACTCCCAGGAGCCAGTGGCAAAGGCCAGGCCTCTCTTTGGGTCAAGTTAATTCCTTCCCACTACACAACATGTTAAATTCATTTTTCAAGCAAAGTGAGGAGAAGGAGAGAAGGAATGAACTAACCAATCAAATTGAATCAATCCAGACATGACCAGACTCCTGGCCACTGTCCCTCATGGACGACAATGCTACTCAGGGAGAAATCAAGGGTGAGGGACTCCAGCAGGGACACTATGTGCCCAGAGCCACTGTGCCCCTCTGCAGGCTGGTTGTGCTGCTCGAGGTACCCTGGGTTGGAGGAGGGAGCCAGGGGTACTGCTCTGCCTGAGTGAGGGAGAAGTGACATCTCGCAGTGCCCTCTGAGACCAGGGAAGGCATGGAGATGCTGACGCAGAGGCAGACACATTCCATCTTCTCATGTTATTAGGTAAGGGATTCCCAGGTGGAGTAGGTTAAGATGGGCACGTGTGCCATGAGAGGTGGGAATTCTGGTAGATTTGCAGAACTGTTTGGGAAGGATGCTGAGTCAAGGTCATAGTTGATAACCAGTGTCTAGAGCCTCAGAGACTCTCACGAGTCTTTAGGCAGCCCCCTGGCGAAACAGCTGCCGTTTCTCCCCTGGTATTCCGAGGAGTCCTGGGCAAGAGGAGGCCTGCAGAGGCAGGCCCACCTCAGCAACAAGAGGAGAAGGAAATACAGCCAGCTCAGCGGAGAGGGCCCCTGCAGACCCAGGGGAGAACCGCGGGGCCAAGCTGAGGCTGTGAGGCTTCCGGCAGGTCTCTGGAGCTCATCTGCACACAGGACTCCAGCTCTGGCCTTTCTCTGTTCATGCTCCTGTGTGTATCTGTGCTGGGCTTTCCCTCTCCCGGCTCTTTCTCTCTCTAACACGCACTGCATAGTCAGCTTGAGCCGCCACAACAAAATACCATAGACTGCGTGGCTTAAGCAACAGAAACTTGTTTTCTCACAGTTCTGGAGTCTGGAAGTCCAAGATCAGGTGCCAGCAAGGTAGATTTCACTCTGAGTCTTCTCCTCTTGGCTTGTAAGTGGCTGCCAGCTTGATGTGTGCTCATGTGGCCTTTTCTTTTTGCATGGAGAGAGAGAGAGCGAGCCCTTGGTGTCTCTTCTTATAAGGGCACTAATCCCATCCCAAGGGCTCCACCATCGTGACCTCACCTAATTCTAATTGCTTCCCAAAGCCTCCTCTCCAAATACTATCACACTGGGGGTTAGGGCGTCAACATATGAATTTGAGGGGGACACAAGCATTCAGTCCATAACACACACCCTGTGGTCTGTCCACAGGAGGGAAGTTGCCTGTGTTTCAGGCTAAAATCCAGATGGCTCAGGTTTAGTGAAATCCCAGGAAAGCAGTTCTCTAGAGGGTCCACAACATCTGTGATTGTAAAAAGGAGGCCTATGCAACTGCTTATTTTCATGTGAATTGAGAGTCCTCTCTCTCTAAACATCTCCCTCCTCCAAGCCACCTACACTCTGTGCCGGGCATGGTGGGAGGTACACAGAGGAGTCAGAAGTGATGCTGCCAGCTTGCTCAGAATCCAGTTGGGGAACAAGGCATACATCCTGGGAGAGCATCTTGGGCTCACTTGAGTCTTTGGAGACACTGTTCTCAGCCTGGCAGGAGTAGTTCCCGGCATCCTGCTTTGACATCAGCGGGAAGAGGAGAGAGACGGCTCCGCCATGGGGAGCTGAGCAGTTCCCCAGGATCTCCCCATTGAGGTAGAACGAGTACAGGATCGGAGCAGAGCCCCTTCGGACCTCACAGAGAAGCTCCACCATGTCCCCCACAGCGAGGCCAGTGGGCCTGGGTCTCAGCGTGAGCAGAGGACGGGACACAGGAGCTGGGGCAGCACACAGGTTGGGAGGGTCAGCTGGACCACCCAGGCTCCCAGCTCTTCCTCCCCTAGGGACTCCTATCCGTACTCCCAGGGGACCCCATTGCCTGATGCCCAGATCCCTGGGGAGTGTCTCCCCTCTCTCCCCCACTTACCCTGCACCCTGATCTCCAGCTGGGGGCTCTGTTTCTGGACTCGGCCTCCCTGAGGGGCAGCCTTGCACCAGTAAAGCCCGGAGTCTCCCTCCTGGGCTCCTGGGATGCAGAGTTCTTAGGGGAGGCCCCTGTCCTGCAAGATGTGGTCCTCTTTGTAGAAAGAGAAGAGGAGCCGCAAGGCCGACGTCTGGGGGTGCCACTTTGTCTCACATCTCAGGGTCACCGGGCTCCCCTCATGGGGCTCAGGAGAGGGCACAGCGTGCAGCACAGGAAGCAGGAACAGCTCTGGGGAGAGGCAGGCCCAGGACTCAGGAGGGGAGCCCTTGACAGCGAGGCCCCAGGAGGCTGAGGTCTGCACTTCAGCACATCCCAGGCCACAGCCCCCTGTCCTGTGGAAAACACTCATCATCTCCCAGGAACCGGCCTCTCATCCTACCCACTAGCTCTGAAACGACTCCCACACACCCGAGTCCCTCTGGAATCCTAGGCCAGAGCCAGAGGGGCCTTAGAGGTCATTTGTCCCCAGAGGGGAAGGGTCCAGCCCAGGGCCTCAAGGGGAGTGAGTGGCAGGGCTGGTTCAGGGTTCTTCCTAGCCCCTCTCCGGGGCTTTTCACCTCCTTCTCCTGGCTCCAGACGTGCCCCATGGGGAGTTGGCAGGGCATTTGGACAGCGTCATGGATGTCTCAGGGCCCTGTGGACTGGCCCAGCATCAGGGGCAGCCAGAGGTGGGGGTACTGCCCAGAGAGCTGCTGACCTCTAGAGACCAGATACCTGAGCAGCACCCTACTCCCCCCGACCCCCCAAACTGGTGACTCACCTTGGACTTGAAGCATGGCAATCCCTGAGGTTTGTCTGGTCGTACGTCACCTGCCCAGTTCACCAGTACTGGCCACTGTTTTTCATTGTTGCTGGCCCCACGAACAGAGGTCGGTTATCCTCAGAGAACTAGAGGAATTTCTCATCTTTGTAGGATGTCACCTGGGACAGGGCTGCATTCCTCTTTTCCTGGCATCAGAGAGTCAAGATGTCTCCTTCACACTTGGGGTTTGGCCAGGCTCGGAGGTTCAGCTGGATTGTGAGACACAGGAACAGGGTCACCCTGGAGCTGCAGGTCCCATCAGCCCACTTTCTCCCTCTGTCTTCAGCCTGAGGCCTCCCATTGGGGATGGAGGCTCCTGGACTGCACCTGTGCAGCTGTCACTGCCCCCCAGTCCTTCATGCCAGACGAGGGCCAGGGCCTCTGCTCTCCTTTCCCCTCCTTCTTCTCTTCTTCCTCTTTCCTTCCTCTTTCCCCTTTCTTCTCTCTTTTCCTGTCTCCCTGACCCTACCATATATTGGGCTTTCCTCATCCTTGACATATTTGATTCCCGCTGGAATCATTCCAACCACTTGGCTGTCTTTTTCTTCCTGAAGAGATGCCCGTCATACAAACTTCACATCCTGCTCTGGTCCAGGAGGACCCAGCGGCCCCCACCTCCCACGGCAGCTCTAGGGCCAGCCCCCGTGAGAATCCACAGATGGGCAAACCTAAGCTGGCTCCCTCTTACCTCCCTCCTCAGAGGCTCTCCCAGGCCAGGATTCCATCAATGCCCCATGCAAATGCCCACCCCAGCAGAATATGCATGATGCTGAGGAGGTAGAATCTATAAGGCTTGATATAAATATATTGGTTAAAACAGCAAAAGAATAAAAACACTAAAATATTTATTAATAAGGGACTGGTTAAATACATTATAGTCCAGCCATATAATGAAACATAAGATAGCCATGAGAAAGAAAAAGGTAGGTCCACAAATACCTACATGGAGTGAGCCCCAAGATACAGTGTTAGGAAAAGAAAATTAAAAGCAACATGTAGAACTGTGTGTACAATGCACCTCCATTTCTATATAAGAAGAAATACATATACATATTCACACAGATATATATGTTTGCATATATACATAAATTTTTTAGAATATAGTGAGTAGACTGGGTAAATCATGGGCTAGGGTTGGAAGAAAGGTTTTCACAATGTGCTTTTTGTTCTTTTAAAAGATTTTTTCTAATGTTTTTATCACATTCACCTATATTTTTCAATAAAAAAGCGAAATAAAACAAAAGATTCTGACCTTCTTTATTTCCCCATACATCCTTCAATAAACCCCTCTTACCTGACGTTACCTGAATATGGATCCAATCCTCGCAAGTGAAGGTCCTAAGGAACTCTGTTTCTCACCGCACAATGAGAATGGTGGGGAGGAGGTGAGTAGACTGTAGACTTGAGAATCCGGGATATCGTAGTTCAGGCAGAGTAGGATGAGTAGATGAGAAGACCAGCAACTGACAATAGGCTTGCCATTTTGTTGGTGGCAAGAGATAAGAGAGACACAAAGCATGGCTGAGCCTACGTCCTTGAAGTTACATGCCAAGGTCCCAGGTAGCACTGGAGGACGTGTGAGGTTAGCCGATGCAGTCTTTACTCAGACACAAAGAGAAGGATGTTCTGCTGGAAGTTGGTTCTGCCATCACTTTCTCTGTCTCTCTCCAGTTATGGGAAAGAGTTGTTGCATCCCTGTATGATAAGCTCCCAGTAGCCAGTCACAGCATCCTGCAGTGCTAGGACTTCTGTTGGTGGAAAGGCCTGGTGCAAATGGGAGAAGGTGGCTGAGAAAGAAAATCAGAATGGACCCAGACACAGAGGTTTGCCACTGGGCACTGGAGAGGAGACGGAGGTCCAGGGCCATTCACAGGAGGGAAGAGAGGCTGAGACCTCCCTTGCCTCCAGATCTGGAATAAACCACTGCACAGACGGACGCAAAAGCTTGAGCTCAGTGAGATGTAGCCCACTTTACTGAATGATCTAGAGTAAGGACTGTAGCAACCTCAGCCAGACAACTGCCCCCTCAGACAGACATTTCCAAATAGCCCGGGTGGTCAGAATGGGACATGAACACAGGCATACACACAGAAACAGCAGGAACGTGAAATTAAAGATGCGTTAAACTTTCCATCACAGGGATCTGCAGTGGCGAAAAGTGATGGGGATTAGATTCGATAATAACTTCCTGGCAGATAGAGTGGTTAAGTGTGGGAACGGTGGCTACAGTGAGTCCCCTTACTCCCTCTTCCTACACAGATTTGGAAAGTGCCAACCTCACCGCTCCCCCACCCCGACCTGGTCACATTTCCTGATAAGCTTCATAGGAACGTTTCTGTACAGCATCTGGCCATCCTGGTTT
This sequence comes from Equus asinus, assembly GCF_041296235.1. Taxonomy (NCBI): domain Eukaryota; kingdom Metazoa; phylum Chordata; class Mammalia; order Perissodactyla; family Equidae; genus Equus; species Equus asinus. The sequence continues at coordinate 22,490,856 of NC_091814.1, forward strand.
TAGGGCCTCCATGGAGCCTGCCCATGGCTTACCTGTCCCCACTCCCTATCCTCCCTCCTTTTGGAGGAACAAGAAAAGGAGACCAGATAGGACTTAAATGACAACCACTTCATCCTCTAAGAAGCATGTAGGACAACACCTGGGGTGGGGGAATTTATAAAATAGAACATGACTTTGGTGTCAATTATTAGGGAAAAGGTGGATCTTCAAACAGCACACCAGATTTGATGAGGTGAGTCTCAGCAGTGGAGCCTGACTCCAACTTGAAGTAGATAAATGGACAATTGTAGTCACCTGGGTGACACATGCTAGGATGGCATCTAGACAGGCCAGGTACTAAGAAAGGAAGCAGCTAGAGGTGCCTCAACTGTATCCCCTAAGACAGATTCCTGCTGGTACTTTTAAGTTTCTCTTTTGCTTGCTCTAGTCTTTAGTAAAGACATGTCTAAAGGTTTCAGCCTATCTTAGCCATGTGTTGAAGGGGAAGCAAAATCCCCAAAACCCAGCATGGTGGACATCAGCAGTGGTAATCAAGGAGAGCCCCCAAGAGAAGGTGAACCTCAAAAACAAAGAGTGTCTCAGGCCTATGTGTTCCAATTGGCCCTCCCCACCAGGAAATCCTTGTCCCAGGCCCACCTTCAGGGGTTCTGAATTTCGTTACTATCAAAGAAGGCAATGTTTCCTTGCAAAAATGTGGACTGTGCGGTAACTGGTTCTCTCCTCTTGCAGCAAGAGGAGCTGCTCCCACTCCAAACCATCTTTTCCCCAAGTTGACCCCAGAAAATACTTCATTTGTGTGAAGATACAGATTGCTGTTGATTTTGAGGGACAGGGGAACATTTATGCTGATTTATCAGGAGGCACTGCATGAGCCTTGTGTGTAATTAAACGTTTCGTCAATGCTGTCAGTATTGTTTCCTTCTAACTTCTATTTGTCATGCTCAGTTTTCCAAGTTTGTGGTTTACTTAGCACGGCTGTCAGTAGAAAATCTTGCAAAGCTGATGGGAGTGGGGGAAGTTGTAACAGTGGTTAGAAGTGGAGTAGAAGGCTACCCAGGAGGTACAGTCTGAGCTGCCTTAGAGAAGCCCCTCTCCATCACATCTCTCTGGGACCCACCCGCACCTCCTTACATGAAAGTCCCCGGATTTCCAGATTTCTTGTTGGTTGTCACCACCTTCCCCAAGTTCTTCTTTTAATATGCAAATACTGCTACGAAGATAAGAGGAAACCATAATATATCTCTGTTTAGAAACTGTTCTAATATCTTTGTAAATGTTCAGAGAAAATGTAAATCTCCTTGGGTAAGCAGGCTTAGATGAAGCTATGAGCTCATTTTGGTAAATGTGCAAGCTTAAGCGTTTCAAGCAAAGGGCTTTAAATCAATCGAAGCTTCAAAGGGCAGGAGTTAAGAGTCCAAGTATAGTAGCCAAAAAATATTTTCTTGACTGAGAGAGCCCTCATGGGACTCTTCACCATGAATGACCTAGAGAAAATAACTTAAGGCATTCTTTTTCTGCTTCAATTCAACTCAACGAAGATCTATTTAATTCTACCATATGTAAGGCACTGTGCTAGGTGAAACTGGGGACGCAAAATTTTATGCAACAGTCCTCATTCCCAGGCAGTCTGGCCATGCAGGACAAAGCCCTTACGGGGACACAAAGCAAAGGGTCAGAGTAGCAGGAGAGTTCAAAGAATGGAGATAGCCCACTCAGTTGGAGGGCTCAACTGGCATCAAGAAGGGATCTGGAGGCAGCTATAAGTAAAATAAATTGTACATGAAGGAAGTGGCAATGACAAAGTCACAGAGATGAAACATCACAGGATATTTTAGGAAACATCAGATGGTCAGGTCTGGATGGAGCATAGGGTAGGAGTGGGGAGTTAGTGGAAAATAAGGGTGAGAGAGAAGATTGGGACCCTCTGAGCAAGACGGAGGCAAAGGAAGTTTAGAGCCAACCAGCAACATGTGTCTTCTGTTCTTTCCCATTTCTTCTGCTGCTGAGAGCTTGTCCCTAACGACCCACTAGAACAATGATTCCTAGACACACGTCCAGGATGGATTTCTAGGGCACAGACATCCTTCCATAATGAACTGAGTTCTTGGTTCCTCTCTTAGTCAGAAAGACTCACCTTCTCACCCAGCTCAACGTTCTTCCTTCCTCGGCCACTCTTCCAGCCTCTTCCCATTTATTGTATCCCTCACTCCCTCCACCAGCCTGGGTACCTCTTATCTTCTTGTCCTTTCACCTCACGGCTACATTTGTTCTCTCTTGAAAGTGACTAGTGATAGAAGAGTACCCAACCACATTGCCCAAATGCCTGCCCACTTCCTCCTCTGAAGGGCAACAGAGATTTCTGAGAATTAAGAGCTAATTTGAGAGCTCAACCCTATTTAGTATGTTTAATTCTCACTCACCAGCTCTTCTCATATCTTCATCCAACTCTCTGTGTCCATGTCTCCTGAACCCATTGGATTTTCCTTTTCCTTGTCAGATGGCAGAAGCAGGAATCACAGGAAGGAGCACCAACACATACACCAAAGGACTAGGGCCTCCTGATGTGTGAGATGGTTGCAGAGGTAGGATACTGCTTACTCTCTGTTACGAGCTGAATTTTGCCCTGCCCCCCATTTGTATATTTAAGTATTAACTCCCAGTACCTCAGAATATGACTGTAACCAGAGATAGGATCTTTAAAAAGGTGATTAAGGTAAAATGAGGCTGTTATGGTGGGCCCTAATTCAATCTGACTGGCGTCCTTATGAGAAGAGGAGATTAGGACACCAAGGGTGCTCATGCACAGAGGGACAACGCTGTGAAGAGGCAACAAAAGGGTGGCCATCTACAAGCCAAGGAGAGAGGGCTCAGAGGAAACCAACTCTGCCAGCACCTTGATCTTAGACTTCCAGGCTCCAGAACTGTAAGAAAACAAATTTCTGAGCCAGCCTTGATGGTCTAGTGGTTAAGGTTCTGTGCTCTCACTTCTTTGTCAGCCCAGGTTCAGTTCCTGGTTGTGGAACCACACCACCAGTCTGTCAGTTGCCTTGCTGCGGTGGCAGCTCACATGGAAGAACTAGAAGGACTTACAACTAGGACATACAACCATGCACTGGGGCTTTGGGGAGAAGAAAAAGAAAGAGGAAGATTGGCAAGAGATGTTAGCTCAGGGAGAATCCTTCCCTGCAAAAAAGAGAAATTTCAGTAGTTTAAGCCACCTAGTCTGTGGAACTTTGTTATGGTAGCCCCATCAAACTACTACATCCTCCCGAGGCCATATTGGTATGGATGGACTGAAGAGAAGTTTTTGATATTACAAGTTCCTTCCAAATGCATGGGCTCCTTCAGAAGAAATCAGTTTTGTCTTATATGCCAGCAAAATTTGCCATGCCTTGAGTTTTATGATCCTGCTACCCTGGACACAACTGAGTGGACCAAGGATCAAGGACTGGCTAGACCAGTGGATTTATAGGAGAGCGCCATATCCTAGAGTACTAAGTTTCCCAATTAGATTCTCTTTGGGAGGTTTAAGTGTGCAACAGAGAGGAAAAGAGCAGTGAAAGAAAGGGCAATATAAACAGAAGTAGGAGAAGTAAAGACAGAAGAGAGAGAGAGAAGCTGAGCGAGGAGAACAGCTATACCTAAAGTAGATAAACACTTCTGAGGGGACAACCGGTTGCCTGGGCAACCAGAGTTGCTGTTGGGTCACTCTCACTCTCCCGTGAGTCCTGACTCTGAGACAGTTGAGACAGTTTCCTTACTTGGCCTTAAAATAAACCTCATCACTCAAGCTCTTCTAAGCCTGAGCCCATCTCTTTTTCTTGCAGTCTGAAAGAATCTACCCACTGCAATAGTGTGTTAGGTTGCCAAGGCTGATGTAACAAAGTACCACAGACTGGGGGCTTAAACAGCAGAATTCTATCTTCTCACAGTTCTGGAGGCTGGAAGACCAAGATCAAAGTGTCAGCAGGGTTGGTTCCTTCTGAGGGCTGTGCGGGAAGGATCTACTCCAGGCCTCTTCTTCTTGACTTACAGACGGCCATCTTCTTCCTGTTCTTCCCTTTGTATATGTCTGTGCCCCAATTTCCTTTTCTTGTTAAAAATACCAGTCATATTGGATTAGGACCCACCTAATGACCTCATTTTTATTTAATTGCTTCTTTAAAGACCCTATCTCCAAATACATCACATTCTGAGATACTGGGGGTTAAGACTTCAACATACAAGTTTGGGGTGGGGGACACAATTCAGTGCATAAAAAAATAGGTTCATACCTAAAACCAAGACATTTCCCAGCAGGCTTCCTCCCAGCCAGGCAGCTCTCTTCAACTGACATCCCCCAAATAAGCTGCCATTCTGGAGTGAGGACCGTGCTCACCAACCAAGCTGCGCCTCAGAACTGACGTTTATGCTCTTCCAGAAAAGAACACTGAGGCCTCCACCCCTCTCCAACCCTCTAGCGTGAACTAAACCAAGCAGGATATATCTGGTATACCAATATAGAAAGATCTCAAAGACATTTTTAAGTGAGAAAACAAGTTGGAAAACAATCTGTTCAGCATGAACACGTTTATGCTTAAGAACAAATCTATATATTCTGTACATGTATATAAAATAATATAAAAGCACTGGGGAAAAGCCAGGCAATCAGAAAACAGACAGGAAGGGCATGAACGTTTCCTTCAGGCTGTCATGGAAGGAGAAAGTTGAGGGGAGGTGACGAGTTTTAAAGAAGTTTTTTTCATGATGGAGTAACCCTGAGCAAACTAGTAAACAGGGGAGGGATGGGAGATGCTGAATAATTAATTAAGTAATTAATAAGTAATTATTAAGAGTAATTAATAAGACAGGACCCTCAGGTAGGTGGAAAAGAGTAATTACAAGCAGAAGCTGATCAAACAGTGAAAAGAGAATAAAGGAAAAGAAAAGCAGAAGCGGCACAGAAACTGAACACGTAGAAAGGTCCTGAGCAGGAAGAAAGAAAAGTGGAAAAACTCTAATAAAATGCCCTCAGCCTCAGCACAACAAGAAGTGGGGTAGTTCACTGTTGTGGGCTGAATTGTGTCCCCTCAGATCCATATGTTGAAGTCCTAACCCCAGTACCTCAGAATGCGATGGTATTTGGAGATAGGGTCTTAAATAGGTAATTAAGTTAAAAATGAGGTCACTAAGGTGAGCCCTAATCCAATTTGATTGATGTCCTCATAAGAAGAGGAGACTGGATACACACACACAGTGGGAAGACCACGTGAGGACACAGAGAGAAGGCGGCCATCTACAAGCCAAGGAGAGAGGCCGCAGAAGAAACCAACTATGATCTCGGACGTCTAGCCTCTAGCATTGCGAGAAAACAAATTTCTGTTGTTTAAGCCCCGTAGTCTGTGGTACTTGTTATGACATCCCTAGCTGACTAAGCCGTCCAGCAAGCTTGTGGTGTGCTCAAGAAGAGTGGAGGGAGGAAGACTTCCAGCCCCAGTTGAAAAAGAGGAGGGGGCTGGAGCCACACCCACTGGGGAGAGCAGTTTAAGCCTTTCCAGGAGGCTGACAGAAAACAGCCTGCCCGGACCAGGGGTACTAATGAGGTCAACTCCTCTTTCATGTCTCTTTCCACTCCCCTGGTACTGTGTTGGTTCAGCCTGGGCTGCTGCAGTCATCTCCGTACTGGCTGGGAGGTGCGCTCAGGTCTCCCTTCAAGAGAACCTGCTGCGTGGAGCCTAGTTGACTGATAGCCTCCAGCTGCTGCACCTCTGGATGTGTCAGGTGTTCACAGTGAGGTCATGTCCCAAAGGCCACTCCCAGCCAGTGATTGAGCACAGTGGGGTACCAGAGACAGGCCATTTGTGCCTGATGTGGGACGTTGCTAATGGGCACCCCATCAGCCCTAGAACATCCTGTCAGCCTGGCTCTTTTCTCAGAGCTGCACTGTGGTCTGAGGCTCCTCCTACTCACCCCTCCTTCCCTCCTGCTCTTCCTTCACAGGTGTCACACCTGCATTACGGCCTGAAGGCTCTCCTCCGCTACCCTGCTCCTCCTCTTTCTCCATCACAGGTCGGGTATTTCCCCCGGTGAGTCTCTTGCATGTCAACTTTTGTCTTGGTCTCTGCTTCTCTTAACCCACCTCACTGCCCCCAGTCTCCCTTCCTTCAGTCCATCCCCCACACTCCCTGGGTCATTCTTCTTCTCAAATTCAGATCTTGTCACACTCTCTGCTTTCACTCTTTCCAGAATGCCCGGTCCCTTACAAGAAAAATTTTAAAACTTCAGTCTGCTCAGATTCAGCCTGTGCTCAACTGCCCATTCTCATACCGTTCATCCCAAGTCCCCCTCCTGACAGCCATACGGAACCATCTGCACTTTTCTAAACTCCAGTGCTTTTTCACATCCAGGTCTTTGGTCATATAATTCCTTCTTTCTGGAACATTCTTCTCCATTCCCAGCATGCCCTAACCCACCACACACACACACACACACACACACACACACACACACTTCTTCTGATGATCTTTGAATTCTTATTAAGATCTACTTCAAATGTCCCCTTCTCTTTAAAGTCTTCCTGGACACACCCAAGCAGAGGAGATCATGCCTCTCTATGGCATTCATCAAACTGTCCTGCAATCCTTTGTCTCTTAGGGAAATCTTTAAGTCAGGAATAGAGTCATGTCTGTATCCTCCACACTAGCACAGTACCTAGCACACAATACCTAGCACACAGTAGGTGCCCAAACTTTGTGTAATGTTGTGTGTATCTATATGTGTACATACAGACACACACGTGTGTACATTAAATATAACAACATCAAAGTTCCAGCTTATGTCCCAATGTCTTGGCCAGTCATTAGTACCCTGGTCTGGCTCCTCTCTTATCAACTTACCCTCTCATCCAGCATCTTCTTCCTGGTGACACCACAGGCCTGTGATTCTTCATCCCTTGGGTGGAGTCAGGTGTATATGGCAGGAGGGTATTTGAGGAGCCATGGCCAGAAGTATCACAATCACTGAATATCTGCTGGGAGTCAGAGGTAGACAGGGAAAGCTTCCCTTTCCTAGGCAGGGAGTCTTCAAGTTGCCAAGAAAAGCAAGAGATCGGATCTCCCCAAAGAGAGGTTTTCTGGAAACTTTTTTTTTTCTTGCATAGGTTAATTCAAGTTGGTTTCTATTACTTGCAACTAAAGGACTCTAATGAATTCACTTGAAAGATCATTGTTAAGAAGGAAATGACTTGCTTGAGAGATCAAGCTTAGGTGGGAGGTCCCTGTTGGCTAGGACACAGCAGAGCAGGGTGGTGGTAGGACACGGGTGGGTGGTGGGCGTTGGGGCTAGATGACCTTTCAGATCCCTTCTAAGAGGACAGATGTGCCTGCTCTAGTTAGTGGTTCTGGCCTGTTTCCCCCAAAATGAGAAGCAAAAAGCAGGAAGAAGGGCTTCTCACAAATTTCCAACTTCCTCAGAGGAACAACACATGTAAATCTCAGTAGAGTCATTCACAGCAGCAAGCGACCAGGGCAGAGGAAGAACAGGAGATGCCAGGAGAAGCAAGGCCACGCTTCTCCCAGCAGCAGCCAGGACTTCAGATGTGATAGAACAAGGAAGACAGTCTCTTCCAGAAGCAGAGTGAGCTGACTACACAGCCAGTAAGAAGAGAAAATGGAAAAACTGTGGTCTCAGCTCAATATTTTTCTTACATGATTGTGAAAATAAAGTCATCCTCTCTGTAGGCTGAATAACGTCCCCCCAAGATGTCTATATCCTAACCCCAGAACCTGGGAATGCTACATTATATGGCAAAAGAGACTTTTGCAGATGTGGTTAAATTAAGGATCTTGAGATGGGGAGATTATCCTAGATTATCTGCATGAGCCTGATGTAATCAATAGGTCCTCAGAAGAAGTCAGTGTCAGAGCAAGACCACGTGATGACGGAAGCAGAGGGAAGCAGAATCAGAAACAGATGTTACACCACTGACTTTTTAAAGACAGAGGAAGAGGGCCAAAAACCAAGGAACATACCTATATTCCTTAGTAGATAACAACTGCCTCAGAGTACTGCTATGAGGATTAAAAGATTTAATACATGCAATAGTAATCATTCAATAAATGCTCACTATTGTAATCATCCTTGGACCTCTTAGAGCTGCATAATGCACTATGGTAGCCACAAACCACATGTGACTATTGAGCACTTGACATGTGGCCAGTCTGGGTTGAAGTGCACCACAAGTAGAAAATACGCCCAGATTTCAAGGACTTAGTACAAAACAAAATAGAATATAAAATAGCTCTATCATTTTAATACTGATTACACATTGAAATGAGAATATTTAGGATATAGTGGATAAATTAAATATATTATTACAATTAATTTCACCTGTTTTCTTTTATCTTTCCATTACCTTTATATTAAAGGGGCAATTAGCAACTTTGAATTTCTGTATGCGGCTCACATTATACTTCTATCAGACAGGATTCTTTGAGTCTCTGAACCTTGCTGAACGGAACGGAACAGAGACAAGCCCTACACATTCAGGGAAAGTGGTAGGATGCACTGACTTCTTTACAATTGCCCCTGGCACTCATCTCCCTCTTTTGTGTATTTCTATGATGCTGACTGAGGGACATTCCTGGGAGCACCCTTGATTCTTGACTGCCTGGTACAGCTAAAGCAAGAGAGTAAGTTCACTGGCCTCAGGCACAGTGCAGTCTCTGCCCCAGGGCAGAAGGATGTGGCCATCACTTTCTCTTTGAGACTCCAGTGAGCTCAGAACACCATCCTCACTCCTGGCTCAGCAGGTACCTGAACCTCCACGCCAGAGACTATTCTTTTAACCTTGCCATCTGCTCCGAAATGTTTAGTCTGTCTCAGTGCTTGAAATTCTACCATTTGGGCAACTCCTTTGAACAGGAAATTTAACTCTATCAGGAAATGGTGCGTGGGTCTCACAACCGTTAAGCCTCAGGAGCCACCAGAACTCAGCTTGCCTTCCTTCGCTGGCGCTGCCCATCTGCTCTCGCCCCAAGAGTGGCCCCAGACCAGAAAAAAGCCTCCCAGCTCCCTTCTCCAATGTCCCTAAAGACACACACAGCTGGCTTTCATACTTAAGGCTCTACTGCCAATCATTACAGTGACACTGATGACAAAGGACAGCAAAAGTAGCAGAGCTAGGCAAGCTGCAAGGGCCCCAGAATCTTCCTCAGGTCTCACAACCAGTTCCTGGAGGATGGGGACTGAAGTGGACTTCAGCCACTGTCCTATTCTTGAGTGTGGAGCCTAAAGGTGAAGGGCACGCGGGCTCCTTTCCCCGAGAAGCCTATTCCCCACTTTGTGGGCCTGAAGCAGCCAGGGCAGACCCTCAGGGTCAAGGGGCGATTTGTACCTAAGAGGCCTCCAGACTGGATAATGTGCATTTCAAAGGCTCTCTGCACATAGCTCTGGACACTCCTCACGATAGCCATTAAAATCTGTGTTTCTAATTAGACACAGAATTACCATAGATCCAACAATTCTGCTTCAGGGTATACACCCAAAAGAATTGAAAGCAGGTACTCAAACAGATATTTGTACACCCACATTCTTAGCAGGTGAATAGCAGCATTATTCACAATAGCCAAAAGGTGGAAGCACCCCAAGTGTCCATCAAGGGATGAGTAGATAAACAAAATGTGGTATATACGTTCAATGGAATATTATTCAGACTTGAAAAAGGAAGAAAATTCTGACACGTGCTACAACATGAATGAGGACATTATGCTAAGTGAAATAAGCCAGTTACAAAAGGACAACTGTTGTATGATCCCACCATCTGAGGTCCCTGGAGTAGTCAATTTCATAGGGACAGAAAGTAGATGAGAGGTTACCAGGGGATTGGAGAGGAGGTAATGTGGACTTATTGTTTAATGGGTGTGGAGCTTTAGTTTGGGAGGATGAAAACGTTCTGGGGATGGATGGTGGAGATGGTTGCACAACAATGTGAATGTACTTAATGCCACTGAGCTATACACTTAAAAATGGTTAAAATGGGGGCTGGCCCCATGGCCAAGTGGTTAAGTTCGTGCGCTCTGCTTCGGCAGCCCAGGGTTTTGCCGGTTTGGATCCTGGGCGCAGACATGGCACATCAAGCCATGCTGAGGCGGCATCCCACACGCCACAACTAGAAGGACCTACAACTAAAAATACACAACTATGTACCAGGGGGCTTTGGGGAGAAAAAGAAAAAACAAAATCTTAAAAAAAATGGTTAAAATGGTAAATTGTATGTGATGGATATTTTGTCACAATTGAAAAAAAGTACCTCCAACTAAGAAAAAAAAATCTGTCTTTTTACAATATCTCTAACCAGAGCCAGGTTGTGATCAAATATGCTTCCAAGTCTACTGGTCTGAAAAAACTCATTCTCCACCCCTTCCCTTCCCTAGGCGAGGAACCTCCACCAGGGAACCGGCCAGGCCTCTCTCAGTGCCCCCAGGCTCTCCCCGTGTGGCCTTCCCTCGGGTGTTTCTCCGTCTCTCCGTCTCTCCATCTCTCCATGGAACTTGTGGGCCTCCTGAGAGCTCGCGTTCTCATGAACCCACAGGGAGGCCTGCAGTTTGAGGCAGTAAGTTTGAGTCAAGGTATGTTAGTAAGCACATCTGGCTGCACACCTGGCAGCAGAGACTTTGTTAGCAATAAACTTCATATTTTTATTTCCATCTTCCAACTATTGAGACCCCTCCTTGGTTGGTTCAGAACTCAAGCAGGGAAGAGAGAGGTGTTACTCCTTGACCACCCAAAATCCCAGCCCTGCCAGTGTGAGACCAGAAGGCCAAGTCCAGTGTTTTCTACTGCACCTAGGTTTCAGCAGTCTTATCTTAGGGAAGTGTACGCTGGTTATCAAGCTACTGTCTCTAGGTTCCAAATCTACCCTTCAGACTTGTTTTGTGATGCTGACTGCAGGACTCTGCAAATTAAGTTTCTCCTTTGCCAGCTTACTCACTGTTAGGTTCTTCCCAGAGGGATGGTAAGGAGAGACTGGAAGGCACGGGGAGGGAGGACCGTTCTTCCTATTGGCTTGCTCCACCTGGCAGGGAGGCCCAATAACGGCCCCTCATTCTGGCAGCAGGCTAGGCCCAGTCTGCTACTTCTTTCAGCACCCCTAGGATGAGCCTCATGATTCCAACTCAGAGGTACCAGCACCAGCCAGGCAGCACCCCTCCTCAGAGGTCTGAGCCCAGCTCTGCTGGCCCTCCTTGATAAACAGAGGCAGTCAGAGAGGGGACTCTACTCAGAGGTTATGGTGTGGGGGTCTCTTCTCCAAGCTCATAGGCCCTGGTAACACCGACCTCATCCCTCATTCCCCTAGCCATGGAGGGTAGCTGCTTCCTGAACTTATTTACTTTGTTACCTCATTATTCCTTTTTTCTTTTACTTTTTTGCATTTTTAGTCCTCTGATAACTTAGCCAATTTCCTACATAAAATATTTTCTGATAGAATACCTAGTGTGGTTGCTGTTTTCCTGGCTGGGCCCTGACTACAAAGGGGAGTTAAGGTCTGCGGCAGATAGACCTCAGGGTGACCCCCATGACTCCTGTCCTCTGGTGTCCAGGCCCTATATAATCCCCTCCCCCTGCGTGTGGGTGGAACCTGTGACTTGCTTCCAACCCTTAGAATGTGGCAAAGATGAAGGAATTTTGCAGAGGTAATTAAGGTCCCAGAGCAGCTGATTTTGAGTTAATAAGAGAGGCGATCTGCAATGGGCCTGATTTAATCAGATGAAAGCCCTTGAGAGAGAGACTAGGCCCTTCCTGAGGTCAGAGAGAGTCTCCTTGCTGACTTGATGAAGTAAGAGCTGGATGAGCTTGGAAGCAGATTTTTTCCCGGTTGAGCCTCCAGATGAAGATGCAGCCTGGCTGAAAGCTTGATTGTCCTCCTGGGAGACCCTGAGCAAAGGACTCTGTTAAACCATGTCTGAACTCTTGACCCTCAGAAACTGTGAGTTAATAAACGCGTGCATGCGTTTAAGCTGCTAAATGCAGGGTAACTGATTACACAGTAATAGAAAACTAATACAACATCTGCAGACTTTGTACGAAGCCAATTACACATAGTGTTCAAATTACCCATGAGGGGTGATAGGGCACATGTGTATGGTGACAGATGATAATTAGTCTTTGGGTGGTGAACACAATGGAGTCTACACAAAAATCAAAATTTAATAATGTACACTTGAAATTTATATAATGTGATAAACCAATGTTACCTCAATGAAAAACAAAATTACCCATGAAAATCCTTTAAAAAGGCTGACACTGGGGCTGGCCCCGTGGCTCAGCAGTTAAGTTCGCACATTCCGTTTCTCGGCAGCCCAGGGTTCGCCGATTCAGATCCCAGGCGCAGACATGGCACTGCTTGGCAAAAGCCACGCTGTGGGAGGCATCCCACATATAAAGTAGAGGAAGATGGGCACGGATGTTAGCTCAGGGCCAGTCTTCCTCAGCAAAAAGAGGAGGATTGGCAGTAGTTAGCTCAGGGCTGATCTCCCTCAAAAAAAAAAAAAAAAGGCCGACACTGACAACTAGGTTTTTTTCTTCTAAATTGGGACTTATGGTACCAGTCGAAGTAGGTGACTTTCATTTGGGGACCATGTGCCTCAAAAATATACGTGTTTTTAAACATTAGAATCACACAGCATACCAAGATACTCATACAAGCAAAATGAGATTTATGAAGATGAAAGCAGATCTGCGTCTCCCTCTCACCTTCATTCTGTGGTCTATATGCATTGAATGGACTAGCAAGGGGAAATTCTCTTACTATTTAACAAGTTCTCTTGCTCAGTATATAGATGGATGTACTTACGTTAAACAAGTATATAACAGTAATTCTATTTTATTTGAGTTTTTGTGTTTGCATTTTTAAATGAATAAGACATTTGTGATGAATTTTGGAGAAGTTTCTTTTATAATTTAAGACATCTAGTTTGGCCAAGACTATATTGAGCCTGCCAATAATCCATTAACAAGAGAAATGAAAACAATCTCTCTGGAGGTAGCTGCAGCAGAACGTGAATATTTCTTTTGGTTGTCCGTGTAAGATGGCAACATAAGGACTGGGGACAGACCCTCTACTTCTACCCAGTCCAGAAATAATGATTAGTAAAAAGTGAAAAACAGCATATCTGTCACCAAAACGATCGGTCACATGCAACTAGGCAAGAGATTTAGAAGTGTTCTTTTCAGTGCAATGCTGGGCTTGATTTTTATTGACCAGGTTATTTTACAATACTTAAGAAGTTAAGTTGTAGCTTTTTGTCCAATAAAAATGTAAACAATTTATTGTCAAGTGGAACAGATAACCCCAAAGGTTATAGTTTATGGCCCTGTAACATTTTAACCCATTGTGTGTCTAACCCAGTAATCTTAACCTAACATTCCTTTACTAAATTGCATATCTATATCTATATTTACATATATTGAATTTCTCAAATGCTCTTTGAACCAGTTTTAACATCTTATTGGTTCCCACATTAATTTGTGAGTTAGTTGAATAATGTCCCAAGAAGAGTGTCAATCACATGCCTGAAACTTCGATGTATTTGTACTAGACGAAGTTCAGATGGGACTACACTGAAGAAAGACTTCAGAGTGACTTTTCACCTCTCTTCCCTGAAGAAGCACAACCTTCCGTCTTCCCCTGGCTCTAGAAGAGAAATTCCTGAGACACTCGCAATTTGAGAGGCAAATCCTGGAGACAAGGGCAGGCCCTGGAAGAGTCTGGAAAGGGTCCAGATGGAGTCCTTTTAGGCACTGCAGCATAGCAGCTTCATGAGAAGCCAGACAGAAAGCCCAGGCATTAGCAGCTACTATAAACGAAAAGCAGCAACAGCAATAAAGAGACCTGTTCCAAAGCAACATGAATCATGTCTGATTTCTATGTGGCACCACCATCACCAAGGGTGGGTAGGAACTGGTCTGGGCCAATCCCTACGATTGAAATAGCAAATGTTTTTAAAGTATTAGCAAACACATACACTACAAGTAGATCTCCATCTTTGCCAAGTGTCAGGTTTTTTTCTCACACCAACCAATTCTCTGATTCTCTGACACCAACTGGGTGCCCTATGGTTCACCTGAATTCTGACACTAAGTACACAGAATTAGCATCAGCCTCCACAGGTCCCAAGCTCAATTCCATGAGACTGCCCTCACTTCAGACACCAGTCTCAAGGATCGGGTCCCCAGGATCTTCACACTTCAGTCCAACTTGGCTATAAAGTCAGGGGTTCCCACATGCACCCCCAACCAGATGCCATAATTTGCTGGAACAACTCACAGAATTCAGGAAGATTCTATATTTACTATCCAGTTTTTTATCGTTAAATTAATTAAACAAGGGGGCTGTTAGACTGAGGTGGTTCTAATGCCATGGCGGCCTGCGTAAGCAAACCAAAATCTAACCCTATAAAACCTTCAAGGTTACGAAATCGAAATCTATGGACAATCAATCATAAATAGCCAACTAGGCTTTAAGCTATAGCCAAGCAAGTAATTTTTTTTCTTTGCTTCTGCACTTTCTCTATATAAATCAATTCCCCTAGCCCCCGTCGGCAGAGTGCTCCTTACCACTTCCGGTTTGGCGCTGCCCAATTCCAAATAATTTTTGCTTGAATAAACTTTTCAAATCTTTAATATGCCTCAGTTTATCTTTTAACATTATAAAGCACACAAAGGGACAGTCAGAGGAGGAGGAAGACAGGGCAAGGTCTGGAAGAGTCTGGAGTGCAGGAGCCTCTGTCTGCACGGATTTGGGATGTGCCAGCCTTCTGGCACGTGGTTGTGTTTGCCAACTTGGAAACTCCCTGAACCTTGTCATTAAGGGTTTTTATGAAGGTTTCATTACACAAGCATGACTGATTAATCATTGGCCACTGGTGATTAACTCAATTTCTAGCCCCTCTCATCTCCCGGAGGAGGGGAGGAGTGGGATGGGGTGGGAGAGGCAGGGTGAGGCTGGAAGTTCCAAGCTTCTAATTCTGCCTTAGTCTTTCTGGCACCAGCCCCCATCCTGAAGCTATCTGGGGGCTGGCCTAGAGTGACCTCATTAGCATAAATTCAGGTATGATTGAAAGGGGCTCCTTAGGACTAACAAAAGATGCTCCTATCACACCATCACTGGGGGAAAGTCCAGGGATTTCAGGAGCTCTGTGCCAGGAACCAGGGAGGAAAATCAAATTTTTTTTTTTTTTAAGATTTTTTATTTTTTCCTTTTTCTCCCCAAAGTCCCCCGGTACATAGTTGTGTACTCTTCGTTGTGGGTTCTTCCAGTTGTGGCATGTGGGACGCTGCCTCAGCGTGGTCTGATGAGCAGTGCCATGTCCGCGCCCAGGACTCGAACTAACGAAACACTGGGCCGCCTGCAGCGGAGCGCGCGAACCCAACCGCTCGGCCACGGGGCCAGCCCCAAAAAATCAAATATTTTTTTCTCACTATACCATACCAAGGGATCCAGACAAATTCATTGGAAAGTCAAACATGATCGTTGTCACATGATATATCTAAATAAGTTATATTTCCCTTTTAAGCGACAAAGATTTTTATATTTGATTCCACCATATATTGTCCACAACAGGCACATCCCAAACAAAGTGGCTCAGTATTTTTAAAAATAAAAGGATGGAGAAAGATGTATTAAGCAAAGGAAAATTAAAATCCTAAACTATTAAACAAAATAAAGAATAATTAATGAAAATGAAGATCTGCAATGAAGATGTTTGTCATAAACCTTTAGTTTCTGAATAACAAGGGGAAAATGACCAAAACACAATTGCTGGGGAGACTTTTTATCTGTCAGTTCTCAACAGACCAAGTAAACAAACATAAAGATACAGAACCCCTGGGGCCTGGCTCCGTGGCCGAGTGGTTAAGTTTGCGTGCTCCCCTGCAGCGGCCCAGGGTTCGGATCCTGGGCTCGGATGTGGCACCACTCGTCAGGCCACGTTGAGGCGGCGTCCCACATCCCACAACTAGAAGGACCTGCAACTAGGATATACAACTATGTGGGGACGGGTGGGGGGTTGGGGAGATAAAGCAGAAAAAAAAAAAAAGAAGATTGGCAACAGTTGTTAGATCAGGTGCCAATCTTTAAAAAATAAATAAATAAATAAAGATATAGAACCCCAACAAAGTCATTGCTGGGATACATTTAGCAAATATGGAAAAAATAAAAGAGAATACACAATCTTTTTCAATGTCCATAGTATAGTTTTAAAAATTGATTACCTACTAAATCACCAAAAACTTTAACTAAATTCGAAAACCAGAAATTACACATGACTACATCCTATATCATAATACAATAAAACTAGAAATTGGAAAAATATGCAAAAAATGTCCAACTACTTGGTATGAAAACACTCTTCAAAATAATCCATAGATTAATTCTGCAATTTACAGAACCCTTGAAAAATAATGATAATAAAAATACCACATATCAACATCAAGAGGAGACAGCCAAATCTGTAATCAGAAGCACTTCAAAGTGTTCAATAAAAACAACAGTTAACATTTTTGAGCACTTATTGTGTGACAGACACTGGGCTAAGCACTTTTAAGAGTAGTTTCTCAATTATTCCTCATAATCAATCTGAAATGCTTTTGTTATCAAATAAGAAACTAAAAATATATGAAGGAAGCATATAATTCAAGAGGTTAAAAAGAGGGACATTAAATTAAAACTTCAAAACTAGAAGAAATAAGTGAATAAAGCTGAAAGATGAAATTAATTAGAAACCCATGAAAGAGCAGAATTGATAAATAAGCCCCAGGGGGTGTATGTGGCAGATGCTGTTGTGTCTGTCCCATATACCCAGGGCATCGTCATTTTGGTGTCTTCCAAAGGAATTCCAGGGTCAGTATCTGCATTCCTTTGCACAACAGCTTTTTCTGAGACTGTGGGAGGCCTTTCTGCTTGTGCCCAAGACAGGCCATCAGCGCCAGGGAATTAACATGTGACACCCCCCCACCCCACCCCACCCCACCTCCACACACAGTAACCCTCAACCAATCACCGTCAGGAGTTGTGTGTAAATAACCCCAGTGCACCCACCTTGGGTGGGATCCCTTGGAGGTGTGGGGGATCTGAATTAGCTCCCCCAGAATGTGTCTCTTAGTCTTGATTACTTTGAAGAACAAAAGACTCTGAAAGAAACTTTGATCTTCCTCCTAACTGCCTAAAAGAATTTAAGATAGAAGGCCTGTTCCAGGAAGGAGCTAATACAATAAGATAACTACAGTATAATGTAAAATAGGTGTGATAGACAGAAAGGCACCAGCAAGCCCATTTTTATCAAAGTTCTGTCTCTTTGGGGTCCCATTGTCTGTTGATGGCCCAGCAAACACTTGTTTATCAAACATTTGCTTTTCCATCTCCATGTAAATTGCCTTCCTCACCTTTGAAGTCCCAAGACACCATCCCCAACATCCTCTTTTGTCTTTAGCTAAAGATGATTTAAGGTGGTGGCTTCAGCCATTTTGGAGAGTGACTCAGTTTTCCTGGCTTTGTCACATGTATACATGTTACTAAACTTGATTTTCTCTTGTTATTCTGTCTCATATCTATTTAATTCTTAGACTAGCCAGAAGGACCTAGAAGGTAGAGGAATTGTCTTCCTCCCCTATAGAAGTGTGATTGTACTCCCAGAGTCACCAGGGTCACATTCCAGTCCCGACAGCTGTGGCTGGCTGAACAACTCATTCTTTATTGGCTGCCTTCCTGCCCGTGGGTCATCTCCCCACTCCCCTCCAGTGTTTCCCTGCACCAACCAAATAAACAACTTCAACTCAGACCCTTGTCTTAAGGGGAGACCCAAACTAAACCTTGAATAAATATGCACAAGAAACAAACAAAAGTCTGTACCTACAGAGGGAGAAGAAAGAAAACAAAAATGAGCCAAATTAGGAATGATAGCTTATAGCCACACATTAAACTAAAGTTTACAAATAACTACACATACAGAGGGTAAGTTTAAAAAAAATTCTATATAAAACTTTATGCCAATTTATTTGAAAATCTTAACAAAATACTACATTTATGGGAAAATATGAATTATAAAAATTGACTCGAGGGGCTGGCCCCATGGCCGAGTGGTTAAGTTTGCGTGCTCCGCTGCAGGCGGCACAGTGTTTCGTTGGTTCGAATCCTGGGCGCGGACATGGCACTGCTCATCAAACCACGCTGAGGCAGCGTCCCACATGCCACAACTAGAAGGACCCACAACAAAGAATATACAACTATGTACCGGGGGGCTTTGGGGAGAAAAAGGAAAAAATAAAATCTTTAAAAAAAAAAAATTGACTCGAGAATGTAGTAGGTCTGAAAAGACTAACAAACCTGGAATAAATTGGAAATCACTGCCAAAGAATTGCATCCTCCAAATATGGCAGGACTAGATAGAGCTCCTTAACATGACAAAAAATATATATTTAAAACCAACAGCCAATTGTTAATGCTAACAAAAAAAGAGTAGACTCTACAATATTAATAGTAGATGAAATAGATTTCAAGTCAAAAATCTGACTAAAATAGCACCAAAAAGAGAAAATTACAGACCAACCTGACTTATGAATATAGATGCAAAAATCCTGAATAAAATATTAGCCAATTAAATGAAGCAGTGTGTTAAAAGAATAATGCTCTGTGATCAAGTAGGTTTATTTTTATAAGAATACAAGGACCAAAATTAGAATGTCTATTAATATATTATTACCCATAAGGAGAAAGATTAAAAGATTAACTCAATAGACACTAAAAACATCATTTTCTGATATTAAAAAAGAAAAACCTAAATAAAGTGGAGATGAAATTATACTTATTTAACAGGAGAAGGAATATCCACTTCAAACCAATAGGCAATGTTGTATTTAAAGGCAAAGCTTTAGAGACATTCCCAATTAAGTAAGGAGTAAGATAATGAGGGTTGCTAGCACCACTAGTATTTAACATCATTGTGGTAGATTCAACTCTGCAATAAGGCAGAAAAGGACAGAAATGTACAGCTATCAGAAAGGAGGACGTCTTAAATGCAGTTCACTTAATCGCCTACCCGTAAAACCCAAGAATATTGTGGAAATAAACAAAGACCACCCAAATGAAAACAAACAGAGGCTATTTATTCAGAGCTTGCGATAGCAGGGGAGCCAGCCACCTTCACTCGGGTTTGGCAGAAAGGCAAAGGTAGGCAAGGGAGTAGGGAAGCTTTGTGGTGGAAAAAAGGGGAGCGTTTCAAGTATGCTTTGATAGGAGGTTATTGTCCCTGGGAAGCTGGAGACAGGCCAACTAGATGTGTCCTATGTGATGGGGGAGCATACTTGGCATTCTCTGGTTGGTCCTGAGTTGAAGTCACAGGCAAAAATTGGGGGAGCTGGCCGTCGGTGACCAAGTCCTGACTTCCCTGGGCTGATTGCTGCAGAGGGTCTGGTTTGACTTCCCAGGGTTGGTTGTTGCAAAGGTTGTGTGTCAGAGGTCTATGGTCATATATGGTCTGGCCACTATCCGTTTGTATATTTAATCCCTTAATACCAATCAAAAAATACATGAAAACCAATAACAAAATAGGGTAATGAAGTATAGTGGTAACATGATTTCTGCCACCAGAATATCTTGAAGTCATTTAGACTTCTTGGATTACCTTTCTCTATAATGCAAACAAAACAGCTTGATCCTCCATCCCATGTGGAAAACCCAGCATCCTTCCAGTTAAGTAAGATTCTCAGAGGACTTTATATTTTTCCTGGTTAGTTCTTGCTATAATTCCTAGATTTCACCAGATTCGTAGTCTTTGCCTCTCAAAGTAATTTTATTCTTCCATCATCTCCCCCCACACTGGACACTGCCCTTCTTCCTTTACTCACCAAAGATCTGTTAATCCAGGCCTGTTAAATACAGCAGACTTTTTACCAAAGCAACTGAGAAAATAAAGAGGTTTATTTATTGCAGAACACTGTAGGTGACAACATTGAGTATAAGGCACCATTGTCCTAAAAATGCATTTTCCATTCCTCAACATGGGGACTTGCCCATAGTCCTCCTTAGGTGCCAGTCTACCCCAGCATCTCAACCTCTTTCTCTCCAGTCTTTCCCCTGCTCCCTCTGTAGACATTCCTCATATCCTCTCACCTTCCTGTTCTTGAACCTACACCCCCTCTCCCAGCCTGCCTGCCGGCACTTACAATTCTTTTCACTTTATAACAACATCATTTAGGCCTCTTTGAGTCTTGTCAGAGCAAACACCAGGCTGTGACTTTCTCAATCAAAAATGCCCATCGAGGCATTCCCTTGAGACATAGAACCACGACCTCCAAGATGAGTTATGACATTCCCCCAGGTGGCAGAAGAAGCTGTTATTTTTTAAAATCTATTTTTGTCTGCCCTCTACACAATATAGATTTGCAAGAGTCAACCATATTTTAGAGTAATAACTTATGGCGATAAATTCCATTTGCAATATAAATAATTAAAAGATGCCCAATAATAAATATAAAAAATATATAGAACTGATATAAGGAAAAGTTACAAAAATTATTAACCTATATTAAGGGATATAAAAAGATTTGAGAAAGACCACATTCCTGGGTAGTAAAACTCGATATTATAAAAATGTCAGTGCTTTTATATTAATTCATAAATTTATATGCAATTTCAAAAAAATACCAAAGAAAGTTTTTGTTTGCAAATTAACATAATTATCATAAAGTCTACCAAGAATAAACAAGAAAATATTGAAAAAGAAGAAAGAGCAATATCTGCATTGTCACATATTAAAATGTATTACAATGTTAAAATCAAATTGCTTGGACTTGTTATATGAAAATGTAGATACTAGTGGAACCTAATAAGGAAACCCCATAAGTTAGGATTAGATTCACCTGAAGTGACCAACACAAAATAACATAACAATGATTTAAACAAGATAGAAGCCTATTTTTCTTTTATATATTAGGATTCTAAAGATAAGCAATCCACAGCTGATAGAAAGTCACCAAGAACACCTCAGACATCAAGACTTCTTCTATTTTGCAATAATGCTCAACAAGATGGCTGCCAGAGTTGTCGTCATCACATTTACATTACAGTTGTCGGAAAGGAGGAAAATACATAAAGATGGGTATGGCCCTTCTCATTCAGGAAATATCCTTAAAGTTACATACAACATTCCCCTTATATCTCAATGGCCAGAACATAGCCACATGACCATACCTAACAGCAAAGAAGGCTGGGAAATATAGTTTTGATTTGGGGGAACCATATGTCCAGCTAATTTAGAAAATTACTAAAGATGAAGAAGAAAATGGAAATTGGGGTGTCTCCAGCAGTGAAGCACAGACCAAAGTATATATGAGCATTTAATATAATCTAGTATAATGTAGGGGTGGCATTTCCCACTAGTGGAGAAAAATGAATTATTCAATAAAGGTGCTGAGATAATTCACTGGCCTTTAGGAGAAAAGTTAAGCTAAAGCTCCGCTCATTCTTTGTATCAAAATAAACTCCAAATAGCTTAAAGAGTTGAACATTGAAAGAATTGAAAAAAAATGAAATCATAGAAGAACTCGACAAAAACATAATCGTAGGTTTGGAAATGCCTTTAAAACTACAGAACCCATAAAGGAAAAGATAGACAAATTGGACTGCATGGAAATTTAAAACATCTCTTAACCCCAAAAGACCACAACTAAAATTAAAGTCAAGTGACAAGCTAGGAAAAAGTGCCTGCAATATATTAACCAAATATAAAGAGTTAATATTCTTATTCTATGAGATCATAAAATCAACAATAAAAAGATGAGCACCCTAATAGGAAAAATAAGCAAAATACAAACACAGACAATTCATAAAAGAAAAATGCAGATGGGCATAATACGGTTCAACCTCACAAATAGTGATCAAAAAATTAAAATAAAAACGGCCAAGTCCTATTTTTTAAACTATAAACTGTGAAAAAATGTGAAATAATGACATTACCCTGTCTTGGGAAGGAGATTTGGCTGCTTGAAGTAACACTGATACCACTTTTGGGGAAGACAATTGATAATGCCAGTCAAATGTTCTGGAATGTTTCTCTCACCCTTGTAGCTCCACTCTGGGATTTTAAAGGAAATGAGTAGAGCTGTGGGCACCACTGCGGGGACAAGGATGTTTATTATGGCGTTATGCATATGAGCATGGAGCAGGGTCTCTACCTAGACTCTGGGAGAGGGAAACAGCAAACACTATTTTACTGCATTCCCGATTGTACCATAATTATTGCTGATTTATTAATGTTGTCTTGAGTTTTCTAATCCTTTCCACTGTGCCACTGAAAATTCTAGTATTTGAAAGGGTGCACTAAATACAAGATTGAGTAATATAGTGATGCGGAAGAGTATCTAATGATATGAGGACATGCTGTTGAAATTTTTTGCTGAACAAAAAAAGCTGACTACCAAATTCTATGTCCATAGTATGTTCTGGTTCTCCATAATGTCTGCTCCTAGCCTCTCTTCGCAGCTCCTCTGCTCTCTCTCGCCACTCCACTTTATTCCATGCTTCATTTCAACCAAAGCTACACGAACCCAAGGGTGTTGTTCACAGCAAAGTTTTACTGAAGGGTTGAGTCATAGAGTACAATTACAGCCCAGGGCAGGAAACCACTTCACATTTAATATCAGACATTCTGCACCACAGGGAATTTCTTGCTGGTTGCGTTCCTCCATAAAATCTACCCTTTTCCACCCCTACAGGGCTCCTCCCCAGTTCCCCCTTTCTCATCTCCCCTTCTCTCTACTTCCTGGGCCCTCATTCCCCCAATTCCCAGTCTGAAGCTGCCGCTCAAAGTCCCCCCGCCCCATTCTTGTGGGGAGTAATTTATTACTCTTTTAGTTTCACCTCCTCTTTCCATGCCTGGAAGGGAGCAGGGGTGAGGTGTGTCCACCATTCACGCTTTATGAAGACCATTAGGAATGTTTCTAAATCAAAATTTATCTTCCTTGAGATGAATTCTATTATCATCTTAAAGTCAGAAGCAGCTACAATCCTGCAAGTATATGTGTATAAAGATATATCTCTTTTTCTTTACATTTCATATTTACAAGGGCATATGGTTAGGAAAAAAGACTGAAAAAGCATACTCCAAAATATTAACAATGGTTAATTCTGATTATTGGGATTACAAGAGCATTTTCTTTTCTCTTCAAACCTACATGTTTTTCCAAGTCTTCTGCAATGAGTATGTATTAACTTTATATTTATGAGCACTGGGGGTTTTTTATGGAAGGAAAGACATCTAGAAGAATATATTTCTTTTCTTCTTTTCTTTCTTTCTTTTTTTTTTTTTTGTAATGGTGGGGAAGACTGGCCCCGAGGTAATATCTGTTGCCAATCTTCCTCTTTTTTTTTTCCTCCCCAAAGCCCCAGTACATAGTTGTACAACGATGTCCTAGTTGTAGGTCATTCTAGTTCTTCTATGTGGGATGCTGCCACAGCATGGCTTGATGAGTGGTGTGTAGGTCTGTGCCCAGGATCCGAAACAGTGAACTCTGGGCCATGGAAGCAGAGTGCATGAACTTAACCACTCAGCCAGGGGCCGGCCCTGGCACTGTGTTATTAAGTAACCAAATATAACAACAAAAAAATTCTCTTGTTGCAAAATTTTACTTTTCAAATGTCAATACCTTTCACTTCATCTCAGATTCCTTTATGCTCAGTGCTCCCCAATACACTTAAGGGAAAAACAGGTTTATAAACAGCTATATTTACAGTATAAGATATGCATTTCAAAGATGTAGGCAGGCAAAGATGAAATAAAAAGCCACTATTAACTAACGTGCAACATTGATATTTAGGTTCAAAATATGGGTGAAGACTGTCCTGGATTTACACTGTGTATTTCCTGGATTTATACCACTGGTTGCCTTTCAGCAGTATTCAATCAAACTTCTAGACATTTGGCCAGATTCATGGCCCATGAATTTTAACCAAAGATAAAATTTGATAAAATCTATCAATCTTGATGTTTAGTTTTCCAAAAATATTGATGTTAGCCATTTGTCTACATAAAGTATGTAAAAAAGAATAGACTGTTAGGCTGAGATCCAACTGTGTAGATGATGTTCACACTCTGGTGGGAGGGCATAGGGGGTTGAATAGGGTTCCCCCAAATTCATGTCAACCCAGAACCTCAGAATGTGTTCTTATTTGGGAATAGGGGCTTTGCAAATGTAATTAGTTAAGTCCTCAATTTACTGTGAACTTAGAGGAGAATAAGTACTAGATAAAAATGTGGCTGATGAGTGGCAGAGACTACACTAAGAATTGACAGACGGCAGAAGGTTCTCATTGGGGTGGTCCTCATCATTAAAGCGGGGGACGGGGCAGGGGATGGAGGAAGGTAGAAGGGGAGAGTTCGATTGATGCAAATATCGTTGACTTGAAGGAATTAGCACTTAGGCCTAGGTCTGGGAGCCATTTAGGCCCAGACAATAGGATATGCCCTTAAAGAAGAGAGCAAAAGCGTACAATTGAACACCTTTCACACCCCTGGCTGGTGGGTGAGAAGGGCTGAGGCCTCAGGGAGCAGGATTGATGGGTGACTGAAGAACACAGACTCCCGTCACAGAGAAGAACAAAGCCCAAGAACAGAAGAGTCTGGAGGGTGTGTTGGTGATGGGAGAGGTGTGTGGATATTTGAACAGTCTAGGCACTGAATTCACCAGCTTCAAAGACCAGCTAGAACGTTATTAGCACGGCGTGTGCCAACTTGAAACACTAATCCAAGGTGCATGAATCTGACCCGTCTATCTCACCACCTCCCTTGTCTGTCTCTGAAAAAAGATTGTGAATAACTCAGAGTCAGATGCTGTTTTTATATTTAATACATTCTGCATGGAACGTATTCAATTCATAAGTGCTGATAACACAAAACCTTCCCACCTTCATGGAAGGCAGAAGCCAGTGGCCACAGGACTGGGCAGACAGGGTGCCCAACATTGTTGATAAGGCTGGAAGGGCTTTACGCCAAGTTTATCAATTCAGTGAAGTTACCTCATTCAATGATTCCAATCAATTCTCAGTTAATTCCCATTGATGATGTGGACTATTCCCTTTATGGGTCATTAATAGTCAGGGGGTTTTTTCATTCTAGGCAGACTTTTCCTATCATCTAGGCAGAATATTTGTGAAACAACACCTGTGTTCAAGGAACCCAAAGTAATTTAGTTAATAGCTAAAGAAAAATATGATCCAAGAGGTTAAAAAAATCTGCTAGGGAGAAAAGATCTGTTAAAAATTAAAAATGGAAATAGAGTGCAATAGTAGGAAACGATCATAAAATCAGTTTGTTTTTATGATAGCTTTTGATAGCGGAACTCTACTTTCCAAGCGGGCTCCTTTCACAGATTGTGTCTTCACTGACTATGTGACAGAGATGAGGTGAGGCACACGCTGTATTACATCTTTTCTGTCTTTGAACATGGAGTTATTCCCTTTCCGTGAAGAAACACTGCTGTTGCAGACAGCCCCAGCTTCCCAGTGACTCTCCAGTCTTTCTAGGGAACTCCGTTTAATAGGGAGAGTTGCATGGCTCCCCAAGGACACTCCTGGGAGGTTTCTCTGGCTCTGGGACTTTCTGGGACTGGGGTGAGTTGAGCAAGGTATCACCTTGGGTACAAGTTTAAGGGAGTCTCAAAAAACTCCATAATCAAGATAAATAATATCTTAATGCAATATTTCAAAAAAATCTAAATGCCAAAAAACATCCATTGTGAACAAAATATCCAAATTTTAAATAAAGATGGGATCAGTGTTACTGATTTTCCCTTTGGCCTCCAGGCTCCAATATGGCTCCACATGACACTGCTCTGGTAGTCAGGAGCTGGACTCCAAAAAGAGACTTCCTTCTCTGCCCCCACCCCATTTTAGGAAATATTTCCTGAGGCCTGATCCCCCATAATGTTTGGGGTGTTCTATTCTACACAACATGAGACAGCAGATGATTCTGGGCCTGATGGCGGTTCTGTTATGTGCTATGACCACGCTTTCTGATCTCAATCAGGCTCATGTGATTTCTTTAGGCCCCTCCTCTGAATTACAGTCATAAAGAGGCACAGGGGAAAGGACATTTGAACTTAGGGCTGTCCTGGAAAATCTGTCCTGGAAAATTGGGCATCAGAGATTGGGCTTGAAGCTTGACTCTGTGCTCACCCTCCCTGACCCCTCTCCTTTGGGAGACAGGAAGATAGAGATGAAGTGAAGATTCCTTTATCCAGAGGAGGAGAGAGATGGGATCTCTCTGGGAGAGTTATGGCCTGGTCCTCTCCTCTAGGTTCTGTAATGCCTAGTACCAAATGCCAAGGACTTAGCGGGGAGGTCATGCATGCCACCATCCCAATCCTTTAGAGTCTATGGCTCTTAGAGTCCCATAGAGCCTCATATTCATCACTTTACCCCCAGCCAATCCCTCATACCTCCAGATCTGTGCTTGCTTGAGTCTCCTGGACCCTTTGGCAAAACAGACACCTGAATGTTGCTCCTTGAGAAAATGTGGGATGGCCATTGATGATGTCAGAGATGTCCATGCTGATTGGACAAACAGGGAAAATCATACAGAAGGGAGGGTCTCTTCCCTTCCCTTGCTTTCTTTTTCTTCCTATGCTCACAGTCTCAGGGGTGTCATAGGGAGTCAGCAACGGACCTTAAATGGTTTTCTGTGGTCTAATTGGCCAGTGGGGTGGCCCATGCCCTCTAGCAAAGCCAAACTCTGGGAAGATCAGTAGACACCAGGCCTACCACCCCCTCTACCCCACCCCGATTTTCCTTTACCATGTTCTCCTTATAGTCAGTAGAATTTGGGTAGCTTCTTCAAACAGGAAGGAAATTTTGGGGCCAGTGTCTCGGGATCTCAGTGTCTCAGAATAGCATCCTAGTGGGAGATGGAGCCGGGTTCCCATGGCAGGTGCAGGGCCCAGCCGGCACTGCATGCTCCCTCGGTGCCTGACGAATGGATGCCTGGCCCTTGCAGCTCTGACTGCACTAAGCGAGGCTTGAGAAGAGCCAGGTGTGCCCAGGAGAGCAGGTGTTGAGACCCTAAGGAAGACTACTGATGGCCTCAGTGATGTGTCCACAACTCAGAGGAGGAAACGGGCCTTCAGACCCCCTGCCCATTCATGGGAAATAACCACATACTCGGGTCAAGCCCTTATCAGTTTGTGAATTGGTTTCACAAATATTAACACATTTGATGCTATGTGATCTATGAGATCACCAGTGGCAGAAAACCAAGGGGCAAGAGAAACACAAACTAATATTTACTGAGCACCTGCTACATGTTGGCACTGGGAACACATGATGGGAGACCCAGTCTTGACCCAAGACAGAGTTAGCCCCCTTCTCTCTTTACCTACTCTGTCACCAGATCCTGGTGTATTTGCTTCCCAAATACTGCTCAGATGAGATGCACCTGCTTCTCATCACTGCTACCCCCACCTCAGCTGGCATGGACTCTTGTGAGATGATGGAAACAGCCCTTACCCAGTCCCCCATGACCACTCTTGCCTGATCACACTCAATTTTCCACATGCAGCCAGAGGAAATTTTTCAACATGAAATATGATCATGTTATCCACTTGCTTAACATTTTAACAGCTCCCCAATGCTCCTGCAAAGTGAACCAAAACTCTTACTGTAGCCTGCTAGGCCCTGCAAGGTCACCCCATTCCCACCTATCCAGACTCATCTCACACCAAGCTCCCTTTTTCTTTGCCGTTTGGCCACATTGGCCTTCTTTCAGATCCCCCAAAACACGATGTTCCTTTCTGACACAGGACCTTTGCACAGGCTGTTTTCTCTACCTGACATGCTCTTCCTTCTTCTCTCCCCACCACCACGCCTAATCTATGTGCCCTTGGCCCACTCTTCAGATTATTGATTTTCACTTAAAGGAAGCTTTCCTGATCTCCCAGATTAGGAAAAATGTACTGTAATGGTAATTTTGTATGTCAACTTGGAGGGTGTTTTTGGATGAAATTGACATTTAAATGGGTGAATTTTGGGTAAAGCAGATTGTCCTCCATGATATGGATGGGCCTCACAAAATCAGCTGAAGGCCTAAATAGAACAAAAAGATCAGTCTCCCCAAGCAAGAGAGAATTCTCCAGGAGACTGCCTTCAGACTTCATCTGTACCACTGGCTCTCCACCTGCCAACCTTTGGACTGCAACTCCACAACCTGATCTCCTGAGTCTATAGTCTTCCAGCCCATACTGCAGTTTTGGAATTGCCAGCCTCCATAATCGTGTGAGCCAATTCCTTACAATAAATCTCTTTCTAGATCTGTATTTATATGTATATCTATATCTATATTACAATTCTGACACCAATTCCAATATCTGTTCTTTTTCTACACCACCAAGCAATTAACTCAGTTCTGACACGATCTACCTGGAGATAGCAACAGATCGTATGGGTTAAGGGATCAGTCCTACAAGACTATCACCCCTCACACACACACACACACGCTTCAGCCACCAACCGCAAGTCCAGGTTGTCACCTGTGCTTCTGATCAACCAGCTATAGATCAGAGGTTCCCCTGACCCCCTCCTTAGGTTCAATTAATTTGCTAGAGTGACTCGCAGAACTCAGAGAAACAGTTTACTTACTAGGTCACTGGTTTGTTAGAACAGGATATAACCCAGGAACAGCCAGATGAAGAGATGCATAGGACCAGGTATATGGCAAGGATTATGGAGCTTCCATGTCCTCTCCAAGCACCTCCACTTGTTCACAAACTCAGAAGCCCTCTGAACCCCGTTTTTACGGAGGCTTCATTACATAGGCATGATTGATTAAATCATTGGCCATTGGTGATTGAATTCAACCTCCAGCCCCTTTATCCTCCCCAGAGGTCAGGGAGTGGGACTGAAAGTTCCAACCCTCCAATCACACGGTTGGTTCCCCTGACAATCAGCCCCTGTCCTTCGGCTACCTAGGGGTTCCCAGTCACCTGGTTAACATAACAAAACACTCCTTTATCGCTTTTATCACAGATAATTCCAAGGATTCTAAGAGCTCTGTGCCAGGAATAAGGAAGAAGACCAAATATATATTTCTTATTGTAAATCACATCTATCTCTCTCTCTCTCTCTCTCTCTATCTCTATCTCTATCTCTATCTATCTCTATCTCTATCTCTATCTCTATCCCATCCATCCATCCTGTTGGTTTTGCTTCTCTGGGGAATCCTAACTAATTCAGCTACTGACTAGGAGCTCACAGCACTGTGTTCCTCCCCATCATGGCAGTATTCTCTGATTAACACAGACTCTAAGTTCCATGAGTGCACAGTTGGTGCCCATTTTCCCCCCTCATCCCTGTGTCTCAAGAGCCTAGCTCTCTTTCTGGCTTACCAAGTAGGCTCTTGGTAAACATGTATTTAATAGAGAATGAATAAGGACAGACCTTGCACTCACAGAGTTCACAGTCTAGTGGGGAAAGGTGGTAATTAGATGATTTTAATGCGCTGTGACAGAGGCACCAAATTACTTACTTCAAGCACCAAATGCCACAGCAACTTGGAGGTGCAGCTCCTAACCCAAGGTATGGGAAAGGAATAGTCACAAAAGTCTCTCTGAAGGAGGTGACACTTGAGCTGTGCCTTAAAGGACAAATAGGAGTTGATTAGGAGAAGTAGAGAAGGGAATGTGCTGGGCAGGAGGAACAGCGTGTGCAAAGACTTAAGGCGTGAGGGTGCCTAGGGCGAGCGGGAAACGGAGACGTCTCACAAGGGAGCCTTGGGACGCGGAGCTAAGGTGTTGTGTGTTATCCCAAGGGTGAAGGGAGCCATTGCAGTCCCAGTGACATGCTCACTTTGCACTTCAGAAAGATGATGTGGAAGATGGATTGCAGCTGTGGGGAGAATGGAGTCAGGGAGCACAGTAGAAGGCTTTGCCCTAATCCAGAGGAGAAACAATGAGGACCAGGTTGAGGTAGTGGTGGTGCTGACGCTGAGGAAGGACCGAGAACTAGAGGCACAGTGGATGGGACCTGGGCACCGAGGGGATATAGGAAAGGAGGAGAGAATGACTCCAAGTTCTGGGCTGGGCTGCTATGAGGTACCATCCACCGAGAAAGGAAACGCAGGAGGAGTGAGTTTGACCTGTAGAGGGAACTGAGGGGAGTCGGAATAAGTTGTGTCTGAAATTTGAGTCGCATGGGAGAAAGCTAACACTTGTTGAGCATCCGCCGCATCCCAGATCCTGCGCTGCTGCTTTGTGTTTATTGTGTCAGTTACTCTTCGTAACCGGCCATGCAGGAGTAGGGTGTGTGGTTTTGGAGCAAGGTCTCACTTTGATCTCAAACCACACATAGGTCACATCTCCATTTCACAAAAGGAAAACCAGGAAGGTCAAGTCCCTTCTGTAAGGTCACACAGCTGGGAAGAGGCAGAGCCAGGACTAGAACAGAGGCCTCCATCTCCCAGGAGAGTGCTTATCCCTGATCCCAGGCTGCCTGCCCCAACCAGCTGGAGCCCGTATGACCCGTTCTGTAGGAGAGAAGTCCTGAGGTGTGCTCTTGGAGAAAACACAGGTACCTGTCAGGTAACCCAGTCTACCCTTTCTACTCAGCCCAAGGGCACGCATCTCACAGACAGAGCCTCCCTTGCCTCCTCTGCTGCCCACTGACCTCTCCTCCACCAGCTTCCTGCCCTGCACTGACTCCCCACCCCAGCCCCTGAGGTCCAGGTCGAGGCCAGCAGCAATATTCCTCTGAAGATCCGTGGCAGCACCCAGCCCGGGGCTTACAGGACCACATAAGACTGGAGTCTTACTCTGTGTTCTGTGACTTGAGATGAAATCAGGAAGAAGTTGGGGAAAGTCACTGGTTTGAGCTCAGGTCGTAGGAAAGGGCTGGTGAGAGGGAAACACGCACAGAAGCCGCAGCCCTGGAAAGGGCAACATTTGTCCTAGGGGGACTGGGAATGGACCCCTGGGCTTTAGAGCTATGGCCAGGATATACGATTCCTTAATCTTCTCTTCTTAACAGCCTCTGGGGGTCAAGCGAAAACCTCCCAGTAACACTGGTCCCCAGAGCCCCGAGCAGTGCGCGCGGAGCAGCCCCTTCACCAGGACGGCCCAGCTCAGCAAGTAGGACACGGCTTTCAGAGGGGCCTCTGAGCCCGCCACAGAGGGGGAAGGAGAACATGTTCCTTGGGAAACGCCTCTCACATAAGAAAACCTAAAGGAGCAGTCAGGACAGCAGACAGGGAGGCAGAGGCAGGCGCCTCAGAAATGACTGACGAGCACATCCTGGAGAAGACGCCGCTATCTCACAGAATGTAGGTGTTGGAAGGGGACTTCGGGTTATATTTCTTGTCCAACTCCCTCTTTGGATAGAGGAGAAAAGCAATTCCTGGAGAGGTGAATAGATTTATCTGAGGCCACCCAGACAAGAACAGAGGCAGGATCAGGCCCAGGCCCAGGCCCAGAGCGTCCAGGGCTCTGTTCGCTAAGGAAGATGGATGCCTTCCTCCCACCTAAAGGCTGCTCTGGCCCCCTGAGCTCTCGTACTTGCTTGCTTGGGATGTCCTGAATAAGTCCTGAATAGGGAAAACAAGGACCCAGGGCAGACAGTCATTTCCATCCGCTAGAGCCATCCTGAGGCCAGTGGACAGCCAGTGAAGTGCAGACACGAGAGGTCCAGTCCTTGCTGGAAAAGGGCGAAACTAGGCACTGAGTGGCGATTAAGGTAATTAAAGCTCTAACCAAATTACATGCCCAACCGAATAAGGGACGCTGGCATTTGGGTTCCTGGCTGTATGACCCTCCTCTTCCTGTCATCTAGCCTCTGAGTCTCCTCAGTCTCCATGAGTAGGGTATCCCCGCCCTTCCCAGGGGAGTTTGCATACCTGAGTCCTGTCTCTTTGAGGTCTGTCACTCTTCTGTTCACCTCCGTAGAATGGGCTGACGCCATGGGCCCCAGCTCTTCCTCTGCTCCTGGCACTAGGACAGCACCAGGCCAGGCGGGTTGGGGGATCAGGTACAGAGTGGCTGCCTGACCATCAGTCCCACAATTCCATCTCACCTTTGCAACCCCACCTCGGAGGTCAGCTATTTGCATTTTATTGGGGGAGGAATGGAAGCAATTTGAGGACGAGATAGGGTCCAAGAGCTTGTGGACCAGACCAACAGTTATGGGCACTCAGAAAAGGGAGAGAAGGATGCATGCGTGCAGAGGGCAGCAGAGACTTCCTCCTAGAGGAGGCTGGCCGGCAGAGGAGGTGTCACGTGGGAAGGAGGAGGGGGCACGAGGGATGACTGAAAGACAATAGCTGTCCTGAATTATGAGTAGCACTTAGTGACAATATCCTATAACCCTCCAGGCCCATTGTTTCCTTTTACCTACAAATTCTCTAGTTTGTTTGCAAGAATAAGAAGCTGGGCCTCTTTTTACAAATCAAGAAAAAGGGGGCACAGGGAATCGAAGTGGGATTTGAATGTTTCTTGCCCCTAAATGCCTTTAATAGCGAGACAGAGTAAGTTCTACAAAATGTGCTAAACGAATGAGGCTGTGGTGCAGCTCACACCTTCTCATCTGTACCTCAGGACTGAGCTTTTCCTTCCCCACCACAGCCAACTTACTGTGGCCCCCTCCCTCTCCTGTGAACTCTCAGGAGATGTGTGCTTAATTTTATGTGTTGTTTTCCCTGAGCTAAGGGATGCCCAGCTGGTAAAATATTGTTTCTGGGTGTGTCTGTGACAGTGTTTCTGGAAGAGATTGGTGTTTGTATTGGTAGACTGAGTAAAGAAGGTGGGTGGGCATCAGCCAACCTGTTGAGGGCCTGAATAGAACAAAAAAGGCAGAGGACGGGTGAATTTGCTCTCTTCGCTTGGGCTGGGACATCCATCTCCTCCTGCCCTTGGACACTGGTGCTCCTGGTTCTCAGGCCTCAGACTGGGACCTACACCATCAGCCCCCCAATTCCCAGGCCTCTGGACTTGCACTGAGACTTACACCATCAGCTCCCCTGGTTCTCAGGCCTGCAGACTTGGATTGAATCACGCTTTCCTGAGTCTCCAGCTTGCAGATGGCAGATGGTGGGACTTCTCAGCCACCATGATTGTGTAAGCCAATTCCTATAATAAATATCTATATATCTCCTATTGGATCTGTTTCTCTGGAGAACCCTGACTAATACAGAAGGGTTTAACTGCTTTGGACAGGAGGTACGATATAAGACTAAGGAAAGGGCCTTAGTTCAAGGCAGCCAGGAAGTGATTTAATTTAATGTAATTTAATATAAATGATTGTCTGCATCCCGGATGGTGAGCCCAACCTTGTCTATATTAAGCCAAGAATCTTCCCAATTCTGGCAGAGGAATAGAGAGAGATGCTGGAGGTCCGCCCAGGAGGCTGCAAGGGGAAGGTTAGCTCCTCCCAGACACCATGCTCATGGGACTGGCAGCTAAACCACCCACCTTCCCAGAAGGCGAGGGCTTCTCAGCCTCTTAGAGCAGCTCTTGGTCCAGGGCAGTCTGAGGACCAACTGAGTCAGAGTCCCCTGGGGTCCTTATTGAAAATGCAAATCCCTAACCCTGCTGAGTCAGAAACCTTAGGGGTGGCAGCTGGAAATCATTATTTAACAAGCACCCCCAGATGATCTAATACATGCTACAGTTTGAGAGACACTTGGTCCATCTCTGAGCAGCTGCTGGGCATTGACTGACACCACTGCCATCTACAATGACAACCTCCTCATGTCCTCTTGCCCCTGACAGACTCATGAGATTTCTAGGATTTCTTCCTAACACCAATCCCGGGAGTCAGGGGAAGCCCAGGGAAAGGTCTTGCAAGATAGTGGGAGAGAGACCGTCAGAGGGAGACAGCCCTGTGCCGACTCTCTCTGCAAGGTGTTCCAGAGCCAGAGGGACATGAGAAGGATCTGGAGCAACCAGGTCTCTGGCTCCCTATTCACCATGGGCTTGGAGGATGTTGCTCTGGGTGGTGCTGGAGCCTGTGTGCCAATCAGGTCTGTGTAGTGCCAAGAAACCCCGGTATTTATGGTTCTGAGGTGGTGGGTGGCTCTGGTTGGGGAACCCAGTTGCCTTCCATAGCCTCAGTCTGGCTGTTTCCTGGTTGCCCAGCAGCAACAGCTGGGGCTTGAGTGGGGGTGGGGCTAATCCAGATAACAGTCAGAGCTTGCTGACCGGAACAGCATTTCCAGGAGGAAAGAGACTGGTTTTCTCTCTCCCGGACAAAGCTCCATTTCCTTAGAGCTGGGTCCTTCCGTAGACAAGATGTTCAACAATCTCCTCGTCTTTCCCACTGGTTGGTGTTGAGACCATGGGAAGAGTTTTACGTCACTTCCAAGACTACATCAGCTTTGTCCTTCAATTCTATTCCCCTCTCTCTCCTGAAGGCCCCTCAGTTAGCGAAGCACTGGGGTCAACCCCCTTTCTTTCCTACCTTCTGCTGTATGTTTCCTTAATGCCATAGCTTTTCCCTCCAGTTTATCAGCCTGTCTTAGGCCTCCTGGGCCTCTGCTCCACCTCCACCCACTGGCCTGAACCAGAGCCCAACAGCGGTGCCACCCTAGAGCAAGATCTGGTCCATCCCACTCGCCTCCTAAGGGCCAGAGGAGCAGGAGGAGGGGCAGGAGTTGGGAAGCCCTGCCCACTCTCCACTCTCCCCCTGCAGCTGGGAGCTCCAAGCCTGGAAACTCACAGACTGAAGACCCGCAGTGACTGACTAGCAGAGAGAAGCTTCTAGTCTACTATCTTAGCTTCTTATCACCTGCGACTTGAAATTGCCTTCTAACAGGCTTCCTTGCCTCCAGCTCCCATCTCCTCACTCCTCCTAGACTCTATCTTTGTATCATTCAAATCTGCTTGCGTCTCTCCCTTGAGGAAATCTTGCAATAACCACCCCCCGCCCATCCTCTAGTTGGAGGAGCCTGCCTGGCTCTTGAGCAGAACCTGAAGCCCTGCCTCTCTCCTTGCTCATTTCTCTCCATGACCCACCTTGTCCCCTAAGTTCCCACCTCATGAAACACTGGAAGTCCCCAGCATCTGTGTTTTATGGCACCAGAGCCTCACATGTCCCTCCCCGCCTTCTCACTTGGCTCATTCCCTGTGTCCTTCAAGACTCACCTTCCCAGTAAGGGCTACCCTGCTCTGCCCTGAACACACAGTCACAGCTTCCGCCACCCTCCTGGGCAGACTGCTAGCTCAGCATTTGTCACTGTATGTCAATGGTCTATTTGCTTTTTGTGTCCCCACCTTTGAGTTCCTTGAAGGCAGGGACCATATATTACTCACCTGTGTCCCCAAGCCTGGCTCCATAAAGGCTGAAAGGTGAAACCATAAATGAAGGCAGAAATGAATGTTATAGTAACACCTCCCCCTGCCTCCTGCCAGTCAGCCTAATGAAGGGACCAAGGAGAGGCCAGAGGGTAAGAGGGGCCTTGCTGCCCTCAGGGCCGAGGCACCCCAGCAGTCATATGACCAAAACCATCACCTAATCCTAGACTCTGACATGAGGGACAAAGCCTTTTCTCCGAGAGGTGCGTGGGAGAGGTGTCGCCCTCAGAGAGGGCAGGCCTTCCTCCACACATGCATCCTCATTATTCCCTCAGCTGGCAGACAGTCCTACCTACCCACCTCCATTGCCCCTCCACAGCCAAGGTCGCCCTATCCCAGGTTTGCTGTGGCCCCGGCTGACTAGAGTGACCGTTAGACTTCTGCCCCCTCCTTCTGCTGCTCCTCCACTGCCCCTCTCTCTGGGGCAAGCTGAGAGCCAGGCCGGTAAAGCCCCTGCGCGCAGAACCTCTCCAACCTCGCCCCACAATGTTGCTCGCGGAGGCGACGTCGGCGACTGCTCAGCGCCCCCTGGTGGTCAGTCTCCACTGCATTCCCCGCCCAGGCAGCTTCCCCGAGTTCTACTCTGCCCTACTCACTTTCGAGCCCTGGAGGAAAGTCCTCCGAGGCCCCAGGCCAGGATCTGCTGCCCCAAAGGTGCAAGAGCCACCCCCAGGAGGCCACGCAATAAGGTCTGGGGGCGTCAGACCTCAGCGTCACTGTCCGGAGAGAGAAGCCACAGTCTGGTAGCTGAACCGTCCCCTTCGGCCTGCTGGAAGAGTTCCTCTGCGTTAACCAGCAGGCCTGCCGTTCACCCAGGGGTGGTCTCCCGGACCCCCTGAGGTCCAGGCAGAGATTCTTGCTTGGAAGTCTCACAGCTCCTCCAATGGCGGCAACTTCCCGAGGAGGGAAAAATTGGCTCAAGCTACTAGGTCCCCCTAGGCCTGGATGAGAGGAAAGCTCCAGCAGCCACCCAGTGTTTACCAGCCCAGACCTATGATGTTTTCTAGACTGCAAGGGTTTTAGAGACCACAGCCGGGGGAGTAAAAGGGTCCATTTAAGAAGATTTGGACGGCAAGTCAGGGGCTAGCAGCTCAGGGCTGTGAGGTCTGGAAGGTTTTTTACCACCAGTTTTGTAATTTAAAATAATTCATGCACTCCCACGCCACCTTCTTTACAGCAGTCGGAGCCCGGATGAGTCAAGACTTCCTCGCCCAGCTCGTCTGGGGTCCCAGGCCAGCGTTTGCCTTCAGGGCAGGGGTCCTCTTCCTCCCGCTTTCTCCCTCACCCTACTCTCCCCTGACGGTGAATTAAGGCCTCGGAATTTGGAAGCATAACTCAGGGTTACAGTATGACTTTTACGGTCCCTAGGCAATTTGACCTCTGTCTACCCCTTCCTTCATAAAAAAAAATTTTTAATCATATTTCCTGATTGTAAGTGTGAAGACAAATGTCATCTGGGCTGGATTCATTAGTATACACTTATTATATTCATTTTTTCTTTCAATTTCAAAAGAAATTAAAGTTAAAATATTTTCATGAGCCTTAAAGTATCGTGGCTCCTGGACACTGATGCCCGTGCCCAGTGGGCGGGGCCACAGGACTGAGGCCCAAGCCGCACAGGTGTGCAAACCGGATTTTACCTGCGCACTAACCCCTGCGCCCTCTGTCGGCAGCGGCAGCTACAGAGGCCCTCCCACCCCCACCTCGACCCCCACCCCCCCGGAAAGGCTCAAGCCGCTCTTTAAGGGACCAGTGACTGTGATCCTAATGGCCTCTCCGCTTCGCCCTGACTACCGTGGACAACCCTCAAAATAGCCAGAACGTCATGGGTCTAATCAAATCAGTCCTTGAACTGTTGGTTCCATGATCCAGAGGTTTCTCTGACTCTGGCTATTGGAGCACACGGAGTTGCAGTGGGATTCTACCATAATAACATTGCATTTCCCTAACTATTTGGAAATCTTAGGAATTCAGGAAAACAGAAGTTGTGTTAGTATACAGGTGGATTTCCATAGAAAGGTAAAACTAAATTTACATTACAAATGAGGATAGACCCATAACACTTCGAATTATTCTTTCAGTTAATAATTATCAAAGCAACCAATATCATAAGGCCACAGACCCATGAATTTCCATTTCACTAATGCCTCCACTTGGCAGCCTACGTAGGCGCTCAGCAAATGTGAACGTTCCCAACCAAAATATTTGCCTAATCAATGAATCAATTAAGTCAAAGCGTTTAATCTGTGGCTGAAAAGTTATGAAAACGTCTTTGTTTATTTATTAAATTATGTTTTAACTGCATCAACAGAATGGTTACTTAAGCACATTGTTCATTGAAATTTTGCAAACTTGTTCTGGATTACTTTTGTAAACAGAACAAGTGAAGATAAAATTTAGAAATAAACTGAATTATTTGGCATGTTCAATCATTAAGTGAAGGGACTGTTTTGTATTTCATCAGTTTTATAAATTCAGATGGTGACCTATCGAGTTTCCGCAAGCGGGGAGGGGTACACCTGTAAAAGATTAGAACGAGCTTGTCTTGTTTTACATAAATAACTGTATTGTGTTGTGAAATTGTGAAACTTAATCAGAGAAGCAAACCTCTTAGCCTCTTAAGTCTCAGTTCCCACATTTTTGAAGTGAAAGCGTGGACTAGTCAGTAGTTTTACAACAATTTTAGCTATAAAAACACTTTTCTCAAGTGAAATAATCACAGCTATTAATAAGAGTTAATCTCTGTGTTTTCACATATTGTCTCGTTTCATCCTCACAACACCATATGAGCAGCGTCATTATGTGGCAGTCGAGGAAACCGAGGCAAGAAGTTAAGTAACATACTCAAGATCCCGCAGCTAACAACTGAGCCAGAGTTCAAACCCACTTCTGTCAAGACTTCAACCTCACGCTCTTCAGTCACTTCAAGCTCTCTCTGGGAAGCAGAGAGGGGGGCTTTACTGATTGAAAAGAAGGTAGGGGCTGCCCAGAGCCCTACTAACTGTACTTCTCATCACAGGAACTCAGTTGAAGAAATACCTCTTTTTTTTTTTCCATAAAAATGAATTTGAGTTTTGCCTTTATAGTTAGTCAAATTGCTTTTAAAAAATTTTTCATCAAGATTAAAACACAATTTTTAAAATTCTCTTATCGCTCTTGAATTCCCTTCCTCTCTCCCAAATAGATTCGGGAATTCCCAGGAGTCTGCATACCAGGAATTAAGAAATTTGAGTATAATTCAGGCAGAAGACCATGTGCACAATAAGATGGCATATAGTGACATCTCCTGGTAAATTGTGGTATTGCATTCAGCTTCCTTTTACAGGAAATAAAAGGAGCTGGTTGAGGTTAAATTCTGCTAGTCCGGGGTGTAAAGTAAAATAGGAGAAATTCTTGTCATACAGAGAAGGCAGAGGCGAGATCCTAGAATCTCCCAGGATGGTTAAAGGCCCGAATCCTAGGCCTGCCTTTGGGTAAGTCACTTGGCATCCTAGCCTCAGGGGGGTTCATCAGGAATCACGCGGGATCTGGATCAGGCCACCTCAGAGGCTTTCTCATTGTGCCCTCAAGGCACAAAGGGCACCTGCAGGGGCCCTGTCCGAGAGGCAGGGCCAGGAGGGTGTGGCTCCTCTCCTCACTCCCTAATCTAGCCACTTCTCTTTTTATCTTTGCAAACACTAGGTTTTTGAATAATAATTTTCTATTTTCAAAAAGAATTCCACAGCTCTTTTTTAAAGTTTCCAAAAATTCAGTCTCTACTGTAAAGGCCTGACCAATCCATGTCAACAGTGACTGTGCCTGCCACCTTTGACAGTCCTGTACTAACTCTCTATGAGCTGCAAAATAGAAGTCCCAGCTCCCTTCTCTTAAAGGGCTTACAATTTGGTTGTGAAGTAAACCAAGTATATCATCTACTCCTGCCTTAACTAAGCATTTTTGTCAAAGCAACTGGGATATCTTTTTCATGGGATCCTACGTCTGACTTTATAATACAAGTCAATGGGAGAGAAAACTTTTTTTTATAGTCAATCTTGCTGGAAGGTATCAGGAGTCTCTTGGGAGGAACCGTGATGGAGTTGAGATCCACTGTCATCACTATGTGACAGTGTTCCTTCTCATGGGAAGCGAATAGGATTAAGAGACTTTGTGAGTATTATCTATTGTTCTTAAGCAAAATATATAAGGCTCCGGGTGTCCCAATCCAGAAAACAGGCCATACATCTGCAACAAGGGAAGACATGTAAGATATGTGCAGATTTCCCATTAAAAGTTCCCATTAAAACTTCATCTTTATTTAGAAATCAAGTTGTTTGATTTTTAAATATTTCTATTAAAGTATAGGGAGAAATTTACTCTTCAATGATCCCAATAAGATAATAATAAGCCATGAATAACTAATATTGATTAAGTACTTACTCTGGACCAGAAACTAAAAGCATTGACTCATTTAATCCTCACAATATCCCTAGAAAATACATTCTATTTTTGTCACCATTTTCAGAGAAGGAAACTGAGGCAGAGAGTCATTAAATAACTAAGGAAGTTATGATTGGCTGACACCACGATGCAGACCTTCCGCCCTTGGGAAAGTTATAAAACAGAGTCAGACTAGCTCCACCCTCCCCTGCAGCCCACTGGTTACTCTCAGGGGCTTTGCTATGGGCAGCCCCTGCACCCTGCTCTAGGCTCCAGGATTATTTGGGCCATTGAAGAATCCCACCTTCTGCATAGGTCCAGAAGTGGCGTGGGCAGTGCCTGAATATTGCTTAGCAATATGTTCAACAAGAAAAAGGAAATTTGAAAAGACAAAGTCACGTTCTTTTGGCCTGTCTCTATCTCTTAGCATCCTGTGGAATGACTTATTGCAATCAAAATGTTCAAAGTACACTGAATTTAGATTTGATAGGATAAAATTGGTCTAATCTGATCCTCCTTTAGATTAGGTAAAGGATGATTATCTAATCCTCAGGTTGGGCCCACTCGGTGATGTTAAAGGCAAAGAGCTGAGAACTTCAAGACTCCACAGGCATAAAAGAATCAAAGAGTTACTTTACTGTCCCCTTTTTCCTCCATCCAAGAAAAGCCATGAAACACTTGATTGTAATATGTGCAGTTTCCAGATCTCAGCTAGAGTTGAAGTTTTGTTTTCAAATATCTGAGAGCTCTAAGATCACCCTCCCTACCCTTTCCTACCCCGGACCCCGTCCCCTCAAGGCAGAAGACACCCAAACCATAGCTGAGCCACGCGGCACCACAGGATAACTCTCAAAGGGAAGGGTTTTCACCTTTTAATCATCTTCCCAGTAGCAAGAATGATAAACTGGAGACTCCCAGTCGTAACTCACTGACATCTTAGACTAGCTGAATGGGCAGGTCTGCTCTGAGAGATGCATCATGCAGCAAGCAAAGAACAAAGAAACCCTTCTCACAGGAATGTCATAATCATTATGTGTTTTTCATCCCTTCTTGTAACATGTATAATTTATCTTCTCTTGGAAAGGTGCATATAAATTTTAATGCAACTTACTTAAGAACAGTAAACAAAGGCACAGTTTCCTACTCCCATTCGTTTCTCCGGAGAAAGGGGGAGATCTTAACTGTATGATGAGTATTAGGGGGACTTCAGGCTCACAAAGGGGAATTTAACTAGAGAGTTCCCCAGAGGGAAGGCATCTCTGATTTGTTAGGCCCATAAGACAATAAAAAAAAATCTATGTGATCACAAGACTGCCTCATCCTTCAAACACTGACTAAAAAGCTTTAGGTGACATTGAACAAGTAGGCGCATATCTCAGGATTTCCATTAGAGAGATGGACTCCCCTGAACAGCAAAAGAAAACACCAGGCACAGAATTTCTGGAAAGGAAGAATATTAAGGACAGTGTCCAACCTCCCAGCCAATGTATTTCTCCCTTGCACAATACTCTTGGCAAATGGTCAGCCTCCCTTTGTGTTGTCCAGAAGCTAAGAGGAATGGACTATCTAATTCAATGCTAGAAACAAATGCTTATCTCCTGGGTGACTATAAATCCCAGGCCGCCCTCAGGCAGTTTCCCTTGTAACCTGCTGAATAGGCTACGATTTTCTCAAGGTATGGATTGGATAGCGGAAGCTGCCTATCCATCTCTGCCCTCCGTGCCAGGCTCTGAGAGACCTCACAAATGCACAAGAGACCCACTTTTCAATCTGAGAGTCAACACAAGTGAAATAGGGAATGTTTCCAGTCCAAAGTAAGAATCTGAGTCAATGTCTTTAACACTTTCCCTTCATAATTTCCAGATGAAATGACCTCTGGGACAGAAGAGGACAAACACTCTATGCCTCAGCCTGACACGGACCAGAGATGAGTGAGCCTCATAAGGTGGAGGGCGGTGCCAAATTCGAACCCGGCCACCACTTTGAGAAGGAGACAGGTGCTGGAGTTCCAACGAGGGGCAGGTGGCCAAAGGTGTGCTCAAGGCTTGTTCACAGCACAGAAAGCATGAGAATGGAGCAGAGGTGCTGATGAGGTTTGCTTTGGTGAGGGCCCCCACGTCTGTCGGCTGCCCCGGTCAGCTTCAGCTGCCACAACAATCACAGAGGGAGCCCTTCAGCCAGAGGTGAGACTGCCTGCACTTGCCACCTCTCTTCTTACCTCTCACACAGTGTGAAATTTCTAAGGTGACTAAAGTCAAGAAAATATAAACTTGTTTCCTTTGCCAAGACTGAAAGACTTCAATAGGGACTCATGCTCTCTAACAGAACATCTATCATTTACTATGCTGGACAAGCATCGATCTTCCTCTGTAAGGATGAGAACACGGAGAAAAATTACCAGATATAGAAATAAAGCAGCCAATATGAGGAGGGCCAGGCAAATTCAATAAAATAAGGTTTGTCTGGATATATTCTAGCAAAAATTGGATGTCAAAGATAAAAATGGCCTATAGCCATCCAGTAGAAAACAAACAGGCTGTTTATACTGAGAAGTGGCACATTTCTCCTTTGCAACCTTAAATGCAAAAGTGTCATTCAATAGCAGAGCAGATAATAAATCTGTGTAATGGAAAGTGATACGGCAGTGGGGCTGAGTGTGCTCCAGCTATGTACTTCAGCATGGATGAATCCCAGACACATAATATTGGACAAAAGGAGTGTCATAAAAATACAGCATGATTCTATGTATTTAAAGATCATGGGGCCGGCCTGGTGGCACAGCGGTTGAGTTTGCATGTTCTGCTTTGGTGGCCCAGGGTTTGCCTGTTTGGACCCAGGCCCGGACCTATGCATCACTCATCAAGCCATGCTGTGGCAGGCATCCGACATATAAAATAGAGGAAGATGGGCACAGGTGTTTGCTCAAGGCTAATCTTCCTCAAAAAAAACAAAAGATCAAAAACAGCCAAATCAAACAACATATTGTTTAAGGATACATATCTAAGAGGTCAAACCATAAGCAAAAAGTGGGCGGACATTAACTAAAAATTCAGGATAGTGGTTTCATTTGGGGAGGAAGTCGAGGAACGCCATTGGACAGCAACTTCTAGGTGTTGGTGAGGTTCTATTCCTTAGGATGGTGGCTACAGGGGTGTTTGTTTTATTATTGTCCTTTATATTGTACAAATACATGTTATACACTATTCTGTATATATAATATGTTTCACATAAAAATTGTTTAAAAAGACATCTCAATTAGAAAATAAAGAATAGATATAAATAAAAATTAACTTTTTAAGGATTTAAA
The DNA here is from genome assembly GCF_041296235.1 of Equus asinus. Taxonomy (NCBI): domain Eukaryota; kingdom Metazoa; phylum Chordata; class Mammalia; order Perissodactyla; family Equidae; genus Equus; species Equus asinus. The sequence continues at coordinate 22,533,934 of NC_091814.1, forward strand.
GAATTGTACCAGTTAACACAATAACAAAATTAAGCACGAGAAGGAGTAGGAATATTGCATGAAGTATATTTCAAGAAAAAAAATCGATAAAGCATCAAAAAAGAGAGAGGAAGATTACAATGGATGAATCTTATTTATGAAAATAGATGCAAAATTCCTAATTGTTTTTTAATAGGAAATTAGACTAAGAGGCTTATTATTAGGGTTTATCAGGTACTATTAGGTATTGCTAGAGTTTATAATAAAAATATGCACATGGGTAAACATTGGAAGATCTCTTATTATAATGTATTAAATTCAGAGAAAAGTCTCAGGATAATACAAGTAGATGCTTAAAAGTCATTTGATCAAATTAAACACCTTTCACTGATATTAATAAAAAATCAAACCATCAGTGGACAAAAAAACATACCTCTTTGACAGAATGAAAAATGTCTACTTCATACTTAAAAGTCAAACACTAAGGGCATTCTCATTAAAATTGGGTATGACATAAAGATGTATGCTATCACGACCATTATTCAGAGTTATTAGGAAGTTTTAGGCAAGTGCAATAAAGTAAGAAAAATATGTATTGGAAAACAGAAGACAAAAGTATAATTTTTTGCATGATGACATCATTACTTGAAAAATCAAACAAATTAACTGAAAAACTGATTAGTACTAATTAGAGAGTTCTTGTAATGTGCCCAGTTGCAAGATAAATATACAAAACTCAATAGCAGTGAGCACAACCCAAATGCCCTCAGGCAGACAAAGAAAAGTGAAGCCAACGGGTGGGAACCTTCCTCGGCTATAGGAGGTCACTGCTTCCCGGCTCCTGCACATCTTTGTCAAGAAGGTAAGTGAGCCCAGAGTTGCTAGATATTCTGATTTTTCAAGAGAATTTGTAAAATCAGATTTTTGTATAAAATTTCCTGACTTTTATATGCAGATAATTAATTCAAAAATTATCTGAATATATCCATAGGCTAGATATGATTATGGTCCTCCAGTGTGCAACTTTTGATCAGCAGTTTCTTATATAACTAATCTGCAAATATAATGGGGGACGTGAAACGGGACAAAAATTAATTAATTTTTAAGTAGCTAACCATTTAAAATAAATAAAATTAAACTTCTCCTTCTTACATTATACCAAATGAAGTCCACAGGGTAAAGATTTAAATGTAAAAAATGAAACTAAACAAGCACTAGAAAAAATATATGGCTAAATATTTATATAATCTTGGGCTGGGGATGGCTTTCTAAAAATAACAACAAATAGAGAAATTATAAAAGGAAAAGACTGACCTTGATTACATGTACTTTTTAACCATTTCAGGTCAAAAAATAAACAGCCAGTGGCAGACTAGGAAAAATATTTAAAACAAATGGGATCAATGTCTCTTCTATAGAGACACTGGTCTTAAAAATCAATAACAAGCACCTCCAGAAAATATCAAGCAGACGATGAGGAAGAGTAATTCACAAAATAAGAAATGCCGATGGCTAATGAGCGTATGATAAATGTTCAACCTCACCAGTAATTAAAGAAATACAAATTAAACCAATGGTGCAATGCCATCTTTCCCTATTGACTTGACAAAGATTATTAAAAATTGTTTTTGAGGTCCAATGTTGACAAAGGCATTTATTGTTGGTACATTTATTTATTGTACACGAACACAACTTGTAGAACAATTTGGCAATATGTGTCTGAACCATATGACCCAGCATTCTATTCCTAGAAGTTTAGTCTAAGGAAATAAGAATATATACACGGATTTAGTTGCAAGGATGTCATTACTGATAGGACAGCAGAATGCAAAAACAATAACAAAATCAGAAGAATGCAAACACTGATTAAGAAACAGCTAAATTATTACATTCATACGTGAAATTCTTAGTAGTCATTTAAACTCTGAGGAAATCTTGAAAAATATTTATTATTGAAAGATATTCACAATACATTGCTAAGGGTTTTTTCTAAGTCTATTTTTAATTAAATCTATTTTAAATTAAAACAAATAAAATTAAGTTTATTTTAATTTTAAATTAGTGTGACTCCAAACTACACAGTATATATAGAGATCAGAAAGGATACCTCCCAAGTGGTTATCTCTGGATTGTGGAATCATAATTACTGTGTTCCAAATTTCCTTTTTTAACATTTTGTTTTTGTTTTTCTATAGTGAACATATTGTTTGGATAACAAGGAGGAAAACTTTATTTTTTTCAGTTATTTTTTGTGTATGTGTGAGGAAGATTGGCCCTGAGCTAACATCTGTTGCCAATCTTCCTCTATTTTATGTAGGATGCTACAACAGCATGGCCTGACAAGTGGTGCGAAGTCGACGCCTGGGATTCGAACCCACGATCCCCAGGTCGCCAAAGTGGAGCACAGGAACTTAACCACTATGCCACCGGGCCAGCTCTGGAAAAGTTTATTTTTAACTAAAAAATAAAGCTGAGGTCCTCAGTGGACTCATTGATTAATAGATACTTAGCTGTATTAGAAGTAGCTAGACATAGTTCATATGCTTTAGTTTGCTGTGTGTGTGTGTGTGTATAATATATACACTAATATAATCAGTAGGCTTACCTTTCTACTTATGATTTGCTTGGACTGCTTTTAAAATAAAGTCATATGCTAAACGCTGGTAAAGAGAGCCACCCCAGCAATATGTAAAATGCCAGAAGAGAGCTTAGGCAGATTGAATTGAACACTCTGAAAAATTAAATTTTATTGCAAATAATCCACAAAGTGGATTTTCTTATTAGAGCCGCCTATAAGTACCTGGTTTATCCACGGAAACTTAATATAGTTAATGGACCTTATACAAATATTTACAGGCCCAGGGAGAGATTTATTGGCAGACTTGGCCTTCCTTCCAGACCCATTTAACAGGGTATTCCTGCCAGCCCCTCAAACACACAGAAAGAGAAGCTAGAAAGATTTTGCCAACGATTTAGGCACTGAGAAGCGTGGAGCTGTGAAGGGTGTGACACCTACTAGAGGAATCTGAGAGTGTACTCATAAACAAGAGCAAAAGTGTCCAAAATAAACTGAGGTGCATGTAGAACCTGCAAATTAAAAGCCCACACTTTAGAAATAAAATGGCCTTTCTCTGACCTAACTGACCACTCCCCGTCTCCTTTGCCCACTGCTGCTCAGCTAGACTTCCTAATGTGGGGGTGCCCAGGGCTCGGTCTTAGGTACCTTCCCAAGCCACCTCACCCCGCCCCTTGTTTTAGGTAACCTCTGTAATCTGGTGGCTCCCGGATATATATCCAGCTGCCCCGTGACTTCCCCACTAAGACATCTGACATCTCAAACTTGACAGGTCGATTCCAACTCTGTCTTGCTCCCTAAATCTACTCTTTCCCTCAGTCTTCACAGCTCAGTAAAGGGCATGACTATTCTAGTAACCCAAGCCCAAAGCCCAGGATTCATTTCGGATTTTCCTTTTCTTCTCCCTGACGTCAAATCCATCAGCAAGTCCTGTCAATTCTCTCTCCAAATCATAAAAATACCTACTGAATCCACCCCCTTCTCACCGTGTCTAGTACTACCACCCTGATTCAAGCCATCATCGTCTCTCATCTGGATTATTGCAATAACCTCCTACTTGGGCTTTCTAGAACCCATTCTCCACTGAGTTGCCAGAATGATTTTTTTTAAAGTGCACTTTATACCTGCTTAAATCCTTCCAGGGGCTTTCTTCGCACTTAGGGAAAAAACCTCTTACTTCTCACCATGATCCACAAGGTCTATGAATGCTCTTCCTCTAATCCCCACTCCTGGCAAATTATTCTCTAGCCACAAAGGCCTTCTTTCTGTTTCTGGGATTCCAAGTTCATCCTACCTGAGGACCACCGCAATTTTTGTTTCCTTTTCCCGAAGTTCCCCCACCCTACTCCCACCCTTTCCCTATAATTAGTTTTTAAAACAGTAAGGAATTAAGAATATACATGGAGAGCACACAGTATGCAATCAGAAGACTTCGGTACTCGTCCCCCACTATTTGCAAGATATAAGACCCACTCCAAACCAATGATATCATGACTGTAGTCAACAACTGACGTTGTTCCTTGGCTCATAGTTTCTTCTTCTCTGGGACTGACTCCAACAATTTTCTCTCTGGGAAATTTAAAACCTAGACACCGAGATCCAGAGACTGGAGGTCACTGGAGCTAGTCACCTGCTGTGGAAGTCCCCAAATTGCCCAATTTCTTGCTTCCCCAGACTTCCTTGTTCAGCTCTTTCCTTGGAGTTTATGAACTACCCAGTATTCTTTAAATAGGTCCTTTAGATAAAGTTGGTTTCTGTAACTTACAAATGAAATTAAAGGACTCCAACTTAATTGCCAATTCTGCTTCCTAGAACTCAGCCTTACAGAATCCTTCTCTTACCAGTGGCTATTGGTTCACCCAGGGCATCTGTGGAATCTAAAATCAGATTGATTTTGGCATACATAGAACAATTTAATATTCATCATTTTCCCTCTCATGCGCATGCTCACACACACACACTCCTGCATGCTCTCCAAGTCCTCTCATCATCCTTTGTAACTTTTCTCCAGCATCCTTGGGGCTGAATTCTGCTCTGCCTTATTGTTTGCTCACAGCTCAGCTCTCCACTGCATGCTCGCACGTACACGAAGGGGCCTCATGCCTGCACATCAGTAAATCTGAACTCTGAAAGGAAAACCTCTCCCTCCTAGGAGGAATTCACTTTCCTTGCCTTACCCAGATTATCTTCTTTCTACTTCATTGTCCCCAGTGACTGTGTTTCAATCACCAGGGCAGGGGGCTTCACTTTTTGGAGGTCAGGGACCCCTTTGATGTAAGCTACAGACATTTTTCACAAAAAGTACATACACACACACACACACACAGTTTTGCTTGCAACAAAAGCTCTTGGATTCCTGATTAAGAATCACTTCACTAGGAATAGTACTTCTGTGACCTCCCTCTGCCCCTATGTACACACACCACCATTAATTCCCACCCTTCTCTATTGATGACTCATCCTCGCCTCTGTTCAGCTGCCAGAGATACTGATAAAATAAACCTGGTTCCTCCCTCCTAGAGTTTATTGTGCTAAGGAAAAAAAAAAACCACAGAAAGCGTCCTTAACAATTATAGGCAGTTACACTTATGAGTCATTAAAAGCTTCGCCCATAGGCACACTTGTCCAGGACAAACATTTTAAAATTTCCTAGATTACAGTTTATCTCCCACAAGTTACATATTAAATCATCTCTCACAAGTTACATATGAAATCCTTTCCTTCCTGGGGAGGCATTCTTGGCCCCCGGCTGAGATTAGGACACAGCGAGTCTTATCAGCAGCATACTTGTCAAGAATTTTTGGGGTGGGTTATTTCCTGGGAAGATTATCACAATTATCATAATCTCATCCATTTTTTGTCGTCAGTTTCAGAAGATGCCATTTTTGGCCTTGTTCCCATATTCTAGAGATGTTGTCAATTTGAAACCTGCAGCTTCCTATACATTGACTCTACCTGCTAATTAGGAAAGAGGTCTGAAAATGCTGGAGCTTTCTGGGTTGACTTCTCCAAGCTAAATTAAAGTCTACTGAGGAAAAGAAAAAGTGGAGAAGAGAAGAAAGACAGAAAGAAGAAAGACTGATCGATGCAGTAGAGAAAGAACCATAAAATTAGAGGCAGGTCAGGGACTAGATATTTTTTCCTCCCAACACCAGTGGCTCACAACTGGCCCCAGCCCCTAAGGCTTCTCTGCAGCCCAGCTGGGCTTCCAGCAGATGCATTTATTTTGTTTGATTACTTGCTTTTCAATAGAGTCAACATGGTCTAGAGCAGGGTTTCTCAACCTCGGCACTATCGATATTTGGGGCCAGATAAATCCTTGTGGTGGGTGCCTTCTGGTGCAACGTAGGATGTTTAGCAGCATCCTTGGCCTATACTCACTAGATGCCAGTAATCTCTCCCAGTTATGACAACCAAAAATGCCCCCAGCATGGGGGGCAAAATTGCCCCTGACTGAGAATCACTCAATAGAGGAAAGTTTCAGAGTTAGACAGACTTAGGTTCCAACTCTAGCTCCATCCCTTACAAGCCTATGACCTTGAAAAAAAAACTACTTGTGCCTGTTTTCTTGTCAGTGAACAATACTTCCCTCAAAAAATTGTTTTGAGAATGAAATATGTGAATATTTATTATAGATATTATTATAGATATAAATATGAAATCATATTTCATATAGATTCACAATAGGTGCTCAGTAAACATTCGTTCCCTCCCAGCTCCAGCTTCATTTATTTAACAAATATTTATTGAGTACCTAATGCTGTATGCAAAGGATATAAAAACAAAAGACAATTCTTGTCCTCCAGGAGCCAACCAACTCTGAGAGAGACAAATGCACCAACAACTATAACAGAGCAAGCGCATTAATAGCAATTATTCACAAATCTTACAACTCTGGCCCTATTTTTCTTTTTTGTCTTAATAGTTAACCTCTTCTCATAAGGTCACCTTGCAAGCCTCCTGATAGAGGACAGGGCCTATGAGTTGAGTCTTGAAAAATGAGTGGCAGGAGTACAGTAGGCTTAGAAGCAGCATGGGCAAAGGCTGAATATTGTGGTAGTTTCAGGAAACTATGCGTTATGCTGTGGGCTGCAGTGAGGTTGAGTAGGAGAAATTGGTGAAGATGGAGGAAGGTAAGGAATTTAGACTTTTTCTTGCAGGTCACGGAGTCCCCTAGATGCTTTCATCAAGATGGTGACAGGATGAGCTCTGCTTTGGAAAGCACACTCTGGCAGCAGTGGGGAGGATAAATGAGAGGTGGAATGGAGAGCGGGAGAGATGGGAAGCAAGACCAGTCAGGAGCTATCGATTCCAGATGAGAGATAATGAGGGCCTGAGCTGTAGAATCGGCAGTGACAATGGCAAGATGCCAGTAGGCTCCAGGGACATTACAAGGTAGAACTGACAGGATGTAGTGACTGATTAGATGGGGAGGAGGTACCAAGTGAAGAAGAAGGAATAGGAAGTGATTATAAGATTCTAGCTTAGAAAACTAGGTGGATACTGATGGCATTTAGAAATGACAGGCACCCAGAAACTGTTCCTTTTCTTTTTCACAGCTGCCACCATTGACACTGTGCAAAGGGGCCCACCATCTCCAGCTCCCACTTGACAGATTCATGTACAACTCAATTCAACAAACCTGGGAGAGTGTGTGCCACACTTAGCAGTTCAAGGACTTTCGTTGCTCCTGTCCATCTTTAGTTGGTTCTGGGAAAACCGCAGGAAAATAATATCAATGAATAAGAAATAATCATTGTCCCTAGGGAGCTCACAGTCTAGATGGCACAGACACACAAATGGGAAATTACAGTACAATGTGATCTGCACTATATAACAGAGGTACTGAATCAGAGAATGTTTCACGGTCAACCTTAAACTGAACAAGAGCTGGTGAGAGAGATAAGGGGAGGAGAAGAATGTTTTAACTAAAGAAACAGCAAATGCAAAGGCATGAAGAGATGTATGATTTGGCATGACTGTAGGGCGGGGTGAGGTGGAAGATGAAGCTGGAGATGTAGGCAAGAGCCAGGTCATCAACAGTCTTGTGAGCAAAGCTAAGGATTATCAAAGGCATAATCAATCACCAAGTGATTTTAAGCAAGAAAGTTTCAAAGAAAGCCCCTAGCACTTACTCAATACAAAACAGGTAAGATAACCAGTATCTCAGTACCTAGTGTTAAAAGATAAACTGAGGCATATTAAAAATTTTAAGAGTTTATTTGAGCAAAAAACTATTCCAATCAGGCAGCACCAAACTGGAAGTGGTCAGGAGCACTCCACCAATAGGAGCCAAGAGACTTACAGAGAAGAGGCTGAAGCAAAGTGAGGAAACGATTTGATTGGCTATGGCTTAAGTTTGCCTTATTTGGAAAAGCTCAGTTGGCTGTTTGTGAATGATTGTCCTTAGGTTTTGATTTCTTAACCTTGAGTCATTCACAGGCGTAGGTTTTGCTTTGCTTACATAGGCTGCCGAGGTATTAGAACTACCTCAGTTTAATGGCCTCCTTCTTTAATTAACACCAGTACATATGAAGTTCCATGCTAGCTTTGTCCAATTGATGGATCAGTGAAGTGCTCCGAACTCCTTTATATGTATTTTGCTCTAGCCATTGTCACACTGAGTCACTATCACCTGTCCATCTGCATCCTCTAGTAGACACTGTGAGTTCCTTGAAGCCAGGGCTGTTGTCACCATCCTTATATCTGACAAAATAGAAATGGCAGGCAATAGGATATATTGGAGTCTATGAGGAAGACATTTGGTATAAACCTAATTCGGCCTGACTTTGTTTTTTCCAAAAGAGCCTGACTGTGGCCATTGAGCACGCATTGTATATCTGCTTTAAAACATTTCCTATGGCAAGAACAAAGGCCCTTGAGATAAAGGTGCAACTTCCCCCCACATTGGCATTTCCTTAGGGATAAGCATCTTTCCTCAGGCTAGGAACTGATTGCTGCGCTCACCTTTGACCACCCAGCTCACCTGTGACCACTCAGCTCGAGAGAGCAGACGTGCCACCCTGCTGTGTTCACCGAGACAGCAGACCTACCTGCTGTGTCCATCAATCGCTGTGCCCACAGAGCAGTCTCACGACTATTGTAAAAGGGACATTTCAATCCTATGTGAAACATCCTCTCTGGGGGTATATAACCACTCTGTGCACCCCACTTCTTCGGTGCCCTTTCTTCCTTTGGGAAGAAAGGCCCCGGGCCACGGTCCTCAGATTTCAGCTCAGAATAAACTCACCCAAATTTTCATTTATAGATTGGTTATAGATTATTTTCGTTGACATAACCCAGTTGAGTTGAGTGCCTGGCACAAAGCAGGCTCTCAGCATTGACTAAATGAATGAACCATCTGTTGGACAACTTTTTCCTGAATTTGCTACTTTCTAGGGTCATCTTCTCACCATATCTAAAGGCAGTAGAGAGAAAGCAGCAGTAAGTTTGGCTCCAGAAGATCTGGCTTCTGGCCTTGTCTCATGTACTAATTCTGACTTTGGGCAAAGTGCGTATCTTCTGAGCCTTAGGGTTCTCATCTGTGAAAATGAGATTTAAAAAAATCCTCACATCTCAAAATAATGTGTAGAAGTGCTTTGTAGCATTGCTCAAATATAAGTTGTTTATACGTGTACATTTCCCCTTTCTTATAAATTAACCTGTGCTCAAAACACAGGAAAAAAATAGGTTGAACCCAAAGTTATTGCTTTATAGGCCAGTACAAATAAATGTTAATTGTATGTTTCAACTAACATTCATGTTGTTCTACTAGATGCTGTGATTTATACTCTGGCTGCTCCTTGCTCGCTCCATCAGTTATACTCTCTTCTTGCCGTACTTTAAACATGCCAAGCTCATTCCTACCTCAGGGCCTTTGCACTGTTATTCACTCAGCAAGGCATACTCTTCCCCAGATAGTTGCATGAATATCTTCACTTCCTTCAGGTCTCTGCTCAAGTGCCACCTCATCAGGATGCCTTCCCTAAGCACTTTATCTAAAACAGCACCCACTCCTCTCCTCACTGCCATCACTCTCTACTTCCTTAGTGTGCCATATTTTTCTTTATGACAATCATCACAATCAGGTATTGGGTTATTCCTTGCCGCCCATGAAAATGTAAGCTCCATAAAGAGTCTTTTCCTCACTCACAGCTGCATCCACAATGCCTAGAACAATGCCTGGCACATAGAAGATACTCCAAGCATTTTGCTAAGCAGTTTGCTAAATAAACAACATTTGGTAAATAAATGAAGTTTTTCACTGTAATCACCTATCATCATACAGTATTAAGAGACTTGCAAAATACAGACAAATTAGAATCAGAAGACCTAGTCTTGCCATTAACAAGCTGTTTGGCCTTGGAAAGTCGCTTGTTTCCGAGCCTCAATTTTCTTATCTGTAAAATAGGAATAGCAATATCCTCTGCTTACCCATTTTACGAATCACATGATTGTTGTGGAACTCAATGGGGTCTCATATAGCATTTTATTAATAGGGTATGTTTCTGTCTTTCTGTTACCTCTTCAAGAGCATGGACCTTGTCTTACTCATCATTTGGAGGACTTGGCACAGGGCCTGGATCTATAAATAATTCCCAGAAGACTGGAGAGCAAAGGTAGTTAAAAATTTCCTTTGTGAAATGAATTAAGTTTCAAATATTCATGCTTCAAATTATTTTTAAATAGTCACTATAAGTGTCATTTCATTTTACATAGCAGACATAACAATTAGCAAAGTGTCTGAGCAGCTAGGAATATTCCCATTTAGTCTGGTTTTTGTTCAGGATAATGAATATGAATGCTTGTTTTGACTAAATGAATGGTTCTCCTGGATCAGCACTAAATAAATGCTTGTGCTATTCTGATGCTTCTGACCCAGGCAGAAGACATGTGCTTCCATCAACAGAGCAGCAACCCTCGAATGACCCCTCAACACAATGGAGAAAAGAAGTGCTGTGTAACTTAGGGGCATGAGTCAAACCCCCAACTACTTAGTCGGCTAACGTATGACAGGAACACACAAATACAAAATTGTCAAGCCAGAACCAGATGTCTGAAAAATCTGTACGTACATTTTCACATATAACTACTATCCTTTCAAAAAATCAGATTAAGGTTAGAAGACATAAAGTTACAGTACAGGTAGTTAAAACAATTATTTAGTATGAATCCAGGTTCTTTTCCTATATCCGTTAGACTGGAGAAAAAAAGCTAAGTCTAGACTCCAAAAGGAGCTCCTTCTTTAAAGGTTTATAAACAGATGTTAAAGCTGGGGAGGCAACAGGGAACAGCTTCTCTAGTGCCAGCATAAGCACTTTGGGTATATTAACTTTTAATCCTTACAAACATTTCTATGAGGATTGAATTAGCATCCACATATCACAGATAGAAAATTAATTTTTTCTAGATATAGGGATCATGCCCTGGGTCATGCACTGGAATTTGAATCCAAGCTCTCTGAATCTGTGCTCTCTTATGCCATACTGTCAGTCTAGGTCATGAATTTTAACTGTATGAATGCACACTGCAGAATGTACACTGTGAAGCAAGAGAAATTTAATAATGATCATCTACTTTTTGGAAATTACGTGACCATAATTTCCACAGCTTGATTTACAAACAGCTGGGCTAACATGTGGTTCAGCAAATCAACTTTTTAGCCAGGCTATGGAGCAAAAGGGCATTATGAAGTCAGCAGTAACAAAAATTATACAATTTGGTGAGAGGGTTTAGATGTGAGGGGGGTTATTAAAGGTCCGGAATCATTAAAGAGAAAAGTTTAGGAATGACAGAGACTTGCACAACTGCAAGAAAACTGCCCCTCAAGGAAATACCTACAAGATCAGGAATGACACGTTGATGGGCAAGACATTTGTTAGTTAGTGCCGAGTTCCCTTTATTTTGCAGCAATCTTCATCTGCTGGGTCTGGGAACTTTGGAAAAATTCAAAACATAGTATAGTGGAAAGAGTATGACATTTAGTCAGGCAAAACTCACTTCAAATTCTAGCCCTGTCACTTACTAGTCATTTAATCTTTGAGTCTCTTTGTTCATCTACAAAATGGGAGTATGATTATCAACTCTAACGTGTTGCTGTGAAAATTAAATGAAATTATATATGGCAGAAGAGGTCCCCAAATCAATTAATCATGAAAAGCCAGAACTGACCATCATCAAGATGTAAAACCAGTTAATCAGTTGTTGGGAGAAGGGAGTAGATATTAAGAATCCAAACACACATAATCATTTACCTGGAAAACTTCTTAGCGATGATTATTACACTATGTTTTCTCAGGAGGGAGACAGAAAGACTCGCACAAAAGAATTATTTGTTCAACTTTGATGGAAGGTAAATCCCTTTACTTCTCACTTTGTTTTAAAGACCAGGGAAAGATTTAAACTTCTTAATTATGGATTATCTATCATGCTGTTTCTGTCAGGGAATCTTTGTGATCCAAGAATGTCTGTTCTTTAAGATTAAACACAAAATAATTAGGGAAATTTGAAAATGGACAGGATGTTAAATTATATTAGATAACAATATTATAGTTTCATAAGAAAAGACTTTCTAGGAGATGGTGTGAAGTTCAATGATGTTTGCAACTTCACATGGTTCAAAGAGTTACGTATATATAAATAAATAAACATAATATACATAAATAAGAATATGGCAAAATGTTAACTGCTGAACTTAGCTGGTAAGCATATGGGTAATGTTTAAAACTGTTCATAATAAAACATTGGGGGAAAAAACCCAAGAAGTTGCATTTAGGGACTGTCCCATGTGAAATCTCTCATCTTTTCCCTTTCCATTCATCATACAGATGGTTGAGGTGGGGGTGGTAGTGCAAAAAACGGCTGATAGAGAAATGTATTCAGCCATCAGTCAACTAACTAAAAGACAAGTTCTATGAAACTTTTGAAATAACGTTGTCACTTACAGAGTCAGTTAGCCAGATGGTGAGAAGTCAGTAACTAAAATCTGTGGTTTCAAGAAAGATTCTTTTGTGTAGGGGTAGGAGTGAGTATTAGCCTTTCCAATGGACCTCATCCAGGGAATTTATCTAGAGATATTTAGGGACCACATTTTGAAGACATTAAGGCAACTACAGAAGAAAATAAGTTATGTAGTCCCCTCTAGGACACAGATAATCTTAAGAAGCATCCCTCGTATGCTAATAAATAACGCTTATCTGTACGTGAGTAAATTGACCTTAAGGGATGGTCTAAGAACAAAAAGGATTATGTAGGAAATAAGCCAAAAATTTTTGTACAGCCAAAAAACTGCCGTACAATTTTACGGTGTTATTGAAGGACTAATAAAGAAACCAAAAGGATTGCAAGTGAAAAAATAAAGAGATTTTACGAAACCAGAAAACAAAAACAAATGAAATAAAAACCCCCAAGAGACAAAAAAAAAACATTTCTTGAGTTAATTTACTAAATCTTTTGTAGCATATAACCTGCAAAAAACTCTGTGTGTCTTTTAAGAAATGTCTGCAGTCCTTTAGTAGAGAATTTCTTGCAGGGCTAGATCTGGATTTGAAGGTCCCTCCAAAGAGCCCAACAGAACTCCACTGACTTTTTAAGAATGTTAAGGGAACAATCTAAAACATGAAAAATGTTTAAAGTCTTATTTAGAACATTAAAAATTAGAAGCAGGGGCTGGCCCAGTGGCGCAGCAGTTAAGTGCACACATTCTGCTTTGGCGGCCAGGGGTTTGCCGGTTCGGATCCTGGGTGCGGACACGGCACTGCTTGGCAAGCCATGCTGTGGTAGACATCCCACATATAGAGGAAGATGGGCATGGATGTTAGCTCAGGGCCAGTCTTCCTCAGCAAAAAAAAGAAAAAAAAAAAAAAGAGGAGGATTGGCAGCAGTTAGCTCAGGGCTAATCTTCCTAAAAAAAAAAAAATTAGAAGCAATCTGAAAGGTCTAACAGTGGAAGAACGATGCATTTACACTGTGAACACACATGTGATGGAATATTATTCAGCAATTTCAATGAAGTATAAAGAGTGAGCCACAAGAAAGAAAGAATGTTAAGGTAAAAAAATTAAGGAAATTAATAAGTAAATATACTTATGACTGTTAAAAAAATAGTCGGGAATACCAAAAAAACAATTATATTGGGATGCTGGAATCATATTTGTTTCCCTCCCCGCCAGCTCTATCAAATTTTTTTAAAAAGTTATTACTATAAAAGAATGAAAAAGGAAGGCAAGAATGCCATGGCTGGAAGGCCACTAGTTAAGTCACATACAAAGAGCCTCAAGATAAGACCTAACGTGAGATATGAGACTAGATATTATAAGAAAGGTCACTGTCCTCAACAATTAATTGTCTCTGCTCTTTTCATTCAAACAGCAAGCCATGCAAAACCACCGATTCTTCCTTTTTTCCTAATGGTAGGTCCCAAAAGGCATCCATCAAAGAGCCGCCTAGAGCATTGCTGATTATGACCAGCCTTCAGACAGCTTATTCTCAAAGGCTTTTTCAGGTCTGATTTGACATGAAATATACTACTTTTCTGGAGTACTTTTTTTTTCCTTTGGTGAAAGAACAATTATGTTTAGTTACCCATCTTTTAAAACCACAATTGTAAAATCCAACTCATATATTGCTACTGCATTTTAGAGGGTTAAGGAGTCCCCAACCTAGATAGGCTATGGTTAAAAAAAGAAAAAGAAATTTTTTTAGGTTGCTTGTTTGAAACTCAAAAAGCATTTTTTCCCAGAAATATTATAGTAATAAAGGAAATGGATCTGCCCACTAAGGTTTAATTTCCATAATCTCTCCCTCAATTTCCTGGCCTAGAAGACTAATGGTTACTTAGGATGCTTCCTATGCTTTCCTGGAGCCTCTCAGGCAGGTCTCCATTTCTACCACGGAATTTTCATAAGTGAGGTATTTTTCAGCTGGGAAATGCCTCGCTAACAATTTAATTTTCTATCACCTAAAATCTTCTAATATTAATTTTCACAAAACAGATAACACTTGACTAACTTAAATTTTAGATGAAAAATAGTTTTTAGGGGCCAGCCTGGTGGTGTAGTGGTTAGGTTCATGCACTTGCTTCAGTAGCCAGGGGTTCACAGGTTCAGATCCCAGGTACAGACCTACACACTGCTCATCAAGCCATGCTGTGGAGGTGTTCTACATAGAAAATAGTGGAAGATTGACACGGATGTTAGCTCAGGGACAATTGTCCTCAAGTAAAAAGGGGAAGATTGGCAATAGATGTTAGCTTAAGGCTGATCCTCCCCACCAAAAAAATATATATCCATATTTTTTTAGCAACCAGAAAATTAACAACAAAGGGGTATAAAAGAGCACTAAAATGTCCTAAGAGTTTGTGGACCTCAAACATCAAAAGCAAGATGCTGTTTTAAAATAGGTAACAACTCAAGCATAAAGATGGATGAATTTAAATTTAATCCTTTTTGTATAAAACTAAATAGTACTCTAATACCACTGGCACTAAGTGCTGAAAAAATAAGCTATAAAGCAAATACATGAAACAGTATTACAATTTAAATTCTTTGGATTCTTTATCTTCTAAGCCCCCACTTTTAATACAGAATTAGCTTTCCCAATCTAAGCACAGTAGTATTCTTTAACACTTTACACGTAAAAGCAGTACTTAAAGGGCACTTTGTGAGTTTTCAGTTATCAGGAAAGCTTTAAAAGAAAAAGTGGGGGTTAAAAGACAAGACAGCTTCAGACAGTAGCAGAGTATAACTGGAACAAATACTGGCTTAGACCTTATGTCTCTGACTACGTTCCTCTATTTTTCTACAAAAACCTTTTAACGTCTGATAGTTTCATCAGCCTTCCCATTTTTAAACAAGAAACCTTTACTTCCCATTATATCCAAGATAAATGAGCCCTAAGATTTCCTAAAGGGTAGACCTCAATTGTTGAGTTCCCTTTACATATGGCAAACATTTGTTTTAATTTCTGTTGAGACAGGGTTTTACGCTCCAAAGTGAACTTTCACTAGAGTGCTTAGGATGTTCACGAAAATTTTCCAAAGCTCTCTTTTCTGGTCCATTCAGAACAATCGGAATCGATAGAAGCAACAGGAGAACTGGAGCATATATTAGTCATACTTGATTCTCTCTGTCAGCGGTTCGCCTTTGTAATGGGAAATAATTTGAATTAGGATGGAAGAGTTGATAAGAAGGAAGAACAAACCAGCTAACCAGATAAACAGAAAGGTGTTCTGTCCTTGAAACTCAAGAACATATGCAGGAGCCAGCCATAAGGCCTGCCCTATAAACCACAACAGCAGGAGAACTACAGCTCTTTTCCAGGGCATTCTCACTAGCGGCATCACAAGGGGCAACAGGCAGAGGTACCAAAGAAAGTACTGGGAGCTGCAGACTTTGTTAAAAGTCACAAAAATGGACGTATGGAGAAAACAACAAAAGACAAGGTCTCTGTAATAGGCGAAAGACACCGCCGAAAGCAAGATAAACTGTGGTAGGAATGCGGCAATTCCCAGAGAAAAACTCCACTTGCTCTCTGCAGTCAAATACAGCATGTAGAAGTACGGAGAAAAGTTGTGCCGGATATCCCGCCTAGTCAGGTGATACAGGTAGGTGTGCTGCAAAAATTCCCAACCATATTTATAGTAGAAACCAAAGCTCAGGGCGAAAAACGTGAGTCCAGCAACTCCTACGAAGAGCAGCACAGCCCGATTACAGAGCCTCTTCAGGAACTCGCACAAACGAGCTTTGAAAGAATACCGAGATTGACGGAGGCCCTCGTCGTTGTCGCGTTCTGGAAGCAAGTGGAGAGCTATGGGGAGGATATAGGTCACCGGATATATCTTCATATGCACGGCGAAACCATAAAACACGGCGGCACAGGCGACGAGTCTTTTTTCTATGAGGTACAGGGCCATAAGTACCAGGGAGGCGACGATCGCGTCCGCACTGCCCCGGCTGGATACCGCCATGGGGAGGGGGTTAAGAAGCCAGAACACACAGTAGCCGCAAGCCTGGCGGCGACCCAGCCCCTTAAGAAGCAGCAGGCGGTATTGGAGGAAAGCGGTGAGGAGGTCGCAGCTGATGAAGAGAAACTTTCCAAAGAGTTCATTGAGGTAGATGTTGGGGGTGAGGAGCCAACCTAGTAGCGGAGTGTAACGGTACGTCACCCTCAGATAAGGGGAGCGCCCTTCCGTGATGAAGCGCGCGGCGTCCGTGAACACCTGGTAGTCGATGTCTGTATACCGCACGAGCAGGGTCCGGTCCTGGAAAACCCCATAGAAAACCAGGGCGACTCGGGCAAGGAAGGCCACCCCAAACACCCCGAGGGGGGACACCCGCAGGTTCAGGAACCATTCTCCCCAATGCTTGGTCGGCACCATGATCTGCCTGCTCAAAAGCCGCTCAGCCCCAGTTCCAAACAGCCTTGGAATCTCTGACCTTCCCTTCGGTTCCTCGCCTCAGGCGGCCAGCGCATCTCCTACCAGTGGAGCTACCAACTGAAACAACTGCAGACGATCACTTCCGGCATGAAGCCCCGCCCCCGTCCTGCTTCCGGTCGCCGGTCCCGCGCCCGGCCCTCAGTGGCTCCAACTGGAGAATGTCCTTCCTCTGGATTGGCTGTCTCGGCTGCTTCCTCTGGCGGGGGCGGGATTTCCGGTCTGTGGAGCAGGTGACTTCCACTTGCCGGGAAGACCCGGGCTGGCTAGCGTTTTTAAGGCGCCGAGTGGGTTTTGTTTGTGAATGACTGCTTCTGTCGGCGGAGACGGACCTGTGAAACGAAGTGAGCTTCAAGCTACATTCCTCAGGCTTGAGCCGGAGACCTGAGAGTGAAAAATGTAGGAGTGAAGGAAAAAGAAACCTGAGATAGTTTCTCAGGCTTTCCTCTGCCGGCTCGCCGGTAATCCCGGGGGTCTGTTGAGGGCCGGGCTAAAACGAGTTGAAGGGGGCCCAGGGTGTGTATGTCCCGTGCAGTATTTGGGGTTTACTTATATTTTGAAATTGGTAGTTTCTCTAAATTCGAATTTAAATCGGCGGCCAGTGTTTTATCCGGCAACCCTAGGTGGAGGGGCGGAAAGGGCGGACAGGGAAGCTTCATAGATTTCCTCAGCTGTGTGGTGCCTCCATGCCTCAGCCCAGTTGTATTCGCCCTTCTTTCTGTCAAGGTTGCCTTCCCCTCCTCAGTCAGTAACTAACCCGTTAGACCTCGGCTGGAGCGTTAATTCCTAAAAGCATATCCTGGCGCTCAGCTTACTTTTTCATCACCCGGTGGGACTGAAATGCAGATTCTCTCCGCTGACTGAGGGTAAACAGACTGGGGCAAAGGGGCTCTAAGCTCCAGAAAATCATTCACCCAGAAGACCCTGCCCTTCATAAAAGTCTTGTCTAGTGCCTGCCATCTTAGTGGTGCAAAACTCCCTTTTGGAATGACCATTCCTTTATTATAGTGTTTGCCATAACTGATTTTTGATAACTGATGTTTTGTTTGTTCTCTTCGCAGTGTTCCATCAGGACGCTTTGAGGTCTTTGAGAACAGATTATCTTGTTCTTTTCTGTACCTCAGCATCTAAGACATTACCAGACTTATAGTAGACATTCCATAAAGGTTGAATTGACTTTGGATGTTCCTCTTACCAGAATACCTCTAGAGTGGCATCCTTGGAGTGCTCCTAACTCCCAGTCCTTTTCTCTTTCGAATGTGCTTTACCTATCTCAAGTTCTGTCCCCGTTCACGCACCCCACTCCAACCCGGCTTCCATGAACTTCTCACCAAGGACTCCAGCCCATTCGCTCTTTCCCTTCTGTGGGCATTTATTACACTTATAGTCTGCATTGCAGAATTTCATAATTTATTTTAGATTGTATTCATAACCCTTTCAATGAGAATTTAGGGTTTTTGAGGTCAGGAATTATATCTTATCCTTAATTTTTTTCAATTACTCATAATTTATTGCAGTCTTAGGCACATGGTAAATGTTCAGTAAATACTGACTGATTTGATTTTACAGATTGATCCTGCTTCCTGGGCAAAGTCTTCTAGTCTAGCATTAAGGAGACGAGATGACTCCATCCAGTCTGAACATCCAGCTCCCAAGACTACCCTCCACTCATCCATCACACGATTTACATTTGTCCTTTGGATAACCATGTTAACCTTCTACGTTCCATTCATATTCTGATATCTCTTTGTCCTCTTATGTGCCGTGGTGTAATTATATGCCTTATATTAATAATTGCTTTTAACTTTTTTCTTTTTGCAGTACAGTAGCTATACATACAGTGGCAGCACATCACTATGCAAATGATCATGATGATGATTTCTAATAGCCAGCTTTGTTGAGGACTTATTTGCAGTGTGTCAGGCATTGTGCTAAATACTAATGTGTAAGGTAGATATCCCACCTTCACAAATGAAGATATCAAGGCTTATGGACATAAAGTAATTTTCCTAAGTCACATAGTCAACTAGTGGCAGAGCAGGAACTTAAAAGTAAGTCTGTCTGGCCCAGAGTATTCTTAACTACTGTGTGGCTAACCTGCAGATACAGTGTTGATGATGAGTTCTAATTTCCCCCTCTGCTTTCTCATTGATCTCTTGTCTGAATCTCTCTGAGATTCTCTCTCACTGTGACTCTGTCCTAGTGTTGCGAGGCTCTGAGTGTTGGTTTATTGACCCTGCCCACACCTTTGTAAAGAATCCCTTCGTTATATCTTGTCCATGTAGCCCATTGAGTGTGTCATCCGTTTTCTGCTGGAACTCTGACTACTATCAATCACTTTCTTTTTTTTGTAGATCTTGCTTATATTTCTTGCTTTGTAATTTCTTTTAAATGTATTCCTAATTCCTTTCATGCTCGGCATCCTGCACCTTAGTTTAGACCTTCAACAACTCAATTTAATAATATATATTGAACACCTATACTGTACTAGGATCTGTAACATTTACCTTCCCCCAAGCTTTTGCAAGTCTCTTAACTGGTTTAGTGTTTCCTGTCTCTATTCTACTGCCAGATTTATATTCATAAACAGAACTTTAGTTAGATTCTTTCCTTCCTCAAACATCTTCAGTAGCTCCCAACTGCCTATAGAAAAAAATAAAAAACTATTTAGCCTGATATTCAGTCCCTCCATTACCCTACCTTTTCAACCTATTGACCTAGAAAGCCGTCTACTCCAGGTTTATTAACCATCCCTTAAATATGCTTTGTGCCTTCTTCCTATGATGCTTTTGCTCATGCTGTACCACCTCTTCATGTATATACCATTTGTCCTCCAATGCTGGGCTCAAACCTCAACTCCTCTGTAAACTCTTCCTAGACCTTAACTAGTGGAAGTGATCTCTCTTTCCCCAAAACAGTGGTGTTTATTGTCTGTTCTTTTTCTTTTTAACAATTATGGCTTATGAAATATGTTATCTAAATCTTTTATGTTCATTTGACAGATATACCAGCTCCACTGCATACTAGCTCTGTGAACTTTAGGCACGGTCCTTCCCTCACTCTTTTCTTCCTTCCTTCTGCTGCATTTGTTGAGCATCCTACATGCTGGGTGCTGTACTAAGTGCTCAGCTGTACTGGTGACCAAACACTGACATGAATTCCATCCACATGGCACTTAAAGTCTAGTGAGCGAGACAGACATTAGTCAAATAAATTCACAAATGATGTAAAATTGCCACTGTGGTTAAGTGCTATGAAGAGAGGTCCATGGTGCAATCATAGCTTTTAACAGGGGGGGCTTCGGTCTAAGATGGATATAGTAAGAGTTGTCAAGGTTGGGGATTGGCAGGCAGTAGGGAGAGTTCTACCAAAGGAATAGCAGGTACAAAGCCCAGTAAGACTGTATGTCCCTCGATAGCATGTATCATGTCTTCTATTTCTTTGTTACTTGAAAGGCACCTTCTGTATAATAGGAACTCATTAAACATTTGCTGATTTTTCTTGAATGGTACGTCAAATGTGTTCTAACCAGACCTCTTAGATTGATACCATCCCTTGCCTAGTGCCTGTCCCTGTGAAATGTTTTCCACAGAGGTCTCACTCTTCAGAACATGTTGTTAACGGGATATCTGACCCTTAGTGTATGCTGCTTGTTATTTTATCTTGTTTTCCTCACAAGTTTGTAAGTTTCCTCAAACGTTAAGGGACTGTATATTTCATATATCTTATTTATCTATCTGTGTCTTATGACTCATCCCTAAACTGGTGTTTCCTAAATGTTGTAGGTAATCATTTATTGATGATGATAAGAATCCCAGTTTTCTCCCTCCTTCTCCCTCTGTACTTCCATTTCTGGGGAATGAGAGTCAGTGACTGTGGCATCTTTTGCTTCTCATCGGAGAGAATTCAGGGCTAGATATTGAAAACCAGGCCTTTTGCAAGCTAATGATCGATAAGAGCAGAAGAGAAATCCATTCTTTTGAGAGCTGGGGGAAGAAATGCTCAACAATTAAATGAATGGGCTTATAGAGCCTTGAGGATATATAAGGAACGTCTACACGGTAGCATGGAAGGGAAATTGGGCTCATGATCACTGGCCAAAAGGGACAATGCCCAGGATCCAAAGCAACTTGACTTACCTGAATTAAGCTGAACCAATTTTCAGATTCTGGGTCTTAACATTTTTTTTAATATGTCCTTTAAAAACTGCATTGAAAGGTATTTGTTAAAGGATCCTAAAGTTAATGAGGGGAGGTGTGGGAAAGGAGGGAATGGATGATGGCAATGAAGGGGAAAGGCCTGGCCACATGGTCAGAAAGGCTTCCAGCACAGCCTCATTCGACTCTCCTTTCCCATTGGTAGGCCTATGAGTTCAGGCCTTAATAATAGGATTGATTCAGATTTCTAAAAGAAGATAGAGTAAAGAACAGAGATTCATCCATTTTATTTAGTAGGTTGCTCTGAACAGACAAAAATAAACCAAAAAAATCTCACATCTTTTTCCTAAGTAAATTTGACCTGGTTTAGTCCTTAATGCAATGAATGGAAAAACCATCTCTAGATACTTCTGCTTCAGTAGAGTTGGCCATTACTGAGCCTGGAGGCCCATGCTAACTTTACAGCAAAGGTAGTGTGTTATTTTACAAATAAACTAGGTTCACTAGCAGGGGTAAAGGACCAAGGGAGCAGCGCTGGGGAGAGGGCAGTATCCCCAGCTTGTAGCAATAGTATAACTGGCTTCCTTTCTCTGCATAGACCTCATGGGGAAATCCCTGGATGGTCTTATTAGCTGACAGAGATCAGAGGGATAACGAAGTGAAGTACACAGAAGGGATTTCAGAAGCCTCTCATGTCCCTGCACCATCCCCCAGGCAGGTGGTAGCCCCACTCCTTATTTTCATACAGAAGCAACAAAGCCAAAGCACTACCTCCCCCATGCCCAAATGCCAGGATTGGGACTTCTAGCATAGAGAGCATTCTCTTTGGGCAGCTTGCAGCCATACAGAGGGCTGGCCCTCTGCCTTGGGAGTATCTTCGGCCCAGCAGCTCTTTCATCCTGGCATTTGGATTCTAGGGTTGAGGTTTCCCTTCAGTGCCTCCCACACACCAGTGTTCAGCATCTCAGTTTAATAGCCATCACTTCCAAGGGCTGGAGCTCCAGTTGCCCCCACCTTGTGGAAGAAGGGGAAATACAGCCCACTTCAAGAGAGGAAAACAGAAGGGTGTTTTTATTTTAAAGCAAAAAAAAAAAAAAAAAAAAGTGCTACAGTGACAGGACACTTCTGGAGATAGAAGCACACAGCATGAGCAGTGGATTCTCCTAGACTTCCATGGATGGAGTATCTCCCTTCCTCATTTTCCTCCTATCTCCCCTCTTCCTGGTCCTACCAGCAGAACAGGGTTTATCAGAAGCCTCAATGGATGCCTCTTTATTTCTGGAGAGCAGATTCCAGCCCTCCCTTTCCCATCATCACACCAGAAAGACCTCATCAGGTGTCTCACATATACTGAAACCAGGTGCACTGGTTTTAAGTCTGGAAATCTGGGGAGTCCTACCCCAAAACCAGAGCAAGACGTCTGTCTCATGCTAAGATCTCTGAATATTTCCTTTCTGTACATTCAGTTATATTTGGTCCTATATACATCTATATACATCTCTCTACATATATATATATTATCTCTGTTTCTTTCTCCTTAGATAAACCTTTCATATATATGATATCCTAATTCCCGAGCCTCCACCTACCTCTTGTTTGCTAGCCCAAGGAAGACTCCAGGGTTTCATCAATTTCGCTAGGTGCCCCAGCACCACCCTTTCTAATCTTCATGCCCTGAGTATCCTCCCCCATCAGTTGTCGTGCCTATCCTCTGAAATCCCCCTTAACATCTGTGCCTAGTGCTCTCCTGACATTCCAAGTCTATGGTTGGTGTGATCGGGGGCCCATTTCTCACCAGACCTGGCTCCTTCTAAAGCTTGTCTGATAGCTTGAAAGGGGGTTTCAGCTCAGAGGAGATGGGGGCTGCAGTCTAAAGCCATTAAGGGTTGAGGGTGGGGCATGTTATTCTCTGAGGGGCTTATGGGAGAATAAGCTAAGTTGTATTAAAAAGTATGATTTAAAGTGCAATTTAGAGCAAAGTCTGGGATCATGGAGGAGAATCAGAAAGGGTAGGTCGGAAAATGTACTCTTCTCGTTTTGTTATCCAAGAATCTGTGCAGGGTCTAAGGGCTTAGACAGCAGGGGAATGGGAAGAGAGAAATTCCCTCAGGAAGGATGCAGCTGTGTGCAGAAAAAACTAGACGGAGGATAACTTGCTAATGGATAAGAAGATATAGATACACACACTCACTCACACACACTGCCGTACTTTTTGCCCTTAGACATTGAAAGAAATCAGGTGAGTAACGGTGAATAATGTTGAGAGCTCAGAAGCTGGCTCTGTCTTCTGTTCTCTGTTTTAGATTTTCAAGTTTTTCTGGTTCTTGTTTTCTTGAGAGCTAGGGAGCAGTGGTGGGGTTTATAGTAAGTAGAGAATCAAGGGTCTTCATTAAGATATAGTTAATCGAGTTCAAGGAGAGATCAATATAAGAGGATCTTGTGCAGTTGTAATGAGTGGTGACCGTGGGTCCAGCCTCAAAATTTAGAGTTTCTCTGCAAACCTCTGCACACAGATGCATGTACACATTTTGGATATGTATGTAGCTGAATCCACCTTAAATAAACTGCCACTTGATTGATATAGAGATTCTGTGCCAAACCACTTTGAGGTGGAGGATGTTCCTTGGTACTAAATGAGACCAGGAAGCACTCTTGAGATTTGGGTCTTTAGAGAAAGTTCTGGTGCCAATACATAAACTTCCTGACTCCAACCACAGTCCCCACAAGGGAACAAGGAATGGCCTGAGTCAGATCTCTTACAGTACACCTTTTAACTTGCCTAAAACTGGCCTCATGGCAGAGGAAAGTAGAGATGAGGCTGATACTCATTTTATACCAAGTCTCAGAAATGGCTGAGGGAGACTGTGGTTACTTGGTCAGGAGGTATAATTTCCTTCCCTCCCAGTATTACCTAATGAAGTAGCTGGCACTTTTCAGAAGGGCCTTGGGAGGGATAATAGGGAGAATAGTGTCTGCCAGCCAGAGTTCTGCCTTTGCCCAAACCTTAACAAAACATCCCCATTTCCCAGAGGCTCCATACAGCAGTCTGGAAATCTACTCATCCCACTTGGTGGGGTTGGTTTAACTTTCCTGGGGAATCTGTCCCCTGTCAATCTAGTTTTAGTAGAACATCAGTGTTGAGAGGGAGGTCCTTGTATTTCCCCTCCCTGCAAAGGGTTGGGGTTAAGGGAAGAGAGGGCTGGGCTGGGCAGGAAAGAATTCAAGAAGCCAGGGACAGTGTAATCTGGAACACCATTTCTAGGCCTTTCCATGGGGCTGAGCACTAGACTTTTTCCAGGGGAACATACTGGTGAGGATCATCCCATTCACAAGGCACAGGGAAACAAATCCCAGGGCTGCCTGGAGGATAGGTCCAAGGTTTTGGACAACAGTTCAGCATTATTCATTCCACACTGAAGAGTTCAGAATCCAGAATGGGTGCAGGTGTGGTAGGTGTGACTATATGTTTTGTATTTCTTGGGTTAACTCCAATCCTGCAGGAACAGAGGCATCTATGAGATAACTGGGTATGCTAAGAAAGGGTCCACTTGAGAAACTAGAAAGAGGAAAATAGTAGTGGCCAAGTTCCTAGGTTATAGTCGAGAGTTACCAACAGAAATTAACTACACCATGAAAAACCCTAACTTCTTTCAACAGGTTGGTAGAGAACCCACGATAAATTAATTTCAGATTCCTATATTTCCAAGGGCACAGACCTCACAGGGATCATCAGAGAGTCTTGCCTTAGGGAACTTGGTAGGTGGGAAGATAGAGAGGAAGGGGGCTCCAGCCTCAAGTCACCCAACTTTCTGGTGATGGCGGGAGGTGGGGGGGAGTCTATCCATCCAACTGCACGGTCCTCCTAATGTGAGTCTCCAAGCATGGCTGAGGCCTTCTAAGCCACTTCAGCCTAATCTTCCCTCTCCTTCCCCCATCCTGGCTTAAAGGAGGTGTGTATCTTGGGGTGGAAGTGGGACGAGGTAAAAGGGGACAATGGGAGGAAAACTTGGATTCCAATTGGCCTAGACTACCCACAGGCCACTGAGTTAAAGAGGGAGTGGAAAATGGGTGTTTCTGGGGCTCTCCAGTAAGCCTGAGTAATATGCCTTACCCAGGCTGCCAAAAGAGGGAAAGAGACCAGAGGGATGGGGCGGTGGGAAACCAAGCCATCAGACATTGCTGATGCGCACACTAAGGGCACTGCCCTCCTTCTCAGCTTGCTCCCTTAATGACTCCTCCAACCTGAGCTTCTCAGGGTCTCCATAGCGTACAGTGCTGTCACGGAGGCCACTAGGAGGGGCCACTTTCACAACTTGGTCAAAAAGGCTGAAGTCAGCTATGTATTTACCACTGGCTGACAGTGAGATGGCAGGTGTGAACTCATAGCCCCAAAGGATCTCCTCTGGCAGGTAGGAAGTGCGCACCTGGCAGGTGGCACTGGTGGATTCCACTGTCCCACTTAGGATCAGCACCAGCTCAAAGTCACCCTCACCACTGCGAAGAGGGAGATCTTTCAAGGGACTGGTCTCATCTACCACATGGTAGAAGGTAAGGGGTAGAATGAGGAAGGGGCTGTCAGAGGCCGTGTCTACTTGGAAAGTCACATTGACTTGGTTGAGCCGGATGTTCTCACCCTCCTTGGTCTGGTGGGTCTGAAGCAGTTTGCCTGTCACCTGGCAGCCAATGAGGAGGCTCTTACGCATATTGGCGACTCGGATCATAAGGCAGGGCTTCCCATTGTGGGCAGCTACGACTGCATGCTGGCTGAAACGGATGGTCTCAGCCCGCTTCTTGGGCCGGGCAATCTTTGCCAGGAAGGTACCTGTGATGAAGATTTCCAGGATGGTGGTGAGCACCAGCTGGGCAATAAGAAGCACGATGGCCAGTGGGCATTCCTCACTAATGTAGCGGAAGCCATAGCCAATGGTGGTCTGAGATTCAAGGGAGAAGAGGAAGGCCCCAGTGAGTGTGTGCACCTGTACCACACAGGGGGTGTGGTTGGCCGGAGGGCCCAGCTCTAGCAGGTCCCCATGAGCCACAGCTACCAGATACCACACCACACCAAAGAGGAACCAGGTGCCTGCAAAGGTTGCAGAGAAGAGCAGAAGCTTGTAGCGCCACTGCATGTCGATGAAGGTTGTCCACAGGTCCTTGAGGTAGAGGAAGCGCTTGTCGGCAATGTGCTCCATTCTCACGTTGCTGCGACCATCTTTTGTCAGGACTCTCCGCCTCCGTATACCTGGGCCCATTAGGGGCCGGGTTTCTGTCTGAGTGGTCTGGCTGTAATACACCTTGGCAACTGATGTCATCTGGAGGAAGCAAGACAGCATAATGGAGGTTATAGCAGAAATCCAGCCAGCTCCTAGCCACCAACCAATGGGAAGAAGTAACATTCATTTTGGTGCCACCAATTTATTCTTTTATTAGCAACTATTTACTGAGCACTTGCTATATGCCAGGCACTGTGCAAGATGCCAGTAAGTCAAAGATGAAAATGACATCATCTTTGCTCTCCAAGAACTCAAAGCCTGGTGAGAAAGGCATGTTCAAATAATTCCAATACAGTCTGATATTTGTAATTCTTAACAGCGGCAGAGAAGAAAGAGTAATAAGTTCACAGTTCTTTGAAGGTGGAGGTGTGAGTAAAGAGGGCTCTACTGGGCTCCAATTGCCACAAAACCAGTTCTGCGAAAATCTCGAATTCTGAAATAGGATCCCTCCTCACCTTCATGGATGGCATCAGTAAGAAAGACTATCCCATGGAAATCCTTCCAGGCCAATCCCCCTTAACACACACATACCATTAATTTCTCCATTCTCTCCCCTAGCCCCAAGTCAATACTCGCTGGTGATACTAAGATATTCATGTGGCTCAGAAAACAGCAGAAACTGCCCATTCTTCTTCAATTCACCCTTCAAGATATTCTCCGAGCACCCAGCCCGTTTCACTACTATTATCGTCATCATCACCATCACCATTATCTATTTGCATCATCTGTGTTAGGGTCTGGGGTAGTGTTAGGAAGAGCACAGACAAGACCTGAACAAAAAGAAATAAGCAATGGTGGAGAAACAACGTGCTGATGCTTCCTGGCAGCACTGGAACATTTTCCCAAGGACTGGGAGAAATGCCAGATTGTAGGTGGCAAAATTGTCTTGACTGAGTGAAGTAGGAGAGTTAGGAGTGTATATTAGTTAGTGGCTATGTCTGCACAGGCTCAAATTCAGGATTGCTATTTGTCCTGATAGTAGAAAGTGGGACAAGGCTCTGAAATAGGAGACAGCTCACTTAATACAAGGTGCCTGGCACCCTTGCCCAAGGACTAACTTGTACTTTTCCAGCAGAGAAAGAATTTTAATCACTTGAGGACTTGAACTCTGGATCTGATGGCCAGATCTTCTGGGAAGGAGCAGGGTAGTCTCTGGGGAGTTTGGTCCCTCTTGGAGAACAGAGAGCTCATCACATTCTCCATCCCGAGAAGTCTGAACCATTGCATTTTATCATTCTTCACACTGCTCCCCTACCCCATCTTCCCTGTGGCCTTACCCCTGGAAAGCTCTAAATTGTTTGGGTCCATTCATATACTCACCCAAGTTGGCACTAAATTGGAGATCACCAGTAGATGAGAATTCCAGAAGGTTTAGAGGCCACCAGGAGCCCATTTTACCAGCCCCCACCCACCTGGAACTTTTGTACAAGTGAGACTTCTCAGCCAGACTTGGATGCCATCCACTTCCCAATATCCTTGGCTACTTCAGAGCAAAAGGGAAGCTCGGTAATACTGAAGTTTGAAGAACTCTTACATACAGCCCAAGTAAAGCCCTTTAGTACTCATTGGTAGTAATAATAATTTTAAAAACCACCAAAATGCCTGCATCTGTATACCATTTAAAGTTTACACATTAGCATGCCTTCTCATTTGATCCTCCAATTCCTAAAAAGATGTGAAACCTCTATAAGGGATTTTGAGGAACTATCAGAGAACAGAGGAAGTGCTGGAAAGTTGTGGATGAGTGAATATAATTTTAATTTGCAAAAAGAAAAATGAGGTACATTTCACAAACTACAAACAGGTAAGATGTTGATCTGAGGCAGGATTCTAGAATGAGCATTAAGACTGTGAGTACTTGGCAGGGTGGGGGAAAAGTTATCAACAGGACCCAGCATGAGGTTCCCAAGAACAAGTCACATCAAACTCACTTGATCTCCTCCTGTGACAAAGTTCCTACATGCAAATCAGAGAAATGCAATAGGTAAAGTGTATCTAAACAAGATTTTTGACAAGATCTCATTATGTCCTTGGAGATAAAACAGAGAAAAATGAACAGAATGCTAATCTAATTCAGTGACTTAAAAAAATCAGTGGTACTGGTGAGTGAATCATAATAGCCTAGAGTCAGTTTTCTAGTGATATACCAGAGAGCTTTATCCTTGGCCTTGCCCTATTCCATGTTCTTAATGCTAATTTTATTCAGAACTATAGAACACATGGCCATCAATTATGTGGCTGACACAAAGCTGGGACGGATCACAAATGTAAGACCTGGGGCAGAATTAGGTTCCAAAAGGAGCCACATGAGTGCACCAAATCTAACAAAAAGGATAAATATTGGGTTACATACTTGGGTCCAAAAATTACCTGAGCAAATTCTGGATTGGGAACATGTGATTTAGTAAGCAGTACCATGAAAATAAATTTAAGCACTTTAGCAGAAAATAATCCACTATGAGTTATCTTTGTATTTTGGTTGCCAAAAAAGTAATGCAACCAATCTTAAGATACTTTAGTTGAATTAAAGTATCTAGAATAAGAAAGTAGTTGATTCTGCTCTGCTCTGTTCATCCCACACCTGTAGTATCGTGTATCAGAGAATACTCAGGATATGAGAGGATTCAGAACCAGATCACATAAGAAGTGGTTGGAGGACATGGGGACATTTAGTCAGGAGAAGAGACAATCAGAGGGATATGATGGCTGTGTGCAAATGTTTGGTTTGAAGGGCTATCATGTGAATAAGGGTTTGGACTTGTTCTTTGAGCTGCAAAAGAAACAAGCAGGACCAGTGAGTTCAAACTACAGGGGAAAAGATTCCAGATTGATATGACAAAGAATACTGTAACAATCAGGACAGTCCAAATGTGGAAAGAGCTTCTCAAAAGGTAGAGAGTGCCCTGTCCCCAGAGGTGTTCAAGGACAGGATGACAAGCACTTTGCAGACATTCTATAAAGGAGATTAAAGCTTTGGATGCGAGGTCGAAAGATTGTCTTTGAGCTTCCACCTATAGTCATGGAGGATCAAGATGCCTGCTTCCTTGTCCCCATCTCTACCCACCCCACCCCGACCCCGCACTTTCGATGGTGACACTCAAGGATCCTTCACCAAAGTCCTAACTTGCTTTGTGTTGAGGAGAGATTTGGAATATCTGGGGAAATGGAAGCCCTGGGGCCCAAGGAAAACTTGCTTATTGTTCCCAAAATAATAGTCCATGATTATATATCACTTTACAGTTAATAAAACGTGTAATTTGACCCCCAAACTATGAGGTAAGTAGGAAAGGCATCACTAGAAACTAAAGCTCAGAGAGATTCACCCCAGGTAGATTAGTGGGAGAGTTAGAACCAGAACCCAGGTCTTCTGGCTCCTGGTCCAGAACTTTTCAATTGTAGCAACTGCTTCTGTGTACCCCAGGTTCATTCTCATGGGTCTCATGTTCTCAGGAGGCGCCTCTGTGTTATCCTGTATAGAGGATCATAGCTGAGGCAGAGAAGACAGAGCTTGGAGCTTCTAGAGCCCAGTGTTAAGGCTATAGACTCATGGGCACTGGAGATTTTGGCTACTGGCTAAAAGTCTTTGTTGTGATTGCTGCCTCCAGCTGTATGCCTGCTGTTGCCAACCTTTATATCTGCCTCCTCCAGCTGTAATCTGCTGCTCCCAGCTGTTGTACCACCTCCCACAGCCAGGCAGCTTTGTTCTCCATGGTGGTCAGTCAGAAGCAAGATAAACAATCAGCTACACTCCACCCCCAAGCTGGCCAGGCCTCCAGGGAGAATAGGCCAAAGCTCTGGAAATGGTTTGCTGCTGCCCCACCTGAAATACACATATTCTTTCCTCTAGAGGGTGCTGCTGCCCCAAAACAGTCCCAGGCAGACACCAGGGACAGCGTGAAGGATTCTGAAGACCAGCCCCCAAGTGGTGAGAAGAGACAGAAAGACAATTAACCTTTCTTCTCTAGAAGAACTAATGATTCTTTCCCTAAAACAAAGGCCAGTCATACCTACAGTGCTGTCTAGCATGTTCCCTCAGCAAATACCACTCGCACCTGCTGCTTCATGCCTGCAGAAGGACCTAAAGCTCGCTTTCTCTACCTGAGAGCTCACGAGTCATTTACTCTCCAGCACGAATGGTTTATCAGAGCCTTTCCTGAGGAAGGGACTGCTCTGGAGGAAGGACACTGCACTTGTGTGTGACTCTCGTGACTAGAACTGATCCATAGCTCCCCACTGCCTTTAGGATAGACTGCAAGCCTCTGAGCCCAGCATTCAAGACCCTTCAAGATTTGGCCTCTGCCTACTTCTTGGCTCCAATCTTGCCACTCTTCTACACAGCCCTTGGACTCTAGCCCTGTAAGGAGCCTCACTGTTTCATCCTTTCTACCTTGGGACCTACTTTCACACTGCCTTGTTCCATGCCTACCTGATAACCTCCTACTTATCTTTCAAAACTCGATTCAAGTGTTAGTTACACCCTTTGAAGCCTTCTCTGACCCTCAGAGAAATAGTGCATCTTCCCTATCTCCCTGCCCCCACCGCAGCGTGGGTTTACTAAGCATGGTTTTGTACACATATCTATTTTAAAACATCATCGTGCTTTGCAGTAGTTAGTTTACCATTGTTTGCCATTTGTGAGTTCTTAATTTAAGGCCATGGACTCTGACTTTCACCTGTTCCCCAGTACCGAGTACAGTTTGTTAAGAAAGACTGCGTGAAGGCATGATTGGAAGCCTGACCTGGACAGGCAGAGGCCAAGTGAGAGCCGGAACCTTGGCCTACCTTACAGGACAGGCCAGGTTCATGGAGACCCTCAGGCAGAGCCACGGCAGAGTGGGAGAGACCCAAGTTTACACAGGCTCCATTAATGCTGCAGATGTTTATAAATCCTTTTTTCAAAAGGTGTGAGAAGGGCCGGCCCAGTGGCACAGCAGTTAAGTTCGCATGTTCCGCTTCTTGGCAGCCCAGGGTTCACCCATTCGGATCCCGGGTACTGCTTGGCAAAAGCCATGCTGTGGTAGGCGTCCCACATATAAAGTAGAGGAAGATGGGCATGGATGTTAGCTCAGGGCCAGTCTTCCTCAGCAAAAAGAGGAGGATTGGCAGTAGTTAGCTCAGAGCTGATCTTCTTCAGAAAAGAAAGGTGTGAGAAAGCAAGGCCCAAGCCATCAGTCCCAGCTCTCCTCTAGGCCAGCTATTCCCTTTGCAGGAAGATGGAGAGGGAAGATGAGCCCTGTAAATAGCTATGGGCATTGGAGTGGACTAGAGTGCCACATTACGTGACTAGAAAGGATGCTTTGACCCCTCCAGGAGCAGGGGTGGAGGGAACAGGGAAGAGCTGCACACCTCCTAAATAAAAAGTGATGCTTTTTTACAGGACTGGCGTCCAGCGCAGAGAAGCAACCCTGAGCAAAGAACTTTATCTGTTTTCTCTGTGGCAAGAGCAAACTGACTGAAAAGAGCTTTGGGGTACTAATACCAAATGCATTCATTTCCAGATGTGAACAATTCCTCTTTCTTCTACCTGCTGCCCCTCTTTGGTTTCCCAAATAGCTTACAGTGCCATCATCCTCTGAGTTACCACACTGAAAATCTTGGGATCTTCTCAAACTCTCCTCCTTCCTCATCTCAACTCTCATCTGATGCCATGTGCTGTGGACTTCTTACTTGGGTCTATTCCCCTAGTTCAGGTCCTTAATGCCTTTTGGCTGAATCACTGCATCAGCCTCCTACTCATGTCCTGTCTCCATTCTTTCCTCAAATCCTTCCTACGCTGCTACTGGATTACTCTTCCTCAGTTACACCTCTGATCACTAATCAAGGAGCATTTATCCAGTACTTCACGAAGCACATTCACATTTTCTTCCCGGGGCATTCCTGTGAGGAATTAAGGTTATAATCCTCATTTTATGAAGAAAGAAACTGAGGCTCAGAGAGATGATGTGACTTGGTAAATTGTGGAACTGGACTCACGCTCAGGTCCTTTGTCTCCCAAACCCATCCATTTTTCACTATACTATAACTGTCTCAGGTCTTTCCCCAGCTCAAAAAGTTTAATGTGTCCACGTTATCTATCAAAGAGAAGCCAAACTCCATCTGGCACATATGGCCTTCCCTGGTTTCTTTCTAAAATGCCTTCCCTACCTTCCTCTTCTCATCTACGGCAAGCTTCAGGCAAACAACCTGTTCCCTGCTCCCTGTCGTACACACTCATGCTTTCCTGCCGTTTCACGATTGTTCGTGCTCTTCTCTCTTCCCGGCCTCTTCTTCCTCCTTATCTCTACATATCCAAGATATCTTTCAGAGCCCAGTTCAAGTGACCCCTCTTCCATGAAGCCTTCTCTCATCCCCACAGCCTTAAGTAATATCTCCCTTTTCCGAGTTTCCATCTATCTATCTATCATCAATCTATACATCTATGCACATCTATTTGGCATACCATGTGTCTTCTACTGCAAATAAGCTTACTGAAATGAGGAGTCAGGCATAACATGTTCTGATTAACCTGATGTATAACTAGCACAATATCTGACACATAGTAGGTGCTGGGAAGTATTTTACGAGTGAATGAATGAGCAGAAGGGGGTTCCCAAACCACTCTAGCTATAGGGGCCAATCTAAGAGAGTTGGAAAGGGAGCCTGTCCTCACAGTAGGGCTAGGTGGTGTGGGAGATCTTGTCCTGAGTAGGACCGGTGGAACTTCACTCTGTCCAGGGCCTCTCTCACTCTGAGGCCTTCTCATTCCCCCTTCTTGTTTGTGTCTTCTCTTGATTCTCTTATGATGTTTTCTCTTTTTCATTGTACACACGGAAACCCCAATAACTAATTATCAACACTAATAGATATGCAGACAAACCAGATGTTCTCATCTGTAATGATGTTGCCCACCACATAGGAAGACCCATGCAGTTTCAGTTGTATTTTCATGCATTCGTAAGATAAACATTTTTTTAGCAGCTACTGGGTGTCAGATTCTAACAGGAATTATGGAGATGAATTAGACGTACATTCCAGCCTTAAGAACGTTGCAGTCTAATAAAGGAGACAACCATAAACAGGCAGGAAGTGACAAATGCCATAGAAGAGGTATCCACAAAGTGCTAGGGGAGTTTGTGAAGGGAATGGTGACATCTAGCTCAAGGGAGCAGGGCTGGGAAGGAGACTAACTTGTATTGATTGGGCACCATTATGTGCTAGGCACTGGGCTAAGCTGTTGGGGATTTTTAAATGTTAACTCATATAATCCCCCAAACAACCCTGTAAGAATGTTATTATCCCCATTTAGACCAGGAAACATAAACAGTAAGAACGAACCAGGAGTTAAGTTTTTTCCTCCCTACCTGATTATCTCACTCAGGAAGACTTTATAGAGAAATGTGGCATTGGGCTGGGGCTGAAGGATAGGCAAGAGTTGGACCCTTGGAGATTGGGGTGGGGGTTCAAAGAGAAGGCCCTTTCAGGGAAGGGAGCAGTGAGAGCAAAAGGTATAACACTGAGGAAATCCAGGGCCAGCCAGCGGGTAGGAGCCATTCATTTTGGTCGAATTGTTGGGAGCACATGAAAGACCTTAATAGGACAAATTGGGAAGACAATGTTGTGCTCTGATCCCTCAACACCCTTCTGCTTTGTGGCCAGCTTCATGTATTTAAAGGCTGGGTGGCTAGAATGAGGGGCAACAGCCCCAGCATGGGTGTGGAGCCCTGTGGCTCCCACGGGGATCAGATGCCGGGCCATGGGTTCTTCCCCATGGCGCTCTAACCTGCTGGACATCCTTTCACGGAGCCATCAGGTGAGTTTGCTTTTTTGACTGCGGAGTACTTCTTCTTCCCAACATTTGGTTCAGAGAAGTGGAAGGAGAGACAGGGAAGGAAACTATCATTTATTGAATGCCTACTTTAGACCAGCACTTCAGATTTCATCTTTGTAACAACTCCGTAAGGCAGAGTTTTTACCTTCAAATGACTGATGAAACCAAGGTTCAGAAAGTCCAGGCAACACAACTTGTAAGTAGAATAGCTGAGAGTTGTACCTAGTTCTGACTGCGTTCCAAAATCCTGTCCACTATAGCTTCAGGTTAATACTACTGTGAATTTGCCTTCACTGAGCAAATTCAACACCCAACAACTGGAGAAGATGACACTGAAAGCATGCCAGAGGGCTAGCAGGAGCCAGCCTGGTGTGAAAATCCACCCACAAAGTTACCCAGGGTGCATCCGATGGCTGGTGGTGATGCTCTGTTTTGTGATTGCTTTACCCCATTGTTCCTTCTCCCAGGTTTGTATGGCATGTCTTTATTCTCCCCCTTTCCTTCTCTAGGGCTCTTCTCCCATCTCTCTTCCCATCTCTTCTATCATCTATGCTGCCCTGCTTGCCATCTCGTATTTCATGCTAGCTGGTATTGAAATGTGTTTCCACCTTCTGTCCTCCTTTTCACATCCTCTTTGTCTTTTCATTTCCTACACCCATGTCTGCATCGTGCCTTCTTCTCCTCTTAGTTTCTTCAGCCTCCTGTATCACATCCGGGAGATTTGATTTTTGAAGACGGTGATATGGAGGAATAGTATGCTACCCATCTAATCACAACTCTGACCTTCAAATTCTGTATCAGCCTTTATCCTCCTGTTCTCCATCTATATCCCAAGGCCTACGTGTCCACATTAATAGAGGCATTCTAAGCCCTACAACCTCCTATTCTCCCTACTTCTTCCCTCCAGAAAAGAGCCTCTTGATTTAGGGATTTGGAAATGGGATCAGAAAGGGAGGCAGTTTCCAGGAAGACAGGAGGAGTTCCCACTCTGTGTATTAACTAACCCAATTACTTCAGGTTTGAAGGTATTCCTGAACCAATCCCTGGGGTATAGGTAAGTGAATAGTGGAGAGGAATAGGGAATTGTAGTACCAGCGCACTCTCTGTCCCGGTATCTGCCCATGATGCTCAAGTGCTGTGTGTTAGGAGAGCCCTGTACACAAACAGGGGTTTTGAGCTCTATCAGCCTCAGACTCTGAGGCTAGACTGCTCTCCAAGCCCACACGCATCTTAGCCAGCTGAGCTGGGTACATGTCTAGCATAGCATCAGGCACAAGGATGTTTTAAGACCCTGCCGGGAACTAAGAGGCAGCATTGCCTGGTGGAAAGTTGGCTGCATGGGGACACAAGAGACTTAGGTGCCAGTCTCAACTCTGCCACTGACTAGCAGTGACCTTGGGCAAGTCTCTAAACCTCTCAGGCCTTTATTTCCTTAATTGTGGGATAAGGCCATTGTATTAGTTCCACACTTCTCAAATGAGTGTGCCAGGAGGTACTCAAAGCCACAAGATTAAATTTAATGTATTTGCCTGAGATATCAATTTTGCTCAAAGATTTTGAAGGGAAAAACAATCTTATTTTAATATTAAATAAACAATGTATGATGGAGTAGAATGGAAAATTTATATCATTTAAAAGACAAAACAGATTTCAAGGATGTCCAATGTGTGGCAGCTTCTGGCTCATCCTTGTATCTTCCGGGGTATAATTTCCTCTCCTCCGCCTTTCACAACACGTTGCTGGGTCAGTTTGGGAGGCACTGTGCTCCAAGATTATCAGGTCACTTCCCGCTTTAAAACTCCTGTCCAGCCTGAGTCCGTCCTACTGACGTTTGGTCCCATCCCTCCTCCTGGCCTTGGTGGACAGAGGAAATTGCTTCCTCTCACCAACCATATTATCTCTCTTTTGGATACCAATTCCAGCTTGAATAGTGACCTTGGAGGTCTCTAGAAGGCACTCAGCTTGCCTTGGGGACTGAAAAGAAGCATTTCTGGGCTTCCAAGTGTTCTCAATGAGAGAGGGGAAGAGAAGAGAGAGGAGAGGGTGTAAGAGGAAGACCAATAAGAAAAGCACTACAGGATTATGTAAGCCTCAAGGGTTTGGGGTTCTTTTCAAACTTGATGTCTTTATTCATTAATCTCCCTCCTGTCCTGCCCCAGAGAAAACAAATAGAAATGGAGCCAGATACACACAAATCTTGAGGTGGGGAAAAAGAGGGCAGTGTGTGTGACCAGGGGCCTGCCTTGCCAGCTGAGTCACTGTTGCCTCTGTCTCCCACCCTCGGGTCCCCTTCCCCTTCGCCCCATCCTCTACCCTCGGCCTGACACCAAGGCCCTGGCCCAGGGAAGAATAGGCTTTTCTTCCCTTGTGTCAACGTTTGGAAAGTTCTCATAGTCTGATCAAAAGAAGGGATAAAAGCCTTCAAAGCATTTCCTGGGAGCCTATGACCTCTGTCTGGCCCCTCTGACTGCCCTCTGTTTTCCGGTCAAGAGAGGGAGGGACACAGAGATGGGGCCATGTCAGATGTTCTCCTCTGTTCAGACACCATCCCTGCGTGTCAGTGTGGGCTGATCAGGACCACTGCCCCCTCCTCTGCCCCAACCCCCAGGCAGTGCCTTCCATCCCCTGCCAGAAGAGAACAGTGTGCCTGCAGAGAACTGCCCAGAGGGTAGCATCTCAGGGACCCCCTCTTTCCCCAGCTGGAGAGGGAGGATGATTTCCTGGCACATGGAGCAAATGGGCACTGCCTCTTTGATGCACCTGCCTCCCCACCCCCAGCACACTCCGTTCTCCAGTCATCGCCCGGCCACAGTGTCTGCTGCTACCCCTCGTCTGGGGCAGCAGGGCTGCACATCCTGGGCTGAGGAGGGCTTGGTCCTGTGTGAGGAGCTTGGCACTGTGCAGAGTTCAACTGAGGACAAAGGATGCACGACTGGCTCCTCAGCCCCAGCTTCAGCAATCCTGAGAGCCTCCTGGACTGGCCTCGACTGGGTCTTCACCTCAGAAGAACATCTACTTGGAGATGTTAACTCATCCCTCCCCAACACAACTGAAGAGCCAGAAAAATCAGTATCAGTGCTAAGATTCAGCTGGAAGCAGTGACATTATCATGCATAACTTCTGTTGTCATTGTTATTCTATTGTAATCCTATTGTCATCAGTAAGACATGAGATACTGAAACAGTTCCCAAAGACACAGGGGGAGATCTCGGAGGGTCTGGGCTGGGTTAGGTAGAAACAGGGTGATGACCAAGATGTCTGTTCAGTACCTCTTCTGCATGAGGCTGCCCTGGCCCTCTAATCACTCACCACCTGGCCTGGGCTCCTGAGATTCTCCATAGCGGGAATCTATACCCAACTGATCCCCAAAGATATTGGTTGAGGAGATCATCCTAATTTAGAGATTAGAAGTATTCTTCCAGACAGAGCCCCCTTGAGAGAGTTTACCCCGATCCCCAGCCTCGGTTGTACTTACAGCAGAGGGTGCTGGCAAGACTACAGATCAGGGGCAGAGGGGAGCCAGGAGATGACGGGGAGCTTCCGCAAACTTAAAGATTCACCAGGTATCTGTGCCTCAGCCCCGTGCTGAAGATTACCTCCCCACCACCAGGGGGCAGGGCTCCCCAGCCCGATGGAGCTGCCCTTCCTGTGAAGCTGGCCCTCTCTCCTAGACCTTTCTTTCCCTGCCTCTACCTCCAACCCAGCCCACTCCTTTTACTATTAGGTTGAACCATATGAAATTGCCAATTAAAAAAAAAAATTGGGTCCCACGTCAGCAACATCAAATGATTCAATCTACTAATATTTAACAACAATAAAAATAACAGTAACAGCCACCTTCAGACTATGAGGCTCCGCAGCCTACAAAGCACATTAGGAACAATTCCACTTGATCGACACAGCCACGCTGAGCAGCAGGAGGCTCTCTCCAAGGTCACAGCCGACCTTCCGATCATCAAATCCAAGGACATTTTCTCAGTCCTCAACCCCAGCAGTCTCTCCACAGCATTTGAGACTGATGATCAGCCTGTCCATTCTTGATATTCTCTCCTTGGCCTCTTACTGCGATGTAGTGGGGATCCACTGATTTTGGAGACTTCAATTAGCCATTAAGTGGCCCTGCCACTTCTAGGCTTCGTGATTTAGGGCAAACCACTTAAACTCTCTGAGTTTTCATTTCCTTTATCTGCAGAAAGAGCCTAATAATACCTCCCTCCCAGTGGTGTTGGGAGGCTTGGATGAGAGCACATGTGTAAGAGCACTTCGTGGGCTGGGAAGCAGTAAATATGTGGAGAGTTCCACTGCTCCTGTGTGACACTGTTCTCCAGGATCTCTCTCTATTTACTTTTGATCTGCCTCTCTTCCTGTGGTCTCTCCTCTGCCCCTTAACTATTAGTGTTTCTCAGGGATCCACCCCTGGCCCTCATCTCTATTCACTCTACTCTCCTTTCTCAGCTGTTCCAACCACTCCCATGGATTCCACCTCACCTCTGCCCTGTGTGTCCAAGGACTTCCAGGCTCCCTCTATCTGGAGCATTCCAGTTTTAACATGTTCAGACTTATGTCCTCTCTCCTCAAAAGAGAGTCTTTTCTGTGTTTCCCCTCTTGTTCGCAGAATTACCATCCATTCAGTGCCCAAGCTAGAAACCTCAGAGTCACCCGTGGTTACTCTCTTGCCCCTCAGCCAGTTGGTCACTGGGTCTTATCAATTCAGCCTGTGTGGGCTTCTCTCCACCTCCTTTGAGTTGCCCTAGTTCAGCCTTGTATTATCTTTCACCTAAAATGTTGCAATGGCCACCCGCCCCCAACCTCACCTTCCTCACCTCCACCTCCCTCAGCTGCTACCATGCCTCTCTACAACACAATCTGATACCATCGTTCCAGCTTTAAATCCTCGAATGAGCCCACGGCTTTTGTGACGAAACCCAAACTTCTTGACATAGCTTTCAAAACCCTTCACCATCTGAGTCCATCCTAGTTTTCACAGTCTCTTTTTTCGATAATTCTCCCTGGGTATCCCTTCTTCTAGCCATATGGAACTACCATTTGCTCTTCAAACATGGCCTGCATACCACTTGCACATCCCACTGCCTTTGCTCCTGCAGTTCCCTCTGCCTAGAATGCCCTCTAGAGGTATTTCCTCTCCCTCTGTGTTCCTGGGACACTTTGCCACATCATCGGTCTAGCACTCCTCTGTCCTTCTCAAGAGGTTGTGAGCTCTTTGAAGGCAGAGACTATATCTTAGTTATCTTTTTAGGCTGGTGCCTTTGAATCTAGCCTAATTGATTAGCATAGAGGAGGGACTTAGACTTGAAATAGCTGGTCTGATTCTGGGCTGGGAAAGTCAACTATACAGCATGGGGTTATCACTCACCTTACACCCCACTCTCAACAGATATCACTAATTCATCACAGTACTTTTTTTCTCACTGAGCCTCAGAATCTTTCTCAACGTGGTGATACAGAGAGCCACTTTTAATCAAATGGAGTTAGCCTAACAAATGAAACCTATTTGTTTTCCTGGCGTGTCTAGGTCACAGCCAAAAGTCCCTATCTATTCTTCTTTCCTACTATTTGCCATCGTGATCTGTGTCATTTACTAGCTATGGGAACTTTAGTCAATCTCTTAATCTCTCTAAGGCTCAATTTTCTCACCTAAGGAGGCAATAAAACCTTTCATTGCATGGTCTGGATTACATGAGAAATCTGTAAAGCCCTTAGGCAAATATAAGATATTATTATTATGCTGCTTTGCAGATAAAGGAAAGTATCTACTGAATTAGAGAAACTTAGGGCTCAGAGACGTAAAGTAACTTGCTGACATTTATTTAATGACTAAGCCAGGACCTCTCTCTCCAAGTCCTATGGCCCTTCACTCACATGGCCTCTCCACACCCCAGTGGGCTTGAGGATGCTCAAGCTAAACCACTGTCTTATTTCTCCTTCCTCTAGGGTAATGTGATTTGTGGGGTAAGTAAGATTTACTATAGCCCTGGCATTGGAGGAGGCTTCTAACCCACTATTCTTCATCCCACCTTCCTATAATTCCCAAGATGAGGTTCCCCCCACCCCAAACCTTTCAATCTGCCAAGAGGTGGGGAAGCTGTGCAGTGAAGGATGCAGGATAGAGCCATGTTCCTCAATTACTGCCCTTTGGCCCCATGCCCTCCCGCTTGCCCCCAGGCTTGGTGGCTCCAGGCAGCTGGCAGGCTTTTCAAAGCCAGGATGGCCAGGCCCCAGGAGATAAGGGTTTTGGGGTGGAGGCCACTGAGCCACTGAGCCACTGAGCTGTCACCAGATCTGCCACTAGAGTCTGAGAAACTAGGGAGGGACCAAGGTGACGGGACCTGCTCCTCAGTGTCCCAGGGACCAGCGGGGTTCCCTACCTGAGAGAAGAGAGGAGGCCAACCAGATCCAAACCGAAGGCCCCTTCACTATACATTTTCTTGTCTGTGATGTTAGAATTTGCGCTGGCTGGTGACGAGGGAGGGCCTGGACCTAGCTGGTAGAGGGTCCGAGAGGCAGTGTAAAGGGCGGTGGGGAAGCACCCTCAGGAGCAGCTCCCATAGGGATCGTTTTATCTGCCCTACTCCTTCCAGGAAGGGCTATGCCCACCTTCCCAAACAGGAGCATCTTTTATGAACTGATTAATAACCTGTATTTTGTTCATCTTTGTGTTCTCCTCAGTGCCTAGAACAGAACTTTGGCTAAGTATTTCTTGGCTTAAAAGAGGTCACAGGATTGATATTCTATGTTAATTTTTCCTCCCTCAGGTCCCTTTTTCAGTGTGTGACATGCTTCATCCTTGGGAAGTCCTTCCTCTGAGCTTCCCATTGAAGTTTCCACTTTCCAACAGCTGGGGACACTGACTCGGTCTCCTCGTCAGCCTTTACTCCACGCTGCCCTCTGCCCACCCCCACCAACACTCTCCAGACTCTCTATAGCGAGGGGGCCAGATGGGGAAACGGAGGCTCACCCTGGGTGCACAGTGCTTAGCAGGAGGGCCTCAATGCCAGAAATCCAGAGACTTCTGTGGGGGGTAGATCCCTCTTTCATGGTGGGAAAGGAGAGAGGCAGAAGACTTCAGACCTGGGCCAAAAACTGGTCCAGTCAGACATCTCCGGACTTGAGCTTCTCCCTGGATGGACTGGGTCCTCCTGAGGAGCCCAGTGCTTCCTTGCACCTATGTGCCCAAGTCCTCCTGTCCTTGGTCAGGAGGACTGAGATTGGGAGGAAAGGAGAAAGAAAAGTGGGAAAAGGAAGATGGAGGGGAAGCAGAGGGACCCCAACTCTCAAGCCCCCAGAACTGCAGGTGGGACAGAGTCTGCAATAACCTAACCTCTGCTGACATCTCCGGATCAGTGTTCTCTATCCTCTACCCACTCCCCTCACACACATAGTCTGTCCTCCAGCCACACTAAGCTGCTCTCAGTTCTCAAACGGGCCGTGTTTTCTCTTACCAACAACAGTTCTCAGCAAATAATGGAGCCTCTTCCATGGAGCACTCTTCCCCTCCCTACTCTGCTTGGTTAATTTCTATCCCTCCTTCAGGCCTCAGCTTAGATGTCACTTTCTCTGGGAAGCCTTCCCACACGCCCACATCCGCCGTGGAATTTGCAGCCCCTCCTCTGTGTTTCCACAGTGCCATGGACTTCCCCACCTCAGCCCTTACAATGAGCCAGGCAGCCTCTCCTCCCTGGGAGGTGGATGATGTCATTGCCCTCATATCAATGGAGTGGGAACCAGACTCAGAAAGGTTAGCTGACTTGCCCAGGAAGACCACTGGGAAGGGCTAACTGCAAGCTGAACCCAGGCCTGCTTAAACCCAAGTCTGTGCTCTTCATCTGGCCACTGTACTGTCATAGAATGTCCGTGCTGTGGGGCCGCCCCGTGGCCGAATGGTTAAGTTTGCGCACTCCGCTTTGGCAGCCCGGGGTTTCAGCGATTTGGATCTTGGGCACAGACCTAATGCTGCTCATCAGGCCATGCTGAGGCAGCATCCCACATAGCAGAGCCAGAAGGACCTACAACTAGAATATACAACGATGTACTGGGGGGGTTAGGGGAGAAGGAAAAAAAATAAAAGAAAGAACAAATAAAACTATTTCAAAAAAAAAAAGAATGTCTATGCTGGGAGGCCCTCGTGGTCATGCCATTCAAGCCCCTCATTTCACTGAAGAGGAAGCCAAGGCCTAGAAAAGTTGAGCAACTTTCCCAGGGTCACACAGCTGGCTCATGGCATGTGTGATTTTGTATCGTATCAAAGCAATAACCCTGGCCTTCTTCCTCATCCCAACTTTTTCTCCCTACAAGATCCTTTCTTGATCCCGGGGTCCTGAAAGGCCAGGTGGTGTGGAGCCAACCTGGGAACATATCCACCGAGGCCTCCCCTTGCCCAGCCACAGCCACAGCCCAGGAGGTGGCCAGAGTGCCCCTCCCATCCTCAAGTCTCAGGAATCTCCCTCACCCCCGCAGAAATACGCCAATAAGAAGAGCTAGAAGAAACAGCAAACAGCGGGACCATTGGGAGGGGACAGAGTCAATGATGCTCTCTGCTGGGGGCTGTGAAAATGGTCAAGACAGTTCTTTGAGACAGCTGGACATCCCACGGCCCACAGGGGATTTGAGCCTCATTGGAACTAACTCTCAGGCCACCCAGCCTTTGTTTAGTAGGAGACTAAAGGCCATCCTCTCCTTCTCATCAGGGAAGGTGAGTGCTCCTCCTCTTTCCATCCTTCCCTTCTGCCGAAAAAGCCCTTATACCCAGGAAATGCTTCCTGTTACGTCAAAATTTACCTGCTGCCGCCTAAGCAATTTATTCCTGTTTTCACCCTTGGTGGAGACGGAGACCCACAGGCACCCTGTGCTTATGATGCATATTCAGGGAACCGAGCCACCTTCTTTGACAGGTGTCCTCTCAACTCCCCTCGCTTCTCAGGGCTCCTGGTTCCGTGTATGCAGAGCAACCTCTGACCCTCACACAGAGAAGTCTAAGGGGTCCACCGTGACCCTGGGAGGGAATGTCTCTACCCCTTCCCCAACTTTCCCTTATTCCTTATCCACATTCCTTGTTTGAGGAGAAGGATGGGGGTAGGTGTGGCACAAAGACACAGACTAGATGCAGAACCAGATTCAGAGGTGGCTGTCTCCCTGTCATCCCTCTTCAGCAACTAACTGCCTGAGTGCAGCTGGAGGCCTCTTTCTCCAACAGGGGACATTTGAAGGGGATTTGGAGGCAGAAGAACCACGCCAGAGTATAAGGGTTGGGGGAGGTGTGTTCCTGCATGAAGACAGATGGATGAGGCGTCTTAGGCAGAATCCGGTAGCCAGAGGGGGAACATGCTAGGTGAGGAGTGGGGTTAAGAAGTAGAAGGGTTCTGCAAGAGTGTGCAATTCTGATGTAAGGAAAACATCATGGATCGATGTTCAATGATATTTGCAGATGAGCAAATCAATATCAGCTTAGCTATCCATCTAATGGAGTTTCTGCAGTGATGACTCCATTTACAATCCCAGGTCCCAGCACACCACTGTGCAGGCAGCCCTCACATCCTTGGGGTCCTGGTGGGCCCTCCATCTCTCCCGTTTTAGGGTACCTGCTCCAGGCTTCCAGAAGGTGCCCCAGACCATAATAGTTGGAGAGGCACAGACACCCCCTACAGATCCTTATACAGACACTAGATATTTCCAGGAAGGTCAGAGCCGGGTATCATGAAGGACTTGTAATCAACTGAGATCTCAAACTCCAAACTCTAACCAAGAAGGCTGTGAGGTTTCTCTCCAGGGATCCAGAGTGAGGAGTGTGGCCAATGGGAGGGTAGGAAGTGAAAGGAGGTAGGCT
Source organism: Equus asinus (assembly GCF_041296235.1). Taxonomy (NCBI): domain Eukaryota; kingdom Metazoa; phylum Chordata; class Mammalia; order Perissodactyla; family Equidae; genus Equus; species Equus asinus. Next base: position 22,577,997 of record NC_091814.1, read on the forward strand.
CGCCCTGCATAGAGGCAGTGGAAGGGTCAAGGTGACCTTTTGAGGTTCATTCTAGACCCAGACTCCTATTTAAGGTCTCTGTACCTATTGTTCTCCCTATCTCCCACCCCTCCATGCCCCAACTCCTTCCCAAGGAAGGTGGGAAAAGATAGCTCTGTTAAAATTCTGCATGGGGTGGGTCATCTGAGTGAAGCCAAGAGACAGATAGTGACCCCTTCTCCCCCAAAACAAACGAAAAACACCTAGAGGCAAGAAACCTCCCTTCTAGTCCCAGCCTTGCAAATGCGGGCGGGGATCACCCTGGGCCCGTGCCATGGCAGGCTGGGGTTTGGTCATCTGCACACAGCTCCTCCATCTGCTTGGCTCAGCTCTGGAGTGGGGGTCCTGGCCCACCAAACTCCTCGGGGTCCGGGTCGGGTGGGGGAGCTGTGCTCAGAGTTCAGCAGAGGCTGTGTCTGTGGTTAACGTATAAGCAGGTGTGGTCTGGGGCAGCAGGACATTCCCCGCCCCAGGGCCACATTCTGGAGGTCACAACAAGTGCAAACTTGTTATAACCTGTGTCGGAGCAGCAGAGGGCAGCGAGGGCATAGGGGGGATGGTGCTGAGCCGCCCCAGGCTGGCGGAGGGGGTGCAAAGGGGAAAGGAGTGTAGGGTGGGGCTGAGGGTGGGTGTGCAGGTGCATATGCGAGTGGAGGGTGGTGTGGACGTGCAGGGCTGTGTGCCTGGGGCAGCCCACTGTGTCTGGGCACATCCGCCCCAGCGTGCGTGTGGCAGCCGTGTGTGGAGCCGCATAGATGAGCGTGTGCCTGTGTGTCTCTGCATATATGAGCCCTGTGGTGGGAGGAGGAGGAGGACAACGACAGCCATGGGCCTGAGCTGGGCACGTGGAACAGAGGAGTGGGCAGGCTGCGTGCCCCTTCCCCTTCACTGGCCTCACAGAACCTGCATTCCAACTCCATCCACAGACTGCCCCCTCCCGCAGTGGGCTGAGGCCTCTCCCCTCCATGTGCCCCTCCACAGGCTGCCCTGTCCAACGCCCATCTCCCCAGCCTGCCCGGGGTGTGTGTGGAGGGGGTCGCCTCCTGCCCATCCCCCCTGGCCCTGGGCCCACTCCCCCGTGCTCTCTGGGCCCTTTGGACACTGGGGCGGGTAGCGGGTGGGGGGGTAGGTTCTGAAAGCAGGTGACTGTTTGGGGGAACTCAGGGACAGAGCCCCCATTGTGCCCGCCCCGGAGCCGCCTCAATGGAGCTCTCTGGCACAAAGGGGCTTTGACAATGGGCAGGACATTAGTATGCAGAGCCAGCCCCTCAGCCTGCTCCCTGTCCCACAGCCCAGGGGCGGGAGCTGGGGGGCTGCTGGCCTTGCTGGTCAAGGCAGGGGGGTGGGGCAGGGCTGAGACTGAAGAGATCTTAGCCCACAGGGGCTCCCTTAGGGACACTGCCCAGGAGACAAGGAAGGGAGACTAGACCAGGGCCCCCAAACCCGCCATTTGCCAGAAAGGACTCTCCAAGTGGAAAAAGCCACAGGGACTGGTAGGGATGGGGGAGGAGGGGCTGTGGGAGGCCAGGTCCCTCGGTCCCAGGCTGGGCTGCAAAGAAGCAGGTGGGCAGTCTGAGCCCACTCACTTTTTGCCTCAGTTTTACCATCTTTTCAAGGGAATCGTGTGGGCTAGAGAGGAAAACAGGAGCAACAGAAAACAGACGCCTGCGGCGTCGTCTCAGGGCTGTCAGGCTCAGGGGCTACGGGTGGCATCTGAACCTCGGGAATGCAGAAAGGGTATGTGCTCAGGGTTTGGGGCATTTGGGCTGCTGACCAAGGCGGCGCCTGCAGCCCAGCTCGGGGGAAGTTGGCTGTTGGGCCAAAGAGCCAGAACTAGCTCCTTCCAGTGTGTGTGTGTCTGTTTCCCCCATCTGCCTCATCCCCTTCCCCTTGCTGTAGGGACAGACTTCTCCTCTCCTGCCCAGGGGACCCCCAGCACCCTCATTCACCCCCACTAATACCCTCAGCACCACCCGCCGCCTTTCCCAAGGAGCCAAGTACTGCTCTATGGCCCCACAGCACAAAGGTCAGGGTCGGGAGCCAGCCGGGGAAAGCGGGGGCCTGGAGAGGTGGTGGCGAGCTGAGCGGAGGCAAGGATCTGGGAAGGGGCCCCACAGGAGAGGAAGTGTTGCCCAATCACAGACGTCCTCTGCCCTGGACCAGTAACCCCAGGAGAGGGGGCTGGGGCCACTCTACAGAACTGCTCCCCACAAAGCAAGACAGAAAAATCTTCTGGGCTTAGGAATGTCTTCTCCCGGCTTTCTTCTCTTCTTTTCAGTTGCTGTGAGGTCGGGAAGTCCTCCCTGCTATCTGCCCTCAAGGCTTCCTGCTATCTTCTGTGAGCCCTGGATGGCTCAACTGGGGTTGCCTGGGCAAAGGTAAAAGTCTGCTTCTTTCCCCCTCTCAGAACCTAGGCTTTTTTTCCCCACTGAAAAAGTCTGGTCAGGAGAGCACAGGGCTAGGAGTTAGAACTCCCGGGTTCAGGACCCAACCCCTGGGTTAACTTTCCTGGGCATCTTGCGCAAGTACTTTCCCTCTCTGGGCCAAGAAGCCTCATCTGTAACGTGGGAAGGGTCACCTCTGCAGCTCCCTGCTCTCTAGGCCAATGGGCAGTGAATTCAGGGGCAAGGCTCTGGAATTTAGTAAGAGCTTGCATTCCCCAGCACTCTGCTAAGCCCTTTTGTCCTATTATGTCATTTAATTCTCAGCAACTCTAAAACGTAGGCACTTTTTTAAAGCTCTATTTTATAGATGAAAAAACTGAAACACAGAGATGTTAATAATTTGCCCAAGGTCACACAGCTAGTGAGTGGTAGAACTGAGATTAAGCTCAAGAAGGTAGTCTGTGTCCACATGATTAAGCACTGCCCCATACTGTGTCCCAGTGAAAACATTCAGAAGACCATGGACAGCTGAGGGAGATCAGCCAGGACATTCAGACTGGCTCCCAGTTTCTTGAAACTGTTTTCTGAGTTTCCTCTAGACGAAAAATCCTCAAAGTATGGTTCAGGGACCCTGGGGTTTCCTGAGACCCTTTCAGAGGCTTGCTGAGGTCAAACCTATCTTCATAATAATGCCAATACATTATTTGCTTTTTTCACTTTAATTCTCTCACAAATGTTTGGTGGAATTTTCCAGAAGGTACATGACATACTATATTGCAATATATTGAATGCAGAAGCAGATATGAGAAATCAGCTGTCTTCTATTAAGCCAGACATTTAAAAGATTTGTGAAAATGTGAGACAAGGCCAGTCTTCTTATTAAACTTTTAGTTTGTTTTTTAAATACAGTTATTTTTCATTAAAAATGTCATTTATGTTGACATGCAGTGGGTTTACTATTCTTATTTTTAAACGAAGTAATAAATATTTTGTCTCCTCAGTTCTCATTCTAACATATCAATGGACATAACCCACATAAGCAAGAGCTCTTTAGCATCTTCCATAATTCTTAAGAATGTAAAGGAGTCCTGAGATCAAAAAGTTTGAGAACCACTGCCCCAGACCCAGACATTCTCACCCTCTCCTCTTGCCAGGTGCCCACGTCTTTTTTATCAGAGGGTCAACCAGGGGTTGTTTAGACATGGGAAGAAGGTATGTGCCTGGCTCCTGTGTTGGGACTAGGATTGCGGTGAAGCTGAGGCGGCAGTCCCAGGGAGACTGTAACACTAAGAGGTCAGACCTACACCCACCTGGGAGGTGGCCCCGCCTGTCTCCCAGCTTGCAAGCCCCTGCTCAGAGGTATGCTCAAGACAATGGGGCGGTCCCGGACTGGACCCTGACCTCTGCCTCTTTTCCACTCCCAACGCCTGCAGACAAGCCCGGCATCAGGTGGGAGCAGACCTCCCTGGTGAGGACAGAAAGGCTTTGTGGGGCCTGGGTACCTGCATGGATTTTTGTGTTTGGGCCAACAGTACTTAAAGAATTGGAAATTGGGGGTTCTAGGGTCTGCTGCTTATACTCTTAGGGTGAAGCCATCTCCGCAGGATGGGGCGGGTGGTGGGAAAGGGATTTCTCTAGAGAGTTGGATAATAGGGTCTTACATATACTCTACTCCAGGACACTGATAAGCCTCTAAAGTCAGGGTCCTCTCCCCAGAATTAGGAATCAGAAAGGCTTCCTACTTAGAGTCAAGCTGGTCAGTGGGTCCTAGGAGCTGGGGGTCCAGGGAGAGAAGAGATGCCTTTGCTTCAGGGAGTCGGTAATCTGACAGGGGCATTGGCCCAACCCTAGAGGAGCCCCTGGATAATGAGGGAGACAGGATGTCTCCTCCAACATCACCACTGCATTGGGCATCCTGGGCAAAGTCACAGACACAAGGGACTAGAAATAAGCAGGATGTTGAGGAGAAGTGGGTACAAGATGGCAGAACAGATAGGGAAACAGGGGGATGGAGATTTGCTGGAGGGTAGGACTCAGAATGGCTTGCGTGAAGGCCCGGGGTAGGAGAAAGAGCATGGCTCAGAATTGCCATCAGATGTGTTCCCCCAGAGCAAGGTCTGAATAGGGCAGTCCCCAAAGATGGGGGTGCTGGAGGGGATGGGGGGAAAGGTTTATATAAAGTATCTTGAACACTGTAATTGGGAGTTTTCATCTGAAAACCACCAAGGATGTCTGTGTAGGAAAGGGGCAAGAAGAAACTGAAGCTCCGTGATGACAATTCCAGTGTTAATTCCACTTGGAACAGAGAGAAGGAATCAAGGCAAGAGAAAGGCTGGAGTCAGGGAGGTCATTAAGGAGGCTGCCGTGGGCATCCAGGCTGATGCGACGAACAGAAGAAGAGGAGGGCACACACCTGAGAGAAATCGTGGGGGGGAAACTGGGCAGGGAGAGAGGTAGGCAGGGTCACGGCAGGACAGGGGTGAGACGTGGGGGTAGAGAGGAGCTGGTGCCCTTGGCTGAAAGAGAAACTACTCAGAATGAGGAAAGACAGTATTTTAGGGAAGCTCGACAGCTCCGTTCACACTTCTTGAATCTCAGTTGGACACAGGACATCTGTTTGGTGCAAACTCACGGGAAGAAGGGGCCAGGGGTGTGGAGATCCAGGCTCAGGGGACAGCCAGCCTGTTACAAGGAAGACAGGGACCTCATCTTAAACTACTTGAGAATTCTCCCACCTTCCCAAACTCTAGAAGGGTGGCAGGATGGAGACCTAGGGTAGCACCTCAGGAAAGCCACAATGAAGGGCTAGGGGCAAGGCCCAGGAGCCAGCAAGGATGGCAGAGTAGAAAGAGGCAAGAGAGGTCGGAGAATCGTAAGAGCAAACAACAGCACCTTTTACATGCCAAGCACCATTCCAAGCCCTTTACAAATATTGACTCTTTTAATCCACAACTATTATCAGGCCCATTGTAAGGACGAGGAGACGTGTGGCTGCGAAGTGGTGAAGCCAGGATTTTAAACCCAGGAAGTTTGACTCCAAGGCTGTGCTCTTAAGCACTATGCCCACTGCCTCTCAGACGACGCCGGAACAGACAGGAGCCCTGGGACAGCACTGAGAAGTTGCACAGTCCCTCTGGGAGAGGCCTCTTGACAGCCGTCACAATAATCCCTGCACTTAACTGAGCATTTATCTGAGCATCACGGCTCCCCTCAGAAGTCTTACTGATGGGCTTTTTTGGTTTTTGGGTTTTCGTTTTTGTTTTGATCCAGAAGGTGTTCTCCTTTTCTTCCCCAATCTCCATGTCAGATTTCTTTCCTTTTATGGGATGTGCTTCCTGAAATCTAACCTAAGCCCTTCCGGTCCTTCCCCAGTCTTCTGCCATTGGAAGAGGAGCAGATTGGCCACATACACTGCTTCTAGGTTACACCTTCAGGGACCCAAAGTGCTAATTCAGTCCCCTCAAGTCCCTGTTTCTCCAACCTTTCTCCAGGCCACACAGTTCAGTTCCTACTTCTCTCCCACATTCCAGAGCCAGCCCCTCCCTTCTCCCCACCACCTCAAATCCAAGCTGGCAGACACCCACGGGAGGGCTTTTCCCACAATCCCTTTCTCTTTGCCCTTTCAAGGTTCTTGGGGGAGGGGGTATGTTCAGGGGCCACCCAGACGCACTGTCTCCTTGAAGAATGGTGGCAAAACGTATATTAAACCCAGATGAAGGAAGAAAAGCATTCAACTCAGCCGGTGTGAGAGACGGGGAGATGTGGTGAACTCAAAAAGTTCTGATTCCCGGGAGCTGCCCCTGCCAACCAGCTTTCATTGGGCACTAAGACACTTGGACTCCAAATCTCCCTTCTCTTCAACCTTGCTGCAGTTTCATCTCAACGGTGTGCCTTGGACTATCCCTTCTCTCTGCCCCTTCCAGGGCCTCACCACTATCCTGGACAGCTTGGCCTCAGCCTGGACAGTAGCACTGACCAGTCAGGCAAGAGAAGAATCTAGGCCGGGGAGGGGAGGGAGAGTGGAAGTTTTTTCCTTCCATTGTAAATAACCCTCAGCAGGAGAGTTGAAGGGTTCCATTGCCCAACGTCTCTTTCTTTCCCCACCAAAGCCTGGCTGGCGGCTCAGCCTATCTTCCATTTTGTGTGCAGAAACCAGGCATTTTGCTAGAAGGCCCAGGAGGTCTTTTCCTCTTTGAGGAAGTGGCTCTTTCTGTATGACTCACCCCCTAGAGCCCTAAACCTCGTATCCCACCAATCGTAGGAAGACACCAGAGGACTTTAGCTGAACCCACCCAGATGCAAGTGTCCCAGCCTCTCTGTCCCTAGGGAGGACAAGGGAAGGGGGGCCCTGGGTCTTCTGCCAGGCCCTTCTCTTCTAGCTCAAGCCAACCAAGCTGGAGCCATAAATGAGTTCAGGCACAGAGGTTCAGGTAGGGGTCACAGGGCACAGTTCCATAGGGCACAGGGAAGTAATCCTTCCATGTAAACATATGTGTCCACAGACTGGATGTGGGGCAGAGGTTGGGGAGACGGATGTTTTTCCTCAGGATAGGGGGCAGCAGTGGGATTCTGCATTAGAACCACAGAAGGAATGGGACCATAACCCTGCCCCCCCACACACACACACTCAGTGGAATCACTGCCATTTGATATCCACTGAGACAAGTTGGCTGCTCAGGCTCCGGGTGGGGGGTGGGGGATGGCTCAGAAAACAGCAGCTCCTTTCAGGACCCAGATTGGCAAGGGCTTTGGGAGGCTGGACTGGCCCAGATCAGCCCCCAACACCCCCTCTCTCCCTCCCTCACCACCACCACCAAAGGACTGGGAGGTGGGGGAAAAGGAGTTGGCACTGCCTGGGCCATGCCTATTGCCTCTGCAGACCAGCCCTGGCCCCTGTCCCTGGCATGACGCCTTCCCTCCCCCTCCTCCCTCATTTCCTCCTCCCTAAAGGACCAGCTATGAGCCAGGACACCTGGTTCCTTCGACACTTGGTGCCCCATACCCAGCCTACGCCCTGAGGAATTAAAAAGCCCCACCCCTCAGCACAGGATGGTGCCCACCATCATGTCAGGAACATATTCAGAAATTCTTAGAGATTAGGAAGAGGGTTTGGGAATGAAACTAAATGGAACTCAGCGGTGGCTGTTGGCCCCTTCTCAGGCTAGTTTTTTGATACCCACCGCAGGCCCTCCTCAGCACCCCTAAACAAGCTGCACTCCTTGCAGAAAGGCACCAAATCTCCCATCACCATCTCCCTCCCACCCAGAACTGCCTAAAGCAGTCCCAGTGGGAAAAAATTTGAATGCGACAGCCAAGGCAGACTGGCCAAAAATCTTTAACCAGAATTTGTATTGATAAGCAACATAATCAGGCTTTAATCCTTTGGGTCCAAATTCGTACTGGCTTCTTCATCACCCCACTCTCCCATCTGCCTTACTCAGTCTAAGGTGCTTCATTAACAGGAATGAAATCTCAAGATATGAGAGGCCCTACTCCCACTTTTTTCCAGTTTTGTCCTTCTATCCATCCTGAGGTTCAGCTCTCCTCCCCCAAATCAGGAAGTTCCAACCCTGTCTCCTTCCTAACACAGGTGCCCTTTGTTAGTCCCTGGTGGGGAGAAGGGATGGGATGGGGAAGGGCATCTCTGTCTGGAGGGTGAATGTTATGGAACCCGTAACATTCTTCTTACTCTAGCAGGAGTGGCCCTGCTGCTTTCCTCCTGGGGACCTCAGTGTGAAACAGCTGGGTGGGAGTGGGGAGTAGCAACGGGGAGGGGTCGCTTGAAGTGGGAGGCAAGTCGGATTGGAGGGAAGAGAGTGAGTGGTCAGGGGTCCCAGGCACACCAGGCTGATGCGTCTCTAATCTAAGCTGTATGTGTTTCTCCGGCTGTGTGTAAACAGCGATCAGTGGGTGTCACTGTGTTGAGTGTCACTGTACGGGGAGGAGGGAAGGGGCTGGGCATGGGAGTGGGAGTAACCTGATGATCCTGGGAAGAGGGGGCACTGTCTGGAGTGCCTGTGTGGGACATGCATGGTTATATGTGGTGGTCACTGTGTTTGTTGGAGGAGCTGTGATGCAGCTGCAGGTCTGCTCAGTGGGAAGGGGCATCAGGAAAGCCCCTTCCTTAGCCTCAAGGGCGGAAGTGACCAGCCTGGGTCAAGTTCTCTTCTCGGGAAGCCCTTCCCAGGAGGGTCCGTTTGGGGTCGTCCGAGGCGGGAGGCTGGAGGCTGTGCCGCTGAGGCCAGCCTGGGTAGGAGCGGAGGGGCTGGGAGCCCCGATATCTCTGGAGAGTGAGGTGGACAGGACCCCTGCCGGGGCGGCCACACTCTTTCATCAGGGCCAGAGTCTTACCTTAGGTCCGGGGTGGAGTGGCCCCTCGGATGGGCAGCGGGACAGACCGACGGACGGGGCGGGCAGGAGTGAGGAACGGAGCTGTGCGACGGGCAAGGCCAGGACTCTTAAACCCGGAGCTGGGATCAGATAAGGGCTGGTCCGGGGACTGGGGCCGGGGTCGGGCCGGCCGGGGGCAGAGCTGGGCCGGGCCGGGCCGCCCCCTCCCTCCGCAGCGCTGGAGCCAAACTTTGTGTGAATGGAGGGGCCGGGAGGGGGGCCGGGCGGGCGGGGGCGGGGGTCTCCGGACAGGCCAATGGGAATGTGGAGCGCCAGGCCCGCGCCGCCGGGATTGGAGGGGCTTGGGCAGGGGGCGGGGCGTAGGGGGCAAGGAAGCGGAGACCCAGACAGATGGAGGAGCAGGGCAGAGAGCAACGCCCGAAGACAGAGACCCAGACAGACTCAGGGAGAAAGAGACGATAGGCGACGCGATAGAAGCTGAGCTGGCAAGATGACAGGAGAAGAGAGAAGGAAGAAAAAGGAGGCGGTCGTGTCAGAGTGGGGAACGAGAGCAGAGCGGCGGGGGCGGGCCTGGGGCCGAGTTAATGAGGTGGAAATGAATTCAGCACCGGCCCAGTGGCACTACAGGGAGCGCCCAAGGGGCGGACTGGGGCTGGGCTCCGGGGGCTACAGGCTTATATCATTCAGCACAATTTTCACGTTGTTCACCGTTTCCTAAGTACTAAGTGAAGTCCTTAATGCGAAATGCGCAGAACATCATCCTTGGTCTGGAAGGAGAGATAGGGCTGAACATGCAGCCCAGGTGTAGCGGGGGAGGCGCTGGAGGCTGCAGAAAGGCCAAGATCACTCTACTTAGGGGGTCCGGGCAGATGCGGGAAGACAGAGGTGACATCTGATACGGGCCCTAACGAATGCAGAGGATTCAGATACTGGGAGATGGTGGGGAGGGCATTTAAGGCAGAGGGAACTGCATTCACAAAGTCTTGGGGGGACATGAAAATACAAATCTGCTTGAGAAACAGCAGAAAACTGGTCCACTGGACTAAAGGACAAGGTCGTGGTTCTCAACCTTTTCATCACCAAGGACTTCTTTCATTATCTGAATCCATGTTTTGAGAGGTTTTGATCTACAATCTCCCACCCGTGGCATTTATTAAGGAAGAAAATAATTGTTTCCCTATTTTTGTTCATCATACATATTTAACTACTAATCAGAGCCAGTATTACCATATTGAGTCGATATACCTTTTCAAAAAAAAGCAAAGACACTTGAAATTTTAGTTTAGTTCAGCCTCTAAAAGCCATATGATGGGTAAATGTTTATTTCAACTAGACCCCATGGGGGGAGGGTAGTGGACTAGACAGGCATAGTGTTTGTGTTGGGGGCAAGACACAGAGTAAGTATAGAGCTGTGCCAGTTCATGGTCAACTCTGAGTTTCTAAAAGCAATGGGGAGCAATTGCAGGTTCTTGAGCAGGGAGGGCTGGGGTGGTAGATAAAGCCATAGCAGAATTTTAGGAAGATTAATCTGGAGGTGAGCAAGATGGTCTGAATCAAGGGGAACATGGCGGCAATCCTATCCTAGATTCTTCATTCTTCCATTCCTCAGCTCTCTTAGCTAACCAATGCATCTGCTTTCTAAATCACCTCAGTACCGCTCCTTTCCTCTATATCTCATAATCACAGCTGTGGCTAGGACACTATCACCTGTCACCAGGATTACTGCAACAGCCTTCTAACTACTCTTCTTACCTCCAGTCTTTCTCCACTCTAACAATCCTTCAGATCATGATTTCCTTCATTTAAGAGCAAACACCAATAAGGAACCAGAAATACAAATGTGACTGTGTCACTTTCTGATTTAAAAGCCTTCAATGACTGCCCACTGTCTACAAGTAGTCCAAATTCCTAACCATAGAACAGAAGGCCTGTTATGACCTGGACCTGGGGCCAATCCTGCCTCATCTTCTTCTGCTGGCCCCACACACCCAAACCAACAGCTGCTTCCTCCTCTAATTCCCAAGCTTCAGTCTTATGTTCTCCTTCTGTGTCCTGCCTCTTGAGCCTTCGTTACTTACATAGCTCCACCTATCGCCCCTGTTATACCCAAATCTCTATCTTCAGCCTTAGGCTCTCTGTAGAATGTCACCTCCACAGTTCCAATTGCCTGAAGGGGATTTCCAGTCCAACTGGACAGGCCCCAAACTGAACTCACCATCTTCCTCCCCAAGGCTGGGAGTTCTCGTGACTTCCTTATTTCTGTGTTTCTCCTGGTCAATCTAATTAAAAAACTACAAGTCATCTTTGCCCTTCACTGTTGCCCAATGCTCCATCCCTTGACATGTCAACTAAGCCACCAAATTCTGTCAAGTCTCCCTTTGTTATATCTCTCTAGGACGTCCTTTTTCACTTCATGGCCAATACTAGGATCAGGAAGATCACTAGCAGCCCAGGACCTTGGCCCACCCTTCATCCTTCTCTCCACTCCCAAAGGAAAAGGCAACCTGGATGAATCGTGTCAATCCCTGTGCCCTGGTATCAAAACCCCAAAGGTGCCCCTTAGTAACTGGACACAGTCCAAACTCCTTAGCTCAACATTTAGGGTACTCCTCTGAGAGGCAAGGGAAGAAGGAATCAAAGGGCAGGAGCAGAAAGAGACACCTTGTGGTGAAGAAGTCTCTGGAGAAGCTCCTTCCAAATGGTCTTCATCTTTGCTGCAGAGCAGAAGAGTTGTTTACTAAAACTTAGGGTGGGGTGGGACTGGGCAATTAGAAAGAGTTCAGAAGTTCAGCAGGGGTGCAAGACTGCGGAAAAGATAGCTGGAACAGCACTACAGTTTTCTAATTTTACAAGAGTGATTGAAATTGTTTTTGTTCTTCCATTTTATAATATATACATATATCCATTGTGTATATTCTTTTGTACATATCAAATGTGAGTTTTTAATTTTTAAATCTTCTTACAAAAAAGAAGTCCCAGAACGATCACTAGGACCCCGATAGGGAATCAATGTTAAGAGACATAGAAAATTAGTATTTGTAAGTGTTTAATATGCAAGATTGATCTATTACTTGAGATGCAGAATCTGAAGTTCAGAGAGGTCCAGTGGCTTTCCTATAGAGTAACACAGCTAGAAAGCGTTAGATATGGAATTTGAGTCCATGTCAGTTTGACTCCAAAGCTTGTCTCAAAGTGATACTAGAGTGAATTTGTATGGTTTAAACATAGTCTTAATTGCCAACATGAGCTCATATGGGTATGAAAAATTTGCAAGTGTTGTGATGTCCAGTGTCCACTATTCAAAATGGCAGTTAGGGGAAGCATCTTTCTTTAAGGACCTCCCTCTCTTCTCTCACTTTAGCAAGTTGTGTCTTTCTTATTTTCAATTGCTCCTTTCAGACTCACTCCTTCCTACTTTGGCCTCATCTCTTCTCTGACCTCATTTGTAATGGGGCAGGGGCTCCCTCAGAGCACAGAGGAGGAGAGTAGGGGTGAGTAACCTGTTCGGAAAAAGAATCCACAGGTGGGCAGCAGCACGAGGGGCTCCCTCTGGGAAAAGTGGGTGTGGACAGCAGGATGAGGGAAGCTTTGGGTCAGGAGTATGATGAGGCTCAGAAGAGGCAACACTTCACAGTCAGAGGAGTTGGCTGGAAAGAGTCGAGCACCCACAATGCTCACGACAAGATTGCAAGTGACATTTTAGTGTTCAAGCCCCACAAGGGCCGAACAATTTCCATTAGCAGCAGGGCACCTCAAAGCTGGATGATTCAGACCACAGAGGAGAAATGCCAGAGAGGGATGGAGCTACCTCCCCCCAGGGGATCATTATTTAGGTAGACCACTACCTTCTAATAAATGCAACACACACACACTCACATTTATAAGACATAAATTAGGGGATGCTTAATCACATTGTTAAAGAATTCTTTTCAGAATTTCTGGAACTAGGTGGTTCCTCTAAGACCTTTCCCAATAGGGTCTAATGAATATAAATTCAATTAACACCATGGTAGGAGGAAGGCAAGAGGGAATAAGGAAACGATCAGGGACCAGGAGCCGTGAGGCCTGGATCTCAGTCCTGTCTGTTCTTTTGGGACCCATTCCCCGGTGTAAAGTGAGGACTAATTCTGGACCACCTCCGAATGCCATGACTTTTAAGTCCTGGTCTACCTCCACCTAATCCTATAAAGCAAAACAGATCTGTGTGTGGAAGACTCCTGATCTTCCTACTCTGCTGAAGACAGCAAGAAAGCCAGCAAGCCCCTTAGCCTCAGGAGCCCAGCGGAGCCCCATCTGTCCTGGAGCTGTGGTCTGCTTCTCTCCATTCCACTCCAATCTCCAGCTATGGTCATGTGCTGCATCCACCGCCTCAACCATATCCTCCCTCTGCTCTGCGTTTTCCAGGGCCTCATCTCCCTCAAATTTATAGAAATTGTTTTAATCCAACAGATTGGCCTCTCTGTTCCATTAAACTCATACCTTCAACCATCTCCTGTTTTCCCCATCACGCGTCCTCTCCCATCTCCAAGATTTTGCCCAAGAAGTCTCATGATCTTACTCAAGGAAGCCTTTCCAGATTAGTTGATTCGAGGGCTGCCACATACAGTTGTACAGTTTGTGTACTGCACAAAGGCACCCTGAGGGAGCAAGGTGAAGACTGAACTGTATTCAGCTTGCCAATGCTTGCACCCTGGCTCAGAGGTCTGTCTACTAGAGGGATTCCTCCTTTTATTTTTTTTGCCCAAAAGTACCACTTAATCTCCAAGCTACATGCCATCTGCCCAGAGAGACCTCCTTTTCCTATTTTGTACCAGGGTTCTTTATAGACCAGCAATGTGGTCCCAGATGTGCCCCTCCCGCCCTCAACATTCTCCAGTTCCGAACCCAGGCTCCCACCATCACAGCTGTACTGACATATTTTATTGATTCCCTGTAAAGTTGCTTTCTTTATCTCATAATACCTGAAAGCTGGGATCCTGCCTATTTTTCTGTATCCTGGTACCCAGAATAACTTTTTTTTCCTTGTTCTGTTCAAGCTCAATGATAAACAAGGAACTGAGGTTAGATACTAGGTAAAGTCCAGGACGTGCAGGATCAGTGAATCAGGGGAGGGGGTGGTGGTCCCTTCCTTGTCAGTGACGCTAGGCTCAGGACAGCCCCAACTGAGGCAGGGGGCTGGCTGGTACACCTTGGGGAGGGCCCTGCAGCCCTGTGATTTCCCCCTCCAGGAAATGGGGCCAGTTCTATGCAAATGTGTTCTTGCCCAGGAGTTTGGTTTCTTCTCTTTGGGCTCCTGGCACAGTGGAACCAACGTGAGCAGCCGCTTGGCAGGACAGAGAAGGGCAGGCTAGCCGTCCCAAGGCTCAGGTGACAGGGCCAGGCTCAGGAGACTGGGATGTTGACTGGGGCTTTAACAGCCCTCCTGATGCCAATCTCGGGCTGAAAACTCGATATTTCCACTTGGAACAAGAAATACGGGCAAGAGGGCTGGGGAGAGGAGGGCAGTGTACCAGGAGTGCCCCCTGCAGGTCTCACTGGGTGGCACCAGAACAGAGGACTGCGGCACAGCCGGGTGGGGATTTCAGAAGATGCCTAGGACGAGGATGACAATGATGAGAAGGAAGATATAGGTAGCACTTGCCGAGCATTTACAGGGTGCCAGGCATCGCCTTATGTAATCCTCATGACAACCCCCAAGAGATGGATAATACGGTTATTCTCATTTCTTAGATGAAGAAACTGCTCAGAGAGGTTAATGACCTTGCTCAAAGTCACCCAGCTAGTAGTGGACAGAGCTGGGATTTGAACCCAGGTCTCTGCCTCCCAAGATTATATTACTCAGTACCACCTTTCCCACCTTGCGAGGTCATTCCAGGAGCTTCTAACCCTTCAGTGTCCATGTCTACGTCTTCCTGCTCCCCCAGCTCATATCCCCTTGTTCCAGCTTTGAGCAATCTGGAGAAGAATAGATCCATATCTTGAGTATAGTAATACTGACAAGAACACCACCACCTGGCATTCGTATACCTCTGTCTGCTTTTAATTATTTCCCTGGGGAAAATGAATATTGAAGTATTGCCATCTCTCTAAATTTTTTTTCGGACTTTTATCAATGTTCCTGCAGCTACTTCTATACAGCTATGATCAATTTATAAAAATATTGTTATGCTCTGCTTTTTTATGTAACAGTGTGCCTACATGCACATTTACATATACAAACACAGTAACTGATTATATTGATATGCCATAGATACTACATTGCTGAGGCAGTGTGACATTGTGAAAAGAGCATGCAGGGGGGTGACACAGATGTGTGAGTTTGACTACTATCTCTGCCAATATCCAGCTCTCTGACATTTGGTAAATCACTTAACCTTTCTCAGTTTTAGTTTTCTCATCTATAAAGGAGGAAAATAATATCTATCTCATAGGGCATCTCACAGGCTCGGTAAATGAGGTGTGTGTCTAGTTCACAGTTGATGCTTGTTATTAGCAGTGTTAGCGTTACGTGTCTATGTGTCTTTCTCCCCCACTGGACCGTGAGCTCCTCTGGGCAGGGACTTATTCATTTCTGTAACCAGCTCCACCTAGCACATTGCCTGGCACTTGGGCTCCAGAAAAGTTTGTTGAATGACTAATTAGTAAGCCTTAACCTAGCCTTTTCTGTCTGTTGGACATTTGGGTTGTTTCTAGACCTTTTGCTATTAACAAAATACACGTCAAAGCCCTTCTATTTATATTGCCTCATTTGATCTGTACGCCCTGTGAAAAAGGCAGAAAGGGGCTATTTGCGCACGTCCACACTCTGTGAAAGATGGAGCATCTATGGCTAGGGGAAGTGAAGTGACTCCTATGGGTCACATTGCAAATCAGTGACAAAGATTTAGAACGCCTGACCCTACTCCCTTCCTTGAGTGGATCTCTTTTCCTTCTAGCTACCTCCTTCTGGATCAGGGTGGCCTCTCCAAAAATGGAGACTGTTATGGTGGGCCTGACCCAGGAGCAGCACCTGCACCCAGAGGCCCCTGTTGGAGGTGATGAGCTGCCAGCTCCCAGAGGGCCCTCTGAATCCCCAGGAAACCAAACGCCTTATTCCCAGACATCTCAGGGCCCATATTTTCCCAGAGCAAGGAGGTTCGTAGGAAAGAGACAATGTGCCAGCTTTTCTTTTTTTTTTTTTTCCTGAGGGGGTGAGGAGGCAAGCTCTGAGTTGTCCAGGAGGAGGGACTTTGGCTAAAAATAGCTATGGCGTGTGGATCAGCCTCTAGTGGTACCCAGGACTGGGGAGGGGAGGGGGATGCTCTAGAGCTGTCGCCAGACTGGTTGCTGTGGAAACAGGAGAGGAGCAGGGGAGCCTGGGAAGTGGGGATGACACAGATAGCAAGTCCTAGTCAGAGCTGCCGCTACATTTAGGAGAAACAGCAGTGTCTGCGGCTCCCACCCTCCAAGGGGGCTGGGGGGGGGCGGTCAGGGGCATGGACGCTACCCCCCAGGGGTCTCTGCTGCCGGCTACTCTCCTCTCCACACACTGTGAGTTGAGATGCGGGGGACTTGGGTTTGGGCCCCTGTTTCCCAAGCAAGAGGGGGTTTGGGAAGAGCTGGTTCCTGAGGGAGTTTTCAGCAGATCCTTTTCCAAAAAATAAGCCCCCTTGCTGGCCAGCACTCCCTAGGGGGAGAAAGGGAGATCCAGGAAAATGTGGCCCTGGGGTCTTCTGAAAAGGGGTCACAGTACGCACAAGAAATAAGGAGTAGGCTGGAGGAACAGGAATCTTTGGAGGGAAGTGCAGAAATCAAGTCTTTGGTCCTGGGATAGAGGCAACAATTTCACACCTTTCCTACCCCATTGAGAAAAATGCAGCCCCCATTCAGGAAGACAGGAGATGGGACACAATCAAAGGAAGGCTCACCTGGATCCCTGGGGCAATGGAGAGGAGGGAGTCATGGGGGCGATCAGATTCTGGGGTTACGTCCCCAGCCCTGGGCAGAGAGATCTAAGGGGGCAGATTGGGGGTGAGATTACCCAAGACCCTGAGCAAACAGCTGAAAGCCCACCTGGGGCTGAAGATAGGACGAAGGGGACCCAGGTTCTTTTCTGCATGACCTGGGGTCTCTGAGCCAGCGAATGCTTAGAGATCGCTTCTCGAGGACATCCTGGACCGCAGTGAAGGAAACAGAAACCCGTTGTAGGGGGAGGGGAAGACCCTACTCTGCCATTGCACTGGGGCTCCTGGACCCTGTGTCCCATGACTCCTCCTTGAAAATAAATGTGTGTGGGAGTGCCCTTAAGCTTCAAGCCATCTCTTTTTGGTTTCTCCTGCCCTCTACCCCAACACACACACACACACACACACACACACGCACAGAGCCTCCAGAGGTCTGGCTGCAGAGCCCCTCACTCCAGAACTAAAATTCTGGAGCTCCGGGTTTGGAGTTACATATCCAGGTGGTTTCTCCCCAGGACCTGGTCAAACATCCAGGCCATCTGTGATCCCTGTCACACTCCTTCCTTCCACCACCCCACCCCCTCCACCACGCTCCCCAGCCAGCCCAGGTTTCCTTGGAGGGGGGAGACGGGATGGCTCCCATGAAGAAGGGAAGGTTGTTGAAGAGTCCCAAATCCTTATTCCAAACCTTTCCTTGTGTGCTCCATACATCCTAGGGGCCCCTGGTGCCTAGGGAAGGCTCTGGATCTGTCTCCCAGGGCAGATTACAGCTCAAAGACCTCCTCAGGGGGAAAAATTAGAAGCAAAATCAGGTGTGCTTCCCTTAGAATGTGAGCTTTGGGGCATATGGTGGGGGAGCTGTTGTAAGCGTAGTCAATGGGAAGTAGGAGGCTGGGGGAAAAGAATGGAGAGAGTGGGGGAGGTAAATGTGGGTGCTTAGGCTTCACTTGATCTGATTTACTTGTCTCATGATGAATAGGATACTAGAGGGACACAAGCCTAACTCTTGATGAACTCTGCACTTCCTTTACCCCACCTGTCTGTGTGGATCTCATATGCTCTATACCTCCTGCCCATTTTTGGGCTGTCTCCACTGTAGAAAGAACCCAGGGGAGATGGGGCTCACACTACAGCAGCAATGGTCATGGTTAGTCCTCAGGGAGGATTTCCAGTGGGAATTTCCTAAAGTGTGAATGCTCAACCCTTGCCCACTGGCGATTTTTCACTTAACTTTCCTCCGCTTTCATTTCCTTCTCCTTTGTAAGCTTGCTCAGAGGAGGAAGATGTGGGAGGAGGCAGAGTAAGTGAGGTGCAGGGAGGGAGGATGGGAAAGATTTTCTGTGTCAGTCTTGGAGTGAACCTCAAAAGAGCTTGGTTAGCCGTCAGGCTGAACTGGAGAGAGCAGTGATTAGGGGACTGCCCTGATATTAGCCAGAGAGGGGGCGGAGGAGGCCTTAGGGCAGGGAGGGCGCCACACCTACAGGAAGATGACCCTGCCTGCCTCCAAGGAGCCCACAGCCTAAGGATTTCAGGAAACTCCCTCCCTGCCTGGGCCTTTTGCCCGGGGATGTCCGGAGGGGCCACACACTCCAGTTAGAGGTGGTACAACCAGGATCTCTCGTACGCTCTTCCCCTGGAAATCATCATCAAACTTGCATAGTGCTATCCAGTTCGTATACATTATCTCATTGACTCTACGATCTTGTGGTCTTGGGGGGCAGCTGGGGTGGTGCGTTTTATTCCCGTTCTACTGATACGGAAATCGAGGCTGAGAGACACGAAGGGACTCGCTCAGAGCCACTTGGAGCTGGCCCGGGGGTCTCCGCCTCTCCCACGGGTCCGTTAACCCGGCCCATCTTTAAGTCCCTGCAGGATCCCCGACGCCGCCGAGGCGCCCGGCGAGGGGCGGCGAGCGGCGGCAGCCCGGGGCCCCCTGCGTCCGCAGGCGCCCACCGCGCTCGCCCTGAGCCGCCGCCATGGCGCAGGAGAACGCCGCCTTCTCGCCGGGGCCCGAGGAGCCGCCGCGCCGCCGCGGCCGCCAGCGCTACGTGGAGAAGGACGGCCGGTGCAACGTGCAGCAGGGCAACGTGCGCGAGACGTACCGCTACCTGACCGACCTCTTCACCACCCTCGTGGACCTGCAGTGGCGCCTCAGCCTGCTCTTCTTCGTGCTCGCCTACGCGCTCACCTGGCTCTTCTTCGGCGCCATCTGGTGGCTGATCGCCTACGGCCGCGGCGACCTGGAGCACCTGGAGGACACGGCGTGGACGCCGTGCGTCAACAACCTCAACGGCTTCGTGGCCGCCTTCCTCTTCTCCATCGAGACGGAGACCACCATCGGCTACGGGCACCGGGTCATCACCGACCAGTGCCCCGAGGGCATCGTGCTGCTGCTGCTGCAGGCCATCCTGGGCTCCATGGTGAACGCCTTCATGGTGGGCTGCATGTTCGTCAAGATCTCGCAGCCCAACAAGCGCGCCGCCACGCTCGTCTTCTCCTCGCACGCCGTGGTGTCGCTGCGCGACGGGCGCCTCTGCCTCATGTTCCGCGTGGGCGACCTGCGCTCCTCGCACATCGTCGAGGCCTCCATCCGCGCCAAGCTCATCCGCTCGCGCCAGACGCTCGAGGGCGAGTTCATCCCGCTGCACCAGACCGACCTCAGCGTGGGCTTCGACACCGGCGACGACCGCCTCTTCCTCGTCTCGCCGCTCGTCATCAGCCACGAGATCGACGCCGCAAGCCCCTTCTGGGAGGCGTCGCGCCGCGCCCTCGAGAGGGACGACTTCGAGATCGTCGTCATCCTCGAGGGCATGGTGGAAGCTACGGGTGCGGGCGGGCCCAGGAGCGGAGCAGGGGGGGCGGGGAACTGGCCTTAGAGGGACCAGGGCCGGGGGAGGGCAGGGCCGCAGAAGGCAGAGGCAGGAAGAGGGACCAGGGAGATGGGGAGGATGGATGGAGAGGCTGGTGGAGGATGAGAGATTGAGGTGAGATGGGGCACCTGGGTTGGGAGGGGTGTGTGAACAAAGTGACCCCGCAGAGAGCCAAGAGAAAGCTTGGAGGAATTCTCCGAAGTGGCCCCAGCCTGGGGCCCTGGGCCGAGAGTTCTGTGTCACTGGGACTAGAGGAGAGTCCTAATAACCGCCAACACTCGCCGGGTGCTTACTCTGTGCCATGCACGGCTCCAAAGCACTTTACACCCCTGAGTTCATCTGAACTTAACAAGAACCCCACGAAGGGAACTTCTTGTTATTGTGCTCATTTTTCAGAGAGGAGATTGCCCCAACGAGAGGTTAAATAAGTTGTCCACAGTTATAAGCTAAATAAGTGGCCACACCATTTGTAGGCGTGGATAGGACACAGGCAGTCTGGCTTTGGTTTTTAGTGGTTCCAGCGTTGGAAGGAGGGCTTAGCTTGGGCGGTTTTCTCATTGCGGAGAGGTATAGGGCCCTGGAATTTGGTGGTGAGGGTTTTCCATTACTTGAGTTATCCCTAGGCTGGACCGTAGGGAGAGGGATCCCTTCTGCCTCAGTTTCCCCATCCATCAAAAGATTCTTCCACTGACAAAAACTTCCACTGACAAAGGAAATAGATGATCTTAGCATTTCTAACCCCTTCCTAGACGGAACTGGCAACGCACCTGTGATGTCAGCACTTCCACCTCAGGCCTGCACAGTGAAGGGTTTGGGAGCAGGTAGGAAAAGACCAGTGCAGGGAGGGCAAATGGGGTCCTTTGGGACTTACATCTGCAAGTGGGAAGAGGATAAAACAAACTGCAAGTGGATAAGCAAAGGCCCACAAGGGGGCCCTGCAGTTCCTGCCACCGTTGCTGAAGCTGTGCCCTCTGCTGGCTTCTCCCGCAGGCTAGGCCTTCTGACCCCGCCCTGGCCCCTCACGCTGAGTCTGCTTCACCACCCTCTGCTTCAGTGGGTCCTGTTCCTTCCTTACTCCCCCATCTCCTCCCTGCTCCTTCCCCTTCCCCAACTCACCCGTTCCCTTTCCTCTCTATCTCTCTGGCTGTCACTCCTTTGCCATCACATGAGGCGACCCCTCTCCTTACAGGGAAGTCCCTGATCAGCCCTCTTTCCCTTTGTATCCCAGCCTCTCCCTCTCTTCCTCACAGCCCCTCTCTCCCCAGTGTCCCTTTTGCCTCTTCTTCCCTTTCCCCCACTGGATCTTTCCTATTCCAGCCTTCACCAAAGGAACCAAGAATACCAATGTCCCCAAGATGTCTCAGGGTGGGGCTTTCAATGTTGAGAGGCAGTCTCCGGTTAGCTCACATTCACTCTTCCATGGTCCCCGCCCCTCCCCAACATCCAACCACCCCCCGTTTGGAGGGCACCATGGGCTGGGGGAGATCCTGGGGTAAGAGGAGAATCGCCTGCCCTGGTGGGTGAGCCAGCCCAACAGGGAGGACAGGACACAGGCTCAGGGCAAGGAGGACTGGGGGCGGGCGGGGGTGGAGAACACAGGGATGGAGGGTGTCTGATTTTTCTAGACAGACACAGCTAGAAAGGATGGTAATATTTTGGGTGAGACAGTCAGGATCCAAAATGCTTTTGAAAAGCAAGTATAATGAGCCAAAACCCAAGAAGATGACATTTAAAAGGAATAAATATAAAATTCTACATTTAGGCTTTAAAAAAATCACTTATGTAAGCACAGCATGGAAGAGCTCTGGTGAAAAAAGAACTGGGGGTTTTAGTTGGCCACAGGCTTAATGTTGCAGCAGTGTGATACAGCTTCCAAAGATGTTTATGTAACCTTGGGCCCTATTAGCTAAAGCATCATGGCCAAAAGAGAGAAGTGGTGAGCCCTCTTTTATGCATGGATCAGGCTACAACTGGAGTATTTATCACACTCAAAGTGCTTAAAGGATCCTCCATGGCCATTCTGGTTTGCAGTCAAGAATGAAAAACTTTTGGAAGGCAGATCACATGAGGAATGATGGAGGGAGACAGGGATGTTCAGCCTGAAGAAGAGAAGACATGATGGAACCTGAGACTCCAGTTTTCAGATACTCGAAGGGGTGTCAGATGGCAGGGGAATGAAACCAAGGGGTGGAAATCCCAGGAGGCAGATTTTAGCTCTTTATAAAGAAGAATGATCCAACCATTAGAGCCATCAACACAAAGAAGTGGGCTCCTTATGAGGTAGTGAGCTCTCAGTTCTGGGAGGTAATCAAGCACAAGCTAGTTGCTCATTATTGGGAATGCTCCAATGGGGAGCCCTGTCTGGAGAGGGAAGTTGAAATAGATGATCCCTAAGGTCAGTTTCAAGGTTAAGCTTCTCTGATTGACATCTCCAGTGGAGAGGAGGGTAGAGCCTGGGCTAGAGATTAAGAGGGGTGGGGACAAATGTGGAAGAGGGTGAGGGAGCTGGGCAAGTACAGGAGCTGGGAAGAAGGAGAAAGTGGGCTGGACCAAAGTGGAGTAGGGGCCCTCGGGGAGAAATATAGGAAAGGGTGCTGGGAAGAGGGATGTGGCATGAGAGGTGAGAGAGGGAAGCCCGGGGCTGGGATACCCCCTGACCCATGCGTCTCTCCTCAGGAATGACGTGCCAAGCTCGGAGCTCCTACCTGGTGGACGAGGTGCTGTGGGGCCACCGCTTCACATCAGTGCTGACCCTGGAGGATGGCTTCTATGAGGTGGACTATGCCAGCTTCCATGAGACCTTTGAGGTGCCCACCCCCTCTTGCAGTGCCCGGGAGCTGGCTGAGGCTGCAGCCCGCCTTGATGCCCATCTCTACTGGTCCATCCCCAGCCGGCTGGATGAGAAGGTGGAAGAGGAAGGGGTGGGGGAGGGGGCAGGGGGAGGGGCTGGAGTTGACAAAGAGCAGAATGGCTGCCTGCCACCCCCAGAGAGTGAGTCCAAAGTGTGACCAGTTTCCTCCAGACCCCTGTGGCAGGGCCAGACACAGGCACCTGGGGAGCTGGATGTGAGAGGTGGAGAAGGAGGCTAGGCCCCTGGGAATACACTAAAGCTGGAGAGGCCCCCTCAGAATCTCGAGACTCGGATCCAATACGGAAAGGAGGGCTCCTGATTTCAGGAGAATGAAGGGTGGGGATGAGAGAACTTACCAGCCTGTCTGTATGTGACTTCACATCTGTTCTTGAGTGGATGGATAGACAGAAGGATGGACTTATGTGGATTGGATGGGAAGGTGGATAGACAGCTGATGGATAGCCAGTGGACCAACAGACAGGTGTACACTCAGGGCTGCTGCTAACCCACAGAGCATCTTTGTGAAATCTTGAAAAGGCGCCCTTTTCCTCCAGACCGACGCCACCCCAAACCAGGGTACATGGCTTGGGGAGTAGAGTGTGGGCTGGAGTTTGGTCCCCACTCACCTCCTCAGCCATCTTCCCTGTGTCTGGCACACCTGTTTCACTGGACACAGTAGCCTGAGTGGCCCAGAGGAGAGGAAGGTGGACAGAGATAAGGAGGATGCCCTGCCAGCTCTACCCCCACCACTGTGACAGGCCAAGCAGAGGACGAAAGGCTGCTGGGGTGGCTCAGCAGGGTATGGATGACCTTGTCCACATAAGCAGGGCAACATGCAGTGGGGGAGATGCCAGAACCGGGGCCCTGGAGCAGGGCCTGGGGAAGGACAAGAGATGGCTCTTTTCTGACAGTAGAGTGAGATCTCATAAGTACCACTGTGGAGGCAGGAGGGGAGAGAGAGGTTTCGAGGAGGAAGAAGGCCCAGGGCAGAGATGGACAAAATGAGTTCACTAGAGCTGGGACACAGGAGCCCTTGGGAAAGCAGAACTAGTCTTAGGGCACCATGAGAAGGAGTCATTCAGATCATTCATTGGGTGCCCAGTGGGTACTGAGCACTGACCCAGTACCATGTGGGGTGGACAGTCAGAGACTCGATTCCATGCTTGGAATACAGCATGCATGGGGGACACAGAGAAATACACTCGTGGCCAGTGAACAAGATATGGTTGAAACTGTGAACCTGAGCCATCTCTTGGAGCAGGGGGTGGGAGGGTTTGGTTATCAGAAGGCTAGGGATTGAGTAAGCAGAGAATGATCTGAGTCAGCAGTTAGAAAACTCGAGTGGGCCTCAGGGTCACCTGGAGGACTTGTGAGAACACAGATTGCCGGGCCCCACTCCCAGGGCTTCTGACTCAGTAGGTCTGGGGTGGAGACCAAAAGTTTGCATTTCTGACAAGTTCCCAGGTCCTGCTGATGCTGCTGGAATGGGGACCGTACTGTGGAACCACTGCTCTCAGCAAAGACTTGGAGGTCATATCAGGAGGTGGGGCCTACAAGCTGAGCAGAAGCTGCGGATCTCTGGGGGAGGAGACTGAAATATAAAGGGTGGAGTATTGGGCGGGGGGAGGGACCCTGAAACCCAGGCTTAAGAGTCTTAACTCTGGGCCTGGGGACTCACCTATCAGTGGAAATAAGGCAGTGACAAGCTGGCAGTGGTGTTTTGGGAAGATGAGTAGGCAAGACAGATGGGATGAAGCAGTCTGGAGGCCTGGAGGGGATTCTTGGAGAGGTGGGGGGGAGCTGGAACAGGAAGGGCATGCGTGACAAAGGATCGAATCCTCTGCAGGGCTTAAGAGGCAGGATTGAAAGTGGGAGAAAATGTAAGAGAGGAGCGAGGAGTCCAAACATCTGGTCTGTCTGTGGCCTGCTGTCTGCCCACCTGGGACAGGAGTCCCTGGAGACACATATTCCCACCCTATGTCCACCCCCTTCCTGGTGTCATCCCAGTCACCAGGAGCAAAGTCCCTGGTTGGTGATGGGGGAGCAGCGGCAAAGGTAGAGGGGACCTGAGGCTGGCCTCCCGGGAGAAGTCTGTGTCCAGGCAGGCACACCCTCAGACAGCACTGGCCTAGCAATGACCTCCATTCCTTGGCCCTGGCTACACCCTACTCCTGTCCTTTAATAAAAGTCTGAGCCCTTTCAGGGAAAGCACGCCAGTCTGCTCCATTCCAGGCTGGGAAGCTGGGGTCCTGTGGGACACTGTGCCTCCTGGAAGCAGGAAAGGGGGTCACGGAGGGAGCCCATGCCAGCTTGGGCCCACTCAGAGAGTTGCCTCGAGGCACAGGGTCACCTGGGTCACCATCAGTCAAAGATGAGGTCTCGGAACCCTGGTGCCAGCTGTTCCCCCAAGAACAAAGGTTGGGGTGTGGGATGGGGAGTCCTTTTGCTTTAATTCAGTGAAACAGGAGGAGTCTGGAGAGGAGGGAGTGGACTGTTTGTAGCCACACACACACACTCACACAGTAGTTAACCCATTGCCATTGCACAGGCAGAGAAACTGAGGCTGTGTGGAAGTCACGAGACCCTGGCACGCCTCTCCTTGCTGCTCAGTCACTGCTCAGGGCACTGCTGTGGACAGTGCAAGGAGTCAGGAGCCCTGGGTTCTGGCCCTGATGCTGTCGTTAATGAGCTCTGTGACTCTGGGCAAGTCACATCACTTCTCTGGGCCTCAGTTTCCCCTTCTGTAAAAATAACACTTAGCAAACTAGTAATGCTCACTAAATGTTTAAATAACTGAATTGAAAGAGGGAGACTGGGTGCCTCTTAAGCTGCAGTGCAGCTAAGACTTCTAGGATCAGAGAATCCTTACGCAGAGACAAATTCAGGGAGACCCTGGGACACTGGAGGAGGGTGAGGCAAGGCTTGGGGGTATGTGCAGGCCATGGGGGCGGGTATGTGCTGGGGCTTTGTGGACACACAGGCCTTCCCCTGAGTACTGGGCCACCCAGGGGCTGTGTTTTAGGACTTCTATTCTGCTGCCGTCAGACAGAAGGAGGAGGATCAAGAGGAAAAAGGCAGAGGCCCCAGGGCCTGGTGGGAGGAGTCAGGCCCAAGACTAACTGGACTAGAATGAGGCAGGCAGAGTGGTGCAGGCAACTCAGAAAAGGGCACTGGTCCTGGCAGCCCCTGTCCTGTGACTTGAACGCTAGGAGAGGGGACAGGCTAAGCTGGAACTCACCCCCCCTTTTTGTGCTCCCCTCCATGAGTAGGAGTCCCAACAGTGATCGGCTTGGCACTGACAGCCCAGGCAGCAGATGGGACCCAGGTGTCCTCTCCTGGGGTAGGTGGCATGGCCCACAGAGGCCAGATGGTGTTTGTGGTGGGAAGAGAGGCCTGGGTCATCCAGAATAGGTTGTCAGCCCCAACGACCTCTCTGCCATACACCCAGCCTTTTACAGCCTCATGGCAGGGAAGACACCACCAGCCCTGGATTTTATAAAACAAGTTTATTCACATTTTAGAAAAACTAATTCTTGGACAGGGAACGGCCTCCCTACAGGTTGGGTATGAGATGAAGAACAGAAGGCCAGAGGGAGGAGTTCGGGAAGGAAGGAGTGGGGAATGGGGGCCATGTCCCCCACTCTGGCTGGGGGTAGGTCAAATAAATTAAAAGAAGGGCAGACAGAGGGAGAGGGTATCCAGGCAACCAGAGGCAGGCTTGGAGCTGGGCTGGAAGACGGTCAACACCTGCGAGAACTAGAGAGAGAGTGTGGAGGGGCTAAGGAGAGAGTCCTGAGTGGGACTCTCCCCTGGCCCGCACTCGTTAACAGGGTCCTGCAGAACTGAGAGCCGGCTAGTCCTCCTCCAGGCGGGGCCAGGGAGGGACAGCTCATCTTAGGACTGGGGGAGACAACGTTGGGGGTCTTTTCCCTCACCTGGGGAGCCAGGGATCACCGTTTTCGCAGCCTCTTCATGAAGCAGCAGGTGATAGTGCCAAGGACAATGGCACCGGTGAGGAAGGCAACCCCTGCACCCACCAGCAGGGGCACAAGCAGGGTGTCCAGGGCTGGGTGAGAGAGGAGGGCTGTGTTCAGCCTGGGGTGCCACTGCCCTCCACCCACTGTCCCACTTGTGTCCCAGCACCTTCCCTATCAAGTTGTCTGCACCCACCTCCTCCCCATGCAGAGACAGCCCTCCCGTCTGCCCCCTGCCCTATCTGCACTCAAGTCAACCTTCACCACCAAGGACCCTGGGGCAGATGGGCCCTGGAGGGCTGAGAGCTGGATTTCCAAGACCCTTCATGGGAAGTGATGCCGAGGAGAAAGGGGAGAGTAGCAGGGGGGTCAGATGGAAAGGGAGGCAGAAGAGCATGGAGCTGGAGGAAGGCGGCGAGTGAGAGGGGAGAGCGGGCAGTCACTCACCATGCGTGTAGGGGTAGACTGTGACAGGCCCTGAGCGGGCGCTGCCCGCCTGGTACCAGCTGTAGTCAGTATGCTGCACCCAGGCGCTGGGGGCACAGTGGTACACGCCTTCGTCCTCGGGCCCCAAGCCATGTAGTCTCAGCCGATGGCTTCGGGGCCCCACCAGCTCCACACTGACGGGGCCTCCTCCGGGCCGGACCCCCAGCTCTGCCACACCGTCCCGGCCCACGCCACCCACTAGCTGGGCAGGGGCAGAGCTCAGCTCCCCCTCTTCTGGTCGCTCCACCCACCAGCTGGCTGCCAGCCGCAGCCCCGGGGGCCCACCCCGCACAGAGATGTTGCAGAGCAGGGAAGCCGTCTCCCCGCGGTAGACGGTGCCTCCTGCCAGCCATGCCACAGCCTCCAGCACCACACCTGCAGAACAAAGGACGTGGGCTCAGAGGGCACAGAAACAGAAAGAAAAGGTTTCTACAGGCCCCAAACCCTGTCAAGGGTCCGACCCACCCCCTCTCACCTTCCTCTCGCACATGCACAGGGAGGGGCCGGGAGCGGGCACTGGCTGCCTCACGAAGCCGGGCCCCAGACCCTCGAACGTAGGCCTTGGCGAGGCAGCGGTAGGTGCCCGCATCACCAGGCCTGGCAGCCTCCAGCCGTAGCCGGTAGGTTCTGGAAGCAACCTTCTCCATGGCTATGTGCCGCCCTTCATAGCCAGGGCCCAGGCTGCCCACACCCTCTGTGTCCAGCTGGGCAACCAGGCGGCCAGGCCCAGGTGCCCCCGCAGGTGCCATCTCCCAGCCCACAGAGTACGCAGCATGACGGCCTGGCGGGGGCAGTGCTCCTGACACATTGCACAGCAGTTCCAACGGCTCCCCTGGGCCGATCCGACGTTCACCGGGCCCCACTGCCACTGCTAGCTGGCTGGCTGAAACACAGGAGCAGGGAAGGGGTGTCATGGAGGCAGGAGGGGGCACAGAGCACCTGACTCCCCAACTGTATGTAGTTCCTTCTTTGACCACAGCACTTCAGGGCCACCCATCTGCCCCACAGGGTATGACCAGCTTCCCCACCCAGGGGTCTGACTCTCACCCCTCAGCCATGACCCTGCGACCTCCACACCCAACTTCTGAGCAGAGAAGAGCCATCATGGAGAGAGAACGGAGCAATGCTAACAAGACTGCTCACTCTAGCGAAGGTGGGCTCCCTGGAGTCAGACGATGACCATCTAGTGCCCCTGGTGGCCACGGTGCCCACTGAGATAGCCTGGCTCCCGGCTCCCACCGTGGGGCGCGTGGCACTCACACAGCGTCTGCACGTCCACGTGGGCCAGGACAGCCCTCTTTTCTGCGATCTGGGCCCAGCTGCCATCAGGATCCTGAATCCACTCGGCGGCAGTGCAGTGGTAGGTGCCCGCATCCTCTGCCTGGGCACCCCCCACCACCATGCGGTACTGCTCAGTCCCCTCCTTGCCCAGCCGCAGCTCCCCTGCAGCCAGCCGCTCAGCATAGGGTGCTCCGGCCTCCACGGCCAGGTCGGGCCGGAGTCCCACCACCTCCTGCAGAGTCGCTCGCCCCACTGGTGCCTCGGGCACGGCTCGCCCAAAGGACACCGCCAGGTGTGTGTGCTTCTGCGTGCTCGTCCGCGCCAGGCAGCCCAGTGCCAGCTCCTGCCCCTCATGCACCATCAGGCGAGGGGGTGAAGCTGGGGCCTGGCGGCCTCGGGGTCCTGGGGGGTAGGCAGACACCTGCAGCACATCTGGAAGAACTGAAGAGAAGAGCGGGAGTGAGGAAGGACTGGGAGCGGGCGGCCGTTGTTACTGTTTCCTACATACAACCTGTTTCCCTAAATAGACTGTGAGCTCCTAGAGGGTAAAGGCTTCATGTGGAATTATTTCTTCTGTAACCCAGTGGTGCCAAGAACAGTGCTGGGCACACAGCAGGCACTCAATAAATACTTGTTGAATTTCACAGAACCAGCCCATCGCCAACTCACTCTTATGTTTGGGACTGAGCCCCGTTTGAAATACTCAGAAAAGTGGCTCTGTCTTCCTTCTCAGAAGACAAAGAAACTTAAGAGAACAAGAATGTCACATGGCCTCACTCCTCCCACCCTACCTCTACTTTCTCCCCCACCTCCCCCAGATCTGGATCCTGGAATCTCCAGGAATGGAGTCCTTCACCCTCTCACGCTCCCCAACCCTCTCGGGGAATGGAGAGGGGACTGGACAGCTTAAGGACACCTCTCTCTCTCCCAGGAGGTAGCTCAGTAGAGTAAGAAGAACAGTGGACTGGAATGAAGAGATCTGGGTTAGAGTCCAGACTAGCCACTAACTTGTTGGGTGACTGTGCAATCACTTGACCTCTTTGGGCCTCAGGTTCCTCGGCCGAAAAACCTGAGAGTGGTTAGATAGGTCCCTCCTGGTCCTGACTTTCTGCCTTTTGGGTGGGTGTGGCCCAGTACCTCGCAGTTCCACCTTGCCGCTGTAGCTGCCCAGGTAGCGGGCATCAGTGGAGGGTGTGTAGCACTCGTAAATGCCAGCGTCTTGGGCCTGCAGGCGAGCAATCTTGAGCACCACGGCATCACCCTGCAGACGCTGCACCTGCACCTCACCAGCCGCCACTCGGGGCCCGAAGACAGCGTAGGAGAACCGGGAATCCCTGGTGCTGACAATGCCCAGTGCAGCCTCTGGGGCCTCAGGCCTGTACAGGAACCACTCAAAGTCCTGCTGGGCAGGGCCCTCGTAGCCACTGACATTGCAAGAGATGGAGATGGCTGTGCCAGCCACGCGGTACAGGGGCCCCTTGGGGACCAGCACCTCCCGGGCACAGCACCTGACTCCTGTAGGGAAGGACAGGAGAAGTTGAGCAGGCCTGGGTCCCCATCGCATCCCCCCACTGCCAGCACCATTTTTGACCCCTGCACATGAAAGGAAAGGAAACCTGGGGAAAGTTGGGACACAGCTTGACCCTGTCCTGAGAACAGGGAAAGGATACTGAGAAGTAAGACACCTGGCTCTCAAGGAGGTGGTATAGAGCCAGGTTTGCCTTGGAACCCAGAAACATCCCATTTCTGGCAGGCCAGAAGCAGAGCACATGGGGCAGAAAGGAGTACCTACATCTGCTTCCTGATTTAAGCATTCCTGGATTGCCTCACCGTCTCTCCACTCTCCTGTCTGCAGTCCCCTGCTCCAGGCCTGGTCAGCACAGCCTTCTAGCTAAAGGATTCTGAGACCACATGTCCCCCTCCTTTGTTTGAGGGAAGCTGGCAAAATCTTGCTCAGAATGGCTGGTGGGCTCAGCTGTGTCACCTGGGCCAGGGGACTCCAGACAATGGAGCCAGTGGCCTGAGCAGGACAGGGCACAGACCCAGTCAGTTCTCACCACACAATGCCCTCCCTGCTCCAGCTGTGCCATGAGCTCACTTCTCCCACCCCACAGGGCTGCCAAGGCAGCTGAGACTTATGGGGCAAGAACAAGCCTCTGCCCTGGCTTCTGGGGGCAGAAGATCCCCTCCCCACCAGCCCAGGCCTGCCAATCTTCCTGCTGGCCCAGCTGATGCACAATGCACCCCCCCAACTCCCTAACAAAAGCCTTTATTTGCATATGGTGTGCATTCATTTACATATGGTTCCCTTTCTGTAGGGAGACACTAAACCCCCAGCTGCCCCTTCCCATCTTCCTCTCCTCAGAGAAGCCAAAACCTCTTCTTCAGTCTGGCCCCACCCCCAGACCCCAGCCTGCTCCAGCAGACACTCCTGGCGGCCTTGAAGGGCTCAGCTTCTTCCTTCTCTCCTTCCATCCTTCCATAGCCCCTCTAGATAAGACTACAGAACCGCACACAGAATGTAAGGAGGGCTGCGTCAGCCCCCTGCCTCCATTTTACAGATGAGCAAGTAAGGCAGGAGAAGTATAATGTCTTGGCCAAGATCCCACTGTCCTTGGATGGCTTCCACATGCCCCTGCAGAGGGACAAAGCCAGGGAGGAAGATGGGGAACTCCAAGGCCAGGCCTGTGGGGACTGACTTCACCAACCAGAATGGCACTCCCAGGGGCATACCCAGGGCCTTTCTGCAAAGGCTGGAGGAAAACACCAAGTCCGTGGTCAAACTCTGTCCTCCAGTCCCCCCAGAAGGGCTCCCCTTGACTTTCCCTCCTGAGCTGGGCTAATCTTAGCCCCGTCTTCCTGTGGCCAAGTCACAAGGAGAACTTATGGTTGCTTGGTTAGAGCACAGGCTGGAAGTCAGGAGGTCAGGTTCCAGCCCTATCCTCTCCCCAGCTATATGGCCTGGCCCTGGCCCTTCCTCCCAGGCCTCAGTTTCCACACTGGAGGAGAGCTAAGAGCTTCCACTCAGACAAGGAGAGTGAGTGTGTGACTCAGGAGGGCCCTGCCCAAGGGTGTTTCATAATCAGTGATGGAGGAGACAGCTGAGCTGACACCTTCCCTGGCCTCCGGGCAGACTCTGCTCAGAAGGGCCCCCTCCCACCTTCCTGGCTCCACAACTGCTGATGCTTGGAGATCCCCATGGGAAAGTCACCCCCACTGCCTTAGGAAAGGAGCTGCCAGGCTGCGCTCTCTCCCCAGCCAGGTCCCCTCCTGGGTGTTAGAGAGGGAAGGGAGAACAAAGAGGCCTGCTTTGTAGTCAGACGGATCCGGGTTCAAATCCTAGCCCCAACACTCACAAGATGTGTTCTTTGGGGCAAGTTACTTCATCTTCCTCATCTGCGAAATGAACCTAAGTGCCTGTATGAGGCAGGCGCTTCCACCTCTGTGCACCACACTGCCCCACCTCCCCTGGGCTTCTCTCTGCTCCACGCTGTCCATTGGGGAAAACGGGCCAAGTGCTAGGCAACCGGGCCCCACAGCTCCTTCCTCTGTACATCCTCCTGCCTCCCACCCAGGGCCCCACGGAGAGGATTCATTCTAGTCCCACAGGGCCCAGGGACCTATGCAGCAGGGGGAGATGCTGCTTGACACTGCAGTGGAGCTCTCGTCTAGAAACAGGCAGCTGGGGCTACGTCAGCCTGCGACTTGACTATGGCAGCTCCGAATTCTAGCAGAGAGGCCACCCCCCCAGCCCCCACTCTGTGCTCTTATTTTAAGGGCTTCAGTCTCCTGAACATCTGTACTGGTATGTCACTGCCCTCGTGCCGACTTCTACAGGGAACCCTCCAGTTCAGGCCAAAACCAATTCCACTCTCACTGCCCTCATGCATCCAGCAGTGGTGGCCCAGAACACCTCCCCGTGAACACCCACCACGAGACACAGGGTGCTTGGAGATCCCAGCATCAGTCTCCATGGAGCCTGGTTTCTCCTAAAGCAGGGAAGCTGGGACTAAGGGGATGTGAATTGGTAGGAGGCTATAGAGCCAACTGCCATCTGGGAGAGGGAAAGTGGGGCAAAGGGAGACCTGCCCAGGATGGAGATGGGGGTGAGAAAGGGAACTGCCCCCAACCTCAGATGATGAAGGGAGGTGGGGGCAATTAGGGGAGACTTACTTCAAATATCGTGGTTAGAACCAGCCCCTGGGCCTCCAGCCAACCCCAGGCAATTATGAAGCCAGGTAGGCACTGCCCACGCAGGGCGGGCACCCAAGGCTGGGCCTGATGCTGACTGTGAGGCAGAGAGGAGTCGCAGCATTTGGGTGCAGCGACCCCAGGACCTGAGTATGCCGGCTGAGAAGTGGGGCCTGGCCCCCGGAGGCCTGGCGGTCCCTGAGGCGGCACCTCGGTGTGTCCTCACTGTGCCCCACCCCGAGGCCTAGAGCTGGGGAGCCTTCATCCCCGCCAAGACTAGCTCGGCGGGCAACCATAAAGGGCAGATGGGTGTCGAGCCCAGGGAGGCTGGAGGCGCCCCTGACAGAGGAGGGTGCTAGGAGCTCCGAAACGCTGGGGAGGCGGCCACAGTGGGCGCCAGGTGGCAGGCACCTGCCTGGCGGGGCGGAGGGCCGGGCGGGGGCCGGGCTTACCCAGCATTAGCAGCAGCAGCAGCGGAGGACCGAGGGCGCCCATCCTGCGCGGCCCGCTCTGGGAAGGCTCCGGGGGACGGCGCGGGCTCTGGGTGGCCGGGAACTCAGGGGGCGCATGCCCAGGTGGGGGGCACGAAGCGGAGCAGCCAGGCGTGGGTGCGCGGAGCCGAGCTGAGCAGAACGGGAGCTGCCAAGTCCCTTCCTTCCTCCCCTCCGCTTCCCCTCCTCCTCCTCCCCCTGCTTTCCCTCCCGCCTCGGCGACTCCGGAGACCGTTCCCGCCCCGCCCTGCCCGGGCCCCGCCCCCGCCCGGGCCCCGGCCCCGGCCCCGGGCTCCAGACCCCGCCCGGGTCCCCAACCTGCCTTGACCTCTCCTGATCCTGGCCCCGCCCTGGTCCCCGGCTCGGTCCTGACCCAGGTCCTGGACCTCGGCCCCGGCTCCGCCTGCCGCTGTTACTGACTCCGCCCTGACCCCACCCCCAACCCCTCCCGCCTCGGACCCCGGCTCCGCCCCGACCCCGCCCCGACCCCCGGCCCCGCCCCGACCCCCGGCCCGCTCGAACAGGCGGCACCTGGGCTCAGCTAAATCCCCGCCCAGCTCCGCGCAGAGCCCACCCCCATCCCGCACCTGCCGAGCTTTTCCTGAGTTGGGTGCCGGGACCCTGGGGTCGGTTAGGTGACTATAGCCACGCACTTAGAATCCAATTATTTGCTCTGGGCCGCTAGGCCTCACCGCAAACCCCGCAGAAGTGGGGATGGGTCGGACCCAGGAGTTCCGGAAGGCGGAGGATCTGGGCCGAAAGGCGTGTCAGGGCTCTGCAAGGTCACGGCAGATGGGTTTGCCACCCCCTCGGGGCAGAACCAGAGGAAGTGGGTTAGGAGGGTGAGCCGTCTGGGCGCCGTCACTTCCTGGTTGGTGATCCTGGTCAAATTGCTTAACCTCTTTCAACCTCAGTTATCTTGTGGGCAAATCGAGGTGGGATGACGTGCACCCCAACGGGTTTTGTAACGATTAATTGAGATAATGTACATAAAGTGCTGGGCACAGGATGACGCAAAATAGAAGTTAGGATGTCTTTTTTGCTTTGTTTTTGAGTTATTATTTAAACTACTTCTAATAAAGGGTTTCATTTAGTCTTAAGGAGAGGGTGAGCCTGCAGTTTAAGTGAAGGTGTCTCTATTTCCAGGGAGGACAGCTCTGCACTGGGAAAGGTGGGGCCTGCCCTGGAGGTGGGAGAATGGAAGAGGCATCTTTCTCAGGTGCTCTGTCTCTTCCTCAACTATGGAGAAGGTGGGGAGTGGGGAGGGGCAGGAAGTGTGTGGCCAGAATGAGAGGAAGGGACAACCCCCTCTGCAAAGCTAAGGTTGTCAAAGTGGCCTTCAGTGGGAACACCTTCTAACACCCTACCTGCCCACACTCATCCCCCAACCCTCCCACTCCCACCCCCTTTTACGGAGGAGGAAATCGAAGCCCTGAGAGCAGAAGTGGCACAGGCCAGACCAGACCTTCCTTGACTCTGTCCCTAGAGCCTGGCGCAGGGCCTGGCTCAGAGAGGTGCTCAGTTGCAGCCACATTCAGAGAGAGACCGAAGAAACTCTGAGGCAAAATGCTGGGGACCCCAAAGGGAAATCAGAGGTCTGCTCTCCCCTCCCAATACTTCCAGGACCAGCCCAGGACCAGCCCAGGGACAGAGCAGCAGGGTGCTTGTTTCCTCCCACACTGACATATCCACAGCCTGATTCCTCCAGATCCGTTTCACCTAAATCCATCCACACGCCAGACTGAGGTACATGAAAGCTGAAAGGCACTCTCCCTTTGTTTGGGAGTGGAACGGACTTAATGCCTTCCTGATGCTTGAGAGATGAGAGATGTTGCCGATCATCATCATCATCATTGATGCCATTTTGGGGATGCCCACACACAATAAGGCCCTTTTGGATATTATTTCTAGTCTTTACAGCATGTTTTTCCAGATGGCGTCATTTAACAGATGAGAAACCTGAGGTTCAAGAAGAGTTAAGCATTTTGTCCAAAGCCACATAGCTTTTAAGCGGCCAAGATATGACAAATTCAGCCCCAAATCTTCCCACACCCCACTCTCTCTCTTCCCAAGCCTCTGCACCCTATACACTCAGTCATTCAACAAATAACTGATTGGGCCAGGCCTCCTACTGGGCACTGGAGATGCTGTGGTAAATGAGGCCCACATGGCTCCCTGCCTTGAGGGACTACAGTCATTCCACGGAGACCTAGCAAAAGCAAGTAACAACCAACCCCCAGGATGAGTGTTATGAGAGGGGACTCACAGGGAGCTGACAGCACCTATGGCTTGGGGCTGGGAGGGGGCTGGGGGAAGGTAAGTGTCAAGGGGCTGGGCTGGGTCTCCAGCGGGGAAGAGGCCCTGGGAGAACACTGCGGGCTTCCACAGGCTCCTCCCTAGACTGTGAGTTCTGGAGGCCGCCAGCAGGGGGCGCCCATAGCCCAGGCCTGAGTCCCCCCTCAGATGTTTATGTAACTGGGAAAACTGAGGGGAGGAGAGCAAAGCCCTAGGCAGGAGGCGCTTCACACATACAGACAGATGCACGTACCCAGGATAACACAGAGGAGCTTCATACAGAAAGACGTCACACACACAGCCCCCCAACAGAGCGAGGCACAGACACACGTACACACAACACAAGCACCTGCTGCAAGGGATATATGACACAGACTGCAGAGCGCTCCTGTACCCGCCCCTGGCCCATTAAAAAACTACACAGGCTTAACCGCACCTTAGCTGGTGCCTGTGTGGGGGGTGAGCAGGGAAAGGAGTGAGGCAGCCTGGGATTGCAGAGACACGTAGGTGAGGGCTGAAGTAGTGACCATGGGGGTCTGTGTCATCGCTATGCCATCACCAGCTTCCCACTCACCCTGCAGGTACCACCAGGTGTGGGCATACATCAGACACCAGTCCTATGTCTCACATGCTTATTTAATTCATTTCCCCTCAAGATGACATATGTGCAATGCACCAAGGTGGCGCTGAGGTGTCCTCAGTATCGTTAAAGATAATTAGGACCCATGCTCTGCCCTAAAGTAGTTTATAATCTGGCTGAGATGTCACACATTACAGTCACGACCACTGAGATGTGGCTCTCAGAGAGGCGCAAAGACGGGCCCGTCTCCGTATTCCGACCTGTGCCAGGTGCGTAACAAGATCTCATCTAATCTTCACCAGCCATTGTGAGGCTAGTGCTATTATTAGCCCCGTGAGGAAATTGAGGCGGACAGAAGTTAAGGAATGTGTCCAAGGTTAATGGATGAGTTACTGCCCAAACTCGGAGTTGAACCTGGGATTGTCTGGGTGTGGAGGAGCGTGTGCTTCTAGCTCCTGTTAGGAGGCTTCTTAAAGGCAGTTAAACATGGACCCAGCATGTACAAATATACACTCAGAGACAGAGTGACAAACATATCAAAGAAACAAGCACACAGCCCCACCAGATACTAGACATACAGACATACTGGAAACACACATGTAATAGTCAGCTCGCTCACTTCTCAGTGTGGGTGAATCCCAGCCTGGGGAGCTAGGATCACACACAGGAATGGCCTGTGATTTGTGTGTGTCCATAAAGCCTTGACCCATACTATCCTGATGGGCCATGTGTTCCCACCCTCCCAAAAGGAAAATTCTCTCTTCTGACTTGCTGAGAGGCTCAAGCAAAGAGGCAGAGGCAGAGAGAGAGAGAATATCTACCTTCAACCTGACGAGCAACTCATGCAGACTCGCACCGAAACAGAGACGCACACACGGGGACCTGGGAGCACACAAAGATAAACCAACAGACATCACGCACACCCAAACACACTCACAGAACCGCAGAGCCATCCCCATACCCACACACATTCATGGTGGACTCTCTCCCTCCTTCCCCCAGCCAGGCATCTGCACCCCCATGGTGGGCTGTGTCTACTCCCTGAACCCTCCTGCAGCCTGGCTGAGCCCACGCTAAGCCCAAGTCCTCAAACCCCATGCCAAGGGGGCGGCCCAGCTGTTCAAGAATAGAAGAGCCACAGTGCCACTCCTAGCCTTGGCACAACCTGGCCCTGACTCCTGAGGAGGCTCTGCCATTTCTATACCCCGGATCGGTGCCAGCTGCCGCCCACTCCAGAACGCTGCGGATGGATTCCCTCCGAGCAGGAATCCCCTCCTCCTCCCTCCCCTGGTAAGTCCCTTGTTCCTCAGTCCCATAGGGCTGGGTGCCTGGGCGGACCCTTAGATGCTCTCCCATCCCGCTCCTCCACTGCCAGCCAGCTGAGAGGGAGCTGATGGTGCAGACATATGTGTGGGGGGCAGCACGGGGCTGAGGCAACCTCCACTGTGTGATGTCACTTCTTCCCCAATGCCAGCAGCCTGGGGTATGAGAAGGAGAATGATCAAGCGCAGAGGATGGCAGCCGTTTGGCTAAACAGAGGTTTGTGGGCTGTGTGTTGTAGATGAGCCTCAGGGGGCAGGAGGTAGTTATCGCCAGGTGGCTGCCTCTGAGTCACTAAGGCTGCGCAAGAGACAGTTTTGGAAAACGGCTCATTTATGAGTTTGTCCACACCCAGCTCTGAGTGAGGTGAGAAGGAGGTGCCGATGATTGCTAATACTTGCCGGGCTCCTGCTCTGTGCTGGGCACGGTGCTCAGCACTCTGTGCACTCGTTCACTCAGTCCTTGCAACAACCCTGGGGGCCGAGTACCTGTTTGCAGATGGGAGAGAGAGAGAGGCCCAGAGAGCTTAATCACTTACCCAAGGTCACCAGCTACTGAATGGCAGTGCCCAGATTCAAGGCAGGCTGACTCCTGGACTTAAGCTACTAACATTCTTTTTCCTCCTGCTTCCCTAATCTGCTCACACTTATTCATATCACACCTGTGTGTGCCTACACACACACAAGCACACACACAACTGGTGCCTATGCGACCTTTGGAAAGAACTGTCTTTTTGCACTAATATGTCTTCTGCTCCTAGCACACAGTGGGTGTTCAATAAATACTTGTTGAATGAATGAATGCAGTGCTGGAGGCCCAGGAAAAGAGGAATCAATGAGAGAGTTGTGTGTGTGGCAGCATGGGGGGATTTCTTGCACACACACAGACCTCTAGGGCTATGAATGATCTCGAAGGCTCACTTCTAACTCTAGGCTCCCATCCCTGGATGGGGAAAGAGGAATGGAACTGGGGTTCCCAGGGCTCCCTGAGGTGGAAGGGGGTCGTCACTGTCCCTCCAATCAGAACAGAGGACATGGGGGCCAAGAGGAGAGCTGGGGAGAGGGTGCGGGAACTCATGGCCTCTCAGCCATCTTAGCCAAGCTCAGCTCCTGCTTGTCACCATCCCCCATGTTGCGTGCTCTTCCCAGGCCTCCCTCCCAACAGCCCTGCCTCTTCCACTGTCCACACCTGGGCTCTGCAGGAACCCGGCACCCCTTGGCCATCTTGGACATTCCCCTTTTCCCTAGTCCAACTGAAACAAGGGTGGAATTTTTCCAAAGGCTCTCTATTGGGAAAGTAAAGGGAAAACAAAGCCAGAAATAAAGATTACACAAACAAAGAAGCAGATGGGCCAGCGGGGGAGAAAGCGCTCACCGTGGGAGAGAGGGCCAAGAGTCCTGGAGCTGATGTGACCTACCCTTGCTCCCACAGTACCCTGTCCTCTGCCTTGTGATGGCGTTCCCCACTCTGCGTTGTCACTCCACGGCTTGCTGTACCCATCTGCCTCTCCATCTTGGCTGTGAGCTTCTCCAGGCCACCATGGGCCCTTTGAGGCTCTGCCCCATGCCTAGCACAGTGCCTGCAAGGAGGGCAAGCTCCACAGACATTTGCCAAGTAATTGAGCAAGCGAATGAGCAGGTGGGTGAGCGAGAGAGAGTGAAGTCGGGTCCTTTCTTTCTGGTGGCCAGATGGCCTCCACGGTAGGCACTGTTACTCCCTCAGGAGTTTGTCTTACACTTGTCCCTTCCATCCACAGCTGACAGAAAGCTTCTCCTCCTATTTCAGAGCCTAAACCGTCCAGCCCTCTGGAAACAACCTAGGCTGGCTTCCCGCACGACCTGGGAAGGGCTGAGTTCTGTCTTCTGTGGAGGGAAGGGTGCTGGAGATCTCATTCCCCTCAAAAAGAAATTGTGGTTCCAAGGCCAGGATGTTGAAAAGCAAGAGCAGAAAATAAGAGTTAAGATGCATTGAGCATTTGAATGTTCAAAACAGCCCTGTAAGTTAGATCTGTTAAGGAAACCGAAGCTCAGAGAAGCTAAAAATTTGTGCAGTGAGTGGTCCATCTAGGATTTCTTATCCAGGCATTCTGACTCCACAGCAGTTCTTGACCGTGTAGCCATGCTGCCACAGTATAGGACAAACCACCATCCTCAGGAGGAGCTGGTGTCCCGGGGAATGACAAGGGTGCAGGTCCAGCCAGCTGGCAGGACAGGGTGATGGGGAATCCAGGCAAGTGGGACTGCCCACTCCAGCTGGGCACTGAGGCACCAAGCGTTGGCACTGAGGATGCCCACTCCAGGACTAGCTGTCCCTGAGGAAGGGGACTGGACAGAAAAAATCCTAAAAATTAGGGGATGAGGTGGCTTACCAATCAGGAGCTCAGGTGTGTGAAATAAAGCTTCTGCGCTCCCAACTAAATCAAAAACTCTGGGGCTGGCATTCAGAACCAGACAGCACAGCTTTGAGTGGACCTGGGTTTACCAGCTGTGTAGCCTGCATCTCGTTACTAACTTTCTCTAGCCCTAGTTTCATTGTGTGTAAAATGAGAATTATTAAAGTATTGACCTCATTGTTTTTTGAAGATGGTTGTGAAGATGAAATGAGAATGTGTACATCTCGGTGCCTCGCTGTGATCAAAGCTGGGGTGCCTGGTGGAGCAGAACCGGCGGCAAAGGAGAGGCCAGGAGGTTCTTCTAAGTGGCTCGTGTCTGTCCCCTTGTTCCCACCCCTCTGCTCCCGCTGTCTTTTTTCTCCTTCCACTTCCTACAATCCTCTTGGAAAAAGGTGACCTACCCCCGTGCCTCAGCTTCCCCATCACACTCTCCTTTACCCTTCACAGTGTTATTTCCAAACTCTACCCTCTAGAGAAATGGTTTGCTCCAAGATCACATCAGTGACCTCTGAGCTGACCACAGGCGACCAGCTTTCATTTCCCTGTGGCCTCTCTGCAGCATCGGAACTGTTAGCTTCTTGCCACTTGAAACTTCTTCCTCTCTCGGCTTCCAGGCCCCTTTATTTGGTCTACTTCCCTCATCTCTCTGGCTCACCTACTTCCCCATCTTCTGACTCCTCTGTCTCTCCCCTGGGTGTTACCCAAGGTTCTGTCCAAGCCCCCTGCACTCTCCTCTGCTCTCCCGGTACAGCGGTCACCTCTGTGCTGGTGACATCCACAGCCCGTCCTCTCTTCCAAGCTCCAGTCTGCACTTCATCGCCCACTGATCACCCTCAGCTGGAAACTCTGCCAATAGCACCTCAAACGTAACGTGCCCCAGAGCGAACGTGTGACTTCTCTCCCGAACAATCTCCTTTCTTCCATACCCTTATTTTACTTAACTTTGCACCAAAACCCACCCCGCATCTCCAACTCCTTCCTCCCTCACCCTGACATAACATCAGTTGCCAAATCGTTTTTTTTTTTGATTGGCACCTGAGCTAACAACTGTTGCCAATCTTCTTTTTTTTTTTCTCCCCAAATCCCCCAAGTATATAGTTGCATATTTTAGTTGTGGGTCCTTCTAGTTGTGGCATGTGGGATGCCGCCTCACCATGGCCTGATGAGCGGTGCCATGTCTGCGCCCAGGATCCAAACCAGCAAAACCCTGGGCCGCCACAGTGGAGCGCGTGAACTTAACCACTCGGCCACGGGCCAGCCCTGCCAAATCTTGAAAGTCTACCTCCCAAAGGTCTTTCTCATATCTGTCCCTATCTCCTCATCGTCATTGCCACTACCTTGTTCCAGACCGTCATCACCTCTTGGCTAAATTATTGCCACAACCTCCTACCTGTCTCTCTCTTCCAGTCCAACACCGCTGCCAAGGTACACACATACCCTGTAATCAAATGAGCCATCCTAGAGCACAGTTTTAATGAGATTACTCCCCTGCTCAAAAAGTTGAAAGGGCTCCATATGGCTTATAGCAATATTTCCCAAACTTGCTTGGTGGTAAAAATACAGACTCCCACTCCCCACCCCTGCCCTCATGTATCAGAATTTCTGAAAGATGTGCCTGCTCTTCTGTATATTTAACAAACACTCCAGGTGATTTTGATCATCAGAGCCTTTTAGGAAACACTGGCATTTAGAATGGCACTTAGTCTGGCATTCAAGGCCCTTCCACGACATGGCTCCAACACCCATTTCCAGTATTGGCTCCCATGTTTCTTCTCTATGCACTGGGTGCTCTAGGCCTCTGTGCCTGTTCCCACATTGTTCCCCCTGCCTGGAAAGTCCTCTCTTTGGCTCTCTGAGCCATATCCTACTTACCTGTCAACGCCCAACTAGAATGCCACCTCTTCCTGGAAGACCTCCTAATTCTTCCGGGGGAGAACCATCTCCCCCTTCTCCGAGCTCCCCCCGCCCTCTAAATGCAGTGGTGTGCAGCAGCGGCGCTGTTCCTTCCCCTTATCTTCTGGGACACTCCTTACTCTCACCATTGCAGCCTGGGAGTTTCTGCACATTGTGCTCCCGGAGACAAGAACCCAGAGCAGATCCCACTCTGTGCCCTTGCAGCACGGAAGTTACATGTGCAGGTTCTGGAACTGAACTGCCTGGGTTTGCATCCCAGCTCCCCTGCTTGCTAGGCTTCTCCGGATCTTTGTGTCTCGGGTTCCCCATCTATAAAATAGACTTGTTGTGAGGACTGAACTAAGTAACGCGTGGAAAGTGCTAAAGTGCTTGGCATGGTGCCTCATTAACTGTTGGGGACAATCTGGCTCAATAGTTCCGAACCCTGCCTGCACACTGAACCATCTGGGAGGTTTTAAAAGATTCTGATGCCTGGGTCCCACCTCAGACCAATTAAAACATGATCCCTCGGGGTGAGGCCCAGGTCTGGGACTTAGATATACAGTGAGGGATGAGAACCCCTGCCAGCCCACCCCCTGACTTTATTGATGAGACATAAAGGACTTACTCGAGTTCGCACAGCTAGTCAATGGTAGAGTGAGTCCTGTATGCAAGCCCGTGCCCTCCCTCCAGCCCAGCCCAGAGCCATTCTAGTCCTCCGTGGCCCAGCCTTTCTCCTGGCATCCCCCAAGTGGGACACAGAGCCCAGGCCCATCCCATCTCACTCTGCAGAAATGGAGGTAAAGTGAGGGGAGCTCGAGGAAATGAGGAGGAGTCCCCCAGGGCTAGGAGCTGGCCTTGGGGGGCGGGGCGAGGTCAAGGGATGGGAAGGGTTTTGGCGACTAAATGGCATGAGATTTTGACAAGAGGACCATGAGGGTGGGAGCCTTGTTTGCCTTGGTTGTAACAGTTTCTCCAGTACCCTGCACAGAATCCAGCCCACAGTAAGTGCCAACAAATGCCAGTAGGATGTCTGAATGATGCAATGGCTTGAAAATGAGCAGGTGCTATTGACTGGGTCAGCCAGGGGGGCACTCACATTCCCCAAGGGGCAGTGCTGAGAACACCCAGACAGGAGCACGAGAGTGAAAGGATCCTGGACTTGCAGGGAAACTGAGGCACAGAGGAGGCCGAGCTCCCTGAAGTCCCAAGGAGAACTCGTGATGTGGGAGCAAGGCTGTGGCCCTGTGTGCCAGATGTTTGCAGGGCATCCTGTCCTAGCCGGGCGTCGGGAACACCAAAGGGAGGAGGCAGATAAACAGAGCTATAACCTGGGCCAAGAGGAGGGGGCCTGGTAAGGGAAGAAGGAGGTAGGACGGAGGAGGCTGGGGGCTGAGCTGGGCTGCCTCTTGATAGGGGGAACAGGGAGGCGGGTGCTCCGGGCCAGTGTCTGGGTCAGATCTCCGGCCAAAGCAAACCTGCCTCAGGGGGCTGGGGGGCCGCTCCCTCCCTGCCGGATGGAATCAAAGGCAAACAGGAACCCTAGAGGGCCCAGCTGTGACCCCTGCCCCCCACACTCAGCAAGGCCCATTAACCCCCTCCTCCCCGTTGCCCCTAACATACTTCTCCCAGCCCAACGAATCTCTGGCAACACACTCATCTGGTATTTGCTGATCAAATGCCAGCCAGGCAATGTCAGGGGTCTCCAGCCTCCCCCCCAGCATTGTCCGCCTCCCCAAAAAGATATCCAGACCCTGTCCCACCTCTCTTAGGGGCTCTCTGTAAGAAACCAGGGTGGTCTCTGCCCAAACCCTGAGCCTTTCCTTGCTTCTATGCCAACAGTCAATTGGATCAGACTCATTTCTGTGTGT
Organism: Equus asinus; assembly: GCF_041296235.1. Lineage (NCBI taxonomy): Eukaryota > Metazoa > Chordata > Mammalia > Perissodactyla > Equidae > Equus > Equus asinus. The sequence goes on from NC_091814.1 coordinate 22,621,209, forward strand.
CATACCAGTAAACAGAGCAGGAGTACCTGTCCCCTCAGGTCTCCTTCTGAAGCCAGGTCTTCAACTGGGGGTTCTCGCACAGATACAACTGTAGGAAATTTCTCCTCTTCACCTGAGCTGAGCCATGAGCTGAGCCATGAGCTGAGGGGAAAGTCGCCTGGAATTTGAGGATCATCAGCGCTGCAAAGGGACCTCAGAGATTTTCTAGCTCTGCTTCTCATTACTCAGATGAAGATGCCAAGGCCAGAGTGGGGACGTCTCCTGTCCAAGGTCACACAGCTGGTTAGTGGCCCCACTAGGACCATCCTCAGCTGGCCTGACTTGCAGGCATGCGCCCCTTGCATTAGACCACAGTGGGGACAGCAGGTGGGGAGACAGAGGCACGGAACAGCCCTGGGCCATCGTGCTTAGGAAGGAGGGTTGACATGGGCCCCTTGGCCACACCGTTGATCCTTTCCTTTTGCTCCCTCGGACTTGCACCTGCGTGTCTAGGTACAACAGGAGCGTGCAGCAATCCAAACCCAGAGAGCAGTAAAGGGGCCAGAAATCGGCGGGATTGGAGCAGATGCAGAACGATCGAGGAAAATTCTTTGGGGTGCTCTTTTCTCCTCTCCATTTTCTGAATTCTTTATAATGTGGTTTTAACCAATAAAAAGAATACTCTGGGGGAAAGATTAAAGATAATAGAAGCCAGGAGAGACAGAGGAAGTGGTTTTCAGAATCTATTTTGAGTAGATTGAAAAGAAAGACCAGAAAGAAAATAGAGGAGCAGACGTCAAGGGAGAGATGGAGAGAAAATCTGACACTGGCCTTGTGGTCCAGTGGGGAAACTGAGGCAGCAGCAGGACATGGACAGCCACACTGCAGCTCCCAGCCTACCTTCCCACCACAAGGTCACTACAACCTGCGGGCAGTGGGAAGAGGCACCTTTCTTGGATACCTGTCATGGCCACCCCAGGCCTTCCCAGGCTCCCTGTCCATCCTGTCACTCCAACACAGCCTCCCTTGGAAGGAGAAAATTTTCACTCACTCCCTCAGAAGGCATCAGATGCCTGGCAGTGGTGACAACGATCACAGGCCCTGAAGAAGAAGGGAAAAGGAGAGGAGCAGAGAATGGAAGAGGGGAGAGAAGGAGAGATCGCCCAGAGAGGGCTGGCAGCAGGAAGGGAGGAAGAGAGGGAGCAGGGCTGGTGAGCTGGACCCAGATGGGGCCTGGGGCAGAGAAGTGGGATGAGGGGGCAGGAGGAGGGACAGTGGGGGGTGATAGAGCACAGCGCTTCCTTCCCTCCCACTCTCCCTCCCTCTCTCTCTTTCCTGATCTTGAAACAACCTTCAAATCTGGGCTGGAAGCCCCAGGAGGCCAGTCACTTAGGAAACAAAACTGTTTCTTGGAGACCTTGAAAACCCATCTGCAGCTGAGCGGCATCCCCACCCCCTCCCTCGTGCTCACACATATTCTCCCATGGACTCTCACGTACACCCACCCCGGGGCTGGCCACAGGCACGCACACGTGCTCACGCGCACACACACTGGCACACACACCAGTATACTAATGCACTAGGGGATACGAATAACTGATTTTTAATAGATTGACCACAGGTCCAAATGAGTGTTGCCCTCTCCTGCCTGGGGGAGCTCCTCCTTTGGAGTCACCATTTGGGACCTTCACACCATCTCTTCCTCACACACAGGATCCCACACAATCACGTCCCCAAAGTCATAGGTAGCACACGTGTGCATTCACACACGCATACACAGATAAATATACATTTCTCCGTCTCTCTCTGACCCTCTCTTGGTGTCTCTCTCTCTTTCACAAACACACACACACACACACACACACACACACCCCTACCTCCCAGATCTTCCCATACCAACTAAACATTTGATTCAAGACCACCCATCCTGCCCTTTGTTGATCCCCTTTCTGACCTATGAATTTCTCTCAAACCCATCCCCCAGCCCAGTCACCCTGGCCTTCCCACCTCCTACTGTCAAGTCTTTCTTACTCTCTGCTTTGTTCCTCTTACTCCAAGGGCCTTGATCCAAGCTGGTACCACTGGCTGTGTTCAAAGGAAGCAGTAGTCCTGCCCAGGTCCCTCAGATCAAAGGACCTGGTGGCTACACCCGTTGATGTCCTGAAATCTGAGGTCCATGATGGAGGAGAAGGAGGTAGACTCCCAGAGACTCCACACTGGCCTGGGCAGAGAGGTGGTCAGTGAGGCATGGGTGAGGAAGGGCCCTTAGTGTCCTGTCTACCCTGTCTTTTTTCCGAGCCCCCAGTGTGCGAGCAGTGGTGCTCTGGGGGCTGTGTGCTAACCCCAGCACAGGGCATGGCAGGGAGCCCCCGCCAGGCCGTATGGGCAGAGGAAGGGCACAGTCCTTTCCGGTACTGGGCTTGGCTACAGGGACCAGAGCCAGGGCCTTGAAAGGACTGGGCAGTACTGGGAGGTGCCAGCAGGGGTGAGAGTGGGGGAGTAAAAACTGTGAGAATGCAGTGCCTGAAGTCTACATGCCTTCGAGTTCTGAGGCTGGTTTTCTCTTCTATCTCACCTTGTGTCCTGGACAGGACCGGGCAGAAGATAACCCAGGGGTCCACCCTGGGAACCTAAGGAACAGCGCTTCCTAAACCCTGCGTCATGCTCTTGTCCACCCCGAGCCCAGGACGAGGCTGCCCTTTAGCTGCCCCAGTGTTGAATGACCCAGCCACCTGTGGGCCACTCTTCTACTGACTTCTCCCCTCAGCAGTCTCTCCTGACATCTGCCCACAAGCCTTCTTGCTACGTCTTCAGCTACTTCTCTCGTACTCTCTCCTCTACACACAGGGGCTTAGACTGGGATCTCTTTCCCCTCTGGTTCCTCCCACTGAAGTGTCGGTGGAGAGAAGGTATCTGCTCCATCCTACTCACCCACCAGCTTAGCCCAGGAGAAGTGGGGAAGCAGGATGCCACCTTCCCGATCCCTGTAATGGAAAATCCCAAGTGCAGGCGCAGAGGGGGCCAGTTATTTGGGGAATTCAGACATGAGCCCTGTGCCCAGAGAGTGGATTTGCTGGAAGAGAGGTTGATAATCCCTCAGTAGGGAGTTCCCTCTGAGGCCTGGGAGGGAACCAGTCCAGCCAGTGGGCAACTTGTGTCTCAGGACTCAGGGCCCCATCCCCTCCCTCCTTTCCTCCTCACTTCCTTTGGGCTCAGGGTGCTCAGACCTGCCCCAATCCACTGGCTTCCCTCCACTCCATCTCTGTGCCCAGAGAAATGGGGACACTCCAGGAGAATCCTGTCCTCTGATGGCTCCCAGGAGAAGGCAGGGACAGGATCTTTTTCTTCTCTCTCTGCCCTTCTGCTTTCCCTCTTCCTCCCTCTGCCTCTCATTCTTTGGCTGTTTCATCAAAGGAGCAGCAACAAGACCCCGAATCATCAAGCCTTGTCCCAGGTTATCTCCTCTACCCTTGTTTCCAGCTGGTACAAAGTTAAAGACACTCCCAGTAGAGGTGAGGCCCCCTCCCCACTCCCGGGCACTTCATGGCAGAGAGGCCTCTTGTGTGTCTAACCTCGGTCTTGCATGCTGCAGCTTTGCCTTCCTTCCCCTACTGAAGAAGGAAGCAGTTGCCCCCCTTTCTAGTTCATGGGTCTGGTACCTGTCATGATATTGACCTCTGTATACCTCTCAGAAACTCTGTATTTTTCTCTCTTTTAGCTTCTCCCCATTCCACTCGCCAACCCCAGGCATAGATTGAACCTAGAGCTCTTCAACAGTGACAAAGGGAGTGGCATATTCAATCCATAAACAAGGGGTAAACCAAACCCAGAGATATTATCATGGATCTCTGCTGGGCTGGGTCCAGGGCTGTCTCCTCTACACCCGGCCTGCCCACCCCCAGCCACCTCCCTGGCCCCAGGAGTCTTGATTCTCCTCTCACACTTTGGAAAGCCTACATCCAGAGGGCTTGGGGAGACCCTCTGCCCTCCATCTCGACTTCAGCTTCCTCTAGAGCCAATTTGGCTCTCACCAAGGCCCCTTCTGAGGTGCCTCATTCACAAGGGCTGGCCTAGGCTCCAGCACTAACTACTGCTTCCAGCTTTGGGGTCCCCGCAACCTCAACAGTAGAGGGAACAGTCTGTTTCTTTCTCTGGGAAGTTGGATGTAGACTCAGAAGAGGGACATTCCGGTTCTGTTTTATCAGTTCCAATTGTTTAATCTCCCTAGGCCTCAGTTTCCCCATCAGGGAAATAAGAAGAGTCGGATCACATGGCCTCTGGCATCCCAGGATGCTGAGGGACTGCTCCCTCTCCACTTGCCCCTAAGGGGCACATTCCCTCTTTCCCCTCTCCCTCACTGCCTCGCCTCCCTCAGTAGGGGTTGCCGCAGGCCAGGGAGAGGGTGAAGGGAGCCAAGGGGGAGCACAGAGTGGGACAAACAGACCTCCATCAGTCAGTTGCTTAAGGGGCGGGAGGGGAGGAGTCCTCAGGGATCCTGTTTCAACAAACGTTTCTTTCCCGCGGAGGGGAAGGCGGGGGAGAGGGGGAGAGGGACCTATTTAAAGCTACCCTGTTGCTCGCCGTCTCTGTCTGTTTGCCGGGGTCTCTGGCTGTCCCAGAACGGCAGTGTGAGCTTGGGATCCTTCTGGTGACCTCTTCAGTCTAGGTCCCCTCAGCCACTCTACGCCAAGATGGGCCGTGGGGTGAGTATTCCCAAAGAGCAGGAGTCGCTCTGTAGGGAGGAGCAGGGCTCTCTGGAGAGTGAGGGAGGCTAGAGTGAAAGGATGAGATGGGGATGGCATGTGGAGGGAGGGGCAGAGGGAAGCTGACCGAGTTGGGTAGTTTGAATTTGGAAACAGTCTCCAAGCTACAAATGCAGCCCAGACTCACTGTGCTCACAGGACCAAGTGTTCTCCTCTTCATCAGCTGCCCCCCAGTATCAGCCGCACAGCCCACCACACACATCCCTCCAGCTCTCCCTCCACTCCACCCGGCATCTCTATCAGGGTTCCTCCCTGCCATCTCCCAGCACAGTCCTCCTCTCTCACCGTATCTCCTGAAGGGATATTTGGCACCGTTAATCCTCCCCTCCTTTGCCACCCCTTGAAAATGCCCATTCCTCTGGGAGTCCCAGCCAGAGAGGATGGGTGTCCAATTTGAAGTTGGAGAGGGGCAGGGGAGCATCCGTTCCAGCCACCAGCTCCAGGGGCCCTGAGTTCCCAGGACAGCTGCGAGAGGTGTGGGGAGGAAGAGAGATGGGCCCCCAGCACCCCTCCGGATGTTCCGGGCAGCACTGTCCTCGGGCTCCGGGCCATCGGCTTTGAGGACTTTCCCAGAGGCTGGTGAGAGCTGCCTGCACCCCCCTCGATCCACCAGCGCCCGTGGCATTCTGCAGCACCAAATATGCCAAGGGGAAGATTAACAACCACGGAGGCGAGGCAGCGGGCAGGGACAGGGCTTTGAATTCTTGGAAATGAAATTTCCATATGGAGAAAAGTGATCCAATCCCCTGACAGACTGTGCCGAGCTGCTTTCCTTTTGTGGAAGGCTGGCAGAAGAGGGCAGGGAGGAACAGGGCCTGCTGAGCAATGGGAGGGTGCTGCGGAAAGAGGGTGCCTGTGGGGACCTGGGGGCAGTTTCTGGGCCCAGGAGGGGTCAGGTAAGGACATGTTATTGCACTGAGTTTAGCAGCTGGGAAAACTCCGAGCTTGGACACCAGGGTTCCTGAGCTAGGGTAGGAGCTATAAATAGAACCGTGTGTGTGTGTGTGTGTGTGTGTGTGTGCGTGCGCGCACGACCCATGGGTTCTCCATAGGCTGGAGTTGATACAGATACCCATGGATGAGCACCTGTGTTTGTGTCTCAGCAGAGACATTTGCGAACCTACAGGCCTTCCGGCATGCGTGAGCATGGATGCCAGTCTGTGCCAGTGTGTGAGGGTCTGTGAGGAGTGTCTCTGAGGTGTGGCCTTCACAGAGGAAGAGGCCACAACCGTGGGAAGATACACCTTCAGCTGCTCCTTGACATCTTTTGTTCCCCCAGGGAAAGGGAGTCCCCGGCTGAGGAGCAGGACCTCTGAGGAGAGGCCAGGCTGACCCTCCACTCCCCACCTCCACCTTAGAACAGGGGGGACCCAGCTCAAGAGGTCCTGTTTGGGAAGCGATTTGACTTTGACTTCTTCCAGGACCCCAGCGGTCTCGGGTCTGGGCTTCTCCCCCAGTTTCCCTGAATTCCCCATCACCTCCCCATCACAGTCAGGGAGCAGATCTGGTTCAGTGTGGACCAAGAGGATGGGTGAAGTGGGGGAATTTGGGGCTGGAGCTTGGAGTTGAACCTACAAGAAGACCCCTGAAGAGGGAAATCCCACCCCCTACCCGTCTCCCCCTTCTAAGACTCTTTTTGCCTCCTACCTCTTTCTCCCTGCATCATCTCTCCAGGGCAAGGCCTAACTGTCACCCTATGTGTGGCCATGAAGGGCAGCGTGGGAGTTGGGGGAAGGGATGAAACTGGTGGGCGGGAGCCCAGCCCGCTCCAGCTGCCACCAAGAGACTGCAGTGCGGGGAGTGGTGGCTGATTTCCAGCTGCCCCCACTCTGTCCCAGCCTCTGGCTTTCTCAGAAAGAACTCTCTGTTCTCCTTTAGCATTCAAGACCCAGAGAGGGGGACTTGTGGTTGGGAGAGGGAGGAGTGGAGGGGGGGTCCTTGCTTCCTCTCTTTCTTTCTTGCCTGGGCAGCCTGCTGGCCCCAAATCTCTGCAGGCTCCTGGCTGCAGAGCCTGAGATCCTTGCCAGGACAGGAGGAGGGGGCAGGGGCAGTGTGTCCCAAGTCCTGCCCCTGCCTGCAGAATAGGGTGGGGGCTTAGGAAAGGGGCGCTGCCTGGCGCTGCTGAGCTCAGCCACCGGTCAACATGCCAAGAGTATGTGGGCTGGCAATTTTTAAAAACCGTGCCTTTGATTCTAATTTTCACAAACTTTATTTCACATCAGAATGGACAGAAATTCTCTGGGCTCTGCTCCTTTGCCCCCAGCCGCAGCCCCCTCCTCTGCACGTACCCAGACCTGTGCCTGCCCCTGAAGGTCTGGAGGCTCACACTGAGGCTTGCCCAGCCTGATCTCTTCCCTCTTGTCCCTTCATTCCTTTTCATCAATTTCTCAGCCCTGCCCCACCATGGACAGAACCCAAAGCCTTAGGGCTGTGACTCCAAAGCATTTCAATTCATTCAATTGAATGAACGCCCTTAAGTCACCTGGGGAGGGGAGAGGTAGCTGCTTCAGTCTCCCCAGGATGATCAGCCTTTGGAAGCCAAAATGACACTTGATTCGTAGATGCTTCATATGGAAACAAATGCAAGATTCACTCATCACTTTTGCTGAGAAGATCATTTCTGAGCAACATAGCCTCCAAAAGCTCATATCCTTTTAGCTCATTAGTGTCTACGGGACATCAATGTCCACCTCCCACTGCATCTCCCCCCCACTGCCTCCCCCCAATTCCTGATTTCACTTGTCAGACCAAGGCAGCTCTACATTCCTGGGATTGCTCCCGACTCTGTGATGGGAAAACTAATGCGTTATCCCAGAGCACAGAGAATTTTTGGTGCAGTGAAACTACTCTGTAGGATACTATAATGGTGGAAACATGTCGTTGTATATTTGTTCAAACCCATAGAATGGACAACACGTAGAGTAACCCCTAATGTAAACTGTGGGCTTTGGGTGACAATGATGTATCAATGTAGGTTCATCGATTGCAAAAAATATACCGCTGTGGTGGGGGATGTGGATAGTGGGGGAGACTGTGTGTGCAGGGGCAGGGGTATATGAGAACTCTGTACTTTCTGCTCAATTTTGCTGTGAACCTAAAACTGCTCTACAAGAAAGGTCTACTTTAGAAAAAAATGCCATCATCCTGCAAAAAAGGGCAAGCACCTTGACTGTAGATCCCACCCAGGTATCCCCTCTTTGTGAAAAGAAATGACACCCTGAAAACCTAGCACAGCCCTTAGGACCCAGTGGAGAAATGGAGGCGTGGGACAGAAACTGAGCAGCGCTCTCTAACAAGGGCAGCACTTCCTGAGGGAAGTGGGAGGAAAGTGGATTGGGGAGGAAGAGGGAGGGAGAAGGCCCTTGTCATGGCCACCCCAGGCTTTCCCCAGCCCCCCTCCTATCCTATCACCCCAAGACAGCCTCCCCTTGGAAGGAGAAATTCCCCACCCTCTGCCCCAGAAGCTCCCTGTGAGACTCTGGAAGGCTGGAGGTGGTAAAGAGACCACAAGCCCTGAAGAGGAAGGGAAATATGGCGGCCTCATGAGTTAAGTGTTCACCTGATTTTATCAGAGGACCTAGGAATGCCTGGACCTAAGAGTTACATGCATTTTAGTTTTAGATTTATTCTCAGAGACAACTTCTTATATTTTGGACAAAAGGGGCCCAGTTCCCTTCTCACCCAACTGTGCTTTGGGGCCTCAAGTCCTGTCAATTGCCTTTTGCCTGGTAGTGGGCAGGGCGGCCCAGCAGGATGGAGAGGGCTGCCAGCATGCTCTCTGTGCCTATTCCCTGGACATGCTCTGACCCTCCAACTGTGGACCTTTCCCAGTCATGACCCCTGCTCATTCCATTTCCACACTCCACCACCAGACCCTTCAGCTCCCCATCCTCCAGACACTTCCCTGCCCTGACCCCTGGCTCCGCAAAGACTCTGACTCTCCCAAATTCCGAACTGTCTCTACTCCTCTCTAAGTAAAGCAGCCATGGTGTCGGGACAAGGACAGTCCTACAGGCTGCTTCTGCTTCCTCAAACCACCCCCACAACCCTGTCCACTCCCTTCCAGAATTCTAAATAGCATGGAATGGTGCTTTTTAAAGTTTTTGTTTATTTTGTTTTGTATTTAGCAGCAGCATTCTTTCAACAAATGAAATCTTAGCAGAAGCCCAACTACTAAACAGCTAAGAGTGGGCTCCTGAGTCCAGAGCCCTCAGCCTTCCCTGACGTTTACACATACAGCCCATGGCTGTGCTAATAGTTTGCAAACTGAAGGGCTGGGGTCCCCTCCACCCTCCACTCCCCTTTCCTCCCCTGGGACGATCACTGCCTTTGAGTCCACTGGCCCCCGCTCCCAATGCCTGGGCTGCTGGACTGTCCAGTGGGAAGAGAAGCTCCAGCCTCTGTCGTCTCTGACTCTCTGGGCCCTCCCTTCCTCCTGCAGGCTGGCCGAGAGTACTCGCCTGCAGCCACCACTGCGGAGAATGGGGGCGGCAAGAAGAAACAGAAGGAGAAGGAGCTGGATGAGCTGAAGAAGGAGGTGGCCATGGTGAGGCCCACAGCCTGCCCACCCGGGCCACAGGAAAGGGGCCCCGTCCTGGGACAGCTGCTCTGTCAGCCCAGTGTACTCAGAGAAGCTCGTGCCCAGCCCGCCTGTGCTCCTTGCCTCACCCCTGTGCCCCTCAGTGCCCTCACGTGCATTCTAGACACACGCGCTCAGCCTCCTTCCCCAAAGTAACTCGATTTCCCTTCTCCAGGATGACCACAAGCTGTCCTTGGATGAGCTGGGCCGCAAATACCAAGTGGACCTGTCTAAGGTGAGTGGGGGGGCTTCTAGGGCGGGCACCAAAGAGGTGAGAGAACCATGCAGCCTCAGGGTGGGAGGAGCTTAGAACTGTAATCCAACCCTCTATACAGATGAGGAAACTGAGGCCCAGAGACAAGTGACTAGTTCGTGACAGAGCCAGAACCAGAACCCAGATGCCTTGCTTCCTAGTCCTTAGCTCTTTTCCAGTGGATCTGGAAGCCAGGACTCCTCAGAACCCAGACCCCAGAGGGCCTCCAGGCAGCCAGCTTCCTCTACCCCAGGCTCTATTGTCAGCTCTGGGGATCCAGAGATGGATAAGACCCACAAAGTCCTTGCCTTGTGGAACTCATGGTCTACTGAGGTGACACACAGTAAATAGGTATCACTGCCAGACAATGAAAAGTGTCCTTAAGGAAAACAAATTAAGGTAAAGGAATGGGACATGGAATTTTCAAAAGGGCAGTCAGGGAAGGCCTGCAGGAGGAGGTGTGCACCACTACATTTTTGGTGTATGATTTTTTTTTACTTTTCAAAATTATGAGCCTGGCAATCCAATTGTGCCACTTACTATTTATGTGACCTTTTGATTCTCCTCTCTCTCTCTGAGTCTCCTTGCTTTAATAAGCAGGTCTACAACACCTATCTCACAGGGCTATTGTAAGGATTAGAGAAATGCATATAAAGCATCTGTCACAGTGCTGCATACAGAGCAGGGCCCCAACATATTACCATAATCATAGTAACAGGTCACCTCGCTACGTAGGACTCTGCTTGAATCCCTGGTAAGGGGGACTCTGAAGGAAGAGAGACATGGGGAGGAAAAAATGAGATGTCTTTCCAGAGAGCCTTATCCAGGCTGCCTCCAGAGGAGATATTGTGGCCCTAACCAAAACATGTCTCAATCCAAGGATGACCAGAGGTGGGGCCACAGTCAAAAATCCTTCTCAGCCTTTAAGGCTTCCAACACCCGTTGCAAATGCCACCTCCTCCGTGTGGCCTCTCCTGATCAACCCCCACCCCTCCCAACCAGGCTGGATTTTTCTCTCCACTGGACATTTTTCCCCTGCCAAGGAGCTGGTGGGAGGTGCTGAGGGCCCAGGTTGGTTCTGGATGCCTCCTCCCACAATTCTCCTTACCTCTCTCAGGGCCTCACCAACCAGAGGGCCCAGGACATTCTGGCTCGGGATGGGCCCAATGCCCTCACTCCACCTCCAACAACCCCTGAGTGGGTCAAGTTCTGTCGCCAGCTTTTCGGGGGCTTCTCCATCCTGCTGTGGATTGGGGCCATCCTCTGCTTCCTGGCCTACGGCATCCAGGCTGCCATGGAAGATGAACCATCCAATGATAATGTGAGCCGGGCACGCCTGACCCCTGGACCAGCCCATGCCTCTGTCTTCCAACCCCGAATCTCCAAAACAGTTGGGGGGACAGAGGGCAAGACCCTCACATCACAGTCCCACAGGCCCCTCTGCTCTTTAGGCTGAAAAGGGGTGAGGTTTCTATACATATCTCTAAACACCTCCAACACACACACACACACACACACACAAAATCATTAACAAATGAGACAGCCCCTACTTTCTTTCACATTTAAGTAGACTTGTCTGCATCCCTGGGTCTTCACCCCCTAGAGAAAGTCCTAGTCCTGGGAACTTCCTGAGACTTTCCTGTCCCTTCCAGTCTTGGGAGGCTGGGGATTGGAAGACTGAGGGAGAGGTTGGAGAGAAGGACGTTCCTCTACCATTTGCACTCCCAGTCACAGATAAAGGTGGCATTGAATGCTCATCCCGGGTGGCTGCTGCCCTTCTGGGGTTGGGAGAAGGGCAGATCCCTCAAACTCTTTCTCCTTACCAGCTCTATCTCGGTGTGGTGCTGGCAGCTGTGGTCATTGTCACTGGCTGCTTCTCCTACTACCAGGAGGCCAAGAGCTCCAAGATCATGGATTCCTTCAAGAACATGGTGCCTCAGGTAGATGGTCCAGCTGGACTCCAGGCTGGGGCATAAGGTTTCTGGGAGATTCCAGCTCATCCACTCTCAATTCCTTGTGCTCTGAGATGGAGGCTTAGGCAGAAAATACCCTCCAGCTCTCCACACCGGGATCTAGTTTTATTGCTAAGGGTGCAAGGTTTCTCCTCCTCCTTGGTGGGGTTGGAGGAGAGGTGGGAGACCAGCAGGAGGGGAAGGTAGGAGTAGAGATAAGCACTTCACGACATGCCCGTGGCCTCCCCGCAGCAAGCCCTTGTGGTGCGGGAAGGAGAGAAGATGCAGATCAATGCGGAGGAGGTGGTGGTGGGAGACCTGGTGGAGGTGAAGGGTGGAGACCGCGTGCCTGCTGACCTCCGGATCATCTCTTCTCATGGCTGTAAGGTGAGGAGGCGACCTTAGAGCAACTGGCTGGGTCTAAGAATCAGTTTGCATAGAGCTCAGAGGGACCCAGTTAGAGGTTTAAAGGTTAGGAGATCCAGGTGCAAATGCCAACACCTGTCCCCTACCGCTCAGCTGAACCTTGTCTCACATACAGCGCTTATGCATTGTCTCCTGGTATCTAGGTGTTATGAATGCCCTGTGCCCTGGGTATTTCTTTGATATCCACTTTATAGCAATCTTGTATTGAGGAACAATTATATGTCAGATGCTTTGTATACATAAACACATGCTATCTAATTTAACTCTGCAAGAATGGTGTAATCAGGAAGGGCTGTTGCATGTGGTCACACAAGTTGTGCCATGCACAGCCCTAGGAAGTGCCCTTTTCATAGACTACAATGTTAGGGGTGCCCCCTGTAGTTGTGCGATGCAGAGATTCTGGTTACATTCTCCATTTTACAGATGAGTAAGTGGAGGCTCTGCTGGCTAAGTAACTAGCCCAAGGTCACATAAGAAGTCAGTGAGAGCCAGAATTCCACGCCAGAGCAGGGACAATAGCTGAGTAATGCTATAACTATGCGATGAGGGTGAGTGTAATTTTGTCTCTCGAGTCATGGAGAATGAGAGTGGTTGGAGTCAGGAGACAGCTGTGTTTGCACCAGTGTGTCTGCCAGGCTGCTGACTAAACACCCCCTTCCTCCTCAGGTGGATAACTCATCCCTAACAGGCGAGTCAGAGCCCCAGACCCGCTCCCCCGAGTTCACCCATGAGAACCCCCTGGAGACTCGCAATATCTGTTTCTTCTCTACCAACTGTGTGGAAGGTGAGAAGCTAGCCCGTTGAGGAGCTCCTCCTAGTAACCGAGGGAAGAGCCTGAATCCTGAATCCCCAGTCAGAATTAGGGGCTGTGGTTGTACTTACTTGTCAAAATCTCTGCTACAGAGGAGGGACTTGAGGGGAACATTACAGAAATAGTCCCCTCCAGAGAGCAGGGTATTGGCTGGGGTGGCATGACTCCATGGAAAAGTTACTTCCTTGTGGGGAGCTCTCTATTCTGTCTGCCCCAAGCCTGAGTGGATTCTCAAGCCTTCAGATATTGGATGAAGAGCCCCTGTACACACACACACAAATACAAACACACATGCACTCACGTGCCTCCCAAACTAGCCTTGACTCCTAGGAGTCTTTGGTTTGTTGATGGCTTCCATTGCCCCTGGCTCTGGGACTGGTTGCTTCCTTCTCCAACCCTTGCTTTGACCACAGCCTCAGGCTGGGGAGGGTCAGGAAAGCTCTCAGGTCAGGTGAACACTTGGGCCCTCCTTCCGGCTGCATCCAGGCCTGTGCTTCACCAAAGGGAATTGGACGTCATGCACAGGCTGCCCAGTTTGCATCATCCCTGTTTTGGGTTCTATAAGAGCTCCTGGACCTGCCACCACTTAATAGCAGGAGTCCAAGCACAACAGAAACCTGTGCCCTCTCTGGTCATGCCAGTGAGCTGAATCAGGGCTGACTTGGAGAGGGAGTCGAGGAGAGCTGGGAGAAAGAGGCAAAGGAGGTCTTGTACCCAGCCTCCACACCTTTCCCTTCCTGTCACTCATTTCTCTTCAGTGTATTATGTTTCTCTGGGCTTTCCCCCTCCTTCAGCAAGTTGGAATTACAATAAAAATCACCACACATTAAACTTCCTAAATTTTAAATGTACTGAGACTTTGAAATTTGTTCTACATTTCCCACAATTGGTAAAAATGCCTGGTAAAATATTTCCAATGCTGATTCTGAAACTGGCTTTGACAAGAGGAGGGAAATGAATGGAACTAACATCTGTTGAGTGCCTGCTATGTGCCAGGCACTAGTCTAGGTTCCTTACAGCACCCTGTCATTTAATTATTAAAGCAATCCCTAGGTAGGATTCAAACAAGGATGCAAGCGCAGGTTTGGCTGGCCCCAACATGCGTGCTCTTCCCACTGAACCACACTGCCTCCCCCGAAGATCCCTTTAATGTCTACATAAGGGTCAGTAATTGCCTAGCTTCTTCTATAGAGATTCATGCCTAATGTTGAGAAAGAAAATCTTGAGACCACATGGAGAATCCATAATAAGCGCTTTACTTTGTGTTCACAATATACTTTCGGATGATAACAAGTGTGAGATTGCTTTTACTGAAATACCACAGGCAATATTCTTATTTCACTAACGGAATCTCCTCAATTTGAACTTTGAGTTTATTTGCAAGGCTTTTCCCCAGGCCCAAGTATAAGAGAAAATAATCCACTGTTGTCTTGAGTCTGGGACTGGTGATCTATGCAGGAAGAGGAAGCCGAGTGGGGTACAGTCCACTGAAAGCGACCTCCAGGATTGGAGTCTTTGGCTTGTTTACTCTGTGATGTTTTCCTTTTTCAGGAAGTAGGATGGGACTTCAGTTCCTGGGAGCCCCCAAAGCACCCAGCCTCGTGTCTCCTCCTGTGTTGCAGGCACTGCCAGGGGCATCGTGATTGCCACAGGTGACCGGACAGTGATGGGCCGCATAGCCACCCTGGCCTCAGGCCTGGAGGTTGGGCGGACACCCATCGCCATGGAGATTGAGCACTTCATCCAGCTGATCACAGGGGTGGCCGTATTCCTGGGGGTCTCCTTCTTCGTGCTCTCCCTCATCCTGGGCTACAGCTGGCTGGAGGCAGTCATCTTCCTCATCGGCATCATCGTGGCCAATGTGCCTGAGGGTCTGCTGGCCACTGTCACCGTGAGTGGGTCAGGATGAGGTGCCACCAGGGGAGGGTCTTGCTTCCCTTTCCTCAAAAGTAATAGAGGCTTATTGCTTTTCAGCAATTTTTTACTTCCAGCCTCTAAAATCACGTATCAGATACTCATTTAATACATGGCTTAAAGTGTGAGTCTGAAAAAATCTCAGGTTAGGCTACACCTTGGCACTAGTTTCTCTCCTGGAGCTTGTCCTGATGGCCTTTTCTCACAACTCATGTACTCTTCATCCCCCCCCTGCAGTGTGGAGCTCATTCTTGCCAATTCTCCTGTAAAGGTTCTCTCAAAGGTCATCAGTGAATAACTGGCAAATCCAGTGACCTTTTCTCAGCCCCTATCCTTAACTCTGCTGCTGAAATGGATACTGCTGTCCACCCTCCTAGAATTCCCTCCTTCGTTGATGGCTGTGACGCGTCGCTATCCTGGCTCTCCTCTCCTCTGTCCCCTGCCATGTCTCCTCCTCCCCCAATGCTGATTCTCAAGCCTCAGCTCTCTGCTCTTCTTCTTATGCCCCTCGAGTGAGCCCATCTGCTCCCAGTTTCCAGTGCCCATTCTGTGTGGATGACTCTCACATCTCTATGCCCAGCTCTACTCACTCTCTCCGGAGCTCTAGCCAAATATGTTCAACTCCCTACTAGACATTTTGTCTAAATATACACCCATGATCTCAGTTCGACACATCTAAATTCAACACATTCACTCTTACACCTAGGTCCCAAGGTGTCTGTGGAGTGGGATCAAGGGGGCGGGATAGAGCCATGGTCTAGGGTAAGATCATGGACATCCCTGACTCCCGACTTATTCCTTTTTTATTCTCTCTCTCTACCAGGTGTGTCTGACTCTGACAGCCAAGCGCATGGCGAGGAAGAATTGCCTGGTGAAGAATCTGGAGGCGGTAGAGACGCTGGGCTCCACCTCCACCATCTGCTCTGACAAGACAGGCACCCTCACCCAGAACCGCATGACTGTTGCCCACATGTGGTTTGACAACCAGATCCATGAGGCTGACACCACTGAAGACCAGTCTGGTGATTGGGTGCTCCAGAGGGGGCTAAGGAGACTGGAGGATGTTCAGGGTGCTGGTGTGGTGAGAAGGGTGGGGGTGAGATAAGTGTTCTAAAGGAGATCCAAGCTCCTGGTTCTCCCTCCTTTCCTCCCAGGGGCCACTTTTGACAAACGGTCCCCAACATGGACGGCCCTGTCTCGGATTGCTGGTCTCTGCAACCGTGCAGTTTTCAAGGCTGGGCAGGAGAACATCTCCGTGTCTAAGGTAAGGAGTCAGGGGCATGTCCATAGCCTGCCCACCTTGCTGACTCCCAGCTTTTCCTATCGCACCCTGCTGCCTTGAAGACTTCGGTGACCTCCTCCCTTGGTCTTCCACTTCCTCCCTGGCCCCATGATGACGCTGAATTCTCTTCTGTCAGCGGGACACAGCCGGTGATGCCTCCGAGTCAGCTCTGCTCAAGTGCATTGAGCTGTCCTGTGGCTCCGTGCGGAAGATGAGGGATAGAAACCCCAAGGTGGCGGAGATTCCTTTCAACTCTACCAACAAGTACCAGGTCTGGTTGGGGTGCTGGGACAGGGAAAGAAGGAGGGACAAAAACGAGGGAGTGCACAGAGCCAAGGGGGAATCATCAACAGGAGGAGTGGGGACATCTGAGGATCATGTCCCCTTACCTCTGCCTTAGCTCCAAGGCAACTTTTGTGACTACATCTCTGGTAGCAATTACCCCCTAACTCCCAGATCTTCATTCCTTACTGCAATCTGTCCCCCTCTCAACTCTTCTTCCCATAGCTCCCCATCCTCTTGCCTTGGTCCCTCAACTCTCCCATCCCATTGAACCATACTTCTGAAATTTCCTTAGAGTATCCCTCAGCCTGTAGGCATCTGTTAAATGCCAAGAACGCAGTCTCAGCTATGTCCCATATCAGTCATAGTGGTAAAGCCCCACTGAGGCAGCATGGTGGTGGGGGATGCTGACAAGAGAGCCATCCAGCCTCTAGCACAGAGCCTATCTTAACTGATCTTAGTAACTATTTGTTGAGTGAATGAATGTCCTATGGGGAGGTGACTCTGGTTACAAGGTTGAGACTATGAGGTCCAAACACCCCTCCATACATGGATACTCTCCCTATGTTGACAATGATTGATGGACCAGGGGTTATTTTATTAAGGCAGGGTTCCTTACCAGCCTTTGCTCTCTTCCAGGCCCCATAGTGGGTACTGGAGGTATGGCCCCCTCCGTAACTGCCTATCCTCTTTCCAGCTGTCCATCCATGAGCGAGAAGACAGCCCCCAGAGCCATGTGCTGGTGATGAAGGGGGCCCCAGAACGCATCCTGGACCGGTGCTCCACCATCTTGGTGCAGGGCAAGGAGATCCCTCTGGATAAGGAGATGCAAGATGCCTTTCAGAATGCCTACATGGAGCTGGGAGGACTAGGGGAGCGTGTGCTGGGTGAGGGGCCAGAGCCTGGGGGCAGGGCTGAGAAAGGGATCCCCCATTTGGGGTGAGGGGCACTGGGAACATCCAGGCAGCCACCTTGCTGCTCTCACTCCTCCTTTCTCTGCCCCTTCAGGGTTCTGTCAACTGAATCTGCCCTCTGGAAAGTTTCCTCGGGGCTTCAAGTTTGACACAGATGAGCTGAACTTTCCCACGGAGAAGCTCTGCTTTGTGGGGCTCATGTCTATGATTGACCCTCCCCGGGCTGCTGTGCCAGATGCTGTGGGCAAGTGCCGAAGTGCAGGCATCAAGGTACTGGCCTCACTCCCTTCCCTTCAACTTCTCCCAGACACCAAAGATTGAGGGACTGCAGGGGTTGCTGCCCGGGCACTGATGGCTTCCTTAACACTGACTGAGAGGAGAAGCTGCCATCTGCAAGAGAAGGTCGACCCCTGCCTTGGGACCCTCACCCTCATCCCTTTTGCTCCGAGGGGCCACTTTCCCACGTCCATCCTCTCCCTCCCTGGCACGGATTATGCTGTTCTGATGTCAAGCTGATCTGGCACCCCTGTCTTGGAGATCTGGTTGTCCTGCCTGCCCAACTACTGCCCACTCTCTCTAGCCATTTGGGATGGAATTAGTAAACTCTTGTCAGCCCCGACTCATAACCCTGTAGACGGGCTCCAGCCCTCATCCCACCCAGCACACCTCTCCCAGGCTCTCCTGTCCAACTGCAATTGCTTCTCAGTGACCACTCCCTCCTCTGTGGTACATTTTTTATTCATTCAACAAATG
Source organism: Equus asinus (assembly GCF_041296235.1). Lineage (NCBI taxonomy): Eukaryota > Metazoa > Chordata > Mammalia > Perissodactyla > Equidae > Equus > Equus asinus. Next base: position 22,639,117 of record NC_091814.1, read on the forward strand.
TTTATTGTTTACCAACTATGTACGAGGCACTGTTCAACGTGCTGGAGTTTAACAAACAAACAAACAGAAATCTCTTCCATCTTAGAGCTTACTTTGCTGGTTCCAAGATATGGTTCTTTGCCATCCCCCTTAACCTATCCAGTCACCAGTTCTGGTGCTGTCTCTTGCTCCTCATTTCTCAACATCTTACTTATTACCAAATCAGTTCAACTCAACCTGTCTACCGAGGGCCAGGTAGTGCGCTAGGCACTGGATGTGCAAAGAGGAATAAGACAGTGCTTGGCCTCTGGGAGAACAAATGCCTTTAAAATTAATGACAGAATAATCATAATAGCTAGAGTTGCTGAGCACCTACTATGGGTCAGATAGTCGAAACAGCCAATTGTTTTGTGATCCTTTATATGAATCAGTCGCTATTCTTAGCACTAAACCTGTAAGATCTTGTTTAATCTCCACAGTAACCCTACGAGTAAGCACCAGTATTTGCTCTTTTTTACAGAGAGGAAAACTGAGGCACAAAGTAACATAGTCGAGGCCACACAACTAGTAAGTGGTAGGGCCAGGATTTGAACCCAGGCAGGCTGCTGTTTCTTAATCATCCCACTAGAGGACTTGTGTGTATATATGTGATTTCTGAATCTCAATAACCACTCTGTCTCTAAGGTAGGCATGATTATCCCTATTTAAAAATAAAACAAGCTGAGACTCAGAGTGAGCAAGTAGTTTTCCCAAAATAAAACTGCCGGTAAGAGGTGGATTGGCTATATGAAGCATGGGCTGCTTGTCCGGAAAGCACGTGCTCATCCTGCTCATCAGGCTGCTGCTGGCCACGATCAGAACTATCAAGGAGGCCTGGGGAAAGTACCTCCCCAGGAACTCAGATCAGGGAGCAGTTAATTCTGCCTCAGAGAATGTTTTACAGAGGGCATGATATTTGATCTGGGCCTCGAAGGTTGAAGAGTATTTGGTAAGGCAGGAGGGAGAGGAAAGCATGTTAAGAGCAGGGAACAGAGCGTACCCTGCGTGGTTAGGCTGTACGGGGCATGTGTGTGGGCTGTGGGGGGAGGTGGCAGAGCAGCACTGGGGATTGAGACTGGAACGTTGGGCCAAGGCCAGTTGGAAAGACTTTGCTTAAATGCTACACTTGGGCTTTATCCTGTGAGCCACAGAGAGCCACAGGTGTCACAGGGCAGATCTAGCTTTTAGAGGCCTACCTGGATGGAAGAGGGACTGGATGTGAAGAAGAACTGGAGTCAGGGAGACAGGGAAAGAGGCTATTGCAATAGTTCAGGCAAAGGATGATGACCCGCAGACGGGCAGCAACAAAGGGAGTGGAGAGGAGGAGTTACCTTTGAGCAATGTTTGGAGAACTTGGTGAGCAAACTGGATATGGGAGGTGAGGAAGATATAGGGGACAAATGGACAGAATGAATTGAGAGGAGAGTATCTAAGACAGGGAGTAGAGGAGCATGATGGGTGGAGTTGGTGGGAGTAGAGATCATGAGTTCAATTTTGACCTTAAGTTTGAAGCGTCTGTAAGACACCCCGGGAGAGATGTTCCAGGAAAGTTGGAATATGGTTTAGAGCTCAAGAAAGAGGGTTAGGACTGGAGATTTGAGTCTCATTAGCACATGAGTGCAAATTAAAGACCTACTAGTATGTCTTATTATATTGCCCAGAAGCAAACATGGTTTAAGAAAGGGGAGGAGAATGAAATCTTGGGTGATACCAACATTTAGGGGCAAGTGGAGGAAGAGGAACCAGTGAAGGAGGGGAGGGGGTAGTAAGTCACAGCTAACATTTACTGTGTCCACCTAATGCCATTTACTCTTCACGACAACCTTGAAAGGTAGGACTCATCTTCTCCATTGTGCTGAGACTCAGTGAATGGACACATCTAAGGTCCTATAGCTGGGGAAGGTCAATGTTTAAACTTGGGTCTGTCATCTGACTCCAAAGCCGCTTCGTCCAGTCTACCTGGCTGCCACCCTGAGAAGGGGGGTAAAGAGCATGAAGAGGGATGGAGGGGAACCAGGAATAAAGAAGCCCACAGAAGCCAAGGGAGGATAGGGTTTCAAGGAGGAGGTGGTGAACAGTGCCAAACGCCTCAGAGGGTCAAGTAGGAGGAGGACTGCAAAGATGATTTTGTTTTTCAATTGGGAGGCCCATGTGGCCTTGGGGCGGCAGCTTCAGTGGGGTGGTGGGGGTGGAAGAGAAGGCAATGAGGCCTAAAGTAGCTTCCTTCTCAGTATCTGTGGGATCTGCCCCACAACCCACACATGCAAATGCTATCTGAATCCAGCTCCGATCACCTTATGCCTGTGATAGTCTCTTAAGTGGATTCTCAGATGCCAACCGTCCTCCCCAGCCAACTCTATCCATTCTGCAACAATGGCAATGAATATCACCATGGTTAAGACAGGAATTACCTTCTTCCCACATGGTGAAGGCATGATGAACAAGGCAGTGGAAGGTGGACGGGAGGGAGGGAGGACATGTCTCCCTCTCATCACTACTGTGTCCGATTACATTGCCTGCAGCAATCACATTGGACACTAAGAAAACCATGTCCTAGTTCCCTCTGGCCTTGAGCATATCACCGGCCCTCTCTAAGCCTTTGTTTGCTCATCAGCAAATGCGGGAGCTGTTGAAGGTTCTTCCAGCTCTGACAGCCTCATATCCCATGAAATCCAAACTCCTAAACAATCTTTGAGGCTTCTCTTCCACGAGTCCCTCATTAACTTGCTACTTGTCGTAGAGGTTGTCCTCTATTAAAGCAAACTATCTCTGATCCCCTGAACACTTGTCATTGTCTCTCCCTCTCACCCACCCACCCAAACACACACATACCATTCCATTATTTTGGCTGGGATCTACTAGCCCCACCATCTGGGGGTCTGGCTTTGGGAAACGAATAGGAGGAGGAAAATCCTTAATACTGCTTTCCTTTTCACTTTTCTGTCTCCCACCAGGTGATCATGGTGACCGGGGACCACCCTATCACAGCCAAGGCCATTGCCAAAGGCGTGGGCATTATATCAGAGGGCAATGAGACTGTGGAGGACATTGCAGCCCGGCTCAACATTCCTGTCAGTCAGGTCAACCCCAGGTGAGGCCTTTGCAGGACCCCCACCTCCAGATCAACCCATCCTGTCCCACAGACTGCTTGAGTGTCCCCTGGGGTATTTGGATAGCACCTCTGGGATCTTTATAGGCCTTACCTCTGGTTCCTCAGTCTAGCATGTGTGTCCAGGCTGAGCCACGGATTAGCTGTAACCATGGAGACATCACTTTACCTTCCTGAACCTCTATTTTCTCAACCACAAAATTAGGATGGTGTCTACATCACGGGGTGGCAATAGGAGTAGGATATGTATAAGGAACTAGCACAGGGCCTAGCAAACCGCACTGATGATGGTGATGATGCTGCATGGCGAGGATTTAGCATCACTTCCTCATAGAGAGAAATGGGGAGAGGAGGTCACTGAGCATGGAGGGAGAGAATTGAAGCCGTGGGGGACCCTAATGAGCAGGGAGACTGGAGCCCCAGCCGCGGTGAGGAGAGGCAGCAGGGCTGGCTCAGGCCCCAGGGAATCAGCCACCTCTGCCCCTGCCCTCCAGAGAAGCCAAAGCATGTGTGGTGCACGGCTCTGACCTGAAGGACATGACACCCGAGCAGCTCGATGAGATTCTCAAGAACCACACAGAGATTGTCTTTGCCCGGACATCTCCGCAGCAGAAGCTGATCATCGTGGAGGGCTGTCAGAGGCAGGTGAGCAAGGCGAGGAAGGCAAGGACAGGGTGAGGAAGGAGTGTGGGGCCAGGGGCCAGGTGTATGCAGGTGCTTCACCCTCCAGCTCTGGCTGTATCTTCTCCCCAGGGAGCCATTGTGGCGGTGACGGGTGATGGAGTGAACGACTCCCCCGCGCTGAAGAAGGCTGACATTGGCATTGCCATGGGCATCTCTGGCTCTGATGTCTCTAAGCAGGCAGCCGACATGATCCTGCTGGACGACAACTTTGCCTCCATCGTCACGGGCGTGGAGGAGGGTGAGGAGGCTGGGTGGGCTGGTATGGCATCCAGGATGGCTGAGGTAGGCACATCTGCTTCCTGTGCCTTTTACTCCAATGACAGAGTCAACTCAGGATTCAGGCATCCACTGCATCCTTTGGCTTCCCTCAAACACAAAATCTTCCCCTCTCAGGAAGATGGGCAGCCTCAGGGGCTAGGGGTGGGGAAGGGTCCCTCTAATCTCCCTGATGCCCTCAGAACCTCCCCACAGGTCGCCTCATCTTTGACAACCTGAAGAAATCCATTGCGTACACCCTGACCAGCAACATCCCCGAGATCACCCCCTTCCTGCTCTTCATCATCGCCAACATCCCCCTGCCTCTGGGCACCGTGACCATTCTCTGCATTGACCTGGGCACTGACATGGTGAGGCCAGGGGTGGGCACAGGGGACAGGCAAGGCAATCACATGGGTGCAGTGGACAGGGATGGGCAGCAGATAGAAGGAGGGATGTCACCAGGGCATCTGACCAGGCCATGAAGGGTGAAGGGAAGATGAGCATAGGGCCTAGAATATGGTGGAGTCTTAAATGTTTATTGAATTGTGTCAAATGTTCTTCACTGCTGATAGTTCTCTGTTCTTATCATCTCCCTTCAAATACCCTCCTTTCCCCCACTTCCCACGTCACACAGGTCCCTGCCATCTCCTTGGCCTATGAGGCAGCTGAGAGTGACATCATGAAGCGGCAGCCGAGAAACTCACAGACAGACAAGCTGGTGAATGAGAGGCTTATCAGCATGGCCTACGGACAGATTGGTGCGGTGGGGCCCTGGGGCTCGGGAGGGAACCCCATGCGGATTCTTTCTCCAGCTTTTGGAGGGATGAGCCCCCAGCAAAATTCCAGACCAGGGGCCAGCCTCCCGAGGGTCAAGGATTTTCATCTCTGGCCAGTAGGGACTGGCCCCATCCTGCTGCCTTCTCTGACCCAGGCCCTGCCTTTTGCCCACGACCCACAGGGATGATCCAGGCCCTGGGTGGCTTCTTCACCTACTTTGTGATCCTGGCAGAGAATGGTTTCCTGCCATCACGGCTTCTGGGAATCCGCCTTGACTGGGATGACCGGTCCATGAATGACCTGGAGGACAGCTACGGACAGGAGTGGGTGAGTGGGGCTGTGCAAATGCAGATGCATGTGTATGAGAGGGTGGGGCTAAATGCCTGGCAGGAGTGGGTAGGAGTGGCTAAGGGGGATGGGGGCTAAAGGTGGGTGAAGTGCCCAGGATTTAACCACTGCCCTGAACGGTGCTACATGCTGGTCCTACACTTCCCTCTCCCACTTTCCTCTCTCTACCCGTCCTGCCCCCAGACCTATGAGCAGCGGAAGGTGGTGGAGTTCACCTGCCACACGGCCTTCTTTGCCAGCATCGTCGTCGTGCAGTGGGCCGACCTCATCATCTGCAAGACCCGGCGCAACTCTGTCTTCCAGCAGGGCATGAAGTGAGCACCCACCCCGCCGCCCACGCACCACCCCAGGAGAGTGCGCTCCGGGCACACTCACCAACCCACACGGGCTCTGCTCAAGCCCTGGGCCCAGGTCTGCTGCGGGGACGTCAGATTTTCATTATCCAGCTATATATCCATAGCCATGTTTGAAATGGATGAGAGAAGAGGAAGCAGTGATATGACCATTTCTGATGAGTTTTAATTTTGTTCCTAAAATGTGCTTTGTTATGGTCTTCAACCTGCCTTCTTTTAATCTTCTCTCCATACTTCTTCCCTTCCTTCCTTCCTCCATCTCATACTCTAGTGGCACCCACCCCCATCCTTTGCCCAGCCCTAAATACAGGGTCTGCCGTGCTGCCCCACACTCAGCAGGTAGCTGTAGTTTATAGCCCTGCCCTGTGGTGATGTGGTATCCACGTGGGGGCTGTGAGCTGCCCAGGATCAAGTTCAGTGCCATCTCATAGTGTGAGTGACCATGTGCCAGTCAATGCGCTAAGTGATTCAGTGACGTGCTTTAACCTCACAATAGCTCTGTGAGGTAGGTATTATTTTCATTTTATGGATAAGAGACCCCAAAAAAGTTAAATGATGTGTGCAAGGTCACCCCGCTGTAAGGGTTCACCAGGTCTGTCTCTAACACCCACGCTCCTGGCTACCACACTGAGTGGCTCACCTGTCAGACTCTGGCACCTGTGAGGTCCTCAGGAATTGCTCTGTGGTTCCGGCGCGGATGGTGGTTAGTGCTGAGGGTGCCATTCCTGTTCTAGTTTCTTCTACTGGAAACAATGGGTATAATTTCCCAAGTGAGTTGTCACAATTTCTTACTATGGGGGAAAAAAAAGATGCCAAAACCCTGGTGAAGTTAATAGCATTTCAGATCCCAGGGGGAGGAAAGTGAGAAGTCTGTTAGATAAATAAAGATAACACGAAGGAAGGAGCTTCCTGGAAGCTACAAACACTACTGGGGAAAGTTCAGTGAGAAGCAAACAAGGAGCAGAGAGTCCAAGAAGTTGGGTCCAGTTCTGGGGCTTGCTTTCTGCGCAGCGCATGGGTGACACGGGAAGGTGGGAACATAACTAAAGTGGCTAAATCCAGCCCATCTGAGAGGCAATGAAAAAGAAACAAAACTAGTCAGGCTGGATACAGGGAAGGGGAACTAGTACTAACAAGTCATCTGGCCGGAGGCGGCCTCAGCTCCTCAAGCCCCACTTGGGGTCCTTGGGCCCTCAGGGGTCCTCAGAGATGCTATTTGCATCATTCAAAAGCTTCATTAAATCAAGCACTTACCTATGAGAAGGCTCCTAGGCTTACTGAAGTGTATTCTCGGGCAGAAGCCTAAGTACAAGGTAGAGATCGCATGCTACTGCACAGTTCTGTTTGGAAGCCGTGGATATTTCTAATTCATTTTAAGTGGGGAAATATATTCATTATAACAAAGGCAGCCTGAGAAACAAAAATCAATTAAAATCTGGCCTTTAGAGGAGAAAATTAAGAGGAGTCCTTGGTGAGTGAAAAGTTTGGGAACCACTGGCTTAAGCCGTGAAGAGGGGCAGTGCCTGAGGTTATAAAAAGTTGAGTAATAATGCCACTGAGCACTTTCCGTGTTTGAGAGCTTTCCACGCGTTATCTCCCATCATTTTCCCAGCAATCTTATGGTATAAAGGTAATATGTCCATTTTACAGAGAAGGGACATGAGGCTTAGAGAAGTTAAGAGACATTGCTTACAACCAAAAGCTTGTAAGCGGCAGAGCTGGGACCAGACACTGCCTCTCTGACTCCAGAAACTCTGCCCTCAAAACCTTATTCTACCCTGCTTGTCAATTCTGATATAGTGCCCATATTGTAAGCACTTGCTATCCAGTGAGCTTTCTCTTTGCTAAGTACTTTACAAACATTCTCTTCTTTATTAAATATCTATGACCAACAACTACCAGGGGCTGAGAATGTATGAAACATACTTGTGCCCTGAACTGAAGGAGCTTTCGAAGCAGTTTGCTGGGGAGACGACACTTTCACAGAGCATGTGCCTGGATAATAAGATTATAAGCTGCATGAGGGCAGGCCCCGTGTCTCCAGAAAGAAGTTTGTGTGGACCACAGCATCTCCAGCACGCTCAACATATAAGAAACATGTATTTAGTAGATGAATATATGTGTTATAGACAACAATTTGAGATAAAATCTGTAAGCAGAAAAACTAAAGAAAATCTGTCCTTGGTTACATATAAAGCATGAGAGGAGGGTGTTTGAAGAGGGTGCAGGAAGATGTCATTTATAACCCTTCCCTTGTATTTTTCTTCTCTCCTCTTTCCATTCCACCACCAGGGCTCTCCCTGGATCTCTCCCCGTCTCATCCTCCCTTCAAATGCTACCTAAACCTGCTTTCTTTGCCTTCCCAGGAACAAGATTCTGATTTTTGGGCTCCTGGAGGAGACTGCACTGGCTGCCTTTCTGTCTTACTGCCCTGGCATGGGTGTGGCCCTCCGCATGTACCCACTCAAGTGAGTGTCTCTCTAGAAGGAACCCTTCTAGGATTCAAATTTTGGTCTATTCAGATTCTACTTTATGTGACCAACCTCTGATGTTTCTGACAGGCTCCTCTCTTTCTTTCAGGGTCACTTGGTGGTTCTGTGCCTTCCCCTATAGTCTCCTCATCTTCATCTATGATGAGGTCCGAAAGCTCATCTTGCGGCGATATCCTGGTGGTAAGCACCTCCGAACCTCACCCCAGCCCCCAGCCAAGTGCCACCCCCCACTGCTGGGTGCTCCCCCAGTGCTCCAAACCCAGACTCCATTCCTACCCCAGATCCTTGCTGCTTTTCCTCGGTGCCCTCAGATCCTGGGGTCTCAGGTGGGAAGAGCCCTGACTCTGTGGAACCTGTTCTCCCTGCCCACTTGCTCTCAGATTCCGGCCCCACCTAACACACAGTTGGTCTCTGAGGCCCTCCACCTTCCACCTGGAATCATAGAACATCAGAATTAGAGGAGTCCTTTGAGGTCATCTAGTCTCACCTCCACATCTTACAGATGAAGAGAGGCACAGAGGTGAATTTATTCGTTCATGGTCACAAAGTAAGGAGCCACAGAACTGGCACTAGAACCCAGGCATCAACCAAGTATTTTTTTTTCCAACAAGCATTTTTGATCACTTACTGGAGGTTGAAAATGGATGGCCTACAAGCCAAATATGGTCCATGGATATTGTTTGGTTTGGCCTCCGTATTTTGTGTGGGTATTTTTTTTAACTGGTCCAATGTCTAAAACTTAGAGGCTTTCACATAAAATCTGAATTTCTGACTTCTGAAAAATCACAAGAGCTGTCAACCCCGTGGCCACGTTTCTGCACAGCAACAGCGGACAGCTCCCCTTTAGAGCTCATCTGTTACCCGAATAGCCCCTGTAGGCATTTGCATTTTCACCCCCAACCTACTCTGCCCACCCTCCATTGTGCTAAAGACAAGTCTCTCCTTTCCCCTAGTCTGTGTCCTCAGCTCACTGGATTGCCTTCCCCTCCCTTTCCACCTGCCCGCAGCTACCTTCCTGAGTGCCTCCACCAGGCTTCTGTTCTACCTGGCCTCAACCCCTCAGGCCCCTAGGAGATTTCTCTCTTGCCTCCTTTTACACTCATGCTGCAGCCCCCACCCCAATCTCTCTAACAGGCTGGGTGGAGAAGGAAACATACTACTGAGCCCATCGGAAAGAAGAACCAGGCACGGGAAACACGGGGTGCCCTGGACATGTTGCAGGGATGGTGATGGGGAGGGGTGGAAAAAACTGGGGTGGTGTTTGGGGGGAAGATTTGGGGGAAGAGAATGAGGCAATTAAGCAGACTAAGTTCGGGGGAGTGGGTAAAAGAGCTTGGGATGATTGCCCCATGGACCAAACTATGAACAATCAGAGCAGATTAGACACTACATGCTGGGGTCCCCTCCTCAGATCCTGCTCCATCCCACTCCAATAGGTTGTCTATTTTTTCTGAGGAGTTGAGTGTTACCCCATCCCTTCCTATTCCCTATCCCTTCACCCTCACCTCCCACTAGAACAGATCAACATCCAAAGGCAGACACCTGTCTAAACAGGGAGGAGGGAAACCATCCCAAACTGTCAATGTCCCTTTATCTCTCCAGCCTCACCCCACTTCCCACCTTCACCCCTCCTTAGCTTCCTGCCCAACTCTGTCCTCTGCTTCCCCCTCAGACCTGGAAATCACAAATGGTTCCTCTTGGTGAATGCTAGGGCCTGAGGCCAGAAAGGGGAGCAGGTTGGAGAAGTTGGCCTGTCTCCCAGTCAAGGCTAGTTAGGAACTTCTAGAAGAGAGCTGGGCAGACAGGTGGGAGGTTGGGGTATGGGCAGAGGAGGGAAACAACAAAGGGAGAGAGACAGAAAGGAGAGAGAGTCAAAGACAGGGCATTTGACAGATGTGTCGAGTCTCCAGATTGTTGTGGGCTCCAGCTCTGTGTCCTGCCCTGAGAGAGCACCCCGCCTGCAGGCCAAATTCAAATGTCAGAGTAGCAGCAGAGGTGGGGCCAGAAGGCAATCCCGGGAGCTTCACTGAGATTCCACACCCGTTTGCCACAGAGCTCCCACTGACCCTTGGTTGGTGGTCTATTTGGTCCACGAGGCCCAGGTGTCACAGATGCTCCAGTTCTCTCAATGACACACAGTTTGATAACACCCCACCCTTTAGAGGACTAAATCCTCAGAGTTCCGTGTTGTTCCAAAATGGATAGCTGCCAGTACATTCTCTGCCCCTCCCACCCCCTTTCCCTTCATGCCCATGTGGATGAACCTGCGTCATTCCCAGGCACTGCCAAGCCAGCCCTGGAAGAGGAGTCCCCTGGCAACCGTCTAGAATCGCAGTGGACAAGTTCCCAGAACCTCCCTGTCTTCCAGGGACATGCAGAATCAGCTTGGGTCCTGAAGGTGGTCAGACCCTCTGGGCAACAAGAGGGAAGGCGTTAGGAGACCTGCCTTTGACCTCTCAGGTGACAGGGCTCTTCCTCCCCTGGCAAATGTCCTTCAGCTGATGTGCCCACTTTCTGAGATGAGCAGCTGGTTTCAGGTTCCTACGAGAGAAACTTGTCCTTCCTTTACCCCCTCCCAACCTAACACGTTTGCTCTGCAGGCAGCTCTGCCCACTCTCTAAGCCTGGCTTAGAAGGTACTGAGAATGTCCTGTAGAGAAAGACCCAGATGAACCAAGCAAGTGACAGAAACACCTAAGGAAAATAGAAGGCCTAAGGCAGAAAGGAAGGAAGCACAAAAAACAAACATTAGGTCAGGCCCATAAACAACCACCCAAGGGCTATTACTTCATTACACTGGAATTCTACTTTATCAGAAGTACCTTGAAATAAATGAGTCATTGCCTTGGGCTTGGAAAACTAAATAGGAAACTGTATTAACTTGGGCCTGATTAATTTGAGATTTATTGACTGTGGACAAAAGTTTATCTTTGCACAATCAATAAAAATGGCATTTGTTTAGTAAATTAAGAGCATAAACAATATTGCTAGGGGTGGCATATTTAATCTACCTAAAACAATACTTTTCAGGCACTTTAGGAATATCCATTTAGAATTAGTGCGTGCATGGGCTAATTATCATCGGTTCTTATGTATTTGTTAAAGAAACATCTGCCAGACATTTACTTGGTGATCTTTTGTAAGACATTAGTTTGAGGTACTACATATGTACTTGAAAATAATAAAGTTGCATTTCTTTATGACAAAAGAAATCTTTTCCATAGTTCCGATTTCTATACTTGATACTTGCCTCCCTCCCGAACTGGGCATTGCAAAGTATGCTGTGGCAGGACTTGGCTTATAGAGGAAGCAATAAAGAGAAGGCAGGAGATAGGGCTAGGTGCGAAATAAGCTGGAGCAGATAATGTCGGTGGAGAAAGCTAGAGGGGAAAAAGTTAGCTTGCAAAATGATCTAGAAGAAAAAATAGTGGGGCTGGCCCCGTGGCTGAGTGGTTAAGTTCGTGCGCTCCGCTGCAGGCGGCCCAGTGTTTCGTTAGTTCGAATCCTGGGCGCGGACATGGCACTGCTCGTCAGACCACGCTGAGGCAGCGTCCCACATGCCACAACTAGAAGAACCCACAACGAAGAATACACAACTATGTACCGGGGGGCCTTGGGGAGAAAAATGAAAAAATAAAATCTTTAAAAAAAAAAAAAAAGAAAGAAAAAATAGTAGGGGCCTCCTTCCTCATGGCTGATCCCACCCCAAGAGCCACAAAGCTTTGTCCAGGACAGGGAAGGGTCTATGATTCTATTTAGGCCCAAATCCTCAAAGCCATTTTGGCTTTTTCTGTTCCAGACCAAAATCAGGCCAATTCTCAATCTTAAGGGTGTTGGGGAGGAGATGGTGGACTGACGGGCCCTGACAGTCAACATCAAACAGTCTCTGCTGTGTCCAGAGCCCTGTTCTGGGTGCTGTCTTTAAGGCGTGGAGGGAAAAGTCAAAGCAATCCTTGAAATTCACCCAAGTAGTAGACTTTGGGGACCTGCATGAATAGGGTGTGATGGGCAGTAGGGAGGGATGCTTGTGTGCTGGAGATGGAGGCGTGGAGGGGTGGTGTGCATTCCTCCGAGGAATGGGATTGAAGACGACATCAACAGTTACAACCTTGTGGCAGGATCTTGGAAAGCAGTCAGGAGTCTGTTCTTGGCCCGTTTGTCACCACTCCAACAGTGATTGTGATGGTGATTGTAGGAGTGGTTTTAGAGCATTAACTGCAGTTCACTTTCTGCCAAAGCTACATCAAAACTTTATTTGTGTAATTTCATTTAATTCTACCTCAGGACCTCTAATCTTGATAGTCCCTCTGCCAGCAACACTTTTCCTGGCTTCCTCACTTCATTTGGATGGCTCCTTAAACATTATCTCCTCAGAGAGGCCCTCACAAACCACCCCAAATAAAATAACACTTCTTGGGGGCCAGCCCCGTGGCCGAGTGGTTAAGTTTGCGTGCTCCGCTTCAGCGGCCTAGAGTTTTGCTGGTTCGGATCCTGGGCACGGACATGGCACCTCTCATCAGGCCACGCTGAGGTGGCATGCCACATGCCACAACTAGAAGGACCCATAACCAAAATATACAACTATGTACTGGGGGGATTTGAGGAGAAAAGCAGAAAGAAAAAAAAAAGGAAGATTGGCAACAGTTGTTACTTCAGGTGCCAATATTTTTTAAAAAATTAAAAATAACACTTCTGGCACCTCTTTCCCCATTCTTTTTGTTTTTATTCATAAATACTACCTCAAATTTAGATAGAGAGATGGATGGATGGATAGACAGATAGTAGATGATAGATAGATAACATAGAAAAATACATACATACAATTCAAATATATATATATATATAGTTGTTTGCCTGACTCCTTCTCCAGAATAAGTTCTATGCGCACAAGGATTTTTTCTCTTTTGTTCACCACCTTTAACTTTAGCACCTAAAACATGCCTGACACATATTAAGCAATTAATAAATATTGGTTGGATGACTGAAAGAATCCTCATAATCCAGTAAGGTGAACACTATGGTTCTCTTTAATTTACGGATGAGAAAACTAAGGCTTGGAAGGGTTAAATTACGTACTTGAAGTTTCAAAGATGGTGAGCATCAGAATCAGGATTCAAACCTAGATGAGCCTGGCTCCAGGGCCAGCCCTCTTCACCGCCATGCCACACTCAGCTGCAGGAACAGAAAAGCCGTGAGCACAGAAGCAGCCTGCTGAGCCGAGTGGTTCAGTGAACAGGGGAGGCTGCGAAGGAGCTGGGAATCTGGACGCGAGCATTTGAGCGGGAGGGGCTGGGCAGACCCACATGGTTAGAGCCAGAGAAAGGGAGAGGATGGCATCTTAAAGACACAGTAGGGGGTTAAGAAAAAAAGATACAAAGATTCAGCTATCTACCCAGGGTGTTAGGGAAAAAGTGAGAGAATCTGACTCTTGGATGTGGAGCTACAAGTTAAAGCCAACCTCTGACCCAGGCAGAAATGCTTTCCATTTCCTTTCCTTTTTATCTACAGAATAGGAAATGTGATGACTCACCAGAGACAGACGACAAGCTAAATATTCATCATGCTAGGAATGCAGCAAGAAATAGGAAAAATGATTAGATCGATATCAAAGGAAGACATTTAGTACAAAGCGAGTCTTTCAAAAACATCCTCAGCTCCAGTGAATTCAGTGGAGAATTTTTTCCAAACTCCTCAAGGAACACCCTTATATTATTTCAAGGATACTAGAACATAGGAAAGAATTTTGTATTGCCCAGCCTATTTTATGAGACAAATACAGTTTTGATAGAATTTAATAAAAATATACATCATAACTTGACTACCACAGAATAGTAGAATGTAAGGACAGTATATTATACAGAAAACTAACAATGAACATTCACTAGAAAAATGATTAAATAATCATTTCAAAAGATGTTGAGAAGGTATCAGTACAATTCAACATCTACTCATGATTGAAGTGTTGGAGGAAAAAGCCTATGGGAAAACATAACCACGCACAGAGGAGAGAGGAAAGCAGGTAGTAAGTCTAGAAAACTCTAATAATAGCAACCGTAAGAAAAGCAATAGCAACAACAACTGAAGCCCTGGATTCTGTGTTTAAATGGTCTAAATAAAGAGACAAACTAGAAGAAATAAAAACTTATTTCTTTGGTAAAGGACATGATTAAATACCTAAAAAATCCAAGGAAGTCAACCAAAACAAAGCAATAGCAGCAACCACAAAAAATTCTAGAAGCGATGAGTTCAAAGTTACAGGTATAAGACATCAATTTCATTTTTTTTTTTGGAAAGATTGGCACCTGAGCTAACATCTGTTGCCAGTCTTTCTTCTCCTTCTCCTTCCCCTTCACCCCCCAGTACACAGTTGTATATTCTAGTTGCAGGTCCTTCTGGCTGTGCTATGTGGGACACCGCCTCAACATGGCCTGATGAGGGTGCCGTGTCCGTGCCCGGGATCTGAACTAGCGAAACCCTGGGCCGTTGAAGTGGAGTGCATGAACTTAACCACTCGGCCACAGGGCCGGCCCCAAGACATCAATTTTTTTTTTTAAAGATTTTATTTTTTCCTTTTTCTCCCCAAAGCCCCCCGGTACATAGTTGTATATTCTTTGTTGTGGGTCCTTCTAGTTGTGGCATGTGGGACGCTGCCTCAGCGTGGTTTAATGAGCAGTGCCATGTCTGCACCCAGGATTCGAACCAACGAAACACTGGGCCGCCTGCAGCGGAGCGCGCGAACTTAACCACTTGGCCACGGGGCCAGCCCCCACAAGACATCAATTTTTAAAAAATCAAATACATGCCTAAATACTAGTGAGATGGAAAATACAGTAAAAAGAGCTTCTATTTGCAACAGAACTTAAACAAGTTATACTCAAGATTTAGCATGTGTGACACATGGTGCTTATTAAAGAAAATTTAAAAGCACAATGAGAGGAATAAAGAAAAATGTGAATACACGGAGAGCTAAATTTGACTGCTGTTTGGGAAGACAGAAGGTAGTAAAGATAAAAATCAGTTACTATAAAGAGTCTATCCAATAGCAATTGAAATCCTCACTGCGTCAGTCGTGACATTCAGCCGCAAGAAAGATTAGGCAAGAATAATAGTTTTTTAAACGTAATTATGACGCAAAGGCGTAGATAACTGTAGTGCTAGCATATTTGCCCTAACAGATTGTAAAACATATCAGATCAAAGTGACAATTATTATGACCTTACAACATTAAGATAAAATCTGAAGACTCACCATTCATTCAACATATATTTAGGAACTATTTCTGTGCCAGGCACGATTCTAGGGGCTGCGTACACAGCAGTGAGTAAGCCAGGAAAGGTCCCCACTGTCATGGAGAAACAGACAATAAGTCCACACACAAATGGACAGGATAATTTCAGAGAGTGAAAAGCACAGTGAAGATCACACTGCGTGTGGAAGGGGCTCTTTGGGATTTGGCAATCAGACCTCTTGGAAGAGGTACACTTGAATGAAGATCTGTGGAACTGAATGGGGGTTCCAAAAATAATTTCAATTGATTATACGTCAATAAAGTTGCTTTGGGGGTCCTCCTATGTGCAAGGCTGGGCTGAGGGCTGTTGTCTCATAGTGGATACATAGATGAACTTGGCCATTTAACTTTAATTCTACCTTGCTCTTAAGGATTTTATGATCTACATTAAACACAAAGACTGGGAGAAAATATTTGCAACGTATATGCAAGGGGCTCCTACAAATCAATAAGAAAAAGAAAACAATGGAAAATTGGGCAAATGATAAGAAAAATTCACAAAAAGAAAAATGAAATCCAGAAAGCCAATAAACATAAGAAAAATTACTCACCTGGGAAATAAAGAAACGCAAATTGAAACTAAAAGATACCAAATTTCACCGATGATAATGGTAGAAATGTAAAAGATCAACGTCACCCAGTGTAATCAAAGGTGGGAGGAGTGGACATTCTTGCATCTTGTTGCTGGAACATAGATAGGAAGAGACTTTCTGAAGAGTAATTGGGCAGAATCTTTTAAGATTTTAAATGAGACTATCCTGTGATTCTGCAGCAGGAATTGATTCTACAGAAATTGAAGCTCAAGGGCTTAAGGGTACGGATATATAAGGATGCCACGGCAGCAGTGTTTTAAATGGTTAAAAAAATAAATGGAAAATATCCAATAAATCCATCAGTAGGGGGAATGATTGAAGAGACCAAAGTCAATACAGGACATGGAATGCCTTGAAGCCACTAAAAAAAAGAGTTTTACATACATGACAGATTGATAAATAAAGTGGAGTTGAATGATTCTTCAAAAATTAAGACATCTCCGTTTAGATATCTATTTGTATAAACATAGAAAAAAGATTGGAAGGACATGCAGCGCACCGTCAAGAGCAGTAACGTCAGAAGCGGGGAATCGAGGTTGGGAGGGCGGGAAAGTGGAACTTTCAGTTTTGATTATGTACATTTTTAATACAGAAGAAAAATCCAGTCCAATCTGTTACAGAAACAGACTCTCATTCATCCCCACAGGGAAGGGAAAATTTCCATTTCTGAATATTGAAGGAGGGTCGCATCAGCATCAAGATGGGTGTTTTCAGATAGAGCCATATTTTTAAAAAGCATGCCAAACCAAAATGCAACTAAGTAAATATCAAACAATGGAAAGGGAAAATATATGAGACATGCACAACTGAAAAAAAAATGCGTAAATGAGTTATAGAACTATCTAGCTGCTTCAGATCCTTTTTGGAAAGAAGTAGCATCTAATTTACACGTAAAACTTACATAAAGTTCATACAGTCAAACCATTTACCTAGATGTCAAAGAAGGTGAACGGAAGTGATAAATACGTCATATTAAAAGGAAAATACAGTGTTATCACATGGAACAGCATATTTTTACTCTCACTGAAAAGAGCTGCACATTAAGCCACAAGTAAAACTAATGATACTTAATTCAAGCTATTTATTGAACACATACTATGTATGGCAGACATCGTGCTTTACCCAGAACACCTTGCTTTAATCTTTACTCTTGCCACCGTATGAGGTAGAGACTATCCCCTTCTATAGATGAGGAAAGAGAGGCACAGAGAGGTTAAGTAACTTGCCCAAAGCCACACAGCGGGTAAATGGCGGAGCCAGGATTCAAACCTAGGATTGACTCAAAAGCCCAAGATCTGACCTATTCTGCTATCTTATCTCCTAAAACAAAAAGCTCAAAATCAGTGTTGGTGGAGAAGCGCACCTCAGTAAAACACTCACACGCAGAGCGCCTGCTTTGTTTTGAGTCAGCTCTCTAGGGTACCTCTAAGTCTCAGAAGTCAGCTGGACCGAGCTGGGACTTTGTTCCAGTCTTGCCCTCAGACTGAAACTCTCTCTGTGGCAGAACCTGCTCCAATCATCCTCAGACTCAGACTGACACTTCTGACCTCTCAATTAGACCTTCCACGAGGCCTTTGTGACAGACCTGGGCCGTTGCCTCGGGGCCCACAGGGCCTGGGGGGGCTCCCAGGAAACCCTGAGCCCACTTGGCCTCCTCATTCCCCCTGCATTTCCCACTTGCTCAGCACCCTGTGTATCTTCACTTCATCGCTTAGGCTACCCTCCACTTCTTTTTTTTTAATTTTTAAATTTTATTATTTTGTTGAGGTCATATTGATTTATAACACTGTGTAACATCGGGTGTTCATTATTATATATCAGTTTCTGTATAGACTGTATCATGCTCACCCCCAATAGTCTAGCTTTTATCTGTCACTCTACACACGTGCCCCTTTACCCCGTTTGCCTTCCCCCCAACCTCCTTCCCCTCTGGTAACCACTAGTCTGTTCTCTTTATCCATGTGTTTGTTTACCTTCCACAGATGAGTGCGGCATTTGTCTTTCTCTGTCTGGCTTATTTCACTTAACATCACACCCTCAAGGTCCATCCATGTTGCAAAAGGCATGATTTTGTCTTTTTTTATGGCTGAGTAGTATTCCATTATATATATAAACCACATCTTCTTCATCCATTCATCTGTCGATGGGCACTTGGGTTGCCTCCTCATCTTGGCTATTGTGAATAATGCTGTGATGAACACAGGGGTGCATAAATCTTAGGAATGTTGATTTCATGTTCTTTGGATATCCAGTAGTGGGACAGCTGGATCATATGGTACTTCCATTTTTAGTTTTTTGAGAAATCTCCATACTGTTTTCCATAGTGGCTGCACCAATTTGCATTCCCACCAGCAGTGTATGAGAGTTCCCTTTTCTCCACATCCTCTCCAGCAATTGTTATTTTTTTGTCTTTGTGATTATAGTCATCCTGACAGGTGTAAGGTAAAAACTCATTGTAGTTTTGATTTTCATTTCCCTAATGGTTAGTGATTTTGAACATCTTTTCATGTACATGTGGCCATCTGCATAGCTTCTTTGGGAAAATGTCTGTTCATATCCTCTGGTCATTTCTTGATCAGGTTGTTTGTTTTTTTGTTGTTGTGTTGCATGAGTTCTTCATATATTTTGGAAATTAACCCCTTGTCAGATATATGATTTGCAAGTATTTTCTCCCAGTTGGTGGGTTGTCTTTTCATTTTGTTCATAGTTTCCTTTGCCTTGCAGAAGCTTTTTAGCCTGATGTAGTCCCATTTGTTTATTTTTTCTTTTGTTTCCCTTGCCTGAGTAGACACGGTATTCGAAAAGATACTGCTAAGACTGATGTCCAAGAGTGTATTGCCTATATTTTCTTCTGGGAGTTTTATGGTTTCAGATTTTACATTCAAGTCCTTAATCCATTTTGAGTTAATTTTTGTGTATGATGGGAAATAATGGTCTACTTTCATTCTTTTTTACATGGCTATCCAGTTTTCCCAACATCACTTATTGAAGAGACTATCCTTTCTCCATTGTATGTTCTTGGTTCCTGTGTCGAAGATTAGCTCTCCATAGTCGTGTGGTTTTATTTCTGGGCTTTCAGTTCTGTTCCATTGATCTGTGTGTCTGTTTTTGCACCAGTACTAGGCTGTTTTGGTTACTATAGCTTCGTAGCTTATTTTGAAGTCAGGGATTGTGATGCCTCCAGCTTTGTTCTTTTTTCTCAAGATTGCTTTGGCTATTCGACTTTCTGTCTGGATGATCTATCCATTGATGTAAGTGGGGTGTCCCTACTATTATAAGTAGGTCCCCTACTATTATTGTGTTGCTGTCGATTTCTCCCTTCAGGTCTGTTAATAGTTGCTTTATATACTTTGGTGCTCCTGTGTTAGGTGCATATATATGTGTAATGTCCTCTTGGTGGAATGTTCCTTTTATCATTATTTACTGTCTCTTCTTGTGTCTCATTATCTTTTTTATCTTTTTTTATTATTATTGTTTTTTCTTTTTAATGATTGGCACCTGAGCTAACATCTGCTGCCAACCTTTTTTTTCCTTCTTCTTCTCCCCAAAGTCCCCCAGTACACAGCTGTACATTCCAGCCAGGAGTGCCTCTGGCCGAGCTACGCAGGATGCCTCCTCAACATGGCCTGATGAGCGGTGCCAAGTCTGCACCCAAGATCCCAACTGGCAAAACCCTGGGCTGCCGAAGTGGAGCATACAAACTTAACCACTCTGCCACCAGCCGGCCCCTATCTTTTTTATCTTGAAGTCTGCTTTGTCTGATATAAGCATGGCAACACCTGCTTGCCTTTCCTTGCCATTTGCTTGGAGTATCATCTTCCATCCCTTCACTCTGAGCCTATGTTTGTCTTTAGAACTGAGATGTGCTTCCTGGAGGCAGCATATTGTTGGGTCTTGTTTTTTAATCCATCCAGCCACTCTGTGTCTTCTGATTGGAAAACTCAATCTATTTACAGAGTGATTATTGATATAGGAGGGCTTAATTCCCCCGGAGAATTCTATGCAGTCCCTGCTGTTGATGGAGTTGGTGGCTGAGGTGCCTCTACTGGGGGCTGGGAGCAGGGGGCTCCCGCCGTATGTGTTTGCAGTCGTGCGGATGGGCGGCTCCACCCACTGTCCTAGGGCAGGTCTCCGTCCCCGCTGCAGCCACCACGCCATGGCCGGGGCCCCTCGGGCGTTCACGTGCGCGTTCCAAGCACGGGGATGCCGCCGGCTGCTCCTGCCTCCCCAGGGACGTTTGAGAGCGCGGGCGCGCACGCGGGGCTGCCGCCAGCCAGCTGCCACCCCTGCTCCTGGCTCCTCGCGCGCTGCCGCGGCCCGCCCCCCGCAACAGCCACCGCCCCCCTGTGGGTGTTGTCCCACGGACCTCAGCAGCCGTGGCCGCCGCTCCTGGCGTTAGCTCCACTTAGGGTGCGTAGGGCTGGGCAGCCCTGCCTCCACTCACAGTCCCGCAGGCGCTGCGTGAGGTTCCGCGTCCTGCGTCGCTGCCAGGAGCGGGGCGGGGGGGGGCGCGGTGAGACAGGAGGCTCCGCGTCCCGCCCACCGCCTTGAGATGTATAGCTGCCTGGATCTGTCGGGTCATGTTGTGCTGTGTAGGGGATCCGCTGTTGGCCATGGATCTCTGGTTGTAATTTAGAGGGAGAGACAAAGGCAACCCCTCACTCCCTCTGGAGAGCCCTCGGCTTCTTTGTTCCCCCAGGTCCTCAGGCTTCATTTGCTCACCTCCCTCTCCTGTCTCAGGCCCCAGGCTCTTCTCACCCCCCCACTCCCCCGTTCCTGACGTTCCTGACGCTTCTGCGCCCATCTCTTAGGGCCTCACAGTCTCCGTCTCCTGTCTCCCACCTCAGGCTTCTGCACTCCTCTCTCGGTTTTCTCCCTCCCTCTCCCATCCCCTCACTTCTTTACCACCTCACTCCTCCATTCCCTCCACTTTCTCTCTGCTCGCTCTTTGTCTCCCCACCACTGTCTTCTCATTGCCCGGCCCCTCCCTCCGCACTCCCTCAGGCCGCCATTCCTCTCCCCCTCCCCCTTCATCCCCTCCAGCCTCCCGGTCCTCACTCTCCCTCGCTCTTTTTGCTTTCTTCTCACCAGTTGAGCTGGGTCAGCTATATCCAGGGATAACTATGGAGTTTGGGAAGACAAGGGGGAGGGTAACGCCTCAAGAGCTGAATCCAAGCTCAGGACCTAAACCTAAAAGGGTGCCGAAAATGGTTGGAAGAAGGAAAAAAGAAAAGGTGAAGAGGAAAAAAAACAAGGCAAATATAGAGGAGCTGAAGAAGGAAGTGGTCATGGTGAGAACACCCAAAATGGATGCTAACAAATTACCCTCTGAAAATACTCCTCAACCCTCAACCTTTTGACATCTTACCTTGAGGATTAATCACACAGGCCAGAGCCATCCCTCTTCCCCCAAATGTTTCTCTCCTTCCCCTGGAAATGACCTGGGGTCGCCACCTCTTCCTCAATGACTCCACTGTCTCCTCAGGATGACCATAAATTAACCTTGGAAGAGCTGAGCAGAAGGTATTCTGTGGACCTGACAAAGGTGAGTGAAGGAACAACCTGAGGGAGGCAGAGGGTCCCCGTCCCCAACTTTGAGGCTACCAGGACAAAATTGGAGCTAGAAATCAAGCCCCTCACTTCAAGTCCAGTTTTTTTTTTTTTTTGAGGAAGATTAGCCCTGAGCTAACTGCTGCCAATCCTCCTGTTTTTGCTGAGGAAGACTGGCCCTGAGCTAACATCCGTGCCCATCTTCCTCTACTTTGTTTGTGGGACACCTGCCACAGCATGGCATGCCAAGCAGTGCCATGTCTGCACCCGGGATCCGAACTGGGGAACCCCGGGCCACCAAAGCAGAACATGCGAACTTAACCTCTGTGCCATGGGGCCGGCCCAAAGAGTCCAATATTCTTACCCTTAACTTCCACCCAGCCAAGTTCCACAGGACACACACCTGGAAGATGGTGATCATGGTAACTGCCTCCCAGAGAGGTCAGGATTAGATAAGAAAGTAAGAATGGTTTAGAGCAGCGCTGCTCAGACATTTGTCCTCAGGACCCCTTCACACTCTTATTATCAAGGACCCCAAAGAGCTTATGCTTTGTGAGTTATATCCATCTGTATTTACTGTATTAGAAATTAAAATTAAGAAAATTTAAAATTATTTCCTAATTCATTTAAAAACAAGAGGAATCCCATTGTATATTAGTAAAAATAGTATTTTTATGACACCAAAAATAGTTAGTGGCATTTTGCATTTTTTTAAAATCTCTTTAATGTCTAGGTTTTTAATAGAAGACAGCTGGATTCTCATATATTTTCAGTAGTAAATCTGCTGCAATATCATGTGTCATGTGGCCTTTGGAAAATTCCACTGTATACTCGAAATAATGAGAGCGAAAAAGGAAAACAATGCATTTAGTATTCTTATGAAAATCATTTGACCTTGTGGACCCCCTGAAAGGGTCTCGGCACCCCGTGGGTCCCCAGACCACACTTTGAGAACCAAGGTTTTAACAGCAAAACCATATATAACTACTCCTACCATTACCACTGCTGTTACTAGAACCACTAATACAATGATCACAAGTAAAACACTTAAATAAAAGCCCTCAAAATGTAAGTTCCTCTTAGCTCTAGAATTTCGTCTTTGGAGGGGCTTGGAGTGGCCATCTGGTAACCAGTAAAGAGCGTAGGAGGCTTGTCTTGTTTTTATTAAAATTGCTTGTTTTTCAGGGGGAGGTTGGGGAGTGGCTGATGGTGATTAAGGAGAGTGTGTTTTACAATTCTCTGGTAGGTTCTACTATCATTTTCATTTAGAGTAAAAAGCACACAAGCTTGTGTACAAGGCTACAGTGAGAATCTATGCATTCATGTATTTAGTTGGGTTTTTTTTCCTATTTGTAAGTTAAAGAGTCAAAGTGGGACTGTCCATATGTTCTCAACATTATGTATTCTATCTCATCATTACATTAGTCTTTCACATTATGTTATAAACTGTCCGTTGATATTTATTTATCTTGCCCTAGAGTTGGCGCTCCATAGGGTAGGGACCATTCTTACTCATTTTGGTACCACCGTGCTAGACCCAAGATGGGTGTTTAGAAAGGTTTGTGAATCAATCCATAAGCTAAAAATCCTTCCTATGTAAGGGTGCTAAATGATACCCCTTCTATAATGCAAATTTTAAAGTCCCACTTATCCAGGAGGAACTTTAAGACTGACTTTCAGAGAGCTTCGTTGGTCTCTAGACTCATTCTGGGGCTGTAAATGGCAGATCTGAGTTTTGAAGCCAGGTTCCCCTTTGCTATAGCTGCTTCTCTTTTCATGGTTCTCTGTCCATCCCTATTTCATCTCCACACAGGGCCTTCGCCCAGAAAAGGCCCAGGAAATACTGGATCGAGATGGACCCAATACACTTACCCCACCCCCCACCACTCCTGAGTGGGTCAAATTCTGTAAACAACTGTTTGGTGGCTTCTCCATCCTACTGTGGACGGGTGCCATTCTCTGCTTCGTGGCCTATGGCATCCAGACGTATTTCAATGAGGAGCCTACCAAAGATAATGTGAGTCTATTCAACTGCTACTGCCAGTCCAGTCTCTGCTTAGCCCTTGATACTCTTCTGCTCAGCCACCTAGCTCTCTTGAAGTCCTCTGGCCCAAATCCCTGATACTCCCGGGATTTTATAAGGGAGCCCATGGTCCCTCCTGGTTTCTAGCCCTTTGTCTAGAAAGCTACTGATTCAGCTCCCTAAGATACATGGTTTTCCCAGAAACTTGCTCTCCTATGATTACCTTCCCAACTGATCATCAGAGCACTTTGCAGTCCCTTTCTCTTTCCCGGAATTTTCTCTCTTCATCTCCTTCTTCCCCATCTCCCTCACGATCTGCCTCCCCTCTCCCTGCCCCCCCATGAATAGCCTTCCTGGAGAGGAAGATACAGGCCTTCTCAGACATGGGATTTTGCTGGCCCCTCATTATTGCTTAGGGTTCCTAAACCAGGAAGCCGAGTGAGCCGGCCCTGTCTCAGACTCTTCCCAGACCCCGTGCTCTCCAACTGAGTCCAGTGGTTTCTTACACCTGGAGAAATGGCTATTCCCCTTGCAGGCGGACTTTCTGAGGATGAAGAAGAAGAAAAAGACCTACTGATGAGCCCTTTCTTTCCCCACTCCAGCTGTACCTGGGCATTGTACTAGCTGTCGTGGTCTTCATCACAGGCTGCTTCTCCTATTATCAGGAGGCCAAGAGCTCCAAGATCATGGAGTCTTTTAGGAGCATGGTGCCTCAGGTAGGATTGGTGTGGGAGGATCTAGTGAGAGGAGGTGTAGTACGTAGCCAAATACACGATTAGTAAGTCCCCTGGAGAATTATATCCTATGATGAGTGAGCTGAGTGAGGGTGAGGTCCACTTAGGTTTTACTCTATCAGGCCTGAGAAAGAGACAACATCACCTATGAATAGTCTGGTCTAGAATGCATAATCCGAGTCTAATGAGCATAATCCGAAACCCTAAATAAGAACATTCTATTCAAAAAAAAGGGGGAGGTCGAGGAGGCTGGATTCTTTAAATGTCAATGACATTAATAACAAAGAACAGCTGTGGAAATGTTCCAGATTAAAAGAGGCTAAAGAGACATGGCAACTAAATGGAACACCTGGCCCTAGGCCGAATCCTGTGCTGGAGGAGACAATAATGCTGTAAAGGATATATTGGGTCAACTGCCAAAACTGGAATAGAGACAGTAGATTAAAGTGTTATATCAATGTAAAATTTACTGAAATCAGTAACTGTATTGTGGTTATTTAATATCCTAATTCCTGGGAAATGCACACTGAACTATGTAGGATAAAAGATCATGAGGCATGTAACTTACCCTCAAATAGTTCAGGAAAAAATATTCCCATACACACGCATGTAGAGACAGGAAACGGGTGACAAAGAAAATGGGATAAATGTTACTAGGTGAATCTGGGTAAAGGTTATACAGGTGTTCTTGGGACAATTTTTTTTCTCTTGAAACTTTTCTGACAGTTTAGATTATTTTCAAATAAAAAGTACCTGGAAATAATATGACAGTAGAAGGAGGTTCCTAGGCACACGGCTGGAAACTTGGAAAGAAACAGGCTTTAAAATTTTCCAGCGACATGATCATGTTCTAGCATTACAGCCCAGGATCTTCTTCTCCCTTTGGTATCAACATAACTTAATTCCTTTGTTGAATAAGAGTTCCGGGGAAATGTTTTGGTAGAATGGAAGTAGGAGTTTGGACTATCAGTTAGCTTTTGCTGCCTAACCACCCCAAAACTTAGAGGCTCAAAACGACAAACATATTATTTCTCACAATTCTGTAGCTGGGCTGTTCTTCTGATCTGGGCTGACCTTAGCTGGTGCTGGATGGTCAGACATGACCTCATTCACATGTCTGGGGTCTCAACCAAGATGAATGAGACAGCTGGGGCCTCTCTCTTCATGATCTCTCTTCCTCCAGGAGGCTAGCTCTGGCTTGTTCAATAGAGTGGCAGAGGGGTAGGGACAACAGGGCAAACCCCAACATGCAAGCACTTTTTAAGCCTCTGGTTGCATCACATTTGCTAAAGTCCTATTGGCCAAAGCAAGCCATATAGCCAAGCCCAAGTGTAGGGATGGAGAGATAGACCCCATCTCTTAACGCGAGGAGCAGCAAAGTCACATTGCAAAGGGCCCTGCAGATAGCCATGGTAAGAATTTGCAATCTCCCAAGGAGACCGTCAAGTATGATGCGGAGTGACAGTGTAAGAAAGGGGAGTCAGAAGGAAGGAGACCAGGAGTGGAAGTTGTAGGCCAGGACGGGGATGAGAGAAGAAGAAAGCTTTGGAAATGACCCTGCACCATCTTCCCACAGCAAGCTCTGGTAATTCGAGGTGGAGAAAAGATGCAGATCAACGTACAAAATGTGGTAGTGGGAGACCTGGTAGAAGTGAAGGGTGGGGACCGAATCCCTGCCGACATCCGCCTTATCTCTGCACAAGGATGTAAGGTGAGGGGAGGTGGAAAGTATTGGGAGGGGACTAAGTATGGTCTTAGGGCACTGTAGTGACCTGGGCTCAGTTAAAGAAAGTATGATCTTATTGTTCAGAACCTTGAAAAGTTACAAGGGAAAATTTGAGGTTAGAGACAAGAAGGTACTGGTGTGTAAATTTGTTTCTGCCTGCATGTCAATAATGGTGATGTTGGTGGCAGATAAAGATGTGTCATCTTTATAAATGAATCTTTTGTCCCATGCTCATTTTATCACCTATCCTCCCTCCCATCCCAGGTGGACAATTCATCATTGACTGGAGAATCAGAGCCCCAGTCCCGCTTTCCTCATTTCACCCATGAGAACCTTCTAGAGACCCGAAACATCTGCTTCTTCTCCACCAACTGTGTGGAAGGTGAGTATCGCATCATTAATAGCCTAGATTCAAAAGCAGCGATTGAAACAAAGATTTCCAGAGCTCTCTATCTTCTAAAGGTAGTAGGGTAGGTAATAGCTGGTATGCTGTCTAGGTTCTCCATCACTCATGACCTGTATGACCTTTGGTGAAAGGTCAAAGCCATCATTTCCACATTTGCACGAGGATGATAATAAAAGTCGCCACCCCTTAGATTTGTATGTGGATTAAAGGACATAATACATATAAAATGCTTAGCACAAAGTCTAACACATTGTAAGTGCCCTAAAATTGTTAGTTATTATTATTCCAGTTAGTGAATATGTCTATGGTCTATGAACTGAAAATAGCACAGAAAGGAGGAAAATTATTCAGCCCTGCTAGGTCATTCTTTTCCTGAGGTAAGCCGTAACTTCTCCTCACTATTCCAAGAAAGGGTATTGGCACTGCACATTTGTTACCAGAGGTGCCACTCACACTTTGGCTTAGCTCCTAGAACCTAGGATATCCTTCAACTGGGAGGCAGTCTGGCCGAGGTGCTAACAATGGACTCAATATCATTATGTCAACCTTTTCTTCATCCTTTCCCCTTAAGGAGGCCTGCAAGACTGTCTGGAACACACATGAAAACCATTATTCGTGTTTAAGGATAAGTGTTTGAGCATCTAAGAAATAGCTATTTTTTAATGGAATGCCTACTATGTGTCAAGTGCTACAGATAACTCTGATTCTCAGAACATTATACAGCAGATATTATTCCTATTTTACACATGAAAGACTAAGGTTCAAAGAAATTAAATGCAGTGTCCAAGAGCACAACTCAACCAAAAAGAGGAGGATCAAGGATTCTCATGGAGCTCTGTCTCCACAGCCCATGCTCTTTCTACAGACCCTCGTCTGGAATAACACTTGCTAATGACCTCTCTGGTAATAAAATTATTTAACGTGGAAATACCTTAAAGGATAAGAGTAACATTAAGACTGAAGAAGAACCCATCTAGAAAATAAAATATATTTAAGAAAATTTGTATGGAAAGATACAAGTTAGCAAGCTTCCTTCAAAAACACTAAATTTCTATTATTAAATTTTAGGAATAAATTTGCTCAGATTTGTCCTTCCAAAGTAGGTTTTTTCGTCAGCAAAGTATATGCTTCAGATAAGGGAGAAAGTGGTGGTGGCATTCCATCTGAGACACAAGGGTCTGGCTAGAATACAGGAGGCTCTAAGAGGAGACTGGTGGGATCTAAGATGTGGCCAAGAGGGTGGAGCTAGGTTGAAGGAGCTCTTAACTTTTAAACTGAGGAATTTCTATGCAATCTGTAAACTAGTAGCATAACTTTAACCTCTCTTCTAGAACCCTGCCTCCCTGCTTTCATCACTGTGGACCTTGATGGGGCTTCTGGTACAAAATCTCTCTTTGAGTTCTCATGCACCTTCACAGGGGCCTAAGCTGTTTCTCTGACAATATACAGAAGGTGTATATGGCCAAGCATGGGGAAACCATAGCAGAAGGAATAGAAACGAAGAACTAGACTAAACCAAACCATGGCAAAATAGATGGAGGTGACACCATACTCTACCCCCCTCAAAACATAATACCCTCTCAGCACCTCTCAATTATTTCAGTATCTTCCTTTCGCAAGGCTTAATCTGTCTGAAGCTCATCTCAGAGAGTGCCTCACACTGTGAAGCTTTCCAGAATTACTCTTCTGCAGAACATTGACCTGACCTGTCTGCTATCTGAGCAAGATCTGCTCTCAGACGCGTGTAGCTGAAGGTGACCTTGGGAATGGACCAGCTGACCTGTGTTATGCCTGTGGGGCCTGCCAGATTGGAGCCACCCCCACAAGTCACACGTGTGATTTTATATCTGTCCTTCTGGAGACCCTAATTTCATCTAAATGAAGAAAAGAAAGAAACGAATAGTTGAGTGCCTACTATGTGCCCAACCCTGTTCTGGGCTCTTCTAAAAACATTTCATTCTTGCAGCTTTGTAGGTGCTTTCATCCCATTTTAAAGATGAGGAAACCTGAGTCTCAAAGAGTTTAAGTAACTTGCCCCAGGGCAAACAGTTTCAGTCTTTCTGATTCTAAAATAAGTGCTATTTCTATAATACGTTTCTTTTCTGGGTGAATCTGACTGTAACTTTAATGGTAGAAATTTCAGCCATATGATAAAGCAGGAAGGGTTATTTTGAGCAAGGAACCTTGTGGGGCCCCTCATTTCAAGCTGTGTAGGTGAGTGTCCTGCATGATGTATGTAAAGCCAAACATGATGGCCATGCTTCCCTTCTGACTCAAGGGCGGTGTTGGAGAGAAAAGCCCCGAAGCCCAGCTGTTAGGACCTGTGCTCCCCAGCAGGGGTCAGACTGGCTCTAGCCAGCAAAGCAGGGAGGGGGCTCAGGTCATAGCAGGGTGTTGCAACCCTGGCACTACTGACACTTGGGCAGGATAATCCTTTGTTATAGTGGGAGAGGAGGGCTGTCCTGTGAACTGCAGGATGTTTAGCGGGATCCCTGCCCTCTGCACACTAGATGCTAGTACCAACTCCTTCCCACTCCAGTTGTGACAACCCAAAATATCTTCAGAAATGGCCATTGTCTCCTGGAGGGCAAATTGCCCCTGGTTAAGAGTCACTGGGTTAGAGGAGAAGGGGATATTGGAAGATAGGACTCTAGCAGAAGCATAACCACTATTCTTGCAGATCTAGACACTGTTTAGCTGCTGAGGGCAAAATAAGAAATATAGATACCATAGAAGATATTTAGATTAAGTGTGATGAAGACCTTCTTGACAGTGAAGGCAATTAGGCAATAAACTTGGGTATCTCTGGAGAGCTGTGAAATCTCTTCAGAGGCTTCTCGGACTAGGAGACCCTTATCTGTCTAAACTAAATATGAGGATAATACAACATAAGAACCTTTCACAGGGCCTTGAGTTTCAACCTTGTTTTTGACCACTGACAGCTTTCTCCTTGTAGGAACCAAACCCAACAGACTTCCCAATTCAGACTTCCGCCTTCATCCGCAGGAACAGCCCGGGGCATTGTGATTGCTACAGGAGACTCCACAGTGATGGGCCGCATTGCCTCGCTGACATCAGGACTAGCAGTTGGCCAGACCCCCATTGCTACTGAGATCAAACACTTCATCCATATAATCACAATGGTGGCCGTCTTCCTTGGTGTCTCTTTCTTTGGGCTCTCGCTCATGTTGGGCTACAGCTGGCTGAAGGCTGTCATTTTTCTTATTGGCATCATTGTGGCCAATGTGCCTGAGGGGCTGCTGGTTACTGTCACCGTGAGTAGCCAGGGTGAAGGGTGGCCTCAGGGCAGACAAACAGACCCAGGGAAATGAAATAACTAGGATCTCTTTTGTTGTTGAACACCACCTGACATGTATACAGGTGTAAAATCATTTAGTTCCCAAATTAGATTGACTTCCTCCACCCACATTTTCTGGTGCCTTCTCTTTCTCTTTCTTCTCAAGGAGAGAGGAAGTGAGTTGTGATGCAGACAGCATTTGATTCTAAGTCACTGGGAAGAAGTTCTAGTTCCAGGTGTCCTGGGTAGTGAACTTAGCCAAATCACTTAACGTCCCCAGGACTCAATTCATCAGTTTACAGAGGAAGATTAGTTTAGAATTGTACAATTTTATTGGAAAGGACTTCAAAGCCCATATAAATTCAACCTTTCAACCAA
The DNA here is from genome assembly GCF_041296235.1 of Equus asinus. NCBI lineage: Eukaryota > Metazoa > Chordata > Mammalia > Perissodactyla > Equidae > Equus > Equus asinus. The sequence continues at coordinate 22,669,151 of NC_091814.1, forward strand.
TGCTGAATATCCTTTATAAAGTCTCTGGGAGATGATGATTATTTCTAGTAATGTCTCAGTTCATTTCATTGTTGGATTGCTCTAGTTAGATTTCATTGTGTTGAGCAGAAATATGATTCCCTGTTTGATCCCAGTTTTCCCACCTGAGGAAACACAAAATGAGTCAATTCTTCTACAAACTACCCTTTAGATTTTTGACAGCAGCCATATGTCCCCTCAAACTCTCCAGGTAGGATGAAAGATAATCCCTTTCCTCTTGTCCGTTTTTCATATGACATGGTCTTCAGAGCCCTTGTCTTAACTAATCACCTGTTTGGGGGTATGCTCTAGTTTATCAGTATCCTTAAAATAGAAATGAGAATAGCACTGTGGTGTGGACAGACTAGCACAAAAACATCAGGACTAGTGATATTATGTAAATAAATCATAACCCTATGATTAGAATTCTGTGCTTACGTAACCACAGCCTAAGAATTTGTTCACTTTTAAAACAAACTTTTCATATACTTGACTTTCATTGAATTTATGGTCAAGAAAAATCTTTTGGTTTAAATGATTTCTCAAGTTCTTTTCAGTGCTGCAATATTCCTTCTCAATTTCATCATTTTCTCCTTTCCCTTCCTTTTTTTTTTTACCTATTGATACAACCCCCTTCACACACAGCATCTTATACCACAATAAAAGATTAGCTGTGGATGTGGTCCCTGGAAAGTCAGACTTGAGAAAGAGGTGTGGCCTGAACTTGAATAAAAAAGAAGCTGCTGAGTAGAAAAAATGAAAGGATCACTGGGGAGTGGAATATTCCAGGGAGAATAAGGTGATCGTTCTCTGTGCTACTCTAGTAAAGGAATACACCCTTGTTTTGAAACTCGGCCATAAAACACAAACCAAGATCACTTTCCTAATTTCCTTTACCATAGCCACAGATGGAATTTCTAATGACTAGGTGGGAACACAAGGGAAATAAATACAAACAATTGAAATAGCAATAAAAATGATCAGACTCTCAAAACACAAATTGGTATAAGTAGCCAATCTCTTCTCTCCATTTATTCTCTCCCCTCTTCCTGGCCTTAGGTGTGTCTGACCCTGACAGCCAAGCGCATGGCGAAGAAGAACTGCCTGGTGAAGAACCTGGAGGCAGTGGAGACGCTGGGCTCCACCTCCATCATCTGCTCTGACAAGACGGGCACCCTCACCCAGAACCGCATGACTGTCGCCCACTTATGGTTCGATAAGACCACATATGAGGCCAACACTAGTGAAGAACAGACTGGTGACTAGTGGCATTGGTGGGCCAAGAGTGGAAAGATTTGGGGGATGTGATGAGTGAGCTGAGAGTGAATGGTGAGTCCAGACAGAAAATAGCTGGAGAGTAAGTGGAGAGAAGGGAGGTATGAAGGAAAGGAAATGTGGTCTCTGTGAAGTATTTGGGTACAGAACAGGTTGTGAATAACTCCCTGCTTTAAACTCTCCTATCCCCTGCTCATAAATCTGTTCTTTCTCCCTAGTGAATACATTTGCCAAGGACTCTGACACCTGGTTTATCCTGGCCCGAATCGCTGGCCTCTGCAACCGGGCTGACTTTAAGCCTGATCAGGAGACCCTTCCCATAGCTAAGGTGTCAGTCAGACCTAAGAGGGTAGAGGGTACCTCAGTGTCCAGGGTCTAACCCGCTCTCCCCAAAAATCTCTCTTCTGGCACTCAGTGATTTCCCCCATGTACTCCCTCCCCACTCTGCCCCTCTCCTTGTCGCCACCACGGGCAAGCCCAGGTGCCACGCCCCTCAAGCTTACGATACAAAACCCATCCGGCAGCGGGCGACAACAGGGGATGCTTCTGAGTCAGCCCTCCTCAAGTTCATCGAGCAGTCTTACAGCTCTGTGAAGGAGATGAGAGAGAAAAGCCCCAAGGTGGCAGAGATTCCCTTTAATTCTACCAACAAGTACCAGGTATAGAACCAACAAAGGAAAGAGAATGGTAGTGGGGGGATGGGCTCCTCATCTGGGGAAGTGGGAGCACTGCCTTTGCCTTCAGCCTCACCTCTGAGCGGTAGAACAGAGTCAGTGGATAACCTGCATCCCACTTAAGAGGAAGGCTCACCCCAAGAGTATGTGACAAACAGGTGAGGGAGCAGTAGGTGATAGAGGAAGAGATGTTCAGGCCTAAGCGAGCTTGGGGCTGTGCCACTTGTGGAGAGAGCAAGTCGTAAAACGCTCTCTGAAATGTCTGTAGGTAGCAAAGGCTGGTTGGTGAAAGTCAGTTACAGGCGTGTGCAGCTGTTAGGAGGCATCTCTGTGGCCACCTCGAGGTTTGCTATTGCAGAATAAGGTTGGATTTGCAAGACACTTCCCTGAGGCGCCTTATTTCATTAGTCATCAAATAATTCCTTTCATTCCATGCCTGCAGCTCTAGCAGCTGCCCTCAGGTAGGCCAGCAGGGGTCTCCAGCAGGTTTGTGAAGTTTTTTTTCATTTCTCAGGAACATTTTGTCCGTTATCCAGGTAGGAGTGACAAGAGAAGGAGAAATGCTGAGTGAGGGACAGTGGTGGCACTAGCAATAAAATCCATGAGAGGGACAGGAAAGCCAGTATTTATGTCCCCCATGAGAATCCTGGCACAGTTTAAAGAGCGGGTTATGGTGGAAAGTAGGGAATGGGGTGTTAGCGTGAGTGGAGCTTGGCCAGCGAAGGTTGGAATGCTAGGGAGCAGTCACGTTTGCTCAGGGGAGTGGAAGTCCCCGAGTTCACGTACTACCGTAAAGGTCAGACGTTCAGGAGTGGGTAACAGACAAGAAAGGAGACTCCCAAAAGTCAGTTTTGTTTTTCTGTCTTAAGAAACACATAATACTGCTCGCTTCAGCAGCATATATACTAAAACTGGGACAATACAGAGAAGACTAGCATGGTCCTTGCACAAGGATGACACGAAAATTCGTGAAACATTTTCATATTTTTGTACTTGAAAGTTACTAAGAGAGTAGATCTTAAAAGCTTTCATCACATGGAAAAAAGAATTTGTAACCAAAAAGAAAACCATTAGAAAATAACAAAAGCCGTATAGATTTTTAGAAACCCAATTACCTGTATTTTCACACTGAACACTGAGCAAGTAAGAGTTAAAAAGCAAAGCCGTAGTTTTTTGTCTCAACTGGCTTTCAGTCAGTGTAATAAGATAGGCCTCCTAAGCCCAAACTGCAAACTTCTTTCCACTTTTTCTGATGTTTAGTGGCCTCCCTAACCAGACAGGAATTTTGTGCTTGGCAGGGCCCGATTAAAGCTTTTGACTGGAAAGAATTAGCTACTTCTCCCTCCACATGATTCAAAATTAAAGCAAAACATATCCACGACATTTGTTGGGACGTCCAACAAAATAGCAACTTTCCTCAAAATGACTACATTAGTGCCTTTTCTGAGCTATTGAGTATCAAGTTGAAACGGTAAAATCTTCCTCTGTGGTCCACCCAGTTTGCTGGCCAGCCCACCAGCCACCCGGCTCTGGCCGGGCTTGCTTGGGGGAGGCGCCAAGAAAATCCCACTGGCTACTTTCACTCCCTACGGCTTTTAGAAGAGAGTGGCAAGGGGACTAGAATGACTAACCTGTGTTTGAATTGTGCTTCAGAGTTTTCAAAGTTTCTTTTACAAATATTGTGTCTCATAAAAACCCAATGAATTAAGCAACACAGACCGTCTATGTTTTATCAAAGCAACTAAGGTTTTGAGAGATTAAATGGACTGACCTGAGATCATAAAGCTATAAGGCATTCCTGGTGGCCCTAGAACATGACATTTTTTTCTTTCCTGTCTACTCAGCTGTCTTTGCCAGCCCCACTCCTGCTGCTCTGGAGCCATCCAGGCAGAGGAAGCAGGGAAAGAAAGAGCCTGGCTCTGCCCTCAGCTTCCATTCTGGCTGAGAAGATAAGAGAGATTTGAGTGCAAATACCAGGCTGGGGTTTCCTGGGAAGGAGGAGGGCTCAACAGTGGGTCAGATTCGCCTGGGGGTGGGGGGACTCTGTTGGGGTGAGGGGATCAAGGAGGTGGAGGGTATGAAACAGGTTGCCTGTCGGTTTTACCCTCAAAGACCTTTCCCGTGCTTTTTGTCCCTGCCCCTTGCTCTCTCCTGTTCCATTGATGCTTCCTCTCCTCTCCTAGATATCCATCCACCTGCGGGAGGACAGCTCCCAGACCCACGTGCTCTTGATGAAGGGGGCTCCTGAGAGGATTTTGGCGTTTTGCTCTAGTTATCTTCTGAATGGGCAGGAGTATTCAATGGACGAGGAAATGAAAGAAGCCTTCCAAAATGCTTACTTGGAACTAGGAGGTCTGGGGGAACGCGTGCTAGGTGAGGGGCTGTGGGAGAAGCCTTGAAAGAATGCCGTCGTCCGTGGGGTGAAAAATCTAGGATGTTGGGGTGAACAGGATAGGGACATAGCTGAGTGACTACTGGTCCCTTCTTCTATTTCTCTCCAGGGTTCTGCTTCTTGAATCTGCCTAACACCTTCTCCAAGGGATTCAAGTTTAATACAGATGAAGTCAATTTTCCCATGGAAAACTTTTGTTTTGTGGGGCTCATATCCATGATTGACCCTCCCCGACCTGCCGTGCCTGAGGCTGTGTGCAAGTGTCGTAGTGCAGGGATTAAGGTAAACTTGACCATCCCAGAAACTCACAAATTGGAGCAACAGTAGAAAGCCTTGCACAGAGTAGCTTCTTAATAATCTTGGTCTAATTGAATTGATTTCTGTTTCCTTGAGCTTATAATTTTTAGCCTCAAGAGAGAATCTAATAGTAAGTTTCCTTTATAGTCAGAATCCTGTCCTGCACTGAACGTGAGAATCACCAGGGGAGCTTTAAAAATCTGATGCCTAGGCCACACTGAGACCCATTAAATTAGAAACTCTCAAGGTGGCACCCAGGCATCTGTATTTCTAACAACTTTCCTAGAGGTTCCAACGTGCAGACAAGTTTGAGAACCAGTGTCCTAGGACACTGTGAATCACCTAGGGGTTTTGTTGGAATGCAAATCTTGATTCAGTATGTCTAGGATACCTTGAGATTCTGCATTTCTAACAAGCTCCCAGGTGATGCTCTTGCTGTTGGTCTGCAGACCACACTAGGAGTAGCAAAGTGCTAGAAGATATCATGTGAATGTGCTGCTGGGATGGGTTGTAGAAAGGGTGAGGCCAAGTGGGCCGGGGGTCTGGAGCAGGCAATAGTGAGAATGGGATATTGAGAGCTGGGGGCCCTCAATGGATCTGACGGGAGTGAGCAACTGCACTAACCAGTATATGTCCAGGAGTAAAAGCTAAAAAGCAAATGAACTGGTCCAAGAGTGAACACAGCTGCAGAACAAGCTCAGAGGTGGGGATTCCTCTTTGGTCAGGGTGGGCCTTGGACTTCACGGGATAGCAGCAGAATTCCTCTAATTCTGAGATGTTCCATAACCCACATTTCCCAGGTCAGAGTCTAAGATGCATATACATCTTCATAGATTAGATATTGACACCTTCCCTGCTCATACCTGATATTCTGGATCCTGGACTTGGGGGAGGGCAGGTTGAGGAGCGGGCGTTGGAGGTATTTAAGGAGAACTAGATGCTATCTGTTAGAGCTAGATTTATCTTAGACTTTTGAGTTTTGGCAGTTTGTCTGGGGGCAGCCTGGGGCTCGCTAAGTTTAATGATTAGTCAGTAGAGTGGGAACCAAGGAATAGATGTAGGATATTATTCTGAGTGAATTCCTTAATTACTATAAGATGTTTGGGGTGGTATAGTTCTTTGCAGAGAAGCATTATTATAACATATCTGTGTAGGATAACCAAGTTATCTTGATATTGCCCCATGGTTCTATAAGCTACCACATCATATTGTGGGTCATCAGTGGAGAAGGGGTTCATGTGAATTTTCTGAGCTTTGAGGTGTGCTCTTAGAATGGAGAATAACATTGTGGGTGTAGTCTAAAATTTTTCATCTGAGAATTTATGGATCCCATTAGCAAGAAGAGAGTTACAATTATGCCTACAGGTAGGGAGGTCCAAACAGAGATGAGAGGGTGATTTTAGCCAGGATGGTTACCAGATCAGGATGTCATCACAGCCTGAGGCAGAGTGAGCCCATGGTAGTCTGAGGAGGACTCTCGCTGCTGGCCTCAAGCTGGCAGCTGAAGCAGGAGGTCTCAGTGCTTTCTGGGCCAGTCCTTGTTCTGGTTATAGGTTTACAGGTCTCATTATAATTTCTTACTTCTTCTGGACTCTAAGCTGACAGAAATTTGGCAGACTTGGTGAGGAAGTTTGAATCATCACTTTTTCCCATAGGGAAGTGTAGGACATACACATGATGCCATCCTTCAAGGAGGACAAACTGTAATGAACGTACATGGTGTTGTCCCATAGGGTAGACTCTTCCAGGGTCAGCTCCAAAATGGTGTTGATGCAGAACTGACAAACGTTACAAGGCTGCTTAAAGAGGTCAGATAATGATTGCATGGTAGCAAAGTTTTTAGAAGGGAATGAGTGTGGGACTGGGATTTCCCAGGTAGAGCCATGTGCTCAGGCCTTTGGAAGAAATGTGATTTTAATAAACTAAAATAAGGGCCGGCCCTGTGGCCAAGCGGTTAAGTTCGTGCACTCTGCTTTGGCAGCCCAGGGTTTCGCCCATTCGAATCCTGGGCGTGGACATCACTCATCAGGCCATGCTGAGGCGGCATCCCACATGCCACAACTAGAAGGACCCACAACTGAAAAAATATGCAACTATGTATGGTGGAGATTTGGGCAGAAAAAGCAGGAAAAGAAAAAAAGAAGATTGGCCACAATTGTTAGCTCAGGTGCCAATCTTTAAAAAAAAAAAAACTAAAATAAAATGAGCCCATTATATTTGCCACTAACTGAGGCTCTCAGCAATATGAAGATACTTGGCCCCTGCTGTGAAGCTGGCCTCCTTTAAGAACTGCAGTCAGTTCTTGCAGTCAAGCAGTGAGGGCCTACAGTAATGTCACCAACGCTGGAACGTTTCTCTCAGATGGGTCCGAGCTGGGGGAAGCGGGTACAAGGGAACAAGAGAGCAGCTTGCAAGGCTGCGTGGGAACATCAGAGGTATAGTCAGCACCAAGAAGCTGGAAATGAAATTCCTTTAGTATTTGATGAATTCCAGAAACTACCAGATGCCCTTTACTTCAAAGGGAGCCATTCTCTGTGGAACTACGCTTCTATTGTATGCATGCATCTCAATGCTCTGTGAAATTGGGTCCTAGGAACTCACTCCCGGGGTGATTGACTTTGTGTTTTTATTTCTCCAGCCCAGCATGGAGGTGGTACTTCCAGAAACTACGATAGAACAGGACATTTGAATAGTCAAACTGGGCTAGGTACCAGGAATGTATCAGGATGATACCATACCTGTCCTACAGGTCCCAGGTCACTTTGATGAGCCACTGGGAAGCTGTCAGGGCACTGCGAACCTGAAAGGCATCACTGAGGGCTCAGTCTGAATCATATCGGGAATCTTCTAACCTTATATGCAGTTCCCTCCCAGATCCTAACCAGTTACCCTGTGCCCCACGGGCCAAGCTTGGTGAGGATCCAGTGCCCTGAAGTTGAACCAGGATCCTCAAAATCAGTGGTGTGGGTAACAGCTCATAGTGGGACTTTCCTGAGTCTCTGGGAATCTCAGCTTAGTTGTCTTCTTCCAGTACGCCAGGGGTGCCAGTGCGGAATGATGAGGGCTCACAGGAAAACTCCTTCAAGGCTCACTTCCATGCTCTAAAAGTAAACAGACTGACCTTTTCAGGGCCTCTGCTCCTGCAAGCAGTTGGATAGTTAGGTCATGGTCACATAGTTTCCTTTTTCCTCCCATCAGAGACTGCAAAATTGTGTGCTGGGAGGGCAGTGGGAACCATGGGCAGTGGTTCCCAGGAAGCCATCATTCCTTCGTTTGATAATTGTTTGTTGATGGATTCCTGTGTGCTAGGCATTGTGCAAGGGCAGGAAACTTAACAAGGAATCAGAGACGTGGCCACATTCCTGGGGAGCTCACAGTCCAGTAGGGGAGAGAGACAGACAAGCCATCACCATATAGAGAAGTGACAAGTGCAGAAATACAGAAAGAACAGAATGCTAGGGAAGCAGAGAGCTCAGGCCCCTGATCTTTGGGGAGGAATGGGACCAGACTAGGGCTGGTCCAGGTATCCAAAAAATGGGTGGAACCCAGAGGCTGCAGGGAGACAGTGGGAAGACGAGAGGAAGAATGAGAACCAGAATGCACCTGGACCTAGATGAAATTTTGCTAGACAGATGGATTATTCCAGACGTTCCTTTATTACCACTTGTTCCATGTGTAGGTGTTTCTGTCTTTGAGCTTAAAGCAGCAGAATAACTTCCAGAGCAATTAAACAAAATTCTAAATATAGTAAAACACCCAAATCCCTGATGTATTCCTGGGAAGCATAGAACCCAAACTGTCCTGTGTTTTATGGTCTGTTGGTCCTGACCCACTCTAGAGGGTTAAAGCCACAGTAGCGAGATTTTTGATCTATAGCACAAGTTCTTGGGAATGAGCTACTAAAACCCTGTGGAATGGAAGCAGTGATCTGTTAGTTCTTAGAATGGTGAAGGCTCCAGGCACCTCCCTGAAGATGATTCTGCTCCTCTTCCCTCCCCTCCCAATTCAGGTGATTATGGTAACAGGGGATCATCCCATTACAGCCAAGGCCATTGCCAAGGGTGTGGGCATCATTTCAGAAGGCACCGAGACTGCAGAGGACACTACTGCCCAGCTCAAGGTCCATGTCAGGCAGATCGATAGCAGGTGAGAGCCCTAAAGGACTCAGATCTGCCATTTTTTTCCTCCATCCTCTCAGCCTGCCCCACCTAGATCCCACTTACTAAAGTTCTTAGAGCCTCCTTTAGTAGGTAGTATGTGCAGGGTTTACTTATTGCAAAGTAAAACATAATAGGAAAATGACCAAGTGACTATGTCAGTGGATTTTCAGAGGAAGTTGGACAAAGAAAGAGGTAGAGAAAAGGGAGGAGTGGTTGGGAGAAAAGGGAGGAGATGCAATGTGTCAATCTGGGGACAGTGAATGGCTGGGGACAAGTGACGAGATTGAGTTGAAAGGAGAAATAAGGAGGTTATAGTAAAGGTTGGTTAGAGGGCACCAGGACCCCTGGTAAATTCTCAACACTCTGAACTAGCTTTCTGAAATTCTTTTCCCCCCAGGGATGTCAAAGCCATTGTGGTGCACGGCTCAGACCTAAAGGATATGAGCTCAGTGCAGCTTGATGAGATTCTCCGAAACTACACTGAGATTGTGTTTGCTAGGACCTCCCCTCAGCAGAAGCTCATAATCGTAGAGGGATGTCAGAGGCAGGTAAGGGAGAAAAAGGAGGCTCGAGGAATCTGGCAGAAATCATGTGGCATAGCCCAGCCCCAAATCAAGCAGAGGAACGTGTGGGCTGGGCTAGAAGAGCCTGCAGAGAACATCCCATCTCAAACTCCTGAGATGGACATCAGTTTGGGGGTTCCCTGAGAGTTTTAATATCTCAGGAGGAGCAGGTGAAGGAAGGGCCAAGAGGCCCAAATCAAGCATGATTACATCAAGAAACAGGGGATGATGAAATCAAATTGATCTTTGGGACTGGCCCTGAATCTGACACAATAATTATTTCACTCCCTCTGTGCTTCACCCAGGGAAACGTTGTGGCGGCGACTGGTGATGGCGTGAATGACTCCCCAGCACTGAAGAAAGCTGACATTGGCATTGCCATGGGCGTCACTGGTTCTGACGTGTCTAAGCAGGCAGCAGACATGATCCTGCTGGACGACAACTTTGCTTCCATTGTCACAGGCGTGGAGGAGGGTGAGGAAACAGGGTGCCCAGGGTTGGGACTACTTCAGACTCAGGCGAAAGTTGGTATATATTACTCTCATTCCTTTTGCCCATCATCCAACCTCCATGGTCCTGTACAGACTGGGAAAAATCACTGTAAGACAAATTTTTACAAATTAGATTCATTTGGTACTTAGAACATCACTTTCAGGAGCCCTTTATTATGAGACTGGAGGAAAGTCCAGATTTGTGAGGGAGACTGGGACTGTGGTATAGCATGGTATCTTCCTACTTCTTCGCAGAGATTCAAGTAGGTCTACAGCAAGTTCCAAGATGTAGCCATACCCCTGGAACTACTCCATACTCCACAATCTCAGGAGGGCCCCCTAGGAACCTGTTGCCTGAATGATGTTGACATATCAAGATCAGTTGGAGCCTGACCTATGAATTGACTGCATGAGCCCAATTAAACATCGTCTTTCCCAGAGAATTCTGAAGACAATGTCCATTGGTGAATAGGAGAACCCCAGAATTTGGCATCCCAGGCTCCCTGCTTTCTGCCTGTTGCTATCTTATTAAAACCTAGGACAATTCACATAATAATAGTAGCTACCATTTTATTGAGACCTAGTATGATCCTGACACTTTGCTGAGTATTTTGTACCCATTCAATTTTTTGAGCACCAACTTTGTATCAGGCACTCTTCTAGATGCTGGGGATATAACAGTGGGGGATAAAAAGACACAAATCCCTGCCCTCATGTAGCTTAATTTCTAGTGGAGTGTGACAGACAATGAGGTAAATTGTATGGCATATTAAAAGGTGATAAATACAGTGGGGAAAAAATAAAGCAACGAGTGCAGTGAGGGATTACGATTTTTGAAAGGGTCACCAGGGAAGGACTTAAGCCATCTTGCAAGGCAAGAGGAATGACACTCAGAGAGGTGAGGGGCGCCCAAGGTCAGAAGCTAGTTATGGCAGAAATGGGATTAGAACCCAAGCCCAGGCTCTTTCCATGTCAGCCTTAATCTTCTAATGGCTTTTATGTCAACGTTCTCAGACATCCCCAAGTATTAACCAGGCCCAACCCTGCTTAGTTTTCAGAGATCAGATGACATTAGCCATGTTGAATCCAAGGACAAAGAGTACACAGATAAGGCATCCTCATAAAGCATGGCTTTAATTAATAGTCATATAATTTAGAAACAAAACTGGGACTGCCAAGGTTTCGGACCTACAGATCCTTTCATGGACTGTGACACTGCTTTATAGTAGTCTCTCTGTCCAGGAGACAGATACAGAAATGGTCTCACTGAAGCTTGACCATCCCCCCAGGCCGCCTCATCTTTGACAACCTGAAGAAATCCATCGCGTACACCCTGACCAGCAACATCCCCGAGATCACCCCCTTCCTGCTCTTCATCATCCTCGGTATCCCCCTGCCTCTGGGCACCATAACCATCCTCTGCATTGACCTGGGCACCGACATGGTGAGACCCAAACTGGGACCCGGTTCATGGAGCTCCTGTGAGATGCACTGAGGAGTAGGAAAAATCCTGTGTCCAAGGAGAGGGACAGAGCTTGAGTTACTTCTGAGTTTCCTTCTGAACTTTGTGTCCCCTGTCACTCTCACCTTCCATCCTCCAGGTCCCTGCTATCTCCTTAGCTTATGAGTCAGCTGAAAGTGACATCATGAAGAGGGCTCCACGGGATCCAAAGAATGATAAACTGGTGAACTATCGTCTCATCGGCATGGCCTATGGACAGATTGGTGCGGCCAGAGGAATGAGGGGTGAAGGGAGTGGGGAGTGGCTGCCCCTGCCTGGCCATTGGAGCCATCTTGGTTTGCAAGTCAGGAAGATATTTTCTTAAACTGTGCTAGGCCCTGGGACAACAAAGAACCATTGATTTCTGATCTGCCCTTGACTTAAGAGTGCAGTCAAGAAGGAACAAACAGACATAAAATGATAGCATCTTTCCAAGTGCCAAATAATGAGTATAGAGAGGACATGCTTCAGGAGTACAAAACAAGGGGTCTCACCAATCACGAAGCTAGTGAGAGAGGCCTTATGGAGGAAACAGGACTTACACTTGGTTTTGGAAGATACAGTTTAGACTAGTAAATGTATGGTCAGGTATCGGGGACCAGAGGAGAGGGGAAATTCACATGGCCTGGATGTTGAAGAGGGAATAAGCCAGTTTGGTGGAGCCCTTATTCCTGATAAAGGAATAGTGGAAATTAAGGCTGTAGATACACGTAACATTTATACTGGGCCAGCCTTGAAAAACATGTGAGAGCCATTAGAGGTCTTTGTTCTTGAGTTGCCAGGTGCAATGGGATATTTCAGGAAGTAAGGTGAGGGATGGACAGGGAAGAGATTGGGGACAGGGGAGACCATCCCAATATCTAGAGGAGGAAATACATAGTAAAAGCACAGATTTAGGAGCCAATCCTACGTTCGAATCCTGATTCACCACTGACTACCTATATGACCCTACATGACGACTGAATCTTCTTTGTGCTTCAATTTTCCCACTTATGAAATGTAGATAAAAGTTCATACCTGTTATGGGGATCATTGTCCACAGTTACCTACACAGTGCACAGCTCTGTTGTTAGTAGACAAACATTAACGTCAGCTATCACTGTGGTCCAGGCATGGAGGATAGACGTTTCGACTAACAGAGAGGCAAGGGGTAGATGGCAGAGATGTGAGGAGAGGAGAGGACTTAATGAGTGTCCTAATGTCAGAGGAAATGGAGAGGGAGGAGCCCAACACTCACTCAATGGGGAGAGGGAATAAAATCGCCTCTAAGATCTTTTCCAATCTTAAGATTATATGATTCAAATGTGACTCTGGGTTAGAGCTTAGAAACAAATGTCAGGGCTTGGAGGCAAGTCCTACAGAGATGACAGGATCAGATCATTGATGGCAAGAATCTTCAGCATTACAGCTCAGACACACACCAACCCAGCTAGAAGCAAGTCCCAGCTACCACCCCTTCTATGCTCTGCTTTTTGAGGTCCTTCTCTAAACAAGGTTCCCCTGTCCTGTAACTCTGTCACAGGGATGATCCAGGCTCTGGCTGGATTCTTCACCTATTTTGTGATCCTGGCTGAGAATGGTTTTAAGCCTGCTGATCTGCTGGGCATCCGCCACGACTGGGAAAATTCATACGTCAATGACCTGGAGGACAGCTATGGACAGCAGTGGGTGAGTAAAAGGGGTAGGGTAGTAGATAGTGATCAATAAGAGTGAAGAAGTGACAGGGGAGTGGGTTTAGGAAATTTTTGAAAAGTGGGAGAATGGAGGCACCAGACAGAGTTGATGCCTCATCTCCAGTTCTATATGAGCATTCTAACATTTGACCTCAATCTCCAATCACGTCAGCAAGTGTTCTCTTTGATTGCAATGACTTCATTTCTATTCATTCCTACTGTCTGTTGTCTGTCCTTACCTTCCTGGATATTTTGGCTTCCATGGGCTGGAAGTCTTCTTTGTCATATCAAATTCTGGGGGCTAATTTCTGTTTTTCTAGGTTCTAACCATCATTGCTTCAGAAATAAGTGCTGGGTCCACTCTCTCCCATTACGCTCCTTCCCTCCATGGGAGTTCAAATAATATGACTTCAAATCTGAAAACTTTTCTTTGTATACCCCTTCCTCGTCATTCTAAACTTTTTAAACCTAGAGGATGCCTCTCTGTAGTAGTCTTTCCTAAAACCCAAGATGAATGAGACCCAAACTGAAGCCTTCTAACTGACGCTATGTGTTCAAGAATTTTAGTAAGTATGGTTTTTTGTACCTTTAAACACTCCTGTCCTAATTTCTAAGACAGTGGAAGATGTTTGTTAGAATTATAGGACCATAGAGGACACATAGTCTATACAGGACATACAGTTTATTATCATCATTCTATAAATGAGGAAGCTGAGTCTGGAAAGATTTAATGCTTGCTCAAAGTCCCATAGTGAATTCTTAGAAGAACTGGACTAGAATTTTGGACTCAGAATTCTACTTTCCTGCCCAGCACTTTCCTACTTTACCATGATGCCTCTAAACCAAGTTAATTTCAGGTTTCTCAAAAGTATGTTAAAATCTGTGTTGTTGGGAAAATGCCCCTCATACACACCTGGCTTCTACCAGCCAAGCCTCATGAGGCCATCAGATGTCAGTGTTCCCAGCTACCAACACTGCTCCACAGTCCAGTGATGCCCAGAGTCCTCATCGTTGTGCCCCGTCAACATCTCCTCAATCCTCAACTCAAGCCCTTGTTGGTTTTATATCTTGATACCATTCCCCTGTTGCCAAGGTGCAACTTGACATATATTTATTTATAACAAATTAAAGATAATTAAAATTAATTTGAAGTAACATCAAATTACATCAAAGACATCTTGAAGTATTGCAAAAGGGTTGAGAAAAATTGCCCTGAGGCAATTCCATAAAGGCAGGGTCTATGCCTCTTCCACTGCTGTCATTTTCAGATAATCAAGTATAGAGCCACCCACCCAGGAAATACTCTACATACTACTAGAAGCAAAGATAGCTGCTTATCTTCTAAATGTCTGTCACCAGTAATTCCATTGATCACCACTCATTCATTCATTCATTCATTCAGCAAATATTTGTCAAGCATCTTCTATGTACCAGGTGCTGTTTGGGCTCTGGGGATACGGTAGTGAACAAAAATGACCAAGTTACTGCTCTCATAGAACTTATACTCTAGTTAGGGGGAAGGTCGTGGGTGGGGAGACAGATAACAACCAAATATATAACATATTGGGTCAACGGACTATGAAGTGTTGGGATCGAGATACTAGAGTAGGTAAGATGGAAAGATAAAGATGGTGGTCAGAGAGAAAGAGATGCTTGAAATTGAAATTACAGAGAAGTTGTAGCTATTATAAAGGACAGTGTCTGTTTAACCACTGGAGAAAGCAGCCCAGGTGGGGAGTGGAAGACAACATCATTGGAGAAGATCAAGGAACTGTGAGACCATGGTATTGGAAGGATCATCAATATGGATATTTAAATCTCCAAAAACAAGAACAGGAGCAGAGTTAGAGTGACAGTGAGTCAGGAGCTAACATCTTCAAGTGGTGCTGGGGGTGACTTGGGTATTGCTAGCTGGCTGCAGTGGAGGATCGAGGTGGCATGATCTGATGCACACAAACCTGCTCATTGGTCTCACTCTAAGTTCAGTGCTTGGCTCATCAGTTTTCAGCCTTTGTTTTCTAATCATCTAAGGCTCTATATTTTCCTCCAAGTCCAGTTTTGACCATACCCCATGAGGTTCAATATGTAGTATTCCATTATTGTTCAGTCCTACATATTTTCAAATTCTTAACTCGATCTACAAGTTACTTATAAACATGCTGCTTTATTTTTTGAAACATGGCTTTTTCTCCCATCTGATTTAGATGCACCTCTTCTGTGTTAGCCCTCTGTGATCTCTGTCTTATATCCTACCTATAGTGCTGACATAGCATATTTATCCTCCCCACTAGACTGTAAGATCCTTATGTGTAAAATGGGAGTGAAAGACTGAAGGAATGGACGAATGAATATCTCCTATCTGGTACCACCCTTTGGGCATTCCTTTCCTCTCAGCTTTCAGAGTCCCCTCTAGCCCCATCTTCCTTTCTCACCTATTTCCTCTGACTCTGCTTTCTGAGTACACCTTCTTCTCTTACATTGCCCTTCTTATTAATTTAGCAAATATTTATTGAACCATAGCACTTGAACTGAGCAATGGGGAGGGGGCACAAAGATAAATAAGACAAACTGCCTCTTCCTGAGGAGCTATCCGTCAGGTAAGGAAAACAGATAAACAACTCATAATGCAACAGGATAAGTGCTAAGACTGAGATAAGTGAGAAGTGCTGTGGGTGTCTAAAGATCTAAGTCAGCATGGGGTCCAGGAAGGCAGGACAGGAAAGAAGCTTTTAAGATGTATCTGAATCCCTTCTGACACTGACGTCTCCCCTCTGCCCACCCTTCCTGCAGACATTTGAGCAGCGGAAGATTTTGGAGTTCACATGCCAAACAGGCTTCTTTGTCAGCATCGTGATTGTGCAGTGGGCCGACCTCATCATCTGCAAGACCCGGCGCAACTCGGTCTTCCAGCAGGGCATGAAGTGAGCACCCACCCAACAGCCCCACACATTCCCACACCTGTGCGCAGGGCGCCGCCATTTCCTCTACCTCTCCATCCCTGTCTCCAACACACTCTGAAACATTTCTTCCCAGAAACAAGATCCTCATATTTGGGATACTGGAGGAGACATTCCTGGCTGCTTTTCTGTGCTACACTCCAGGCATGGACATGGCCCTGAGAATGTACCCACTCAAGTGAGTAAGGGAAGGGATGCACGTGGGAGAATCTCTGGGCATAGGGAGAGTGTGTGAGAGGAAACGTGTGTTTGAACAGAAAAGTCACTCGTGGAGGGTTGGGGAGGGGTCTTGCCTGGATAAATGGGGCTGTACTCAGTGGTGTAAGGAGACTTATTTGTGCTCTGACAAATGCATCTTATTTAGCAAAGGATTAGGGGCTGTGCCAAGTGATCGCAACCCACCAGACATGCAAATTTAGGAGACTTACCAGTGCTTAAAAGAGTGGCATCTTTTTTATGATGATGTGTAGTGTAGCTGTCCAAGGATACATATTGCTCGGAAGCGAAGTAATCATAAAAATAGCCTGATCTGTGCGTGGCTAATTCTGTTGTACTTACGTAAATATGTCTTAATGTGCATATATATGAGTGGGCATAATGAAATTCTTTTCATCTGGTACTTTGTTTTGTTTAAGTCCCATGTTTGCTTTTTGTTTGTTTTTGTTTTTTACTTTAGTCTATGCATGTGGTGAAAAATTGCTCTTTAATATTTTACAGAGAAAAAAGTAAAACTCCCATTCCACCCTGACTCTCTCTACCTCCTCCTGCATAGGGAGCCTCTGTTAATGATTTAGTATGTATTCTTCCAACTCGTTTTCTATACGTTTACATACTTTGCTGACCTTTCTATCCCTTGCAGTGTTTTACACAATGCTTTGTATAGTGTAGGTGCTCAGTTAATATTTACTAAAAAGACATTGGCATTGCCCTTAGATACTGACAATCCCAGGTTTGAATTTCAACTGTACTGTGTATTATTCTGTGACCTTGAACAAGTTTATAACCATTCTGAGCCTAAGCTTCACCTGCGAAGTCTTCATAATACACCCCTGGCAGATGGCTGCAAGAATTAGATCTAGAAATGTGTGTAATGCACCCAGGACGGTGCTTGGGTCATAGTGGGAGCTTTGTTAATAGTAGCTTTATTACTGCTGCTATTAACGTCAATATATTAGTAATAGTAAATGCAATTGAGCATTAAGTGCGCTCCCACTCTGTATATACCTTGACCATAAGACTCATCACCTAATATTGTGATTATTAATATGGTGATTATTTTGTGTGTTTATCTATCCTCTCTTCCCTGATTGCCCGAGCTCCTTGAGATCAAGGACCATCATGTCATCATTTTTATTTCCTCAGGACCTAACATGGACACAGAGTAGACATACCACAATTGTTGAATGAATGGGTGACTGTATGTATATAAGTGTTTATGTTTGTTGGTGTGTATGTGTGTGTGTATGGAATGAACCACGGCCTAGGCCTGCGCTGTCCAATATGGTAGCCGTAAAGTACTCTTATGTCACTACTGAGCTCTTGAAACATGGCCAGGGAGAAACTGAATTTGTAATTTTAGTTAATTTAAAGTTAAAGACTAAAGCAGTGTCAAATATTTTTCTAGGAAGTACAACTTTATTGTTTTCATTGGACTACATTTTCTTTTAACCATTGAAAATTCAGTGTCTGACTTGAGATGTGCTGTCCATGTAAAATACTCACCAGATTTTGAGAACTTAGGATAAAAAGAAGAATGTAAAATATCTCATTAATAACATTCATATTGATTACATGTTAAAATGATAATATTTTAGACATATTGGGTTAAATAAAAAGCATTATTAAAATTAATTGCACCTGCTGCTTTTTACTTATTTTACTGTGGCTACTAGAAAATATCAGATTTCACATGTGGCTCGCAACATATTTCTGTTGGACACTGCTGGTCTAGGCCATCTCTCTGTCATCCAAGAGAACAAATGTGGTTCTATTCAATCCCTCCCCAGAGCCCACCTTCCTGGTCTCTAATTATAGAAGAGGTTCAGGAAGAAAAATGTCCCCATCTTTGCCTATTGAGGAGTGTATATCCCCACACATGCAGCCTCAGGTTGAGCCATCCTGCTTGGACACCCTCCCCTTTTGTGCGCAAGGCCTAGAGTCCCCAGAAAGCAAAGGGGTCTCCCTGAACGACTACACAAAAGTCAGTAGACAACCTCCCTGAACACTGCATGTACCTCTGCTGTGACATTTATCATGTCTGCTATCATTGGCTCTTTATGTTTCTGTCTTGGGCTTCTCCTCCCTCACCCCCAACCCCCAGGTTCTGGCCTCCTCAAAGGTAGAGGTCAACCCCATCTACGCACCTTGCTGTCTCCAGCACCCAGCACAGTCCCCGGCACATAGTGGACATGATAAACGAACCGTTCAATTCCCAAGTGCTGTTCTCTGCCCCTGCCCTTCTCTGGCCCCTCTATCTCCTGCCCAGCTGATCAAACTCTTGCTCTACAGGATATTCTGGTGGCTTTGTGCCATTCCCTACAGCATTCTTATCTTTATCTATGATGAAGTCAGAAAATTTGCCATCCGTAATCATCCTGGCGGTGAGGCTCCCCTGCACCCTGCTCTGAGTGGTCAGCAGCCTCCTAACTGGCTCTCCCATCCCACTTGGTTCCTTCAGGCCCGTTGCCCTTCTCCCCACCTCACTGCCTGGCCTGTGCTGAGCCTGGACCCCGGCCCTCTAGTCCTGATTCCATCACCCTGCTCCTTTCAATCCTCGCTGCCCTGTGTTCCGCCCTCAGGCCTCCTCTGTCTACCATTCTGCCTGTCTTCCCTAGATGCCTCCCCTGTGCTGCCTTCTCTGGCTCACTCTGCTCTCTTCTCTTCCACAGGCTGGCTGGAGAGAGAGACCTACTACTAAAATCAGCGGAGGAAGAGCTCCACATGACTTAGGGGTGTCCTGAGGGCCGGGTAGGGGGGAGGGTTTTTGAGTTTGGCACAACATTTAGAGAGCATATGAGTTGGGGCAGAGAGATGCTAGGATGAATTACCTCGGATGAGATGGAGACAGGTGATCCTGACGCTGGAATGAGGGCACCATGGGGAGGAGACCGGGTGGGTTGAGGGGAAGCCCGGCCTGCGTCTGGCTAGAGCCCAGTGAGGAGGGGCGTTGTCCTGTTGAATCTAGTAGCCAGTCTACAGAGTAAATGTTGGCAACAGCTCTCACCTGACTGGATGTGTCGCATCTGATTTTTGGAGAGTGGGGATTTCTGTGACGCTCTCTCCCTAGATCTTCATGGTAATCAGGCAGGGGAAGTCTTTCAGGGGCTGAAGTTGAGGCTGGGAAGGGATCAGAATCAAGCATCTTTGCCCCTTGAGGGCTATCCCTCATCTTAAAGTCATTCTCCGACCTGATGGAGAGCAAAGACAGGACAAGTGACTGCCCCCAAAGTCAAGCTGGGATCAGAGAAGTGGAGGGGGGAGGGGTGTTGTGAGAGAGGAGCAGCTGAGCCACACCCTATAGAGGGGCCACAGCACCCACACCTGGTGCTGTCAGAGGCTACTCATCTAGCCCCCTCCACCGCAGTTCCTCAGATCAGCTTATAGAATCATAGAGTTTTAGTGTTAGAGAGACCTTATTTTATCAATTAAGAACCTTAGGTCCAGAGAGGTTAAATGACTTGGGAAGGGTCATGTGGTGAGTGGTAAATGTGGGGCTACAGCACCTCCTCTGAGGAAGGGACTGGTGGTCCCTGCCCTCCGCCCCCTGTCATTGGGGCATCTCAACCCCATTCCCATTCATCAGCCTGTTTTCTCAGGAGTAGCTTTAAAATATAGGCTGTAAGAATGCTTTCTGAATCCCTGTAGCCTCTACTTTAGGTGAAGCAACCCGACCCCTCGTGCCCCAGGCTCCACAAGGAGTGATGGACATTCCCAAAAGCCTGTTCTCGGAGCTCAGCACTTTCCGCATCTCCGGTGGGTGAGGAGCCCCAGGAGTCTCCTGCCCACCCTGGGCGGTGGCTCTTCCTTCCTCTTCACTCACTCCCTGGCTTTTGCTTTGTGGGCCTGTCCACTATGCCCTGTGGGTCAATTCATTCTCTTTTAGAGGAGAGGATTGGTTGTGCCCAAAAGTATACAGAGTGAGAGAGAAACATTGAGGAAAGCTGGGGGAGATCGTAGACTGTCACCAAAAACAAAGCACAAGTGTTAAGTGACCGTGCGCTATGCTTGGCAGAGGGACAGGGGCCTTACACACACCATCCATTAATCCACACAACAAATGTATTCTTAACCCCCTCCCCCGCATTTTATAGATGAGGAAACCAAGGTCTGTCTGGTTCCAGAGCTTGTGCCTTTCATCACTTTTCAGACTGGTCTTACAGTGAGTGCTGGGCCAAAAATATACAAATACAAAATGAAAAATAGGACAATGATGGAGGAAGGGCCGCCATGGACAGTCTGGGCTGTCAAAGAGAAGGTCACTGTAAGGTATAACCAACCATGCCTCCCCTACATCAGGCCCCTCCTCAGAGGTCTCTCTCCTGCCTGTCCCCCTCCCTCCTCAAACACAAGGTCTCCTAGGGACAGGGCTATATCAGTCTGGGGTCTTTCCCTGGCTGCTGACACGGCTGAACAAGACCCTGGAAGACAGAGGGGCCAGGGTGTGTGGGAGTGAGGTGGGGAGGGGGAGTGTGGAGGGGCCAGCTCCTCGGGTTTCAGTAGCAGGAGCTTCAGGTGTCTGGTGGGTTAAAAATACAGAGGCCCCAACTCAGGGTCATTTGATACCAGTGACTGAGGCCTGTTAACTCCAAGGGCCTGAAGGCAGGGGCCTAGAGGGAAGGGTCTGAACAGACAGAGAGCAAAGCATCAGAGAGAGGAGAGGGAGTGGGAGGGGAGGGGCGCAGCTGCTAGAAAGGATGAGCGTGGAACTGGAGAGCCAAGGGCAAGGAGAGGGGGCAGGATGGGATGAAACTGTCTGGTCTGGTGGCTACAGGCGGACATGGAGCAGGCCTGGGTCCCACCTCACACCCTTGGAGGTACAAAAGGTCAGATTCATGATGGAATGAGTCTAAAGTTCCACTGTCTCTCTCCCAACGTTCCCCCTCCCCCAGAGTGCCACAGAAGTAAGACACTGGGGCTGGACTTCGTCATCTAGACATCTACTTCCGGGCGGGGCTGCCCATCTCCCCTGCTGTCTTTGCTCTGGTTGTGGGGCTGTGGGCACATTAGTCACTCTCCTATGGGAGCAGGGGATGGGTTATGAGGTCTCTTCAGGTCCACCATGCCCTGCTTAGGCTAGCTCTGGCCTCTCCTGCTCCAGTGACAGCTGTCCCTCCTGGACCCACTCCTGCCACGTTCTTGAGATTTTCTGTGGCCTTCCTTGCTTAGCTGTGTAAGGCCCGCCCCATGGGAGTGTGGAAAAGTTATTCCTTTAACATAATTTCATGCCCTTGCCTGGGTGCAAAATAAACACTGTCCCTCCAACATCAAAGATAGCTCAGGGTGGGGATGGAGGGCTTCTGACTTTGGTCTAGCCTCTCTCTGGTCTCCCCTTGCCTCGGTTTACCTATGCATAGTAAGAGCCCTGGAGGGCATGAGGAGGCTCCTTCCTTTCTAGGTACCCAGAACTGAACTCATCCACTCTGCCCTCCCCTCCAAGCTGGGGGATCCAGGAAGTCAGAGCCTCCCCCCAACTCTGCTTTGGCTCTTAGGTGCACAGAATTAATCAACATCCTTGGCTTAGGGCACAGGACCCACCTCTTCATGTTTTCCCGGTGTTAATTTTTTTCCCTGGTGTTTATACCTGATCCTCTTTGTCTTGTCAAAGATGTACGAATGAATAGTTGCTATCCACTCTCCTTGGAATCATTCAGCCTGGGGAATCCTCCCTTCCCACTGTGCCCTAGAAAACTGAGTCGCAAAGGATCAGAGTAGAGAGAGTGAGTAGGAGGCCGTGGCCGAATGACTTCTCCCTTCTCATCTTGTCCGTCCTGGGCAGAGAAACCCCAAATCCACACCTCTACAGGATGGATGTGGGCCAGCACTTCTCGTCCCACGCCCTGTCCTTCCCTTACATTCCCGAGTTAGGAGTGTTGAGTGAAGCAAAGGAAACTGGCTGGAGCTGAGCCAGGTGGCCAGTCCTGGACGCGGCTCCATCTTTTATTCAGAGAATGACCTCATCCTTGGTTCTGGTTCTTTAAAGAGAAGTGCAGGGGTCTCTTTCCTGCAACCTGGATTGCATTTTTACTGCCCTCCTCCTCCACAGGATCAAAGAAACAGACTTCACCTAGAGGAGACTCCCAGTTTTTAAGACCTAGAGTCAATATTGCATTTGTCCCCGTTTTGTCCTGTCCTGCGAATTTAACCTCTGACCCAGAATACCTCCTCTTCTCCACCTCCATTTCCTTCTCTCTGATTACTTTGCCCTCCCTGAGCCCTCCCTAATTACCCCAAATCTCCCCTCCCCCAGCCCCAGCTTCATTTACCTCCGACTCATCTGGTCTTATTTTTAGCTCTGGCTTTTTCCTTTCTTAATATGGCGATGAGCTCTCAGGCCAGAGGCGCTGGGACAGGGGCTGAGGAGCCCTGGACATTGGGGGAGGGGGAGGGGAAGGAGGCTCTGGGAGCCTAGGGGAGAGGTGTAGGAGGTGGGAGGATCCCAGCCCTCATGGAGCTGTCCTGGCCTCAGAAGGTTATCCATCTCTTCTGCCAATCCCAGAGACATATTTAGACAGGACCAGGTGCGGGCCAAGGGGTGCCAATCTCAGGGGCAGCTCCGGTTCCCTCCCCGCCCCCTGCTCCTATTCCTCCTCCTGACCCTTTTTCTCTTGGCTCCATCGGCAGTTTCTCCAGGACTCAGCAGTGTCCTCTGTCCACTGCCCTGGGCTGTTCTCCACCCCACCCCCACTGTGAGCCCCTAACTCAGGATTCAGGACCCAGGGGCCCCTCCCCACCCCAGCTAACTTCTTCTGGACCAGGAGAGCCGACCCACGTCCCACTACCTCCATGAGCGCTGCAGACAGGATGGGGGCCAGAGCTGTGCAGGGCCTGCGGCTGGCAGTGCTGTTACTGCTGGTGCTAGGGACCCCTAAGTCAGGGGTGCAGGGGGAGGAAGGGCTGGACTTTCCTGAGTATGATGGTGTGGACCGTGTGGTCAATGTCAACGCAAAGAACTACAAGAATGTGTTCAAGAAGTATGAGGTGCTGGCACTGCTCTACCACGAGCCCCCCGAGGACGACAAGGCCTCACAAAGACAATTTGAGATGGAGGAGCTGATCCTGGAGGTGAGTGGTGGGTCTGCAGGCCTGCAGAGCACACCCCGTCCCTCTCTGCAACCCTCTATCCTACAACTCCACATAGATCTTTGAGGGCAGGATCTAGGGGCTAGGGGCAGTGCAGCAGGACCCCCGTCTTGACCAACAGGACACAAATGGCATGTGGCCTTAGCCAAATGAGAAACAAACTTGGGAACCCAAAAGCGCCACCATAGTTAGGCAATTTTAGGAGGAATGGAACGAGGCTGCAGGGAGATCTCTCCTCCGTGCTATAGGAGGCTGGTAGCACTAGGCTTGGCTAGAACTGGGGTGTCCTTGGAAGGGGGACAAAAAAGGGGGAAGGGGGAGAACTGCAGCGCAGCGTATTGCACCCTCTAATCTACTTTCCTAGCCAGAATATGGCCTCTCTCCCTACACTTTAGGGGCTGTACCCCAAAGAAATCCAAATCAATTTAAATGTTATTGACATCTTATTTGCATGTCATTTATTTCATGGTTTCATCTTTAATAAAAACCACCATGCCTCCCATTGGTCTCTCAGTCCCCTCTCTCTTCCCCCACCCCCGAATTCCCCATCTGCCTTTATTGGATCAAGCTGGATTCCCTGATTGGCAAATTCTTGTGGTTGGAGGATGCTTCAAAATGCCGTCCTCAATTTCTCTTTATGGGAAGATTCTCCTCACCCCCAAGCTGACTTCAGGCCCAAAGGAGAGGGAGGCTATTGTAACAAGAAAAAAAGCCTATTTGGGGATGATTGGGAGGTGTGGTCACACAGCCCTCTAAGAGCCAGGATGTGATAGAGTTTTCTTGTCTAAACTTCTGCAGCTCCCTCTCTAGCTTGGCCTTACAGAGAGCCCCCAGCTTGCCCAGAGCTTGGAGTATTTCAGGGCAAGATACCAGGCCTGCAAGCTCTCGTTTGTGTGCCCCTGCCGGGGGCTGGAACCGCCATCTGATTAATGCACTGAGTATTTTTATCCTGAGTGCTCAGCATCCCTGGCCATCCATCTGCCAACAGCCTCCCTTCCCTGTCCTCCTGAGAATCCGGGCGCCCGAGTCTGTATTATGTGGGGTAAAGCTGCAAGCTATGCCCAAGACACAGGCTGCCGGGGACAGGGACCTACGGGTGTGACTATCCATAGCCTAGGGACAGGCTGAGGTGGAGAGGGAAAGGGAAAGTTCAGCCCAGATGAGGAGAGCCCGGTCTGTTTCACCTCCAGTCCCTGTCAGTCTTGGCCTCTGTGGATGATGAGTGGTGGTCACAGTGATCTCTACTCTCAGCTCTCTGGCTTTCCCCACTCCTCAGCAACATGAACGGACCTCCCACTACCCTCCTGCCCTCCAAAATTCTTCCCATTGGAAGAATGGGAATTCTTCCTACTCAGAAGAATACCAGGGAGTTCACTGCCATGCTGAGCATGGCCTTTGATCAGGATGGAGTGCAGGGTTTCATGGAGTCCCTGAAGGAGCGAAGGGCCTCAGTCACTCTGAAGCGCAGTGCCTTAAAGTTCTACATAATAAGCACATTGTAAATGAGCAATAAATGTTCAGGGATTAAGAATTGAACTAAAGACCAGAAGGGTGGGGCTCTAGGGAAAGTGGAGATATCCTAGATCCCAGTACAGTGTCAAGGTTAACTCTTCTATTCCCTGCATCTCAAATGACCCCAACTTGAAAGCAAGAGAGGGTAATAGGGTTTACTAAGAATTCCGTGGGCTGGTTTTAACCCTAACCTTCCTCCAGTTAGCAGCCCAAGTCCTAGAAGACAAAGGTGTTGGCTTCGGGCTGGTGGACTCTGAGAAGGATGCAGCTGTAGCCAAGAAACTAGGTAAGGGGGGTGGGGCGGGGCAGGGAGGGGAAGCTGGCCTGTGAGAGGGGGAGGCCTAGGCTGGAGGACCAGGTGACAGCCCTTATATAGACCAGGGCCTCCACCATGCCTATTCTGAAAGTAGGGGAGAAAATACTGAATTTGGGAGGGGTGTGGCTGAGGTCCTGGCCTCTCCTTTATTCCTTATAGAGACCAATGCTCAAATCTCAGAAACAGGTGAAGGTGGCTTTCTTTATGCTTATGTAAAAAACAGGGCTAGGTGTTGAGGAAAAGGGGAGTTCAGGGAACACAGGTGGGTCTGGAGTGGCCTCTGCAAACTCTTCTTCCAACCCCTCCCCCTCCAGAGCCCTGGCCAGGTGTTACAGAACAGGCCACCAGGGGGCAGCGCAGGCATGAAACTGGACTCCGGAAGTGGATGGGGGAAGGGTGGTCAGTAATGAAGTCATTTGGTCAGTAATAGCAGAGGGTTAAAGGGGGGGACTGGGAATCAGCGACTAGAGTCCTCAGAGGAGGTAACATAAATATCTGTCTCTAGTTATGACAGGCAGAGAAAGGGAGAAAACTTGCTAGAGTCTATATCTCCCTATGTCCTGCCCTAACACCCCCACCTGAACCTAGCTTCTCCCTGGAGAGCCCATGGGCCCCAGCTAGCTACCTAGACTAAATCCAGAGGTACAGACACTAGCGGAGTAGGGGCTAAGGGGCAGTGGAGGTGAGGGGGCAAGGAAGAGGGAGGTGGAGGATATGGGGCCCACGGGGATTATGGACTGGGCTGCGACCCTGGATTTGGACCCCTGAATCCGTGGGAAGTTTGGGATGATGGCTCACCCCTGGCTCACTCCCAGGACTAACTGAAGAGGACAGCATTTATGTGTTCAAGGGAGATGAAGTCATTGAGTATGATGGCGAGCTTTCTGCTGACACCCTGGTGGAGTTTCTGCTTGATGTGAGGATTCCCCTGGACCTAATGGCCTTGCTTTAAGACTTCATGCCCTCCCCATCAACTCCCACCTCACACACATAGTGAACAGCTAGCCCCTTCCTCCTGTTCCCCACCCCTCCTCTCCCTGCTTCTATTGGTGAGGACCGAAACTCACTCTCTTCCTTCAATGTCCCTGTTCCTCCAGGTCCTAGAGGACCCTGTAGAATTGATTGAGGGTGAACGAGAGCTGCAGGCGTTCGAGAATATTGAGGATGAGAACAAACTCATTGGCTACTTCAAGAGCAAAGATTCAGAGCGTGGGTAACCCTCAGACTCCACTGTGCCCTCCCTGGATCCCCATTTTACCTGTCCTCCTACCTCCCCACTTCACCCACTGTCTCAGCAGCTCTGCCTCCTAACTCCTCTTGCCACAGTCAGCTTCATCAACTGCTCTGAGCTCCCTGCACTGGAGGGGCTTCCCAGACAGGCACCTCCAGCATTCTGCCTCCCCCAACTATATTTTAGCCACTCTCAGAGGACTAGAGGGAGTGGGTCTCAGAATGAACCCCACCTCCCATAAAAGAACTGGGGAGGGGGGGACGGTTTCCTGGAGGACCCTGGTTCCCCCAGAGACTAACTCTGCATTCCCCCCTCAGATTACAAAGCCTACGAGGATGCGGCGGAGGAGTTTCATCCCTACATCCCCTTCTTTGCCACCTTCGACAGCAAGGTTCTCCTCCCCACGGCTACATTGGGTCTCCCTCACTCCCTTCAGCTGCCCTGCCCCCTCTTCCAGAATCTTTGGGGGACCTAGTCTTTCCCTACACATGACATTCTCCACCCTCACCCCCATCTCAGGCCTCTCCTGCCCCACAGATTTTAGACATCTAAAGTACCCCTCTCCTGTTCAGCCAAAGCCCAGAGAAGTTAAGACACTTGTCCAGTGTCACAGTGGCAGTGACAAGGGCCCAGGTTGTCTGACTCCCTTCCTAATATCTGCTCCCTGATAATACTGCTTCTCACCCTGATCCTGCATCCCCTGCTCTACTCCCCCCTGCCCCCTCCCTCAAAGGTGGCAAAGAAGCTGACCCTGAAGCTGAATGAGATCGATTTCTATGAGGCCTTCATGGAAGAACCTGTGACCATCCCAGATAAGCCCAATAGCGAAGAGGAGATTGTCAACTTCGTGGAGAAGCACAGGAGGTGGGGAGCAGGGGCAACCGTCTGAGCAGGGTAGGCTCCTCCTCAGGCTAGAACACCAGTCTATGAGATAGGCTGGGGGAATCTCAGCCAGCCAGGAGCCTGGACTCACCTGGAGATGAATACACTTCTGGGTACCAGTGCTCACTGATACACTCACCATTTTACACAACATTTTGCATGCTAGCACTTAGCCCTGAGCCCTACACATAGGAGGTCCTCCATATATGTGTACATTTAGTGGGTAGAGGACAGGGATGCTGCTAAACATCCTACAGTGCACACAGGACAGCTCCCCCAAAACACAATTATCTGGCCCCAAATGTCAGTAGTGCTGAGGTTGAGAAACTCTGCCCTACACTCACACATAATTCTCTCCCTTCACAGTACTCCACCGCTGGAAATACCCACTCATCAGTGTAAACACTACTCACTCTCATTCTCTCCCACTAGATTATGGTCCCCTCATCAGGGCAGGAACATGTTTGCCTGGTTCAGCTCTATCTACATAGCACCAGGCACAGTGCTTAGAACATCTCAGACACTCAATTTTTTTGAATGAATGAATGAATGAACGAACGAATACGCAGATGTCCAGTTCTTACCTTCCTCCCAAAAGTCTCTCTCCCAGTCCCCTTGTTCACCCTCTGCTCTCCCACCTGCTCTAACCATGCAGTGATCTGGGCCTGGTGCCCAGGGCTTAGGCTTGGCCAGATGGCTTTGTTCTGGGCTACAAGCTGTCTGTGCCCTAGACATGACCCAGAGGCAGCCTCTGCTCTGGGGACCCTCTGGAGGGGAGGGCATTCTTCTCACCCACTGAGTATGACTTTCTGTCTGTTGCTTCTAGGTCAACCTTGAGGAAACTGAAGCCTGAGAGTATGTATGAGACCTGGGTGAGTGCCCCTGGACCAGGCCAGGCCCTTAGGGGAGCATGGGTGGCTAAAGACTCAAGTCCTAGAAACATCCCACCCTACTGTTCCTCATGCCTTGCTTGTAGGACTGACAATGCACCAGCAAAGGTTGAGGGTTTTGTTCTCAAGAATGTGTCAGGCATTGGGAGACACACATAAGTAGATGAAGATGACAAGGGAGGAGCTCCAAGCTCTGGAGCTAAAGAGTTTGCCAGAGGAGGTATGGGGGCCCTGGAGCTGAAGGGAGCAGTGTCACTTGGGAAAGGGTCACCACCACGAGAATATACCTGATCCAGAAGCTGGATTTCCAAAAAACTCAGGTTCAAGGAAGATCTAGGGTCTGTTCTGGGTTCTCTGACTTCAGGGAGCATAACTAAAGCCTCCTCTCCCCTAACAGGAGGATGATCTGGATGGAATCCATATTGTGGCCTTTGCAGAGGAAGCAGATCCTGGTGAGGGAGAAATACTGGATTGGATTTGGGGGGGCACTGGTGAGAGGGGGGAGGCGGGCTGTCAATTGGAGCATAGGCTTTACTTGGGAGGCATTCCTGGAAAAGTACAAGCAGCCTGCAGCTAGACCTGTGGAACTGTGGGAGGTGGGAAAGAGATCTAGACTCCTGTTCCCTCTGGGTCCCTTTCCTCTCTGCCCCACCTCACACTTCTCACTTGTGTTTCCTCCAAGATGGCTATGAGTTCTTGGAGACCCTCAAGTCTGTGGCCCAAGATAACACTGATAACCCTGATCTTAGCATCATCTGGATTGACCCTGATGACTTCCCCCTGGTAAGAGGTCCGCTGAGGCACTGCTAACCTAAGATGGGGCCTTAGATAGTGGCACTTTCTGAGGAGAGCTTGTTTCAGAGTCTTTCCTCATCTTCTAGCTGAGGGACCCTGGAAGGTTTCTGCCTGTTGCATGATCATGGGCACTGTGGGCATGAAGGGCATCCTGAGAAAGGGAAAACAGGATGGGAAGTGAATCACATGGGTCATAACACACATGATTCCTAGAGCAGAGACTGGGCAGGTAGCACATGTGCCCAGGGATGGTTCCTTCTAAAGAAATCCAGAGTTTGGGGGAACAGATGGGCACATTAACCCTGCACATGGTATACACAATAATAGAATCAAAGCACAGAGATTCCATGTCTCAGGGTATGGCTTTGTTCCTCGCTGAATCTCCAACACCTAGCACTAACTGTTGAAAGAGTAATGGAATGGACAAACAGAAATGTGAGGAACATTGGCAATTACCAGGTATAACTACCATAGTTTAGAGATGTAGAAATTGAGGGCCAAGGAGAAGTGCCTTGCTCAAAGTCACAAGGTGAATCAGTAGCAGATCCAGGATCAGAACAGGGGTTTCCTATCTAGTTTTCCTTAGATAGGAGGGGCCAATGTCCCCAGCTGACCCTCCTGATACTTTCCCTTTCAGATTTCTACCCTTTAACTGCTTAGTTCTATCCAATCCTTTCAGGTCTTATAGAAGGACTCATCCCTCATCCACCATGGGTTCATAGTGTCTTCCCTCTGTCTCTCGGCTGACCCTCACACACATCCCCTTGGACTCATGTGTTCCTAGACTCCATTAAGTTGCCATATGTGGTCTTTCTACAGCTGGTTCCATACTGGGAGAAGACGTTTGACATTGACCTGTCAGCCCCACAAATAGGAGTCGTCAATGTTACTGATGTGAGTTTCCTTCCCTCATCCCTGGTTGACCCCTAACTCTGCTTCCCAGCATAGCGAGCTCTCCTGTGCTCTGCCAACTAGGAATTGAGCCCTTTCCATAGAAATTAGACATGCCCAGTCTAATGACTGGATGGAGGGAGAGATTCATGATCTGAACATGCCCATCTTCACCTGTTGGAATCGGCTGCTCATCCTTCAAGCCCCTGTTCAAATCCTCTCTTCGCCATGAAGTCTTTCTAGATCTCCCATTTGGAATCAGTCCCTCCTTGGCACTCCAAGAGCCCATTTGGCATCAAGAACATGGCTTTTATATGGCTATTTATGTATCATGTCTGTCCCCTCCAGTAGACTTTGAGCTTTTTGAGGGCAGACATCTTCTCATTCACATGTAGCAGGTGCTTCAAAAATGTTTATTCAGTAGAACTGAATAAGCCACAGTCTTTGCTTTCATATAATTCTCAGTCTAACTGGGAAAGCAGTATTCCATTAACTACAAGGCCAGATCTGATAAACTCTGTAATAAAGATTCACATAAAATGCTAGGAAGGCACAAAAATCAAAGTGATTTCTGCTTGAGAGAATCAGAGAAGGGTTTAAAAGGAGTGGCATTTAAAGTGGAGATTGTACAACGTATAGGAGTTCTACAGTTGAGTAGCACTTCCAAATTGATGGAAAAGTTAGTGCAAAAGGTCAAAAGTAGGAAAATGAATATCAGGTTAGGTTCAGGAAAAGGCAAGTCATTTTTTACAGCTTGAGAGCCTAGAGATCTCTGAGGATGGTGCTGAAAAAGCAGGTCATGAAAAGCCTTGAATGCTGAAGAGCTGCTGACTTTATTCTCTAGGCCAGGAAGAGCCACCAGTGGTTTTGTGTCAAGGGCACGATCGAGAGGTCTGTTTTAGGAAGCTCAGCATGTCAAGAGCTTGGAAGAAAGAGTGAAAGGAGGAGGGCTATTTGCCAGTCCAACTATTCTTTCTACTCCCACTGTCACCATTCTAACTTAGACCTTCACCTGGACAGTTTCTCTGGCTGTTGACAGATGAAGGGAAGGGACAGAAGATGTGGGGAAGGATATACAGAGTCCAGTGAGTGGGAGGATGGGTCCAAAGACCTGAGTCAGTCTTAGCTCTGGTTCCCTGTCTGTGCCATGTCCTAGGCGGACAGCGTATGGTTGGAGATGGACGACGAGGAGGACCTGCCTTCCCCTGAGGAGCTGGAGGACTGGCTGGAGGATGTGCTGTCGGGCGAGATCAACACAGAGGATGATGACGATGATGATGACGACGATGATGACGATGATGATGACTAGTTGCTGTAGCTACCATCTCCTAGCCCCACTTGCTCTCCTCAGGCTTCCTCCTGCCTTCCCTGAGCTTCTCCAGGGACACTAGCTCATTCTCTGACTAGGGCCCACTGGGGTCTGTAGGCTGAGTGCTGAGACTCTGATCCCCCTCACTTAATGAGGGAAGGAGCACTTTTCCCTACATACCAGCCGACCTATCTCATCTGACTTCTGTTTCCTGTCCAACAATGTCCCTGTATCTAGTATTTGTTTCTTCCATCACTCCGTACACTCTTTCTTATGATTTTCTTGCCATATCTGTGGGCTCCCATCTCTATTCTGTTCCCTCCACTTCTGCACACTCTTCCCCCACTCTCTCAAATCCTATATCCTTCTGACTGTCCTATCCCTGGCCAGGAGGAAGGGAGGGTTCTGTGGGGCTGTATCTCACCAATCTCTTGTTAATGTATTTGGGTCAAATAAGAGGCCTCAATAAAGGATCTGGGGCAGCATGAGCAAGTGTCTGCTGATGAGGTCTCACCCCTGTGGCAGGAGAGAGGCAGCCAGAGATTGGGAGATTTAGGTATGGGTGCCTTGTTAGGAGACTGTGATAGGAGGCTGGTGGGGCTCCCTCCAGGCAGTTATCCCAGAGAAGCTTGGATTATTTATCTGCTGCAAGTCAACAAGCCTTTTCTGAACACATGGTGTTTGTCCAGCACCGCTATTAGGCTCTGGGAGAACAGAGAGTGCTGGGCCTGTCCCTGCTCTGGAGCTGATTAGACTCACTGGGAAGTCAAGACAAACACACTAAACAATTGAAGAAAAATACAAAGCAATATGTAATTAAGTGATTACGTGCTGCTTGATAGCACCCTCCCTGCAGCTCTTATTTGAATGTCAAGACTGAGCCCAAATAACACTTCCTCGATGAGGCCTTCCCAGAGGTGTCACCCTCCTGCAGTTCCCTCCTCTGGGTTCACACTGCACTCTCTAAATACACCTCTATTCTGGTATTCGGCCTATTCTATCACAGTTCTTCATTTACATATCCATCCTGCCCACTAGACTGTGAGCCCCTTGAAGGCAGGGACCCAGGCTTTTCTCTGTGTCCACAGGGCCTGACATACAAAAAGTAGTCCCTAATAAATGTCTGTTAAAAGAAGGAACAAATGAACAGAATGGGCTTAGAGAAGAGAGATCAGAGTGGGCTTTGATGGCTTCATAAAGGAAGTGAGCATTTTCTAGGCCTTAAAGGAAGAGTGGGATTTGATTGGGGGCCAAGGAGTTGGGGAGGGGACATTTCAGTTGATGGAGACATCAAAAGCACTGGCAGAATGGTGTGTGTCATACTGGGGCCCAGAAGAAACCAGAGAGACAAGACGAGGAGTTCAAGTGGCGGTCATGAGGTTGCGTGGGCATAATGGGACTCGGTTGTAGAGGTGTTTGAATTTAATCCTATAAGATGGGGAGGAAGGGCAAAATTTAATCTGGCAGTGATGAAGAGAATGGATATAGGGAGGGGAGCTGATGGAGATACCAGAGGCAGGGAGCCCAACTCATATAATCAGAGATTGTTATAATAATTGGGGTGAAATTGGAAGAATATGGACCTGAGTGGTGGTCACAGGAGTGGGGAGGAGACGTTGAGTTTTGCATAATAGGGGTCCCCCAGACCTGGGCCTGCTGCAGTTCCTGGCAGGAAGGATCTGCATTCTCTCTGGCACAGCCCAAGTTGGGGTAAGTATAAAGGAGTCAGGGTGGTAGAACCAAGGAGTCGGGGTGGGGGAACCAAGCAACTGAACAAGCCCGTAGCTAAAAGACATTACGGTGTTCATGGATCAGGTATAAATGCATTGCTGTGAGACTTAGAGGATTTTTAAGTACAGAAGAATGAGACCTGTAGTTAGAGAAGTTTTCACCCTCTACAGACAAATCCAGGGAGTGTTCCTAGAGAAGGTGACAGGAGTATAAAGTAGAAACCATGTATTCATCCAACTTGCACCCATGTAATAAATGTATGGACACTGGGCCAGTATAATAATATTATGGAGCCTACTGTCTAGCAGAGGTCAGTGAAAGGCCTTGGACTAAATAATAGCTCCCATGTTTTAAGTACCCATCTGTGCGAGGCCCTAGAAGACTGATGATTTCTAAATCTCAGAACTCCTCTCTAAGATGGGAATTGGTGTCACCATCTTACCAGCGAGGACACTGAGGCTCAGGGGCATAACCTGCCCAAGAAAGGAGTAGAGCCAGCATGAAGCCAAGGTCCCCTGTACCTGGTTGACTCTGGGAGACCTGAACCTTTCACTGCTGTAGAGAAGTCGTTTAGCTTCTCTGAGTCTCAAAGATGGGTCAACAAAATTGTTTTTGGCCCTGCAACACAGAACAAGTGAAATATATACAAAGGTAAATTATGAGGGTGTGTTACTATCAAAGGAGCAGTGACAGGGTGCACTGGGAGAGGAGATGATGAAGAACAAAGAGAAGGGCTGTGGAACCCAAAAGCAGCAGGAGCTGAGCCTGAGCCTCTTGGAGGAACAGTGTAGACTCAAGAAATGAGGGGCTCAGCTAAGGCTTCTTGAGGGGTCTCTGCCAGGTGGGAACTGGTGTGAAGTCAGGGGGTTCTCAGAGGTGGTACAAACACTGATGGAGCTCAGACCTCTTCCCAGGGCCAGACTCTGCCAGAGTTGAGGTGGGATCTCTTAGGCTGGAGATGGGGGTGAAAACAGATGCTTCCCCACTTCTTCCTTCCCTCTTTCAGTCTGGCTGAGAATCTGGGGGAGGAAAGTCCCTGGGGTAGAGGGGAAGTGAGAGCTGCCATGCTGGGCCTGAGGAGAGGGGCAGAGCTAGGAGACAGAGCTAAGTGTGGCTTTGCAAGTTGTCTATATTTGCATGCTGAGCTCACTGCTGCTCTTTTTCTCCCCAGAAAATAAAATTACATCATAGGAGGGGGAAGGCTGGAGGGTGGTATATTTGGGAAAGGTGAGAGGAACACAAGGGGGCCGCTAGCATCTTCCTGGAGAGAGAGAATCCATGGCTCCAGGTTAAGGGAAGGAGGCCCGTGTTGCTTCTCCCCCCAACCCCTGCTTCTAACCCCATCCCCCAATGTGGATGAGTCTGAGCTCCCCTGACCCATACGGGGAGGGAAAGAGGTTTTTCCAAATACCAAGTCTAAGCGGACCCAGAGGCCAAAGGCCTTCCAAATCCCTAAACCCTAACTCACTCTGTGCATCCCATGGTCCCAGCTGCTGTGGTCATGGAAAGGTCACAAGGGGAGGGGAGTGTCCCATTGGGAAAGAAATCTGAGAATTGGGTTTTGCGGTTTAGGGAAGAGGCAGCGCACCTACTCCAGCCCTCCCCCACTTCTGTCCCCTATCCCAGGAGCCTTCCAGAACCCCAGCCCCCGGCTGTCTCCCCTCCCCCCTCCTGCCGCTCCCCGCCCCCCGCCCCTCCCCGGCTCTGACATCACGGGCCGGCCGGGTGGGGTGAGGCGGCGCTGGGCTCGGGCTCGGGCTCCGCGGGCGGAAGAGGCGGCGGCGGCGGCGGCAGAAGCTGCGGCGGCGGCGGCGGCGGGAGCTGAGGAGGAGGCTCCGGACGCTGCTCAGGAACCGGGGACACCGGAGTGCCCGCGCCCTGAGCGCTCAGCCCCGGAGGCGGTGAGAGGGCGGAGAGGAGATGTGTCGCGGGGAGGGGGCAGATTTGGAGTCTGGGCTCGGAGGGGCGTCGATCCGGGACGCCCGGGGCCGGATGGGGAGCGGGGGCCCCGGACGGGTCCGCTCTGTGTCAGGCCGCACGGGCTCGGTATGTGTCGGTGAGTCCCGAGTGCCGAGGTGTGTTGGAGGCGGCGTGGCTTCGGCCGCCCATTTCAGGCTGAACGGCAGTTTTGGAGTCGGACCGGGGCCTGGGGATTAGGATGGAGCCTGCTTCCCGCCCAGCCGGCTCGGCCGGGCCAGCTCCCGCCCCTCCCTCCCCTTCTCTGGCTTCGGACTCTCCTGGGCTGGCGGTCTCCCGGCCCAACCCTGCCTCAGTTCCTCCGGCAGCCGCCCCTGCTCCGAGGGCTCAAACCTGGCCGCTCGCACCATGTGCCCTCATCCTAGCCCTCTGCACCTGGGGAAGAGGTGGGATTGGCGAAAGCTTGTCTGGAGGGAAGGAGGAAGGAGCTGGGGGTGTAGAGAAGTGAAGTAGCTAACTGTAAAACCCCTATTTCATATAATCCATGTCAAAACTGACAGGGACACACACACCTACAAGACACACACCAGCACACACAGTGACACACACCCATGTGACTCTTACACACATCGTCTCGCATACAGCAAATCACAAATGTTGCTGCACTACACGTCCAACCCCCACCTCACCCCCTCTGCCTCCCATGTGCAAGTCTTGGAAGAACAGCAGTCTAGCAGGATAGCTGAGTGGGGGCCACTGTCCCCAAGTCCACCCTAATTTTCTGGGCATCTTCTCCCAGCCCTGGACTTTGAGTGCTTCTTTAAAACAGGGGAAAAGATGGGAGAAAATCCTGGTCTCACTTTAGGACAGGGAGAGAGGATCTTGAGCGCGAGTGAGCCTGGTGTTCTGAAACTGGTGAGTAGGGAGGGTAGGGGCTGCTGGTGGCCTCTCTTGCTGGGTCCAGTTAGAGCTCAGGATGCTGGGAGTGGCTGGTTCCTGGGCATAAGAGTGGCCAAGGGATGGAGGAGAGGGTGGAAGAAAGGGAGAGGGAGAAAAAGGAAGAATGAATATGAGTCAGCCAAGGATGGAGCCCAAGTCAGAGAGAGAGAATGAGGAGAATGTGTGTGAAAGGGAGACACATGGAGAGAGGGACAGACAGTCAGGGACAGGGAGAGGGAGGAAGTGAAAGACAGAGATGGTCAGAAGAGTGGGAAGAGTGCTGGGAATGGACCACAGAGGCTCAGCAGTCAGGGAGGTTGAAAGCAGCCTGGTGGTGAGACCACAGGGAATCAAGGGAAACATGCTGAATATGTGTATTTTGTTTCTCTAGTATGTGTCTGGCCCCCAGGCTGTCAGAGCGATTAGCTTTAATTGCTCTTCCCTTTGTGGTTAAACACTCCATTGG
The DNA here is from genome assembly GCF_041296235.1 of Equus asinus. Taxonomy (NCBI): domain Eukaryota; kingdom Metazoa; phylum Chordata; class Mammalia; order Perissodactyla; family Equidae; genus Equus; species Equus asinus. The sequence goes on from NC_091814.1 coordinate 22,705,330, forward strand.
GGAAATTGCCAGAAATGCCCTAGGCTGTCGGCTGCCCTGGTTGCCTACTTCCTCACTTCCCTGACACCTGTGCCCATCACGTGTGCATGTATTGTCATGCATGAAGAAGAGGGCCACAGACTGCCATGCCGTCCCCTCACACTCTCCTTCAGATGCTCATGTACAATGCAATGGTGGACATCAGTAACCTGTATGCAGCCAACCAACCCAGGCCCCTCCCCACCAAACTCACTCTACCTCTTTACTGCAGGGATGCTCACTCCTTCCTAACAGTATAGTAGCTCTGAGCCTTCAGATGGGGACCACTGAGTCATAGACCCAGGAGTCCTAAGTATTCATGGCTACTATCAAGTGGGATAGGATGAAAGGCCACTGAAAAGAAAGGAGGAAAAGAGAGACTGATAGATTAGGGAGAGAGGAAATGGATGAGAAACGGAGAAATGGGAAAGAAACAGAAATAGAAGTAGGGAGAGACAACTAGGAGTGGAGAGCGGCAGAGGCCCCCCCCCCCCCCCCCACCGTCACGTCACGCAGCTCTCCTCTGCCCTGCCTGATCCAATGCCAGGTGTCTCCTGATGCCCTCATCTTGGGTCTGGTCTGTCTTCTCTTAAACTAAGGGCTAAAGGCTTAGCCCTGTCCCTCTGCCCAGGGGCAACCGATTTTGCTTCTTGGACTGAACATTTTGAGGCCCAGGTATCCTGCCTGCCCTCATTCCCAGGCTGACTCTGGAGACTTGGAGCCCTCTTCTTCCTTCATTACAGGACTAAAAACACTCCCCACCTCCCCAAAGCTGAATGGATGCTAAGGCAAGAAGTCAATTGAGTATGATATTAAAGGAGTAATTAGGGATGAATTACAAGATTGCTTGAATTTGGGAACAGATAAAATTTAAAATAGGAATCTTGCTCTCTTCCCTTCCCACCCATCTGTTTCTCCCTGCTTACTACCCGTCCCAACCCCCAACTCCAGGCAACAAGACTGAGAGACTTGAGTGCCTACAAGCCCCCTCCTGCCCCTTGCAGGGATCTCCAGGTCCCTGCAGCTGTGTGGGATGGCCCCACCCCTCAGCGTTAGGCAGCTGTCACAGATGTGAGGCAAGGAGGGGCAGCAGCTCCTCATCTTCAGGCTTTCTTAAATTTACCGAGGATTTGGAACCAAATGCTAGGGAGAGGGGATAATCATGAATTAATGTCAAATGCATAGAAATTCTTTTGGTGCTGCCACCTCCTCCACAGGTGGTTATCCCATTTTGCTAGGCTTCTCAAAGTACCCCCAGTGCCCACGGAGTACCCACCTGTCATGCTCCCAACTGCTACCCTAGAAGGTCAGTATATAATGATCCTTACCTCCTGCCCCTCTTCCCCAGCATCCTCAGTTGGTTTGACCTTTGTCAGGGCTCCGCCGGGGGCCAGCTTGGAAGAAGGAGGAAGGAAGGAAGGTGTGAGGAAGCGGTGAGCAGAGCACAGAATGATCTGGGAGGGAAGGGGACTGACTTCCTGGCAGCCTCGGCTCCGGTTCCCGGTTCCTGCCCTGGTATCCTGTCCCAAGAATGGCCTCCGCCCAGGCTGCCCGGTGTTCCCTGGGCAGCCTCTGCGCTCTCCAGAGATCTGAAGTTTTCAGAGCTAGGAGGGCAGGAGACTTCTCCACAGGCCCTAAGGAATTCTGAATCTCTGGTGAGAGAAGTGACATGGTTTCTGTGAAGACTCACCATGGCTAGCCCAGCCCAGGGACAGTGATAAGTGAGACTTGAGTTCCACATAAGGAAATTCCCCCTCCTCATTACTCCCAATATTCCTCCCAAACTATCCTGCCCTGGTCCCTGCCACCACACCCAGGCCTGGGCAAATGGGATCTCTCCAGGGAGGGAGGCAACCAGGCTGCCTTTCCCTGCTCCCTCAGAGGCCTTACTCCTATCCTGTCTGTCCCTTCTTACTCACCACTCCACACACCCCTCCCATCCAGTGGTGTCATTGTCCTGACGACTGAGGGGGGGCACCTAGAACTGCGGTTGCCATGGTAACCACTGAGCTGAGGCTTCAGCCTTCCCATCGTGGACTCTGTGCTCCCTGCCCCCCTTCCCTCCCCCGACTAGATACCTCCTTTGCAGCCTCAGTCTCCTTCCCTCTCCCAACCCTGGCTCTCTTCCTCCATTCTGTAGGCTCCCCTCACCCTTCCTCTGTTCTCTGGATGTGAGCCTGTGATTATCTACCTTCTTACACATACTCTCAGCTGGTTCAGATACAGATAAACACACAGACCACATACACTCAGAACCACACATCCAGTGCTGGCACGTACACATCCATTACCAGATCATCCAAACACATGCCCAGATCCCAGCCACTGCCTCCTGCCCATACCTGTGCCCACACCCAGGTATCAACATCCATACGTAGGAGCCTGGCGCTCTAACATTCCCACCCCCATTTCTCTTAGAGCCTCCATGTATCTGTTTCACTCTCTTAGAAAGCTCCTACCTGCCCCCCACCCTCAAGTCTTTGTGGGTGGGTGTCTCACACACATTAATCCCTTCCCGCCCACCTCCCCTGTAAGTCTGTGTTTTAGATTCAGAGCCTTAAATCTTAACTCCTCCTGGGAGTACACATACACACACACACTTTCCTCCCACAGGATCTCTATTTACAAACTCTTCTTCCATGTGAAAACAGGGCAGGATGACCCTAAATTCTGTCCCATTTTCCAGCTGAGGGCTTGGTCCCAGGGTTGCCTCCATGGGGGCAGAGTCTTTTTGGGGACATCTCGCCTCCTTCCCATGCTGCCCTTTTCAGCCCACCACTCCCCACCCCCACCCCCCGCTCATTATTATCCCCATCTTTGGACCCCTTCCCCACCGTCCCCCTTGCCTGCATCCCACCTTTTCTGTCCTCGGATTATCAGTGTGTGTGTGGCGGGGGGGGGGAGGCTGGGCTCCAGAGCCTGCTGCTGTGACCTAGATTTCAACGCAGAGATGGTTCCTGGTGCTGACAGTCAGAGAGCATTGTTCCTGTACCAGCCTGGCAGGGCCACTGCTGGGCCCTTCTGTCTGCTTGCACCTGGGTGTGCAAGTGAGCGTGCCTGTAAGTGCCTGTTTCTTGTAGGGGTCGTGCTGGCCCTGCCGCCTGGCTCATTGTGTGTGTGTCACAGTGCCTGCTATCAAGGGAGGCTTGTTTGTTCTGGTCCCAGTAGGAGGCTGGGAATGGGGACTTCTGGGCCCATGCCTCATACTTTGTAGCAGGCATGCCTTTCTGCCTCAGTTTCCCTGCATACAGGCCAGAAATAAAGAAAACAGGGTTGTGTCCACCAGCCCCTTTCTATGTGCCACATTCCCAGCCCATTATTGGGGTGATTTGTGGGCAGGCTCGGTCAAGTACAAGGTCGTCTAGCTCCTTGCCCTACCCTTTGGTTTAGCCAGTGTTTATAACGTAACTTTTTTTTTTTTGAGAGATTGGCACCTGAGCTAACATCTGTTGCCAATCTTTTTTTTCTTTCTTCTTCTTCTCCCCAAAGCCCCCCAGTACATAGTTGTGTATTCTAGTCGTAGTTCCTTCTAGTTCTGCCATGTGGGTCACTGCCTCAGCATGGCTTGATGAGCAGTGCTGGGTCCGTGCCCAGGATCCGAACAAGTGAAACCCTGGGCCACCGAAGCAGAGCGTGTGAAATTAACCCCTTGGCCACGGGGCCAGCCCATGTAACTTACTTTTTAAAATGCTTTTCTTTTTTTTTGAGGAAGATTAGCCCTGAGCTAACTGCTGCCAATCCTCCTCTTTTTGCTGAGGAGGACTGGCCCTGAGCTAACATCCGTGCCCATCTTCCTCTACTTTAGATGTGGGACGCCTACCACAGCATGGTGTGCCAAGCGGTGCTGTGTCTGCACCTGGGATCCAAACCAGCGAACCCCGGGCCGCCAAAGCAGAATGTGTGCACTTAACTCCTGCGCCACCAAGCCAGCCCCTTTACTTTTCTGATTATAAAAGAAATATATACTCATTGTGTGAAAAAAAAGTCCCTTTTAAACTCACCGCTAGAGTTTGTCTTAGTGAGTGGAAGGAGGGCCTTGCATGTTCTCTACCTTTTCACCTAAGGATCTTCAAGAAAGAGGGATGGGGTGGGTGAAGGCTAGATGAGATCCAGCCTTGCCCAGCCCCCTTTGGGAGGTCTTGCTGAAGGTAGTAGTGCCAGCTGGATGTTGATGCAAGCAGGAGTGGCAGCCCCCTTCCTGCCAGACTCCCGAAGCTGCATTTAAACCCCTTCCCCCTGCCACCCAGCCAGCCTGGGAACTGGGCAGGGGGCCAGAGCCAGCCGCTTGGTATTCTTGGGCGCGGGGGCTGTAGACATACCACAAAGGCTAGGAAAGAGGGCTGTGTGGAGGTCCAGCAGCGATCAAGGGAGAAAATGGGCTCCACAAAGGTGGGGGTGGCCCATTGCTTCCCCCACTCCCGGCTCCCACCCCCCGAGCCCTTATAACTGAATACAGGGCTGGGCATGGAGGGGCCAGGGGACCATTAGACCAAGCAACTAGGCATCCATCCAAAATGACTATCATTAGTGGGATGGTGGGGAGTTGAAGTGAGGGACCCCTTTGCTTCTGGGGAAGAATGGAAGCTAGAACACATGAGCTATAACCAACCCCCTCCAGCCCCTTCTTTTTATCTTCTCACTGCCACAGCAAGCTTCTCCCTGCCTGTTGTTTTGGAGTGTTTTTTTTTTTTTTTTTCCTGACAGGGGGAGGGGTTGCAGGTGGGTGGGGCGATTCTGGGGGGAACTTGGAGGCAGTGGGTGAGAAAGTCGGGAGCAGGCTGCTATGGTAACCGCCTCCTCAGTCAGGGGAGCTGTTGCCAGGGATACTGTTAGAGGGGGAAAAACAAAGAAAAAAGATGGTGGGGGGAAGGAGGTGTGACTTGTCGCTCTAGGCTCCAGACTAGCCCCTAGCTTCCGAGTTTTTTTCTGTCTAGTCCCACCTCCCTTAGGTCCCTCTGCAGTTCTAGACACATGCCTGGTAGGGTAGAGGGGGTAGGTAGTGCCAGTGAGTGAACCAGACCCCAAAACTCAAGCTCAGCCTCTTCTCCCTTTGTTCCTTCCAACCCCAGTCATGGCTGAGTACGGGACCCTCCTCCAGGACCTGACCAACAACATCACTCTTGAAGATCTGGAACAGCTCAAGTCTGCCTGCAAGGAGGACATCCCCAGTGAGAAGAGTGAGGAGATCACTACTGGCAGTGCCTGGTTTAGCTTCCTGGAGAGCCACAACAAACTGGACAAAGGTAGGGGGCCTGGGGGACAGGCATCCTACTACCAGTCTTTCAGGCTCAGTTCACTCAGTAGAGATGAGTTCAGAGCTCCTATACACACAAAGTGTACTCCTCTGGCAAGGCAGGATAGGAGAGATGCTTTTAAGAACGTAGAGGGGCTCCAGGGTAATAGTCTTTACATTCTTCACTATGCCCCCATCAGTAAAAATGTTACTCAGACACTACTGTGCTATTATCACATATATAATAAAATATTAAAATAGAGGTTAAAAGTGATAAAATTTAAAATAAAACCAGAAGTTCTAACATTTTGTTAGCCACTTTTAGAGACCACTGCTCTGGGAAGGGCTTTAGGGAGGAATCAGTATTTATCGTGGCCCTGAAAGGCAAGTGGGATGTCAAACGCAGGATCCAAAGGAGGGCATGCCAGGCAAACGGCCATAGTCACAGAGGTGGGAGTGTCTGGTGTGTTTGGAAAAGCAGGGGTCCTGCTTAGCTTGGCTGGTATGGGCACAGGGCACATCCAGAAGTGGCTGAAAAGGGAAATTAAAGCTGTGCTGTGGAGGGGCTTGAGTGAGAGGGGATTTGATGGGTGAGGTGAGTGACCTGAGGGCCCTGCTGAGATACTAATCTGACTGGAGCATGGATAGCAGGGAGGGAGGCTGAAGGAGGTCTCAGTGTATCTGCAGTCTCCTAGAACTGGCCAAGCCATGGAGATCATCCTTCTGGTTGTGTCTGTGCCTTCTCTCGTTCAGAATTACCTTTCTCACTAGGCCCAGAATCTCCTGGGTTGTCTAGAGATTCCACGTCTCCAGTCCCACATGTGCTTCTGGGAAATTCTTTCTGATGCTTACTTGGAGAAAAGTGGAAGAGGGACAGGGTGGGTGTTGGGTATTTGGAAGCCAAGTCAATTTTTCTATTCTCCTGTCCCCTCAGCGTAGGACCTGGTATATAACCTAAATCCCTCATTCTAAATTCATAATCTAGAAACTTCACTGAGCAGCAATCTGCCCTGCCTGGGAACAGTCCTCTGCTCTGTATTTTTCGTGCCTTAGCTTTCTCTTCCTGGATTAGTAGCCCCTGTTCTTCTAGTGTTGCCCGCTCCAATAACCAATGTGAGCAACTCATCTTGGTTCCAGAAGCCTGGTCTGGTAGAGTAGGGGAGGCTGACCTCCAAAGCCTAGCTCTGACCTTCAGTCTCCTGCCTTCCTCCAGACAACCTCTCCTACATTGAGCACATCTTTGAGATCTCCCGCCGTCCTGACCTACTTACTATGGTGGTTGACTACAGAACCCGCGTTCTGAAGATCTCTGAGGAGGATGAGCTGGACACCAAGCTAACCCGTATCCCCAGTGCCAAGAAGTACAAAGGTAAGAGACCATGCCTTTAACATACACCTCTGCCCCTCCATGGATTATCCTTGGAGTACTTGAATTTTGGGAGAATGAGCTAATGCTCAATGGGCCTGCCTGGTGTCTCCCATGACTTCCATCCCTGGACACATCCCTTTTTGCCCCTAGACATTATCCGGCAGCCTTCTGAGGAAGAGATCATCAAATTGGCTCCTCCGCCGAAGAAAGCCTGAGCAAGGGGGAGGAAGAGGAGGAAGGTTGGACCTTCATCGGACCACTCCCTTCCCCCATCCTCCTGGGGAGGGGGCTAGGGCAACCCCCCTCCCCAATCTACCCATTTACTAACTTGGTCCTAACCCCCTTACTGTGCGCGTGTGTGTGCGTGTGCGCACGCTCTGGCTGTCTGTCTATATGTCTAGCTCATCTAGTTCCTCCTTGTGAGGGGATGGGGGTCAGGGGCTGGGGGGGGGGCTTAGTTTCCCCACTCGAGGGAGGTGGAGGCTATTTCTATGCAAATAGAAATGGGCACATTTCTCCTACTTCCCTTTCCTCTAATCTTCCCCCACATCTCAAAAGCGTGTGAGCCGAAAGGACCTGTATTTTCCTACACTGAGGAGCCCAGGTAGGGGTGAGGCATGGGAGAGGTGGGTCCATCTAATGGAAAGCAGTGGAAGAGAAAGTGAAGAGGCTACCCAACCCCCACTTGGAAGGGGCAAAGAAAAGCCAGAGTTCAGTGTTTGTACTCCCATGTTGGACTGGGTGAGGAGTCCAGTTTCCAGCGGTTCCTCAGGTTGGAGGGCCTGGGCACCAGCAGGTCCTTTTTTGCTCCCCTCATGGGCCTAGGATGGGTATGAGCCAGGGAACTAATGAGAGATGACCACTGAAACCTTTCCTGGCCCCAAGTTCAACCCCCCTGGAGCACCCAGCATTAGACACCCTCTACCCACCTCTGCTCTGGAGAGACTGGGCTGGGAGCATGCCCCACTGAGCCTGAGATGGGGAATGGGGGCAAAGAGAGGGGCCCCCCTTTTCACTCCTTTATTCCTACTCAGACTGTTGCACATACTGACCCCAAACCTAGGGAGGTTGGGAAATGAGATCCTTAGGTTTTAACTCCGATCCTGCCCCCACCTACAGGATCCCAACGTGGTTACTGCAGGCAACCTTCCCTCTCTCCCTGGTCTAGAACACTCCAAGCCAGAAAGAAGTTAACTACAGTGTTTGCCTTTGCACTGATCCCCAATTCATTCCATGAGGGGACTTGGTAACCCCTCTCCCTCAATATCCTGGCGCCTTGGGCTTGTGAACACCTAGCCAAATCACTAGAGTACAGTGACCCCAGCCTCCTGCCTATCCCAAGATGTTCCTCCCCATCCTGACCGTGCTAACTGTGTGTACATATATATTCTACATATATGTATATTAAACCCGCACTGCCATGTCTGCCCTTTTTTGTGGTGTCTAGCATTAACTTATTGTCTAGGCCAGAGCGGGGGTGGGAGGAGAATGCCACAGTGAAGGGAGTGGCAGAGTCAAATTGCTACATAGTCAAAACAAAAAAGAAAACTTTTTTTTAACTTTAAATTCACATGCAATTTCAAGAGACTATTGAGACAAAGTTTAAGTTAGAAGCTTGTAGGATGTGGGAGCAAAACTTCAGTGGGAGGGGAGGGCTGGCTGTTGGAAGAGGGAAGAAGCCAGACTGGGAGGAGAGCAATCTCTACTCCTAGCCCAGCCTAGCCTGCCTGTCCCCTCTGGCCACTGCTGCGGACACCTGCCTTAACAAATACACCTCGACTACTCCAGTTTTGCCTTAAAGGACCTTCCCAAGTTTCCCCAGCCCTGTCTGGCTTCTCCCTCAAGGAGAGAGAGACTTGTAGAACTGGGAGGTGGGGAGTGAACATGAATTGTCCTTCCAGTCAGGATACGTTATGTAAGAGCGAGAGCAAGAGTGAGAGAATGAGAATGCATGAATAAGGAGCCTTCCTTTGATGAGAGGAGATGATGAGATGGGAGAAGGGAGACAGGGTCATTTTCAGCAGAGTCTAGTGATTTCTCTGTAAGGCAAAATAATCTAAAAAGACTAACCTGCCCTCCCACCCCCTGTACTGCTGTGAGATCGCCCCTATCCTGTGCTCCTCTGTCTGCAGTGTGCACGGCCTTGTTCTAACCCTGGAATAAAGGTGATTGATTGTACTGTACCTGATTCATTCTAGAATTTCTGTGAATGATTAGATTTTGGAGGCTGTGAATGACTGGGAAGGGAGGGTGAGCAATATTTACCCCCAAATCCCTCATTGCAGCCTAGAACAGAGATCAAGAAAACACCCCTAATAGTTACCTCTCTCCTCCCCCATCTCCTAAGTATCACTCAGCAGTGGGGCCAATTCCACTTATAACAGTCTCCAACTGGAGCCCAAGCACTGGAAACATGGAAATCCCAGACTGGACTTCCTAAAATTCTAATAAGGGCCAGGAATCTATATTGGAAGAAGCAAAAATAGCCGATCACAAGTGAATGGCCCACATATCACACAGAGAACATCAGTCAGAAAAAAAAAAAAGCTTTACTGAGAGAAAATACACAACAAATTCCAGAGTGCATGGTTTTCAGCCCACTCCATCACCCCACTAGCAATAGGAACACAGACCACTCAGTCACCACACATTCCCTATCTCAGGGAGGAAGTGCAGCAGCTAACATCTGGTCTGAGAGCTGCTAGGAAAAGGGGCAGAAGGAAGGAGAGTCTGGGAATTCCATCCTTTCACTCTTCCCTTCCTTCCTGACCTGTTCTAGTATAATCTGACTGTCCCAGGATGCAGAATTCCTGGTTAGGGGCAAAGAAATAGCAGCAAAAGCATTTAAGGGCAAGAATTCAACTGGGACTTTCATATTCAGTGACCAGTGATAAGACAGGTGTCCAAGTCCTAGCCACCTTATTTAATCAATTCTTAGATTAACGACTTGTCCCTCAATCCCAAGATATCAAGAGGTGGACAAGGTATGAAAAGTCAAACCCAGGAGGTCTTTCCCCTATACTGTTCCATTAGGAAGGGAGCTGGTGTGGAGTTGGATAAAGAATCAAGCAGCGAAAGGTAAGAGTGTGTTCTCTGTCACACACAGTACTAGGAGAGGCAGTCCGCAGTGGCAGAACCCTTCCTGAAGTTATAGTCCAGTAAGTTTTAAAGACGGGCCAGTCTCTGGTTAGAAGAGCCATCCTGGGAACCTCCACAAGACCTAAGAAGAGGTAGGAGATCTGAGGCAAAGAGCTGACAGGAATTTCCTGTTTTCCCAATCCCGAAACCACAGTGGGAAAGTAGGGAAGGGCAGAATTGAGGATCCTTCCATTCTTAAGCCTCCTAAAACAGAAGGGGTAAGCCTCAATTTCCAATGGCCATACACAGAGGGTCAGCTGACCCCAGGTGTCACCTCCATAGCATTACTCTCGCTCATTCTCTCCTGTAAGTCCCTTTATTGCAGTCATAGAGAATATATAGATATTTAAACTTTGACAATTTTAACGTGATACATCCAAGTTTGACTTGCTTTTAATATATTTATAGATATAAAATTAGGCCTCTAACAGTGATAGGGACAGGGAGATTGCTGCCACCAAACTTTTTTAAAGTAACAAGAGGTAACATCCTTCCTATTCTTCCTCCACTTCTGCCCCTCCTCCTACCTCCCCCCCAACCTCCCTCACCAGACCCTATTGAGGGGGTGATGGGATGAAGAGAAGTGTGAAGGATACATAATCAAGTGCAAAACACTGTGATAGGTACAGAGAATGAATGGGGTGTGGAAAGGAAAGTGAAGTGTGTGGGATGGTTAGGGGCTCTAAGGACTTCCCAGAAAAACAGGATCCTGGCATGGGGTTGCTCAGGGGGGAAAAAAACCCAATGAAACTGTCGGAGACTTTTTAAAAATAAAGGAAAAAAAGGTCAAAAACCTAACCAAAGGGAGAGTGGCACTTCTACCACCCCCACTCTGGCCCCTTGGTACTGAATAGCCAGTTATCCCCCCCACCCCCCACCCAAGAAACAAGGGACATTAAGGAAAAGGAAACCCCGTTCCCTACCCCAAACCAGTTAACAAAATAAGCTCCCCTCTCCCAAGAAAGAAAAGGCTTTGGGGAGAGGCCATTTCTGCTGAGTCCTATGGACCTCTCCAGGGAACCCCATTCCAGGGCTCAACTCCCACTCCTAGGTACTCTGTAGGTTCACTCCCCTCTGGTTTGTCCTTCTCCTGGGATGTCTTTCTTTTATCTAAAGCAAAAAGTCCAAAGTGCGTTTCTGCTGAATGTAAGGGCCTGGGACAGGAAAGGGCTGCCCAGGCAGGATCGGGTTGGCAGTCCCAGCCCGCCCCTCCTGGGTACGAGGCCTCAGGACGGCATGCACTGCACCCGGTCGGGGCCCTCCTCCTCGTCCGATGTGTCTGAGGAGCTGGGAGACTCATCCGAGTCTGCGTCTGTGGCCCCAACCCCAGGTTCTCGCCAGCGCTGTAGGATGGGAAAGGCTTGTTAGTAATTTCCCTAGAAATACTCTAGGCCAGGGGTCAGCAGAATTTTTCTTAAAGGGCCACATAGTAAATATTATATGCTCATGGGCCATATCTCTGTCACAACTATTCAGCAGTGCTGTTGTAGTGTGAAAGCAGCCACAGACACAATACATAAATGAATGGATGTGGCTGTATTCCAATAAAACTTTATTTACAAAAAATAGGCAGCATGCCAACTGCCACAGTTTGCTAACCTCTGTCCTAGGCCTTTTTTGGCATGAGAAGAAAAGCAGAAGAGTCACCTTGAGACTTACTATTTCTTCTCAATTCCTTCCCCACCCTCATGTCTTTGCCTTTATGAAGAAGGCACTATGCATGCATGGCGATGGAGAACAAAAAGCAGACACCACCCATTTCTCCTGGTGGCTCTTCCAAAGCTACATCAGGGATCTGATAGGGATGGGGAACAATGGATAGGAAACCCGCCAAGACCACCTGATTCCTTTTGAAAGTAGTGAGGAGGTATGCACCGGAACTTTTTACCCTCTTGAGAAGGTCACTGCCCTTGGGAGCTCACTCCCCACTCCAGCTTACCCGGTGATGGCGTCTCTGCCTCAGGTGATGCATGAGAAACCAGAGCATATGGCTATCAAACAGGTCAGTATGGTGCAAGCTATCTTCATCCCGTTCCCGCTTGTTCTTCTTAATCACCTGCAACCGAAAAGGGTTGGGGCCGGTAATGAATAGGAACCTTGGACCTGATCAGAAAAGGCTGGTGTTCTGTCTCAATAGAAACTTCCCTTAGGAACTGTTAAGCTGAAGTGGAGCTAGATTAGATTATGAAAGGATGCCCCACGTTCATCCACTAAGAAAGGTAAGAGGCTTTAAAATAGAATGATTCTTCCTAAAGATGTCCCTATCCCCACTCCACCAGGAACTAGAGGCACTTCCACGCTGCCCCATGGCCCCCTGAACGGGGACTATTCCTCGAGAGGCAATGACAGGAATGTGGGGGAGCAGTGTTAGAGCAGTGCCTTTAAAGAACTGGGCAGCAAGTTGTTCCTTCCTATGACAATGAAGACTCATAACACTATGTGGATAAGTAAAAAGAACAATATATACCGTCAGCTACTTACGTCCTTTAACCCTGTAAGCTCAGTGGAAGTTTCGGCTGTAGGTGCCCAGATCTTGACATCATGGTCTAGGCCGCTGGTTGCCAGCACAGGCAGGTGAGGGTGGGGCTCAAGACAGTTTACCTAGTCAGGAGGAAAGGAAAGCACAGGTTTAGGTGTGTGAGTGAGCAGGATTTAAAAACCACTACTCACCTTGAGCTAAACAATTGTCTTCGATTAGGGCTAAGGCAGCTGCTGGAAAGGCAGGCCCACCCATCATGAGCCTAGGCCAAAGGGCCCTGGGGGTGGAAGAAATACTGGACATAGACTGGGTATAAAACCAGGCCCATCTCTCGTTTCCTACATAGTTAGGGGTGGCCTCATCCCCAGACAGAGCCCAGGGGTGGGCAAGTAACTGGCCAACTTACTGCTGGCTTCACAAAAAGGCAATGTGGTCCAGATGACCTCATTTACTCCAGATTCCACACTTTCACTTGCCCAAGGCTGGAAAAAACTATCTCAGTGGCTTTCACCAAGTGGCAAATTTTTAAAAATGAAGAAAGCAGCAGCTGCCGCTGAGCCCCCAGAGAAGAGTCAGAGAACAATTACATTTACTTGGCACGGTTTACTAGAACTGGAGGAAGGCAAAGGCTGGGAAGAGGCTGAGCTGGGGAGTGAGAGGGTAGTGGAGACACATGTCTGCTGGAGAACGCTGTATATCCCAGGGGACAGCATCCTGCTATCTGCACTAAAAGCACAATAGGCTCAGCTATAGGGCAGCACAGTATATAGCAAGGCAGCTTCCTGGGGCACCCACAGCCTCAATTCAGCCACCCTCTGGGTATATTCACTGAGCAGGAGAAATGAACTATGGCAGGCAGAGAGGCCTTCTGGCTTAGGCAGCTTCCTTCTGTCCAAAAGCACCCATGCCCCCTGCTGTCTGACTTGGAATCATCAACCTTCCTAACAGGGTAGGGAAGGGTAGCTTCCATGCCCACCGGAAGAGCTGGTCCCAGATCTAGCTGCTAAAGCATTTTCAGGCTTTTGGTTAGATGAGGAATAGACAGAAAAGGCACCCAGAAGGATGAAGGTGTGGTCCTAGCCACTCCTCACCTCACCCTACCCCACCTTGCAGCTGCTCTGTAGTTCAAGAAAACAACCCCTGGCAAAAAGCCTCTTTCAGTTCTCTCTAGACCAACCTCTTCTGCCTTGCCTGCACACGCAGAGAGCAGCTGAGGGGAAGCCGGGGCCAGCATGGAAAATAAAACTGACCTATAGACTTACATCTTCTTTGTCTTCCATTTTACAAATAAACAAATAAATGCTCAGAAAAAACTAAAGTTGAGTTTGAACCTAAGGGTAAAGCAGAAACCCCATTTCCCTCCTCATCCTCCTTCTCTCACTCCACATATCAGTTCACTGCAAAGTTTATATTTGGGCTCTTTTAGGAAGTGCAAGAGGAACAACAGAATAAATTACATACAGTACCTGAGCTGGAGCCTGCAGGGGGAGCCGACAGAGAGCTTCTGGCCAGGGTACCTGATCACTTCACCAGACCTGTCTGAATGCCAGGACTTATCCTGTGTGAATAATGCCTGAGCAGAGAAAAGAGCTCTGGCCTTAGATGACTGGGCTGGGGGGTGTTAGGAAAGGGATGAAGTAGCAAAGTGCTTTCGGGAGACTAAGGATTGTCCTTTGACATCATCCCCCAGCCTTATTCCTGAATGGGAACAAAGAAAGGACTAGAGTTTGAGCCAAAAACAGTCAGGGAGACCTGGGCAAGGTGGACGATAACTTCTAAGATCTCTTCTGATTCTAATATTCTACTTTATGATATAGAACTGCTGTAAGTCTGCACTGAGGCTGTTGCCTGGTGACCCCACTGCTGGGAAGTTAAGACAAAAAACCAGAGGGAGCCAACTGAGGATCACATGAATAATTCAGCTTACACAGAGGCAAGAACCAACCAGGAAACTCACTTCAGGGTACAGGCTCTATACCTCTTGTCCAAGTCCCTCACTCTTATGACCAGAAAAACTCAGGCCTGCGGCCCACCCATCCCAAACGGATGCCCTCCCCACCTGAGCACCTGGATTAATCATCAAACCCTGATACTGGCTGAGCTGAAAACAAACTGGCCTGCAGAGTGATTCTGAGAATGGACAAGTGCTGGCCTAGGGGAGGGCATTCAGCCCTGCATCTCTTAGGAACAGAACGCAAGACAATAGTTTATGATAAAGAAAGGATTCACTGGCCACTTTTGACTTGCTTCTGACTACATGCCTAATGCAGAATTCTCATTAAGACTCCAGTGTTTTGGGTGTGTTCACTGCAGATAATAGAAGAGGACCTAGTGGAAGAGTAGGAAATGAAGCAGGCAACAGTAAGACACACCTTCAAGTTCAGACTTCTCAGACACTTACATTCAGACCACATTCAAGCCTTGGATCTACACTGGTCCTAGATCTCAAAAATTTAGAGGAAACCAGAAGAAAATGTGAAATAGCTTCAATCCAGGGCAAGAAACACAACAAGGAATGGGATCCTGACTGCAAGGAACCATTCTAAATTATAACACTACTCTCTGGATAAACCTCATCAAGAGATGGCTGGGCTCTTTGCAGCTCCCCACAGCTTACAAGGAATGAAAGAGAAGAGAGACCAAGCTGTCTCAATCATTCTTTAGAGGCTCTTAAACAGACTATCTCAGGTAATCAGTACAATGTAGTCTCCCAAACTCTCTCTTTCATATATTCTACAATCTAAAAACCTTATAATAGAAAGCTACTGAACTCCTTCTTGACTCTGGATCTCAAAAAAGAAAAAAAATATATGGTTAGCTGGATACATCTTTTTTTTTTTTTTAAGACCGGCCCTGAGCTAACATCTGTTGCCAATCGTTTTTTTTTTCTTCTTCTCCCCAAAGCCCCCCAGTACATAGCTGCATATTCTAGTTATTGGTCCTTCTAGTTCTGCTATGTGGGATGCTGCCTCAGCATGGCTTGATGAGCTGTGCTAGGTCCATGCCCAGAATCTGAACTGGCCAAACCCTGGGCCACTGAAGCAGAGTATGTGAACTTAACCACTCGGCCATGGGGCTGGCCCTTAGATACAACTTAAGAGCTGACCACTCTTCACTCCTCAAATCAGGATCCTCATATTTCCTTTTTGCCCTCTCTCTGAGGAGGTTATCTGTAGAATTCAAAGGACAAACAGCCTGAGATATGATCATGGGTTGGACAGAAGGTTGCAAATTCTTTAAAAAAACACCAACACACATTTTGCCATAATTGCTCTCTCCCTATATATACATAAACGTGTATCTGCATCTATTTGAATGTAAGCTTGACACTTCATCCTTAAATACTTAATATGTATCTCCTAAGTACAAAGATATTCTTCTACATAAACAGAATGCTACTATCTCATCAAATAAATTTAACATCGAATGCCATATTATCTAATGTACGAACCAGACTCTAATTTTTCCAATTGTCCAAAAAATGCTCCTCTGTAGGATGGTCTGCCTTCATCTCTAATGCTTTTGTTTTGGAAAAGGTCCACGCCTAGAGATACCTCACAGTGGCCAGAGGTTCTACCCTAAGATTTCTTTTTCTTCTCAATAAACTGTGCCTTAGAGGGGCAGAAGATAGGAAAGGAAAGGAAATATTCCATCAAAACCTCAGCACCCCCAGGCAATACTGCCTTTTAGCTGGCTAGACCTCTAAGACATGGTATTATGGTATCACAGTGAAAATTCAGTGGTCCTGCTAAAACCTACCTTAATGACTGGAGAGAATAGGGAGCCAGCCAGCCCAGCACACCATACTCACCACACCTCCCTTGTCCCCCTCCATGAACTGAATGATCTGGCAGGATGATTTCTCCCAGAGGAAGATGTGCCCGCAGTCACTACCGCTCACCACAAACTCACTCTTGGGGCCATAGAAATTGACGCCTTTTACTGAAATGATAAATGAGGAAATAAACTGCATGAGGGTTGGCATCAGGCCTATATATATTTATCTCATAGACAATTTAGTTATTCACTAACTGCACATCAGCTAAGAGCCAAAGAATTTCTTTCATTTTCACAAAATCACAAAAAAAAAAAATCAAGAGATTATGCATGTATAATAGATAGTTTTAACAAGATACCAGTCCCAGAGAGTATTTATATTCTCCCAAAGAGCTCCAAAGGGCTGAGGTGTTGCAGTCCCTTAGCAACAGCCTGAGTCTCATTAGTCTACAACCTACTGAACAACCACATGCTTCACTAATGCCTTATCTGTCTCAACCTGAATCATCCCAGCTCTGCCCAGTGTCAGGCAGCACTGCCCTATGTCCTGGGATTATCCTTGGTATATGTAGTTCATCGGTACCTTGTCAATGCTTCCTGGGTCATCAGCTGACCCAGGACTGATGGAGGTATATGCCACAAGTGCCTATAAGAAACATCTGAACTGTGCTTGCTACCAAGACTGAACAACAGCGCTCCACTCTCTGAAATCAGTAAGAGAAGCCGGCAGTCCCACTACTATGTCCAGTTCTATACCAGTCATGAGAGTGGCACTCTTTCTTTTGTCTGCCCACGGACTAAGATCCAAGTATAGGTTTTTCCCTCTCTTCTCCCCAGCTAAGGAGAAAAAGGAAAACTGCCCATTCCAAGTCAAAATTATGAGATATCTGTTAGAAGTGGGAACAACAGCAAAGAGCAGTGATTCCTCAACTTTTCTGTACATTAGAATCACACAGAGAGCTTTTAAAAATCCCAATGAAGTTGTACCCCATACCGTTCAAATTAGAATGTGTGGAGATGGGAGTATGGCCTCAGTATATTTAAAAGATTGTCAGGTGACTCCATTGTGCAGCAACGTTTGGGAACCACAGACAGAACAAAAAAGGCCAATCTTCAATGCAAATTTGGGTGAGGTACTATCACCATTCCTCCTCCTCTGTGTCATTCAAAAGAATCATTTCCTCCTCCTCCCTCGAGGTACAAGCTCACCCCCTATTTTAGGCAATTTGGTACTGACTAAGGAGGGCCTTCTTGGACTCCCTAACAGGCCTTTTAATCATGAAGTTACCTGAAGTCATAAAAAAAATACAGTCATTCTAGTCTCCTTATGCCCAAACCAAGTAACATCACTGCAGTGGTGAGAGATGCTCCTGAGCCGTTTCTCCTCTAGCACAGTAGGCCCATGAACACTCTAGGCCAATTAGCAATATACTCTCACTTGCTCTTGGTGACAGGTAGTCTACTCCTTTAGGTAGCTCCTATTTGTACAACCTGAATGAGATACTATTGTTCTCCAAGCCAACAGACCTGGGCTATAGAAACCCAGAAAAGACAGCCTCACCTGTGGCGTTATTTCTGTGACCCTTATATCTCTTAACATACTGGGCCCCATCACTGTGAGAGGAGTTGAAGAGGTAAATGTCTTCATCATTGTAACTGGCCAGGAGCTCTGCCAAGAACAAGCACACAGCAGTGAAGGCAAAGGCTGAAAAAAGCTGGGACCAGGAGTTGGGGGTTGGGGTGGGGCTTCTTGCCAGTAGTGCCCCCTCCTAATACCCAAGTACAGCACCCATCTTACTCAATTGGAACAGCAGGCAAGTCAGGTGTCTAGGGTAGACCAGGAACACACTGCCAACCCAGGGGTAGCAGAATGCCCAGGAAGATCATACCCGTTAACTCAGAAATGAGTCAAAGGCTTAAGAACCTGCTCAGGCAAGTAGCCTGGGCTTCAGGACAGGCCCTGGCAAATATCATCTGCAGCATTCTGCAAGTGGTGCCTGGCATCTCCAAGGGTCATCTGCTACATCCTCCCACTGTGTGCTCACCATCAGCAACTACTCCCCAGCTGCTCCACTTGGAGCTATAGCACAGCGGTGAGCACTGGAGGGCACATGCCTCACTGGCTCAGCAGCTCCCTAGACAGAGGGGGCATGCCAGCCTAGGAGCTGGGCCCTGCTCACGTACCTGTGCCGTCGTGGCTGTACACAAGACAGGTGATGTTTGCTTTGGACTCACTGTTCACCTGCAATAAGGAGCAGATACTGACTGATGCCCCACCCCCCCCATTTGTTATACCACCTTCAGGAAACAGGTTTTCCTTCAAACTCCCCTATACCTTCTCTCAGAGACTGAGAGAGAGAGAGAGAAAGACAGAGACAGGAATACAACTGATGAAATATGACCACCTCAGGGGGGAGAAGGCTTTCTGTTGGTTGTCTTCTGTGTGCTGGCCATCTTATATACACATTATCTCATTAGCCCTGACCATCGTGGTGCAAGGCAAGATCTTTATCTCTGTTGTCAATAAGAAAACTGAGGCTAATAGAGGTAAGGTGACTGCCCAAGATCAGAAAGCTGGTACAGCAGGGATTCAAATCCAGGTGTCTGACTCAAACGTCCAAGCTCTTCCCCCCAATACCAACAAGTTTGGGGGCAGCTTTGGGGTCAAGTCAGGGAAGCCTGGAGCCACTGGCCCTTCATGAACCTTACCAGGTGATGAGGACAGAATTTCTTGAGTACTCCATTGTTCTCATTCTCATCAATTTTCCTCTGGTCATAAATCCTGTGGTGGAAGAGGAAATGAAAATGTCAAAATTTATAAAACGATCCCTTAAAGAGTTGCAATTTGATGTAGTGGCAGAAACAGCAGACAGCTGGATATTAAGACAGATTAAGGATATTCCCCAACCAAGGTTCTGGCTCGTGCTCTTCCTTGAAGGTCCTCTTTTCCTACCCTCTTTCCAAACGCTAACCCTTTTATCCAGGCACTTCCCATTTCAAGCAGTAATCCTCAGTTATGTCAGTTTGAAGTGGCTTCTCTCTCCTCTCAGCTTTTATATCACTTACTGTTTATTTTCACTGAAATAACAACATTACTATAGAGCTTTTTGTGTGTATGTAACATCCCCCATAGAGTTTATTACTCATGGGCAGAGATCATGCTTTATATAAGTCAGTGGGTCTTCAATCCTTTCTTGAAATCTTATTTGGCCAGATCTCCCTCTCATCCCCCCCAACAACTATTAGAAACCGCCACCTGTATTTCCTCAAGATTCCCTCTCTCCTTCCTTCATTCTCATCAAGCATCGACCTATCTTCACCTTCCCTCATCTCTCCAATCCAAACTTTAATCATTCATTCAAGTATTTTATGGCCCATACTATGTGCCAAGTATTATGCGAGGTGCTGGAAATACAGTGAGGAAGGAGACAGCTCTAGTCCCTGTCCTCACCCATCAGTTTTCTCCAATCTCAGAGTCTTATCTCTCCACAGCTACTCTAATCTCACCCCCCAAGGACCTTGTCTGTTTGATTAGTCCACTTTTCTCAACCTCTTCTTCATCACTGTCTGCCCATTTTCTAAAAATCCTCCTTTTACTGTCTTTTCCTACTATTGCTTTTTCTGTCCTTCCTCTTGCAGTCAAAGTCCTGAAAAGAGCAATCTACATTCAATATTTTCACTGCCTCACTTCCCACTCACTTCTCAATCCATTCCAATCTAGCTAACCCTCAACTCACGACTGAAACTGCTCTGGCTAAAGTCATCAGTAAGCTAACTGCCAGTGCCAGCAAGATACTATTCAGGCCTTCCTCTCGTCCTGATGTTGTTCATTACTCCTTCCCTGAAACACCTTCTTTCCTGGATGTCCAACCACTCCTTAATGTTGTTCATGGGCTTGTCTTTCTTTGTCTATCCCTTAAATGTTGATGTTCCCAAGAGGTTTGGTCTTAAGTTCTCTGACTGTATATACAGAAACTTTAACCTAGAGTCCAAGAAGCACACGGATGCCCAGAGACTGTTCGTATGCGTATTTTTCCATAGTTCTCCTTATATTCTCAAAGAGGCCAGAGATTCAAAAGGTGGGAAAAATTCTGCTCAATACTTTCTTTTGGTGATCAAATTTTATTACCAGGGCTTTAACTACCACTTATATACAAATATACGTCTCTTAAATCTATGTCTCCAGTCTACAATAACTCTGAGCTCTAGATCTGTAGCTACATGCCAACTAAACATTGTAACGGGATGACCCAAAGTAAACTCATCCTCCTCCTTCTAAAACTAAACTCATTCCAAACCTACCCCTTTCCCTGAATCTCTTGTCAACAGCACTATCCTAAATTTAGGTGGCCATAGGGGAAATCAGGTCCTTTCCCTCCTGCATAACTAATTTTTTTTCTGTCAATTCGACTCCCTGAGTATATTTCTTGACTTTATCTGCTTTCTCCACCCTTAGTCATTTTTTGCCTACATTATTTGTAGTATCCTTCTAATTGATTTCCTTGCTCATACTGTCACCAGAATTATGTCTAAAATGCAAAATTTTATGTAAATTCCCTGCTTAAATCTCTTCAATGATTTTGTACTTTCTACTAAAGTCCACACTCCTTAGTAATGCTGCCTACCACTTCTCAAAGATCCCATACATTATACAAAAAAATGAAAAAGCTATGCTTCCTTGAAACATATCATGTCACATCTTATCTTACCTCTACACATACTGTTTCCTCTACCTGATATACTAATTACCCATTTGTCTTTAACACTTCCTCTGTGAGGAAGAACAGCTAATAAAATGGTTTCTACCATATTTAAGGAGTCTGATCTGAGTTCAAATACAAACTCTGAGACTTTATAGATGAGTAATACTAAGTTATGTAATATATATATATTTTTTAATTCTTCTCCCCAAAGCTCCCCCGTACATAGTTGTATATTCATTCTAGTTGTGAGTGCCTCTGGTTGTGCTATGTGGGAGGCCACCTCAGCATGGCCTGATGAGCGGTGCCATGTCCACCCCAGGATCCGAACCGGCGAAACCCTGAGCCACCGAAGCAGAGCGCACAAACTTAACCACTTGGCCACGGGGCCGGCCCTATGTAATATTTTTAATCCTTATATATCTGTTTCTTCAGAACGCTCCTTAAAGGCAGAGATCATGTCTAGCCGAGTGTGTCTAGCACACAGCAGATGCTCAGCAAATCCTGGATGAATAAACGAATGAATCAATATATGTTTGTATTCTCCACAATCCCTTGCTTAATATCCTGCATAAAGAGACTATCCAGGAAATGTGTGCTTTGCTAAATGAACCAAAAAAAAAAAAAAACAGAAAGAGGAAACTACCATATTACCCGTTACTATTCTTCAGAAAATATATCAGCTGATAGATTTTTTTTTCCTCTAAACTATGTCTAAATCAACAGCTCTCAAATGTCATTAAGCCATCATAAATTTCAGCAAATCAGTAAAAAAATTTAAATATTCAATATTTTGGTGTATGGACTATTCTGTGTTCCTCAGTATCTAATGCTTTTTGTCCTTCTTCTTCATGGGGGAAGTTCTTACCTTTCTTCTCCTTTCTTCCATAAGTATTTATCAAGAACCTACTATATTCTAGGTATGATACTAGAAGAGGGGTTGGCAAACTTTTTCTTAAATGGCAAGACAGTTAAATATTTTAAGCTGGCAGGCCAGCTAGTCTCTGTCGCGAGTGAACTCTGCCACTGTAGCATGAAAGCAGCCACGGATAATATGCAAATGAATGGCTGTGGCTGTGTTCCAACAAGACTTTATTTACAAAAACAGACGTAGTTTACCAACCCCTGTGCTAGACAGTGGTGATACAAAGATGAATACAAATTTTTCCCCTATTTTCTGAGCATAGGACAGGAAGGAGCTTGATATTTCTACTTATTTTGAAGACATCGTTTTTTAGAGCAGTTTTAGGTTTACAACAAAACTGAGAGGGCAGTACAGGGATTTCCCATACACTCCTTGCCTATATACATGCACAGCCTCCCCCATTATCAACATCACTCATCAGAATGTTATTTTTTTTTCCCACAAGTTTTGGCAATTATGAATAAAGCTGCTATAAACATCCATGTACAGGTTTCTGTGTAGATGCAAGTTTTCAACTCCTTTGGGTAAACACTAAGAAGTACAATTGCTGGATCATATGGCAAGAGTATGTTTAGTTTTGTGAGAAACCAACAAACTGTCTTCCAAAGTGGCTGTATCATTTTGCATTTCCACCCACAAGGTATGAGTTCCTGTTGGTCCCCATACTTGCCAGCATATGGTGTTGTCAGAGTTCCAGATTTTAACCATTCTAATAGATGTGTAGCGGTATCTCACTGTTGTTTTAATATGCATTTTCCTAATGACATACGATGTGGATCATCTTTTCTTATACTTACTTACCATCTGTATATCCTCTTCGGTGAGGCGTCTGTTAAGGTCTTTGGCCTGTTTTTTCAACTGGGCTGTTTGCTTTCTTACAGTGGAGTTTTAAGAGTTCTTTGTATATTTTGGATAACAATCCTTTTACCAGATGTGTCTTTTGCAAATATTTTCTCCCAGATCTATGGCTTGTCTTCTAATTCTCTTGATATTGTCTTTGACAGTGTAGAAGTTTTTAATTTTAATCAAGCCTAGCTTATCAATTATGTCTTTCATGGATCACGTCTTTGGTGTTTCTACAAAGGCATCACCACACCCAAGGTCATTGAGGTTTTCTCCTATGTTATCTTCTAGGAGTTTTATAGTTTTGGATTTTACTTTTAGGTCTATGATCCATTTAGAGTTTAATTTTTGGAAGGGTGTAAGGTCTGTATCTACATTCATTTTTTTGCAGGTGGATGTCCAGTTTCAACACCATTTGTTGAAGAGACTATCTTCGCTCCATTGTACTGCCTTTGCTTCCTTGTCAAATACAAGTTGACTATATTTATGGGAGTCTATTTCTGGGCTCTTTATTCTGTTCCATTAATCTATTTTGCCAATACAACACTGTCTTTATTACTTTATAGCTTTATATTAAGTCTTGAAGTCAGGTAATGTCAGTCCTCCAACTCTGTTCTTCTCCTTCAATATTGTGTTGGCTATTCTGGGTCTTTTACCTTTCCACATAAACTTTAGAATCAAGTTTGTTGATATCCATGAAACAGCTTGCTGGGATTTTGACTGGGATTGCACTGAATCAATAGAGCAAGTTGGAAGGACTGACATCTCCACAATATTGAGTCTTCCCATGCCCTTGACATTAAATCAAATGAAGAACAGTTTCAGCAGTGTCTCAACACTCTTACTGCATCTGTCTCCACAGGCCTTCAGATACCCACTAACTTGTTACCTTAAGCCTCTCTCTTCCCTCCTCACCTCCTCTTTCCCCCCACCTGCTGTTAATCTAGTGTTTTCTCAGTGTTTCTGACATCAGTCTAAGGATAGGGGAGCAAAGGGACCATTAACTGACTGTGTTGTATGAACGAGGGCCCATACCAAATCCTTTAGCAACAAATTTACAAGTCAACCAATCACAATACCAAATCTACCACCACAGGATTCATTCATCTGATACATTCTCCTTGTCTTTGCAGCTATAAATTCTTAAACCAACCTAAGCAAGATTTAGTAGGAGGACCTCACACCTATACCACCTCTACTTGCCTACTTTTCTTTCTTCCTTTTTTGGCCATAGGCCAAAAGGCATCTCTCTAAGGCTTCCCTTAAATGCTTCTTCACAATCCTAAACTAAAATTCAGTATTCCTGATGCAAAAGCCTTGAGGATGAGTAAGCTATTTCTCTGTATTCCTGTCAAGAAATTCCTTCAGGCCAGGAGTGAACGCTAATGATATGATATAAAATACGCAGCAAAAATATTTTCAAATTTGTACTGGAAGGTGAGCTCTTTAGCTTCTTTCAAAGAAAGAATCAGAAAGGGGAAATCCCAAAACATCCAACTGGCTAAACTGAAGAGGTGCCAGATACACTGAAGATGATCCTAATGTCAGAGAAGAGCTGGGGTGCTGGAAAGGCTATCTGCTTGTGCCGGGTCAGTGTGCCTCAAATTCTACACCCTTGCTACTGCCAAGTAAATAGCCTATTATCTGCTGAGAACTTGGGATATACAAAGGGATAGAGGATATTGAGGCTGACAACAGACAGAAGATCTGAGTATTTCTCCTTGTGTGGAAATGATTTCCAGCCCCACTCTAACCCTGGGAAAGTACTAGCTTTGGATTAGGTATTATCAACTGAAGTTCTTTTTTTTTTTTCTTAAAGACTGGTACCTGAGCTAACAACTGTTGTCAATCTTCTTTTTTTCCTCCCCAAAGCCCCCCAGTACATAGTTGTACACTAACTGCAGTTCTTAACACAGCCAACTCTCCAGTTTTGTCCAAACATCAAGGTTCTAGTGGTTGAATTATCTAGAGACACACTTTTCAAGCAATCCAGAGCTCTAAGCAGGAAATCCCAATTAGAAATTTCAGTGAATGCTCGATTTGGAGAAGGTAGCACCTGAAAGTTCTGACAACTACAGTCCTTTTTGAGCAATACGTTCTCATTAAAAAAAAAAATTACTGCTACATATTTGCTATTGGTGAACAGAGGAAAGGAATTTAGAAGGTAAGGGAAACACGGGAAGAAGAGAGTAACAGAGCCATTCAATTCTCTTGTGGCAAGATTCTTGAACAAGCTAAAGTCATCTCTCACATATTTCTAAAAACTTAGTCTATCCCCATGATTCTTATTAATAAAATTAATTTCAGAATACAGTTATAAAAATGTGCTCTCATTTAAAAAGATAATGCTGGAGCTGGCCCCGTGGCACAGTGGTTAAGTTCGTATGCTCTGCTTCGGCGGCCCAGGGTTTCACCGGTTCAGATCCTGGGCGCGGACATGGCACCACTCGTCAAGCCATGCTGAGGCAGCATCCCACATGCCACAACTAGAAGGACCCACAACTGAAAATATATGACTATGTACTGGGGGGCCTTGTGGAGAAAAAGGAAAAGTAAAATCTTTAAAAAGATAATGCTTTTCACCCACCATCAGGAAAGCTTTTAAAGTCATTCATTTTTCTAGTGATCCTTTCCTTGCTTCCTTTCAAACTGATGATCCCACGGTAACCAAAAAACAGGCCAACTAGATAGAATTGGGATACAGTTTGTAACTAAGGGCCACAAGGAAATTAACTGGTACACACGGAGATTAAAGCCATGAACTCTGTTTTCCTTAGGCTATGCCTCAATAGCCAGTTAAACATACATTCACAGTCACAAAGATATCATTACAGATAAACACAAGTGGTTCAGGACAGTGGGAACCAAAAACCCTGAGTTCACACTGAGTACTCCCCCAAGTCAAATCATTTCTGTATCTGAAACTAGCCTTCAAAATATCTGGTGTATGTTAATTTATATGTGAAAAATGGTAGAAGATATTTACTAAACCAGCACTTCCTAGTAAACCTGGGTTTATGCCTTAGCTGCTATGTGGTGACCTTGGTCAATTCATCAAACTTCTTTAAAACTTGATAATCTCTATAATATGTTAAGCCATCCTCAGAGATTGTTACATTAGGGAACAGAATGCCTCAGAAGGAGCTTAAACTCTCTGGAAGATGGTAAAAAATTCAAGATGGTAGTTAACGGAATCCTAGGCAATTCATACCTTTCCATAAGAGACACCTGGTGGTACACAAGGCATGAGAGACTCCAACTCTCAAAGACACAAAAGAGCCACAGACTCACCTTACAAACTGATCTCGTCCACCCACCGCAAACTGGTGGGTATTGGCAGGATTCACATAGATTGTATACAGCCCCACTTTCTTCTCCTTCTCTTTTGTCACCACCAGTTTCCTTTAAGAGTAGAAAAACATGAAAGTTATATTCTCCAAAAGATCCAGATGGTCATGGCAAGTGAGAGCAGAGAGAGTAATACAGACAGAGTAAATCATAAACCAAACAGATTCTCATCTGGAAAGAAAGAAAAAGGTGGTTTTGTCTGTTCTGAACACTGGAACAAGAAAAAGACAAAAACCACCTCCATGTATATTTACTAAATACTACTCTGGGAATGGGAAAAAAAAAAACATATAATGAAGTCATTTTCTGGTGTTCCCCAAGAAGTTAAAGGCATATGAAGGTACTGCTCCTCATGTAGTCTCAGTTTAGCTGGAGTCCAACACGATGATAATCAGTCACTAAAAAGACAATACTACCCACATCTCCCCATCCTTTATTTATAAATACTTCTTTCCAATCATTTGGGAGCAGGGACTGAGGGGAGGATGAATCATAGAAACAGTGGACAGAAAAGACGCTAAAGTCAGAGACTATCTCCCAGATTCCAAAATGTGTCACTTAAAACCCAGCTTTAAAAATGCACACTGAAAAATGACAAGAAATAGTTTTCTAACACATGGGCAATCCAAAGGAAAACAGCATTCTTCTTTCCTTAACTGAAGCAAATTAGGAAAGAAGTTTCTTATGAAGATAGCTGTTTTTAAGGCTGGAAAATAATTTCTAAATTATTCTTCTGGTTGTACCACAAAAAAGGTGATCTTTAGGAGGGCATGGGGCCGTGAGGAAACCCTATAAAATTTCAGAGTTTTAAGCCAGAAGATTCTGGCTAAATAGCCATAATTTGACCCAGCTTAAGCATGGCACCATGAATACTCTTCCCATATCTAAGTGTCTAATCAGTCAAATTTGACATCATAAAGATTAGTAAATTGACAGGAAAAGAAGGGTCTTTTTTTTTTTTTTTTTGAGGAAGATTAGCCCTGAGCTAACTTCTGCCAGTCCTCCTCTTTTTTGCTGAGGAAGCCTGGCACTGAGCTAACATCCGTGCCCATCTTCCTCTACTTTCTATGTGGGACACCTACCACAGCATGGCGTGCCAAGCGGTGCCATGTCCACACCCGGGATCCGAACCAGTGAACCCTGGGCCACCGAGAATCCAAATGTGCAAACTTAACCACTGCGCCACAGGGCCAGCCCAAAGGGGCTAGTCTTTAGCTGTTGTCTTTTTTGTTTATTTTTTGCTGAGGAAGATTTGCCCTGAACTAACATTTGTTGCCAATCTTCCCTTTTTTTTTTGTTTGAGGAAGACCAGCCCTGGGTTAACATCTGTGCCAATCTTCCTCTTTTTTGTGGTATGTGGGACACCTCCACAGCATGGTTACTGAGTGGAGTAGGTCCACATCTGGGATTCCAACTGGTGAACCTGGGCCACTGAAGAAGAGCACATAGAACTTTAACCACTCAGCCATGAGGCCGGGCTCTAGCTTTCATTTTTAATTCTAAGGTTTTGCTTACTTCTGTTGCTACGGAAACTCAAAGAAATAGAACCATGACAATGAATTTCTTTGTAAAGAAATCATTTTAGCATCCTCTCTGTATGGTCAAAGTCACTCCAGCCTAGAACTGCTCTACGCAAAGTGGAGAGATTTTATTTGATTTTAAAATCTCCACAGCCTCCCATTAAAAGAATAATGTACAGAGGTCATTAAAAATGACTGTTGTTAGAGAAAATACACACACACATACATAACTCTCAAAAACACAAGACAGAAAACATATCAAAGAGTTTCAGGAACAAACTAGCAATGGAGAAGAGGCAGCTCTAATCAGGTTTTAGACAGGGAAGAGGAATGGGGCGGATGCTGCTCCTTTTCACAGGACCATTTCAATTTCCTCAACAATTTGGATTTTCAAAAGGAGGTTAGACAAATATAAAAGCTATCATGTGGAAGCAAAATGAAGAAGCTGAGGGGATAGATTATGAAGTACTGGCTCAACTGTCATGTAATCCTGACAAAAAGCTCAGTCTCTCTATGCCTGAATTTACTCACCTAAAACAATTCTCCCTCCCAATGGATAAGTGCACAGAGTTCTTTGAGGAACATGCAGAGGTGCTATAAAAATGATTAATCATGACCGTAGGAAAAAAAAACCCAAACATTTTCACATCAGAGGGAGGCAGCACACAAAACAATAAGAAACAAATTACTAAATTTTGCTTTAAAATTTGCAGTTTTTTAATGAGCAGGTATGTTTCACTAAAAAAGAAAATGTAATTAGAGATCAGACCAAAAGATTCCTTTGAAGAATATCTCCAAGTGTCTTCCACTGGCTAAAGGAACACCCTACTCACAGCTCCAAATCTAACTCCTTTCCTAAGATGTTAGCCAATTTTGCCAGCTTCAGGAGACTCAGCTATCATATATACACAAAAGAAAAATTCCCCTATGCCAACTCCACAAAGAAACACCTCTGATATAGGTGGATGTCCAGGCACCGGCTTAACACATAAGGATAGCTTGGATTTTCTGGCCATAACCTTCACATTCAGTCCCCTACACCTCATTTGAGCCTTCTATTACTTCTTCAATCTTCCTAAAGCAAAAACTTTTTGAAGGCTCACTGTCTCTTATTCCCCAAATCCAGAATTTGGACCTTCTTCTATTCTAAGTCCATCCTATGTTCTCCCTTTTAGTTTCTACCCCATGTATCATTGCCTGCCCCTAGATCCATTGATCAACTCTCACTCAGATATTCTGCCTACATCATTTCATTCCATAATCTGCTAGTCATCTGTTCTGCCTATTACTTGAAACAGATTCTCAATTCCTTGTGGCCTAACAGTTTTCCTCTGACCCTGATCCACCAGATAAGATCTTATTCTGCTTCACAACTCTCTATCAGAGCAGACCAACAAATTTCTATCATTTTGTGCATCTTTGCCTTTCTCCTCTCCTCTGGAAAACTTGCTAATGTTCTATTATCAGCAGAAAACCATGGAACTTTAGAACCCAAAACAACAAACATCATTCAAGAGATTAAATGATTTTCTCAAAACTAGATAATTGTAGGCTAGTACTAGAAGGCAGATCCCTCGTCACCTAGGCCTGCTGCCTTTCCAGTATAAACCCATTATCTCTCAACCTTCAACCTCTTGAAGGTTTATCTAAGTAACCAGTATATCCTTTCTGCAAGCCTAAAACATTTAGCAGTTTTTGAAATTCTTCTACTTTCTAAAGAACTTTGATACTTATCTCTCTAAAAATAAAAGTCTAATAATAATCAGCTTTAAGATTATATTCTCTAGGGGCGAGCCTTGTGGCACAGTGGTTAAGTGCACACGTTCCACTTCAGCGGCCCAGGGTTCGTCAGTTCGGATCCCGGGTGTGGACATGGCACATCTTGGCAAGCCATGCTGTGGTAGGCATCCCACATAGAAAGTAGAGGAAGATGGGCACAGATGTGAGCTCAGGGCCAGTCTTCCTGAGCTAAAAGAGGAGGAGTGGTAGCAGATGTTAGCTCAGGGCTAATCTTCCTCAAAAAAAAAAAAAAAGATTATATTCTCTAAATTAACCTACGTTTTACTTGCATGCTACATAAATCGGTAACATCCCTTACTCAATACTGGTACAAGATTTACTATAATAATTTTTAATTTTATTTACTTATTTTTTATTTTATTATTATTATTATTTTTGCTGGAGATTTGCCCTTAGCTAACATCCATTGCCAATCCTCCTCTTTTTTCCGCTTGAGGAAGATTAGCCCTGAGCTAACATCTGTGCCAATGTTTCTCTATTTTTTTTTTTTTGTATGTGGGACACCTCCACAATGTGGCTGGTGAGTGGAGTGGGCCCACACCCAGGATCCAAACCCGTGAACCTGGGCCACTGAAGTGGAGCACACGGAACTTTAACCCCTCGGCCATGGGGCCAGGCCCAATTTTTAAATTTTTTTTTTTCCCTCTGCTTTATCTCCCCAAATCCCCCCTGATACATAGTTATATATCTTAGTTGCAGGTCCTTCTAGTTGTGGCAATAAATTTTTAAGACAATAACCTAGATAATCCATCCACAAGGTAGTGGTTAAATAAACTGTGGTACACCAATGCTATGATGTATACGTCATGGTCAAAAACAAGGTAGACCTTTACGGTCTGACGTAGAAAAATCTCCAAAAGACATAATGTGAAAAAAGCAAATTACAGAAACATGTATGTTTGTTTATATATGCATGTAATTATCCCATTTATGGGAAAAAGTGTATATGTATATATCAAGATACATAAAAGTATACAAAACAGATTGGAAAGGTATTCAAAATTTTTAACAATGGTTACCAATAGCTAGAAAAGTGGTGGAGGGGGCAGGGGAGGAGTACATGAGGGAGCATTTACATTTTGTCCATATAATTTATTATTTTAATTCCTAAAACAAGATGTACTTGTTTATTATAAGAGCAATAAAAGTGAAAAAAGGAAACTAAAATAATTAGTAGCTACAATTTAATCAGTTCCAGCCATGGTCCCAGACACTATGCTGGGGCATCAAACACATTTATCAATAATCCTCACAGAAACAAGAGAAAGAGAGAGACTGATTGATTATGCCCACAGTGAGGCTGAAGTAACTGAAGTTCAGAAAGGTTATACAGGTCATAAATAGTAGTGCCTGAGTTGAGGTTTAACCTAAGTCTGCCTGGATCCAAATAAGATGCTATGTTCTTCCTATGATATCACACAGCTGAAAAGGGATATAAGTCCCAAATTCATGAGTCCCAAATTCATATTAAAAGTGAACTGTAATATGATATAGCTCCACTATAGCTACCAATATTTTTGTTCAAGATTTATCATTTAACTGTTTACATGTTTCTATATATAACTGAACTGAAAACTACATAGGACCCTATCTCTAAGCTGCTTTGCAGAATAATGTGCTTCTTCTAAACTGAGTGGCATCCAAGTGAATGGAGAGTGGAAGATCATCAAGTTATTAAAGCCCACATATAATAAGATAACTGAATCTTGCTTTAGAAATAAAGGTAGACTGAATAGTATTTCACGGCTGAGAAACAAACAGCAACAAAGAAGTAAGAAATTCCCCTAAACCTTAATCTGATTCTTATCATAAGCCCAAAGGAACTATTCTGAAGGACCAGAGAATTGAGCATTACCTACGGCATGTGGAATACTTTCAAGGCCAAGAGATCCAGTTCTGTTACAATTCTACTGCTATACTTACGAAGCTGGTCGGTCTTGTCTGAGGTCAATGGTGAAGACAACTGCATCTTCACCTGCAGAAAGGAACGTACAGGGAGAATCTGGTTCCAGGGCCAACTGAAGGAGAAAAACGGGAAAGGATGAGGTTTCTAAAGATTAGAATTAGAGTCGTCTAGTTTATTCCTTTATCTTTAGGAAGGGCTACATTTAAAACATTTCAGCAAGAGAAATGTCTACCTTTTTTGTTGTAAAATCTCAGAAAAGGAGCTAATTTAATAAGCCCATTCTTTCTTGTTATGTGTGAATTATTTACAGCCTGTCGAAAGGACAGGCAATTTGCTATTTCAACCAAGCCCCCAAGGGATTTGAATAGTGTTACCAAAGGATAATATCAGCCATTTGGACTCATTCTCAAGTAAAATCAATTCTAGACGCTCAGGTGGGGAGAGAAATGGTGCCCAAGTTTCATTCCCTGCATCTTAGCTCTAACAGTTAGTTATCTAATGGGTTGAGGGTAGGCTTAAGAATCAAAGAAACAGGTAATTTTCACATTTCCTGAGCCATCTGGGCTAGAAAAGGATACTCCAGGTCCACCTACATGTTTGCCTCGGGTTTACAAGAAGAAAGAGTCATTCTCTTTCCATGGCATGGAACAATATAGTGCGTTCTCTGAGACTAAGCAGCTCTTAGCTCCTCAGTGGCTGCCACTCTGACTATTTGGCCTATATTCCCAGATCTAAATAGGGCTTCCAGAAATAGTGCTGTTTGTGCACTGAGAGTTGTGAGCAGAAAAGTTGGAGCTCTCACATATGAGGAGCCAACCACCAGGACCCTGGAGCTGTTAAGATGTTTTAAATACAATCACAGTAATTATAAAGGTTTAGAAGGCATAGGAGACCTCCAAACCACCATGGGTCAGCTTGGGGGTTAGGTACAATCGAGGGAATGCCATACGTGAAAGATCTAGAGATCTCTCACATACTTGTCTTCCAAGAAGTTTAGAGTGGCTGCTTTTTCTCCCTTCTTATCTACAAATCTTAGAACTGAAAAAAGTGAGGCAGGCGACCACAACAAAGGGGACACAATGGGCAGAGATAGGAGAGGGCCTTGGCTGAGATCCACAGAGGAGGTGGATTGCACAACCTTTGGGGCAAAGACTTAGTTACCTTGTGGGATGCTCCCTTGTGCTGGGCCACACGCTTTGTATTCTTGCAGCACTGTGTGGCAGATAACTCTGCTACCCGCACCTGCCCATCACGGGCACACATGGCCAGGGTGGAATCACCACTGTTAGGAAGGAACTTGGCCTGGGTGTTAAGAATAAAAAAAGGGACACACAAAAGAAATTGAGGAGGTGAATTTGAGAGGGGAAAACGTGATGACGATCCCAAATCATCCGCTTTTGTTGCACAACAGGTGGAAACTTAACTCTCCTACTCTTATACAGTTGGCTGAAGTCTAATTTCTTCCAAGAGTTAAAGGAGAGGGAGAGAAAAAACTTCTCTGATGTAAGAGAGCATTTCAGGTGACTCTGGAAGGTTGAACTGGTACAGGATAAGTGCTCAGATGAACTAGGACTCTACCTAGTAGGGGGAAAAAGTAAAGAAAAAAAGGAAGAAAATCTATTTGACTCAGGAAGCAAAAATAAATTTGCTACAAAGAAAAACAAAAATCGGGGGGATGCTGGGGAAGGAAAGAGAACATGCTCAGGGATAAATGGCTGATACTAATATGATGGATGGGGCTGATGCGTAAACTCTCCAGAGAATAATAATATAAATTAACATTTATCAAATATTTATTAAATACCAGACAGTTCTGCTTAGCTTCTTGTTATTTAATCTTCATAACCCTCTATGTAATTAGCCCTATATTACAGATAAACTGAAGACAGAGGTTAAATAACTTGCCCAAGATCACACAGCTATTAAAGCATGGGACCAAGATTTGAACCCAAGCAGTTTGGCTCAAGAGCCTCTGCTCTTATATGCCTCCTACCAGGGGATGTTCCGCACCTTCCTGATGATTTCCAAGCATCCTACCTATGAGGCTTCCAACAGTCTTCATGCTCAAAAAAACAAAAGGTGGCCATGGGTCTTCTGGTATATTTAACTCCTCTAAGTTATTATGGAAGCCAAGGTAGAACAGATTCCTGATGTCTAATTCCTACCACAACTCACTATCAGCTCCCACTCCAGGCAGCAGCTGGGGTTTGCCTAATTCATGTCTGATTTTCTCAACTGCTGTTTTGCTCCCTTGCCTCACCTGGAAGACATTGCTTTTGTGGCCGCTCTCAAAGTCCAGTACTGGCTGCCGCCGCACCCAGTCCCAAACCACCACTTTTAGGTCATCGCTGCCACTGGCCAGCCAGGTGCCGCGCTGGTTAAAGTGCAGGGTATTGACACAACCAGTATGGCCCTCAAGCCCATGCTGCAGGCGGAAACGCTGCACAAAGACTCTTGCCCCACAAGCCTCATATACAAAGCGGGCACTTGATCCCAGCTCCCGCTCTCGAAGGGCAGGAAGGGCTTGCCAGCGAGGTCGGGGCAGGGCTGATGTCTCAGAGGACACCCAGTCCTCTAGGGCCCGCTCATCATCTGATGAGTCCTGGTCACGGTTGGCCCGCTTGCGCTGTACACGGCGCCGAGGATGCTCTTCTTCTTCCTCCTCTTCTTCCTCCTCTTCTTCTGAGCGGTCATGGACTTGGTTTTCATCATTGATGGAGTAATGGCCAGTGTCCTCCATGCTGTCAGAGTCCTTGTCTTCACCTGAGCTCTCTGTATCTGTGCCTCGACTTTCTGTGCTGGTGCGGTTGGGGCCACCCTCATCCCCGGTCAAGCTCAAGCTCAGGTCTGAGGCCTCCACTTCAATGCCTGAGGATGTCTCCCTTCCCTCCTCAGCTCCAGACATCTCCTCTGGACTGCTTGACAGGCTTCCTGCATGTTAGTGAGGAATGGGTGGTGAGGGGGAAAAAAATAAGGAAATAGGACAGTGATCAGAAGGATTTTCCCTCCTTAGTCTAAGAAATCATCACATCAAAAGACCCAGAAACAAACTCTGGTCAAAGTGTTTTCATAACAAATGCTTACAGAGAGTACCTTCTGAGGGAGAATATTATAAAGGATGAGAAATTGAAAAGATTAAGATCAAAGCCACACACAAATAAAGGTGCTTCAACACAAGTGAAGAACTGCAGAACAACCTAAGATTCTAACAAATTCTCAAGAGGTACAGCATTGGATTGTATGAAAGTATGCCCGATACAACTACCTTAGGGCTCTGTTGTGCTGGATAGGCATCCATAGTTACAATAAATAACTAAACTGAATATAAGAGAAAAGAATAGCCATCCCCAGCAAGAGTTGGCATAGCCATCTTCTGAAGAAAGATGGAAAACAACTGATTAAAATCATTTTGACAAGAGATGAGGAGTTGGACTATTTCCCACTTCAAGAAAGCACTACTTAGCCCCCTAACTCTTAAATCCTAAAGTTTCTTCCCCCAAAGTCCTAAAACCCACTAAGAATCCAAAAGGAGGCAGAAGAGACCAACAGGAATTGTGATCATTTGAGTAGGTTCTTGCTCACTGTTTGCTAATAAATGTATTCTGACTTACCTCCATTAATAATTTTAATACTATTTTTAGTTATAGGAATTCTTTATTGAGACAAAGTTTTATTAGGAAGCATACGTAAAAGTGACAAAAAGCAGGGATACTACAGTGGTACCTGAGGAGAAAAGTTCACCATCTTTTAGGTCTGCCATGTTGGTAGTTACAAAATAACTGGGTCACTTTGAGCGATGCAATCCCCTACAGTTAGATACTGCATTCTCCTATCTAACAGCCAAATCATATTCCAATGAGCACTCTGGCAATGTTGCAGAGCCACTGAACACAACTTCCAACATAAGGTCAAGGTGTGAAGAAAGGAAAGGAGAATAAAGATTTTAAACAATGCTCACGGCCACCGTTCCTCAGATGACTAAAAATTTTATCTTGCCAGAAATAAAGGCTGTTAGAAAAGGCAGACAAGCTATGGGTAACTCTGGTATGAGCTATTCAACTCCAATACCACACTGATATTTAAGGATTGAAGGTCAATGCACCTTACTGCTTAGTGATCTGGATTAGGGCATTTTCTAAAGATCTGTGAAGCAATGGTACACCTTTTCAATGAACTCTTGGGCAAAACCAAATAAAGAAAACAGTTAAATAATACAAATGCTTTGGTTCAAGTAGTGAGAGAAGGTTGGGAGACACATAAACAGCTCTTTTCAAAAAGCACCTCAACTAAGAACACAATGTGAAAACAACTGGGCTAGGAACTGGAAGAAAAAGAGGAAAAGCAGCAATTGCTGAGACTGCTACTATATGATGAGAAAGATTAATAGTTGCGGTTTTGAAATACATCTGGGTTTGAGATTGGGACTGGTGAGAAAAGATAAAACATCACACCTATCACTTCTATGGAGAAGGAAATATAAAATATCAAAACTTCTAGCACTTATTGTTAAAATTATGACACACAAATTAAGATGCCTTTGGGGGCTTTAACACAATAACATATGGGCCAAAGCATATCACAAGCTCATCAAGAGGACCCGAACAGTCAATGACCAAGATCTACCTCAGGGATTGGGAATTTTTTTCTGTAAAGGATCAGATAGTCAAAATTTTAGGCTTCACAAGCCATATGGATCTCTGTCACAACTACTCAACTCCACTGTTGCAGCACAAAAGCAACCATAAACACTATGTAAATAAATGGGGCCTGACTGTTCCAACAAACTTTACGAAAACAGTGGCAGGCTGGATTTGGCCTGCAGGCCAGTTTGCCAATCCCTGATCTAGCTAATGGCCAAACTCCAAATCAATTGTATACCTCCAACCCTGCTAAAGCCCTGTGCCTTTCAACTAAGCCCAGCGAAAAATCTGAACCACTTTCCTTTACAGAAGATGAATGAATGGCAATGCTAAGAACAGAAACAAAGGGGCAATACAATACCAATCACATCAACTAGAATTTAGCCTATAATCCTAACCTGCAAAGTGCTGAGGAATTCTGGACACTGGTCTGCCCAACTATATCCATTTGAAAGATGTTTCTCTTGTTTAGAAGTTGGCTCAGAGTTGAGGCATTGGACGAATAACCCAGATAGTAGCTATACTCTATCAGAATCTTGATATTCTGCCTTCAGATCTGCCCTAGACCCAATGGTTTAACACTTGGTAGCACTGGCCCTAAAAGAAGAAAGAAAGGGAGGGAGGGAGGGAGGGAAAGAAGGAAGGAAAGAAGGAAGGAAGGAAGCAAGCAAGCAAGCATGCCCCAATTCCAGCTGGTTTAGGTTATAACCTCTTGTCCTACCTAATATCTCTATCAAACTGTGATCTGCCATGGAAAGAGACCTCTCATTACAACTGGAGAATCTCACTTTCCCAACAACTCCCTGTTCCCACCACCAATTGAATCTTCTTTTTCTCCTTTATTAACAGCATCTCCTAGGTTTTGTTCACCCTTACAACCTTTCAGAATTCCAAACCACCTGACCTCTTCGAGGCACAGCTCTATTATTGATCTTCTGAAAAAACTCAGAAAGTTGAAGGAGCAAAAGTACTAGACAGGCCAAGGTGTTTCCTGTGTAATTTTCTATACTCAAAACAACAAAGGAAGGTTTCACTCTTAGGAAAGATTTCCTTCCCTCCACTAAAATGTAGGTCTCCACTCTCTTTGGGGGAGGAGGAGAACCTCAGTAGATAGCAAAAAATAGCTTCACTTTCATTCTGGCCCCTTACCATTAGCTAAGTCTGTTTTGCCATCTGTGCTGCTCCCTTTGCTGGACATCTTGAATGATGTTTATTGTAGCCAGCCTGGATATGGGAGAGGAAGAAAATGAAACAATTAGGAAACAATCTGGGAAAAAAGATAAAAAGGACAAGGAGATTTAACAATGTATAGCCTTTGTCATTTTTATAAAAAGTGTTTGTGCTCAACAGGGCTTCTCAGCTGCTGAAAATCACATCAGATTACCCCCCCCCCCCCCCCCCCCGCCATATCTAAATTCCATAAAGGGACATTTCTTTGGGAGGTCAACTGCCATCTCTTTACCTTACTCACTGAGTGACTGGCACTGGTTTTTTTTCATATGGGAATGAGGGAACTGAAATAAAACCTACAACAGCAGGCATATATCAAGTGACAGGTACTGCAAGCAGAGAGCTTTAACTCAATACAAAAAGTTAGCTTCAGCACTGCCCTCTAAACAAGAATCTTTTGCTGTAAATATTAGTCATATATATCCAAAAACTCTTAAAAAGCATTTGTTTTCACAACATGAAGAGGTGGATCAGACTCTGAATATCATTTTAAACACAAATTAACAGAGAGAAAAGAAATCAAGCTCTTGGGGTAAAAGCCTGGGTTTTATGTTCACTCAGAGGACTAGCTTCCAACTTATAGATGGACATAGGAACTAAGGATTCTAAGAAGCAGAGCCGAATGAGAGCTCAGAAGCACACTTCCCCTAGGACAGATCCTAAAAGGGTTTCTTTTTTTCTCTCTTATGACTAATAGTCACCAAGTGCAAAGCTAGGGAAGAAAAGGGCAACATTTCCATTAAACCATCTTAGTCCATTTCATAAAATGGCAAACATTATTTTACCTAATTCCACCAACTTTTGCCAGATTTATCTTTTTCGCACAGTCCTAAGTGGGAATCAGGGTACCTAGCTTTTTCCCTTTTATATCACTATAACACATTATTTTTTCAGGGCCTCACTCTTACCTCAAGCAAATTCCAAAGAGCAAAGAATAATATTATTCAGACCAGAATTTTGTTAAGCCCTTTCAGTGCCTTGGACAAAAGGCAGTGGCAAAAGACAAAGTATGATTATGACTCCAGTCCTTGTAGCCAGGCACAGTGGCCTCTAATCTTTCAACAGTCCTTTCATTCCGTAACAATTATCCCAGAAGCAGCCCCATCCTTATCCTTACGCCCTATTCTCCTCTACAGAAATCCAAGTTGCTTCAAAAAAACTCCTCTGCCAAGAAACAGATGCCCAAAGCTTGCTCATAGTAGGCCAGGGCGGGGGAGTAGAAATAATGCAAGAGCAGGACTGAGGCTGAATCTGAGGGAAGGACACCTGGAAGGCTGCTGGTGAAAGACAATGCCAACAAAAAACAGATTCACATGAAGAAAAACAGTGAAGAGCTGTTTGCAGAGCAAGCTGTTTTCCTCCTCCTACTTTGATGATATATTTTTGTACAGCATTCCTAACACAGCACTTGTTTTTCCCTTTCAGTAGTCCCTGTTTATATTCTTTAGAATCTCAGCAGTATCTTCTTCCCCATCTAGGGTTTAAATTAATTACATTAATTGCAAAAGTCCTACGAAATGGAGAAAACGATCTGCACTACTTTGTTAAGATTAAAAACTAAGGTGATAAGCATACCTTATGGTCAACTAAGAAAAAGATCTGATGTTTTCTCATCTCCAGAATCAAAACTGTCAACCATACTGTACTTCCCACCCCACTGTTACCCAGTCCCAGAGAAGAAGAATAAAGCAGCTCCAAAGAACCTTTCTCAAAACTGAAATCTGATCAACTTCTACAGAAGCCCAGACTACCTCAACTTTAAACTCATAATGGCTCTAGAAACATTTGCTTTTCCAGTCTCCATGACCAGGAGGAGCCAAAAGCCTAATGCTCACCTAGCTCTGAGAAGTGGGAAAAGGAGAGCTATGAGGTTCACCCATTCCCACAGGTTGCAGAGCTCATCTTCTGGGGAAACTGCAAGAAGGGATCTTCTCTTTAAGGAAAAAACTTGACAGAATTTATTGCTAAATTCAAAAACAGAGAAAACTCTGTAAATGCTTATTATCAACTGTTTAATTACCAAGCTGACAGGCAGACAGCTTCTAAAGGTCACATTTTAGAGGCCACAGAGTTTAGCAAAACTTGTCCCAGAATGAAAATTAGAAGTCCAGGGTTCTAGTATCAGCTAAGCCCATTAGCATAATTTGTGACTTTAGGTGAGATGCTTAATCTTCACTGTACTTCATTTTCTTCCTTTGTAAAATAGCATTAGTAATTCCGTACATGGTATAGATAAGTAGAATTATATGTTAAAACTTCTGCAGGGGGCTGCCCCAGTGGCATAGTGGTTAAGTTTGCACGGTCCACTTTGGTGGCCAGGGGTTCACAGGTTCGGATCCTGGGTGCAGACCTAGCACCACTTATCAGGCCACGCTGTGACGGCATCCCACATAAAATAGAGGAGGACTGGCATAGATGTTAGTTCAGCAACAATCTTCCTCAAACAAAGAGAGGAAGAATGGCAACAGATGTTAGCTCAGGGCCAATCTTTCTCACAAAAACAAAAAGAAAGCCTGTATGTGTGTTTGTACACACACATTTAATCAATTCACATTAAATATTAAGCTTAATTTTTCTAGAAAAGAAATTTCAACATTCTCTTTCTATACACCACTGGATCATGTTCCATACCCCTTAGAGTGCATACATTCCCACCTTGGCGGACCACCTCTCTAGAAAGCCAAGAAATGATGACAATAATAAAATACAATTACTTTGGGAATAAGGAGCTATTCTTATCATATAAATTTCAGTCAAAAATGAAGAAATTGAAAACAATCTCAACTCTAGGGCAGGAATTAGAGTAAGCGCCCAAATTAAAGCAGGCTAAGATGCTATGACTGTGCCCTAGGTCTCAAGTAAAGGACCCATTCCAGAATCACTTCCATCATCAAAGTATACCACCTTATTTTATAATCTGAAGTTAGGGACCATACCTGACTCAAATTTACACTACCTTCTTCATTCTTTAATGCACTATACATACCCAAGAAATCCACTATTTTAACCTTGATCAATTTCCATGTAAAATCCGGTCCAGAGCAAACCAACCTGAGCTTGGAAGAGCTGATGAGCTCACCGCCCCAGGTAGCTGGGGGAGTTTAATTAGATTAGCTCTACTGCCTGTACTCTAAAAATAACCATAACCCCTGCCAAACTGAAGGTTAAAGAGTAAACTATTCAGGGATGGGGGAAAAAGACCCAGGTGTTATCTTAATTTCTACCTAAGAAATTCCAGTCACCTGGATTTTTCTTGTTTTCATAAGAAAAATGCCTTAAATTTTTAACCATATACATTACAAAATATTAACCAAAAAACAAGCAGAGGGGGTACAGTGTACAAGAGTACTTTGTGAAAGAGGTACCAAGCATATCTTGTTTAAAACCAATGTGGCTGCTTTCTTTTCCTAATATTGATGACAGATTTGTATAAGAGACCATGTATACTAGAAAAATGGGATGTCCAAATGCAAAAAAAAGAAAGCTGACTCATAGTTTGTACAATATACAAAAACTAACTCAAAATGGTTCATAGACCTAAATGTAAAAGTTAAAACAATACAACCTCCAGAAGAAAACAAAGGAGATAATATTTGTGACATTGGGTTAGGCACATACTTCTTAGGATAGGATGCAAAAAGCACAAGCCATGAAAGAAAAAATTAATTAACTGGGCACATCAAAATTAAAAATCCACTCTTTAAGAGACACTATTAAGAAAATGAAAAGACTAGAAGAAAATATCTGTAAAAGACATTTAATTAAGGACAGCAACTAGAACATATTTAAAATCTCTCACAACTAAATAACAGTCACTTGAAAAGATGCTCAACATTATTAGTCATTCGGGAAATACAAAGTAGAAACCACAATGAGAATCCTCTACTCACCTATTGGAATGGTTAAAATTTTAAAAACAATAATAATGAAAGCTTACTTTATCAAGTGCTAACAAGGAGCAGAGCACAATCAACTCTCATACACTGCTGGTAGAAATGCAAAATG
Organism: Equus asinus; assembly: GCF_041296235.1. Classification (NCBI taxonomy): domain Eukaryota; kingdom Metazoa; phylum Chordata; class Mammalia; order Perissodactyla; family Equidae; genus Equus; species Equus asinus. The sequence continues at coordinate 22,746,261 of NC_091814.1, forward strand.
GTAGTCACTTTATAAGTAACCGCCCAACTGTTTTCCAAAGTTAAACATATACTTACCACAGAACTAGCAAATCCCACTCAGAAATGCACTCAAGAAAAATGAAAATCTAAGCCCACCCAAAAATCTGTAGCTGAATGTTTTAGTAGCTTTATTTAGATTCACCAAAAACCGTAAATAATCAAATGTTCTTCATCTAGGTCATGGATAAGCAAATTGTGGTCCATCCACAAAATGGACTACTACTGAGCAATAAAAAGTAACAAACTACTGATACAGCAACACAGACTGATCTCGAATATTATGCTAAGTGAAAGAAGCAAGACTCAAACAGCTAAATACTATGATTCCTTTTATAGGACATTCTGGAAAAGATGAACTATAAGGACAGCGAGTACATAAGTGGTTGCCAAGGGCTGGGGGTAGGGAAAGGGAACTGACTACAAACGGGCATGAGAAAACTTTTTGGAATGATGAAAATGTTCTATGCCCTGATGATGGTGGTATTACGTGACTATGCATTTATCAGAAGCCATAGAATCAGTCACTGGAAAAAAAGGGTAAATATTACTATATGTAAATTATACCCAATAAATCTAGCTGAAAAAAAAGAACGAGAGAAGGAGGGGAAGGAAAAGAAATCACAGAAGGTGTTAAATGACAGATAAAACCCAACAATTAAAAATACAAACTGTCAAGGCTACGATTATAAACAGAAGATAGCTAAAGTGGTCAATATGCCACAGTAAATGAGAGCAAAATGTCAGGTTTTCTTACTTGAAAATGAAAGTGCAGGATTTTTGTTGCAATCAAGGCTGCCTGTGTGATTTATCAGCAACCGCATTAAAAGCAAGATGAATCCTAAACTCATAAAAAGTCTCCCACCCTCTTGTCTCAGTGACAACTAAGAATATCAGGAGCTTAAAGTAGTTCAAAGTAGTTCTAGTAGTTGTACTATTAATTTGTAGACTTACACTTTTTTTTATTTTTTAAATTTCTTTTAAATTTTTCCTTTGGAGTCTAGGGTCTATGAAAACTGGTCTGATAACTCTGCCTTACCTTGGGCTCAATGGAAACATCAATATCTAAATAATATTACTGTCCCTAATCCCTTTACTAAGACCTGAACTCACTCTTAGTGAGTTGCCCTGAATTACATAACCCTCACATTCTCTCAGGCCAGTCCAGCAGTCTTGTTTGGCAGGCCTCATCCTGTAACACAAGTGCCCAACTCTCCCACATAAATATCCATATTTAAATGAGACAAGGTTTTAGAATTTCCTCTGAAACTCAAAGGTGATGGTAGAAGATACTTCAATTATTAGTTAGATATTTGAGAGCCACACTGTCCCTGGTTCCTCTTGGGAGGACAGATGTCCCATACCACTCATAACTAACAGCTATTCAGGGCTGATCTCCATCCAAAATACAAATTTGCTTTTCAGCCCTAGGTCCCACAGTCCATCTGGAATCAACCAGTCCTACTTTCCCCATCCCCAATTTCCATTTTCAAGCTGAAATGGCTCACTTTAAATTCATTCTCCTTACCTTACTAATTTTCCACTTCACAATAAACACTTCTCCAAGCCAACTTCTGACTCCTGCTGCCAGCCACAAGTCTAATAGTACAGTGTTTATTAATCAGACAGAGAACCTGAGGCACCGAAATTCAAAGGATGTCTCCAAGGAAGCTGAAACTCATACTATATAAAACATGTTTAGAGGGGCAGGCCTTCAGTTCTGAGCCACTCTCTATTAAATACTTGCAGGAGCTGAATATACTACACTGTCTCCTCTGGTAAACTGGACAGAGGAACAGAAAGAAACTATGAATGTTTCTGGATCAGGAAAATTAATCTTTATTCCTATCGTGCAGAAGATTTGACACTACAGGGCAACCCAACTGTACAGTGCCTCTAGCCTCCCTTGTTTATCCAAATTACAGGCCTCTGGCACCACCCAGTGGCTCATCTGTACACAGGCATGCTAGTAACGTAACAATGTACCAGGCAATACAGAAGCTACAACTATAAACAAAGTAGTCACAATCTCTTTTGTACTCAATAACCAATTAGGAAAAATGAGTACACAACTAACTATGATACAAGACCTACAAGTGTTGGTATTATTAAAAAAAAAAAAAAAGGATAAAGAGAATGTTGCTGCAAACAGAGCAAAGGACTATATTTAGTTTCAGGGAGAAAAGAAAAGCTTCCATGGAGAAATTAGCTTTTAAGCTGGGTTTTGAAGGAAGGATAAGATTTCAATAGGTAAAGATGAGAAAGACATTCCATCAGGACTAGAATGAGAAAAGGCATGGAAGATGAAGAAAATGCTATGTCCAGGAAAATACATGAGTAATCTGGTTTGGCCAGATGGTGAGGTAGAGTTGATTAGTTAAAAAGTATAGTAAAAGGTGTGTATGTGTTATGCATCAGGAAGATTATTTTGTCTAGGACAATAAGGTGGACTGAAATGAACAAAAAAGGAAGGAGAAACAAGTTTAAAAGCTGTCATAACTGCCGAAGTAAGAAGCAATGAGAATCTGTCTTAGGATGATAGCAGAGGAAACTAAAAGGAGGGAATCAATGTGAGAAACATTGTAGAGGTAGAACTGATAGTATTCGGCTCAATAAGCAGTAAGAAAGCTCAAAAAATAAAAGAGACAAGTTTGAGTCTGGGTGCCCAGAGGAAATCAAGTGCCATAAATAAGAAGCTGGCATATGGGGGAAGAGAAGAAGTTGATATTGATTATGTTTAAAATCCAAGTTGACATGTCAGGAAGGTAGTGGAAATCCAACATAGGTCTGCAACTTAAGAAATAAATTAAGGCCAGAGATTCAGACTTGGGAATTATTTGTATAGAGAAGCTCCAAAAATAAATACCTTATAAATTATACCTCACTAAAAAATGAAACAAATTAAGTACCCAAGAAAGCTCTGGCAGAGAATCCAAGGAAACAATCTTGGGGGACAAGTACCGTTAGGAAAAAAAAGAAGGGGCTGGTCCAGTGGCATAGCAGTTAAGTTCATGTGCTCTGCTTCGGCAGCCCAGGGTTTGCAGGTTCAGATCCCGGGCACGGACCTAGCACTGCTCGTCCAGCCACACTGTGGCGGCATCCCACATAAAACAGAGGAAGATTGGCACAGATGTTAGCTCAGCAACAACCTTCCTCAAGCAAAATGAGGAAAATTGGCAACAGGTGTTAGTTAGCTCAGGGCCAATCTTCCTCACCAAAAATAAAAAGAAAGAAAGAAAGAAAAAGAAAGAGGAGGGAGTCTGAAATGCTCAGGGAAGTAGAAGGGATAACGTGAGTGTTAAATGCCTTGCAAGTCAAGAGAAAAAAAGTTTCAAGAAGGTAGGGACGGTTCATGCTACAGAGAATTACAGAAAGATGTACAATGAGAAAAGGCTGCAAGAGTCAGAACAGCTTTTCCATGGAATTACCTCAGGTATTGAGTGAGAATGCTGGTTTTCTCCCTATTCAAGGATCACAAAATAAAAAGATTCAGCTACCTCTTCAGTTAAGTCCATTAAAATTATTTCCTTAAAAAACTCTTTAACCTACCAATTAGGAATCATAATCTGAGACCCATGTTTAAGCAATTCAAAAGTGTTTTTATTCATATTGTCATGTGGACAGACCTTTTATACTTTACATGTGCTTCTCTAAGAAATGTTGAATTCTATGTTTCAGCACATTTGCTTTCTCACTTGGCATTGAAGAGCCCTATTTTTTAAAGACAGCATATGGTAAAACAGAAAGTAAAGGGCTTTGGTCTCAGTTGCACCTGGGTTTGAATTCTATTTTTACCACCTACTTTTGAGTTTGTTTCTTCTTTTGTAAAATTGGATAATACCATTACCCTGCAAGGGTTGGTTTAGAAGATTAAACAGAAAGTTTGCAAAGAGGCTGTCTGTACATGGTAGGCATTTGTATTATTTTTCTAGCTTCTCATCTTTGGTTCTAGACTGCAATTCCTAGAGAAGCCTGGGCTTCTTCGCCACTCAACAACAACCCTCAAAACACTGTACACAACCTTGGACACAGTTCCAAGTCTATGAAATCTGCTTACCTGCTCTCACTGGCCTTTCAAGAATTCAGAGAAGTTTGTTAATATCTTCTTTTGAGCACATTCCATGAACTGGGGTAAAGAATATACCCAGGAATCTACAATACAAGCTCCCCTCTCTTTAAATTATCCCCCCTCTTGAAGGTTCAGAGAACAGCCAAGATGAGATCTTCAAAGCAATCCCTAGAGATGACAATGAGGAAGATAAGGAAGTCCTGCATCAACTATACTATGAACAAGAAACTTGGTTCCTCTTTTGGATAAATGCCTTCTCTCCCTGTTGGTAATACCAAATGCCCTGTGTTTACAATTGATTGGTTTTAATTCTAAAAATAGTATTTCAGAGTATGTTAGGAATGTCCTCTAACCCTTAAATGCTGTCTCCAGCAGTAGAGTTATGGAACTTTTCATAATAATGCTTAAGCCCATTTATCTCAATATAAATGATTCTAAGAAAAATCCATTTCTAAGGAAGTTCCATTTTGTTTCTACTATGAAATGATTTACCTTTACATCACAATCCAGTCTCCATTACCAGTTTTTGCCATTCACATTTCAAATTTTTCTTAAATTGTTAGAAAGAACACTAAAAAGATGAAAGGATAATGCTCCAAAGGTACAACTTAGAATAAAACAAAAAGAGAGGCTAAAAACATCAAGAAGTGCCCTGCTACCTGCACTAGGTTAGAGGGTAAAGTCTAATGCTGGGTCCAAAGTAAGGTTAAAAACATAGTTGATAATGTGGCAATGCTTAAAGTACACCAGGGGAATATAGCTTCTTGGCTGCCACTAGAGGTAAACCCTATAGTAGCTTTCCGGGTGGCTAAAAGCAAGAAGAAAAAAAATAAATGTGAGGTAAACATGGATGCTTCTATATTAGAACTTGGCCAGACTCCTTAAATAGTATCCTCAGAGAATAATAGCAAATATCTAACCTCCCAGGTACAAAGATGAAAATTTCTGCAATAACTCAATCCATTAGACATGCTGCATTTCATTAATAAGATGCCATCTTTGTCATATTAATTATTTCTATCGCCGTATTTGCAAACTCAGGGCAGACTCAGTTCATTAATTTATCTTTAGCATACACATCCCTGGGGTTAAGATAGTACTTGAGAAATTGGGTGTCTGGCCCAGAAACTATGTCTTGTAGAGGGAGAGATAAAAGACTACAAGAAAAAAGTGACCAATTCATAAAATTCATCACATACTAATTTTTAAAGAACCTTCAAGGACTTTCTTCTCATTCTGAGAAAAATTAACTGAATCAGTAAACAAGAACAGGTAGTCCTTTTTTCTGACCAATTTTACCAGTGACGGAGTTCATTGGATACATTCACAAAAACGAGAGATGAAAAGTTTTCAATATTACTGTAAAACTAATCTAAAATCACTGGCATTTGGCTCTAAAGTTAAGATATACATAGTCACCACCTCTATGCCTGCTGATGATTCAATTTTTTCAGTTGCCCGGGTTCCAAATGTGTAAATAACAGATTATCTTGGCTCATTAATAATCTGCTTAAAAAAAAAAAGGCTAATGCAATCTTAAAAACTAATTCTAACACCAAAGTTACGCAATAAAAAGCTGTTTGGATAACTCTCCCTTTTACAATCTGGACATTTCCTAGACACGTTTAGAGTAACTTTTCTACAGTAGAAACAACCCAGAAATAAGTCCACCTACTGAAAACAAAGTTTCGCTAGTCACTTCATGATTTTACAAGTTTGTAACTCACCTGATAGAATACAGGAGCTAGAGTGTGAAATTCTGAAGATCTCAGTATCCCACAAAACAGTGAACTTCTACAGAATGTCTTCTACTAGAGTCTGTTTGCTTTTGAAATGCCAGTATTGTTTTAAACTGACAACAAAAAGGCTGCTTTCTTTTAGCTCTCTCTGAAGACAAGCTTCTGTCTTAGGTTGATCCTAGTTAACACTAAGGATCATAGCACTGGGACTGATTCTTACACATTTAATAGAGTGCTATATCAAATGCCCTGTCAGGTTGGTGGTGGAAACTAAGGTCACAAGCACAACTAACCTCCCACTTAAGCCATGCTAGGAAATACTTCATAACATGCAACAATTCTTATGCAACACTCTGAAACATAAAACATCTTCAGAAAGATAAAAATTTTTAGAGTTGTGGTCCACAGACTAAGAACATTGATTCATTATATACACAGCTGTCACCTGGCGCACAAAATGTGAAATTCTTGTCTAGGGAGGGTGGAGGGGGGGTTTCTTTACCAGCATGTAGAGTAATAAGGAACAGCCAGTCAAAGTTCCCTCTTTCAACATATTTCCTTTTCTCCTCCCACTCTTTCCCCCCACCCCACCCCTCTCACCCAATATAGATCTCCAGATCTCACAAAAACACAAATAATAAAAAAGTCTCAGCCCACTCCATCACCCTCCATCCCAAGAGCCTTTTACCTTTCAGTGGAGAGAATTTAGACCCTGGATGGTAATGAAAGTTGATCAACTCTAAGTTGATCACCGGCCAGAAGGAATACAGTAGCTTTCATCGTAATGTTATACAACACTTAATTTTCGTGTGCCCTTACCTCCCCAAAAAGATGTGGGAAAAAAGCCAACAAGAGAAAGTTAAAAACTTCTCATCTGTGCTGTCATATTATTAAGACGCTCCAGCTGAGGAGATGAAATAAAAAACTCTACATTCCTAACTCCCTAGCCCAGATTTCACTTCAGGAAGAAAAGAGACCTTTTCATGATCTAGTTCTTTGATAATCTATGGATGAGGATCTTTGCAGAGCCCAACAGCTTAGAAAAATGTATTCCCTCCATGGCCAAAAGGAAAAGGCATAAGAGGTAGCTGGAACAGAGGTGGTAACTAACATTGAAGCAGGAAGGGAAGGAATTACAATAGTTGTGTCAATTCTCATCAGATGTGCTAACAGAAAGACCAAGAGGAAGGAAGAAATTAACAAAGGAAACTTATTGATGCTTAGTTTAAGAATGCACTTAGAGATAGACAGATACCAACATTTAATATTCTGCTGTCCTCTGGTCTTGAGCCATGATGAGACTGACCTGAATCACGTTCAGAAGCCAACCCTAGGTGGGCACAGACAAAGCACACATCTAAGCCTATCAATTAAAAATGAACTTGAAAAAATAATCAGGAAAACATTTTAAAGAAAAATGCAAAGAAATGTAAACTAATGTATAACTTATTCAAAGCCATGTCAACGATGTGTAAAAAAACAGCAAACAAGCTTTTAGTGTCTATCACGTGCTGGGCATAATGTATCTTTATATAGGTTCCCTAATACAGTACTAACAATAATCTAGGAGGTAAGCAGTATTATCTCACTTTTAGAGGTGTGGAAAAGTTTAAATAACTTGCCCAAGATCAGAAGGGTAATAAATCTTAGCACAGTATTTAAACCTAGGTCTCTCCAGCTCTAAAGACTATACTTTTCTCTTTATATCTTGATGATACACACAGATACCACCAATAATAATCTTATTTCAGTTCATAATGAGCATTTTCTAATCAGGACACTGTGTGGAATAAGACTCGCCAGCGTCACACTCAACCTTTTCCTACTACAAATCATACACATATTAATAAGAATCAGCCAGGCCTACCTTCTAGAGCCACTCAGCTCTTCTGTCACATCCCATGAACCTCAACCACAGCACTATTCTCAGCTACCAGAAACCCAAGAGTCTTACAAAAATTACATTTACAAGTATGTTCTGACTCCCTTTTTGGCACTGGCCCATGCTACTGAATGCACAGGATGATTCCTCACCTGACCAAGAATTCTTCAGACCAGCTATAAAAGAGCAGTCACTTTATTTTTTGTTTTTACTCAAAATTTACCACTATGTCCTAAAAAGTTGGAATCTTAAGGTAGACTGAACTCAGATACCAATTAAAGGCAGCATCACTCATCACTCCCCAATTTTAAGTGACAAGCAGCTAAATATTTTCCTCTAAAAAGCAAGGAAAGAGAACCCAATGCTCTGGGAGGGGAAGAGACTTGATTTGACAAAAGGCTGAACAACTCAGGCAAATTAATTCCCAGCTTCTAACAATGTAAGAAACATGATCCACACAAAGGCAAAACACAAAGCAAAAGAATAAAGACAGAGGGAGACATTAACTTCTAGGCTTAACTGGAGTTATTTGAAGATATACAGCAATAGTTTCGACAGAAAATCAAGATGCCCACAACCAATTAAACTTGTCAAAGTAATTTAACCAGAGCTGGAACACAGCCAACAAGAGTACCCCAACTCCTTGGGAAATTGTGTAGGAATTTTATGACTTTAGTGGTCAGCAGCTGAGCATCAGAGTTAAGGTCTGTCTTGGACTCAAGAATTTAAATGCCTTCAACTCCTACTCACCTTTCCTCCTTTATCACTGAAGTAGGGCCAGGCTGAGCTCCTGAGAAAACAGGTCTGTAGATTCACTGAAGGACTGAGAAAAGTGAAAGTTTAAATGGCAAATGCGTCTCTTCTACTAAACATAAAAAAAAAATTTATGAATACATTTTAGTATTTTTTTAGGCCTCCTGAGAACTATTTAAAGCAGAGTAATTTATCTCACTCTAACTACTGAATAAACAACTACAAACATAGTTACTGAAATAAAATGAACCAGGCAAGTAATCTCCCAGCTCCACTAAAACGTAAAAGTCACTTAAAAGGAAAACCTGAATCTTTTCAACGCTAACCCAAAACCAAACCTCTCAACAAGAAGCCACAGAGCAAGGGGGAAATCCCGCAGAGAACGTGATAGCGCTGGTGCCGGTTTGTTTACAGACTCCACCAACAATCATATGAGTCAGAAATTCAAGCCACCAGATGCTTTCCAACTAACAGGAACCAAATGGGACCGTTCTACGGTATCCTGAAAGATTTGGGGATGAGGGGAGGTAAACTAGGAGAATTATATTACAAAGGGTACAAGACCAGACGGCAACAACTGACTCCAGGGTTCTTGGACCTCGGCCTTCCGTACAAGGTGCTGGGCCCGAGAACTCGGGATGGGGGAGGGGACACATTGCGCGGCGGCCCTGAGGTGACGAGGAGACGCAGGACGAGCTGCGTCCCCCAAACTAAAGGGGAAAAAAAGCACACACAAATGGGTCACCCGACGAGGCAAGACGTCCCTGTGGATTGTGAGGCAGGCCCTTGGGGGCAACCCCAGGGCTGACCTGAGAAAAGGGCAGCCAGTCCTCCAGGCGGTGACTCGGGTCAGGAGAAGAAGACTTGAGCCCTAGGAGCTCGGAAAAGGAGTCAAACCTATCCTGAGGGGGTGCGGGCCAGGGAAGAGGGGGTCAGGCCAGGCCGGAACGAGACACGGACCGGGTAGGTCAAGGGGGGGGGGGGTTAGGTAGGTCCGGCTGGGGCAGTTACAAGCACGGGAGCCGGCGAGGCTCAGCAGCCTGCTTCCCGTCTTGGGTCATCCTTCTGCCAGCGGCTGCTCCGACTGTTCCAGGCCCAGCCGCCCCGTCCACTGCCGCCGCCAACGCCGCCGCCATCTTACACTGGCCAGCGGCCGCCACCACCACCGCCTCCGCTCTCTGCGCTTGCGCCTGCGCTGCCACGCTTTCCGGCGCCGTTTGCGACGATGTACTGGAGAAGACTGAGAAAAGAGTGGTCGCGCGAGCTCTCCGCTCCCAACCCTCCTCGAAGGACGCATAAGGGGCGGGGCTTAAGGCCAACGGCAAGCAGAGAAGGGGCGCGTGCGCATTACCAAAGAGGCAAACTTGCTTCTGCAGAGTTTGAGGGGTTCGCTTCCCTCGTGATACTAAAAACAAATACCAGTGAGGGACCTCTGAGAGTTGTGGTGGAAATAAACTTCCTTTCTAACGAGCTAGCAGGCAACCTCCTGAGCGACCTCCATTTTTGCCCTGTTTTTGAATGCTGGAAACAAGTAGTCCTCGCCACAAGACTTCTGAAAACCCCATTTCCTTTGAGGACCTTATTCTCTTAAGTGGTTTCTATACCTTCGAGACCCACTTGCCCTCAAGAGCCTCCAGTTACCCACTTTTAAAGAAGGAATTCAGAAGCTTGAGGTGCAGCTAAGCTATTCAACAGGCTCTTTCTCCCAAGTAGGGTGATGAACACTCTCCTTCGTTCTGACGCCTCAAGGGAGGGTGCAGAAGATCCCTGAAAAGTTTAATCCCAGCTGCCAGGCCCAGGGACTTTTGACCAGAAGGCCAGGGTGCAAGAGTCTGACTCTTTCTCATCTCCTCTACTGCTATCATCATATTATAAGTCATTATATATTACTTAGACTATTGCAATAGATAGCTAGCTGGTTTGTCTACTTCCATTATTGCCTTGCTAAACATAAGGCAGCCAGAGTGACCTTTTAAAATATAAGGCAAGTCATATTATTACCCTCCTCAAAACCTCCCAAAGCTTCTCATCACACAATAAAAATCAAATGATCACAATGACCTCCAAGGAAGACCCTACATGATCTGGCACCTATTTCTCTGATTTCATCTCCTCCCACTGCCTAGCTCCTCTCTAGCCTTATTGGCCTTCTTGCTGTCACTCCAACCAAAGCATGGTCCAGCCCCAGGGCTTTTGCACTTGTTCCCTTTCTTGGAATGTTCATCTATTGGATCTTTACTAGACTTGTTCTCTCCATTTAATCATATCTCTACTCAAATGCTACTTTCTCAGAGAGGCAGCTTTGATTATTCCAACTAAAATTGTACCCTACACCACCATCCTCTGTCTTCTCACTCTGCATTGTTTTTTTATAACACATTTTACCTATAGCATTTAACCTATAACTACATATTTGTAATCTAACTATACTACTAGAATATAAGCTCTGTAAGGGCAGGAACTATGTCTTTCTCATCTTTGTAACCCTAACACCTAGAAGAGGGCCAGAGCACAAAGTAGTTATCCATTGCCCTACTATTCTATTCATTCTTTCATTCACTCCATCAACAACTACTGAATTCCTGCTAAATGTAAGACCCTGTTCTAGGTACTAGAGCTCCAGCAGAGAATAAAACAAACCAAGATTCCTGTATTCATAGAACTTATTAGTGCAGGGGTTGGGAGTAGGGGGAGCAGAGGGACACATAGACAATAATATTAAGTTTTGAAGAGTACTGTAAAGGAAAATAAATCAGGGTAAAAGTGGGTTACCTGAGTTGGGGTGCTCTTTTACATAGCGGGTTCAGGGAAGTCCCCTCTGCTGAGGGGCATTTGATTTTGAAGTGAGAGAGTGAGTCACACATACTGGAGAAAGAACCTTCCAGGCAGAGGGAACAGCAAGGTAAAAAGACCTGAAGCTGGAATGTGCTTCATGTATTCAAAGAACAGCAAGAAAGCCAGTGTGGCAAAAGACAAGGTATGAAATTAGGAGAAACATGATGGGAGCCAGATCACTTATGGACTTACAGACCAAGGAGAGGACTTTGCATTTCATCCTAAGAGTGTTAAGAAGCCATGGACGGTTTTGAGTAAAAGAATGACATGGTCTGATTTATAAATGAAGAGATTCACTCTGGTTGATTCTTTGAGAACTGCCCGCAGGGAGGCAAAATAGAAGCTGAAAGACCAGTTAGGAAGCTATTGCAGAAGACCTGCAAGACTAGTATTGCAGTGGAAGTGGTAGGAAGGGGTTGGATTCTGCATGTACTTTGCAGGTGGCAGAGGTGATCTGCTAATAGATGAATATGGTGTGCAAGATATGGAGTCAAGATATCCCAGGTCTTTTGACTTGAGTAAGAGGATAATAGTAATGCCATTTACGGAGATAGAACTCTGGGGGGGCAGGGGTAGGAGGAGTCTTTTTTTAAAAAATGTCCAGTTCTATTTTAGACATGTTAAACTGGAGATGCCTGTTAGATTTCCAAATGGCGCTACTGAGTAAACAATTGAAATATGAATCTGAAGCTCATAGGAAAAAAAGACAATTGGTGGTATAAATTGGGGAGTCATTAAGGTATAAATGGTATAGATAGTCACAGAATGGAGAGTACCCATAATGTGGAAGAAAAAAGAAGCAGTCTGTAAACTGAGCCCTCTAATCCTGAGGCACTCCAAATAGTAGAGGTCAGAACGAAAGAAAATCCATCAACATTTATTTAAAAGGAGCAACCAGGAAATAAAAAGAATTAAAAAACCAAGAGAGCAAGACGTCTCATAAAATAAATTTTTTAAATGTTTCAAGAAAGGCACTATAAACTGTCATTCCTGTTTAAGAGTTTGAGGTTAAGATGACTAGAAATTGACCACTGGACTTGGGAACATGGAAGTTATCTAAGACCTTGACAAGAATGATTTTAACGGAGCTATGAGATAAAATCCTCCCTGTTTGTCACCTGGTTTCTGGGGTCACTGCTTTGTTGAACACCATTGCTGTTATCACCAAATCCATTGCTGTTACCACCAAATCTTCTCTGTCTTCTTTTGAGCTTTCCTATTGCATTTGAGGTTGCGATGATCATTACCCCTTCTAGATATTCAATCCCACTGATTTCTGTGACACTATATTCCATAGTTCCATTTATATCTCTCTGACCATTTATTTCATGAGCTTCCCTTTCTCTTCATTCTACGTGTTCTTCCAAAGTGATCTTATCCATTCTCACAGTTTAAACTTCAAGTCTTTACTTTCAACCCAGGCTTCTCTTTCAAGATTTAGACTCACATACTTGATAGCTAATGGCACTTTTTAAAAACCAGCTTTATTGAGATGAAACTCACATACCATACAGTTCACCCATTTAATGTGTACAATTTAATGGCTTTGGGTACATTCACAGATATGTGCAACCATCACCAACAGTCAATATTCAACCATTTTCATCATCTCACAAAGAAACCCAGTACCTTTAGCTATCACCCCTCTATCTTCCCATCCCCCTCCAGCTTTAAGAAACCATTAATATACTTTGTCTTTATAGATTTTCCTATGCTGGACTTTCACATGAATGGAATCATATAGTATGTGGCCTTTTGTGACTGGCTTCTTTCACAAGAAGAGGAATGAGAGAAGGAAATAGAGGTCAGAGAGAAAGAAAATCCAGCAACATTTATTTAAAAGGAGCAACCAGGAAATAAAAAGAATTAAAAAACCAAGAGAACAAGAGGTCTCATAAAATGTTTTCAAGGTTCATCCATGTTGTAGCATGTTATCAGTATTTAATCCTTTTTTATAGCCAAATATTATTCCACTGTATGGATAGACTACATTTTGTTTGTCCATTTGTCTGTTGATGGACATTCGGGTTGTTTCTATCCTTTGGTTGTAATGAATAATGCTGCTATAAACATTCACGTACAAGTTTGTGTGGACATGTTTGACTTTATTTCTTTTGGGTATATACCTAGGAGTGGAACTGCTGGGTCATTTAGTTAACTCTATATTTAATCATTTGAGGAACTGACTGTTTTTCAAAGCAGTTGTACCATTTTACATTCACACCAGCTATGTATGAGGGTTCCACCTTCTCCCCATCCTTGCCAATACTTGATATCTGATTTTTTGATTCTAGACATCCTAGTGGGTGTGAAGTGTATCTCACTGTGGTTTTTATTTGCACTTCTCTGATGACTAACAATGTCAAGCATGTTTTCGTGTATTTATTGGGCATTTTTGTCTTCTTTGAAGAAATGTCTATTCAGATCCTTCGCCCATTTTTAAATTGTGTTGTCTATTATCGAGAGAGTATATACTCTAGATACAAGTCCCTTATCAGATATATGATTTGGAAATATTTTCTCCCATTCTGTGGATTTTTTCACTTTTATGATGGTGTCCTTTGAAGCACAAAACGTTTTAATTTTGATGAGGTCCAATTTATCTATTTTTCCTTTTGTTGCTCATGCTTTTGTTGTCATATCTAAGAATCCTTAGCCAAATCTAAAGTTACTAAGGTTTTACCCCTATGTTTTCTTCAAAGTTTTATGGTTTTAATTATTACTTTTAGGTCTTTGATCTATTATGAGTTACTTTTTGTATATGCTGCGAGGTAAGGATTGAACTCATTCTTTTGTATATGGCTATCCACTTGTCCCAGCACCATTTGTTGACAAGACTATTCTTTCCCCACTGGATGGTTTTGGCACCCTTATCAAAAATCAGTTCACTGTACATGTGTGGGTTTATTTCCGTACTCTTAATTCTATTCCATTGGTATCTATGTATATTATCGTGCCAATACCACACTGTTTTGATTACCATTGCCTTGTGGTAAGTTTTGAAATTGGGAAGTGTGAGTACTTTATTCTTCTTTTTCAGGATTGTTTTCTTATTATGAATCCACTGTGATTCCATACGAATTTTAGAATTTAGTCAATTTCCACAAAAAAGTCAGCTGGGATTCTGATAGATATTGCGTTGAATTTGGAGATTGTTTGAGGAGTACTGCCATTTACATTGGGGAGTATTGCCATTGATGTTGATTCTTCTGCTCCATGAACATGGAATGTTTTTCCATTTATTTAGATCTTCCTTCTTTCAACAATGTTTTGTAGCTTTCACAGTATTGTTTTGTACTTCTTTTGTTAAATTTATTCCTAAGTATCCCTTTTTGCCCCCGTAAGTATTCTTTTGGATGCTATTATGAATGGAATTGTTTTCTTAATTTCATTTTTGGATTGTTCATTGCAAATGTATAGAAATACAATTGATTTTTGTATGTCAATCTGATGTCCTGCAACCATGCTGAACTCGTTAGTTCTAACGTTTTTTCAGTGGATTCTGTAAGATTTCCTATATATAAGATCATGACATCTGCAAATACAGTTTTATTTCTTCCTTTCTAATCTCAACGCCTTTTATTCATTTTTCTTGCTTAATCGCCCTGGCTAGAACCTCCAGCACAATGTTGCCTAGAAGTGGCAAGAGCTGATATCCTTGTGTTGTTCCTGATCTTAGGGGAAAACATCCAGTCTTTCACCATTAAGTATGATGTCAGCTGTAGGTTTTTCAGAGATTCACTTTGTCAAGTTAAGAATGTTCCCTTCTATTCCAACCAAGAGCAAGTTAACATTCCCAAACTGAATTCACCTTTGCTCTGCCTTCTGTCAAACTCAAACTTCTCCTATTCTCATCTCTTAGTTGACACAACTATTCTCCTATCTTACGTTGGATTCTCTAGAAGCAGAGCCGGAGAAAGGAATTCTGTGCAAGTCGTTTATTGAGGAAATGCTCTCAAGGAAAATCTGGAATGGAGTGAGGGAAGCAAGATAGGACAGGGGAAAAAGTTAGGCAAAAATATGGGTTCAGCTCCACTGGGAACTCTTGGCACATATGTCCCACCTTGAGGAAAGGGGGAAGGAATTTTGTACCCTAGTATCATTTGCTGATAAGACAATTACTGATTGCATATCATCCCTGATAATGCAATCCCTATCAGAATCCCTTCTTTGCAGAAACTGACATCATAACATTGGCTGGGGTGCTCTCCCTGGGAAAGCATTCCAAGAGTTTCCAGAAGTGGCTCCTGTTGGCACAGAGGGCAATTCTCATGAAGATGCAGCTGTGAGCTATTAGTAGCCAATACTCACACTTCCTGCTAATGGGGATCTCGATACGGTACCAACAATGTCTACTGCAGTCCACCTCTAGCATTGCTCAGATCCATTTGCTTTGCATGTTAAGCTCACTCTATCCAGGCAGGTTCTCCAGCATTCTGGTTAGTTACAATTTCTGGGGACACTTATAAGAAGAGTTGCTGCTGTTGGTCCCAAAGTTGTAAATAATATTCATCATCTCCCTTCTCTACCACCCATTCTAGATCCTTTGCCTAGCACTTCTGTTAGTCTAGATGGTTTATCTAGTGGGGTAATCCAGACCCTCATCCCTGAAGGTTCTGAGCCCCTGGAGACCATGCCCTTATCAGGCTGTAATTGTTTACTTACTCATTTACAGTTAAAACTGAGTATAGGAGGACCAAGAGATATGCCAGGGATCATACATGCATCAACACTTTCCTCTCTGCATAACGTAGCAGCAGTACAACCTCTTCATGACGAACAATCAGTTATCCCAGACAGTATGGTAACTTCTTTCTTTGCCTGATAGTTTGCTGGCATTGGGACCAAAGTGACTAGATGACAGCCATATCTTTAAGTTAACTGAGACTTTTGTTGTGCCTGGTAGAAGCATTCCCCTTCTGGGCCCCAGAACCTCCAGACCCACAGAATTTAAAGTTGCAGGGATGGGAAACACAAATTCCTCAGGTGGATCACTGGGAGTGATGCTGAATACGGTCATTCCTATTTCTCCCCTTTGGTCCCAGAGCTCATGAATTCTACCTTTTGGGGATAAAGCACCCTATTAAGGTCATGTAGGTTTATACTGTAAAGGACAGCACCCCATTCTTGCTGGCACCACAAATGCACCTTCAAAAGCTCATCCCAGGTCAGAAGATTCTGGATGGAAAGGCATTTGGTAGGAAAGGTGGATCCCACTGTCACGTGCCCATTGATGCACCTGCTTTGCCATTAAGTGGATCCCTTGTTCCAAGACATTATTACGTAGGACCGCATGCCAGTAGAACATATTGGATGTTCTTGGATGGCAGTATTGGCTGAGGCACTTTAGGCAGGATAGGCAAAGCAAAATATCTATCAGTCCTGATCACAATAAACTGTTGCCTTTTCCAGAATAGAAAAGGTTCAATGTAATCAACTTGCCAGCAAGTGGCTGGTTGTTCTCCTTGAGCAGTGGTACTGAACTAGGGGATCAGCATTGCTCTTTCTTGCTGACAAGGTCAGACATTTAGAAATAGCAGTAACTAGGTCAGCCTTGGGTGAGAGAGAAGCCTACGCTAATAGGCCAAAAAGTAGCCACCATCTCTGCTACCATGGTGATTCTATTCGTGAGCACACTGTGCAAGAACTGGGATAGGTCAGGGTGTCCTGAAACCATCCTGTCTATTTGATTATTATTTAGCACTTTCCTAGTGAATACTTTAAGTCCCACTCTCACAGATCCACCCAAATGCTCTTCACCAGACCCTGTTTTCCCCCATTTTCCTATCTTGCTCCTGGGCCCCTACCAACCAGCTCACTGACTGAGTTCATGTATATCCTTGCCTTAGGCCACTTCTCTCTCCAGACAAAGCAGATGATCAGGTACATTGCCTAAAGCCCTACTCATTGAGAGAATTTCCCCTCCTCATTGTCCTTCAGGACCACTCCTGATGGGGCTGTTGAGAAGCAGTAGTCCATATTTGGCTTGCCCTAACATATCAAGCCAACCCATCCATGAACCAGACTTGGATTTTTTTCCCTCCTCTGTCAAATGGTTGAAGAAATTCTTATGTTGCTGTAGGTATGACCTAAGAGAAAGGTATCAGTGCAACAGATGTAGGGAATGTGGAGGTCTGGGGCCCCTTGTTCAATTTAAATTACCTGTGCCCACCAAGTTTGCTTGGGCTTCTTCCCGAATGTACCATTTCCATTGTAAGATGGATTGCTATTGTATCCACCCAATCTTATGACTTGGCAGGTCTGACAATGACCAGCTGGTTATACAGGCAAGCAGTCACACAGTCACTTGATACTTTGTGGTTAGGTACTGAGTCTCTGTCAGGACCTAAGAGTATGCCAGGAGATGCTTTTCAAATGGTGAAACTTTCTCTGCTGAAGATGGCGTCACCTTACTTCAGAACCCTAGAGGTCTGTGCTGGAACTCTCCTACTGTGGACTGCCCGAGAATCCACACAGCATGTTCTCCTAACACAGATACCTCTAGTACCATAGAATTTTCCAGGTCATATGGCCCAAGCAGCAAGTGAAACCAGCAAACAGCCACTGATGATTAAGTAGCTAGGAACTACAGGGTTTTTTTCCTTTTTGCAATTACTGATTATAGCTTTTAGCTGTTTAACCCACCCATTGATAACTGTGCTGTTTAGGCAATATGCTATCTGACTCCCACTAGGTTCCTTTAGATAACATCTCCCTGGAGCCTGGGTCACCATGGTAATGGGTGTTTGAGCTGTTCTTCAGGAATTAGAATCCCTTTGTCCGCTCCAGGTCGGTTGAGACCACCAACTCACCAAGTGGGCCCATGCAGATGCCCAATAGGCAACCTTCTGACGTCAGAAGGCTAAAACTCCCCCTTCAGATCATGCTAATGCCACCATTTTGTGAGCGCGCATCCTATGAAGAGGCATGGAGTCTGACTACACTTGCGCAGATCATCAATTACCTTCCTCTCCTCATCTCTGATCACCTATCTCCACATTTCAGATCACCTTGTCCCCCATCCCATAGAGATGCCTGAGTCCCTATTTCTGGGGAAACAGATTTGAGACTCATGCTCTTGCTTCCTCATATGGCTGCCTTGTGATTAAAACCCTCTCTCTGCTGCACTCTCGTCATCTCGGCGTTTGGCTTTCCGGGCAGTGGACAAAAATGAACCTGGTGTGGTAACACAAGGCTACTTGTATCACAGACTGGACCTGCTGTGGAGGCCTTTCTTGCATTCCCAAGTACAAAATATGCTGCCTCCAAAACTGGAAGAGGCCTACTAAGGCACTGTGCTTCTTTCCTGGGATAAAAGTCACAAGATGCAGTAACTTATCCTATTCTTTAGAGAGGATGTCCCAGACTGCGCCAGATCACTGGACTCCTAAAAACTTAACCAATGTGGCAGGGCCCTGCATCTCTGCAGAATTTCTCTCTCACCCCCTGGAGTATATGTGTCTTACCAAGGAATCCAAAATACTTGACACTGCTTGTTCATTAGATCTGATTAGCATATCCTTAATACCTGATCAGCATAAGCTTAATAAAGCAAATAAATGTAATATTCTGCAGAATGTCCAGGTCCCTTTGGACTACTGTGACAGAGAGGGGGAGAATTAACATAGCTCTAGATCAAGACTGTGAACTTATACTGTTGCCATTGTCATCACTTGCAAATGCAAACTGCTTCTGATACTCCTTCCTCATGTAAGGAAAAGATGTATGTACGATGTATGTATGGAAAGAACATATTTACTAGACCAGGGCGTCAGCAAACTTTCTGTAAAGGACCAGATAGTACATATTAATAGCCACATATCTATACCAGAGGCTGTGTCACTCTCTCTAGTAAAGAAAACACATCTAACACAGGACTACAATTGGGACTACTACTTGCTTGAGTTTGCAGTAGTACGTTGTAATCCACCTTGGCCATCCAGTTTCTGCAAGGGTCAGACAGGTGAAACGAAATGATATGGAGACCAACATCCCTGCATCCTTTTAAGATTGTAAGGGTGGAACGAATCTCTGCCATTTTCCCCAGAATGCAATATTATTTTTTACTTACTATCTTGGCAGAGGTGGGGTAGAGTTTCAGGGGCTACTACTTGGCCTTTCTGCCAACTGCCAAATATGTCCATTCTGATTATACATTTAGAAACTGGAAATATGACCATAAAGTGGGCGTTTGGATGCACTGTGAGACAGATTTGAGCCAGCACTCCATTTATCATCTGACCACATATTTCATTACTGTAATGGGGTGGGATGGGGGGTATAAGGAGGGGAGATGCTGTGGCAGTGCTTTGTTTCCCTGGGTATCAGTGTCAACTCAAACATTGTATCCCTGTTTTCTAACTCAAGAATTCTTCTTTCCCTAGTGTATGGTTAACTAACTAAATGGCTCTTTCAATTGATATGTTAAGTCTGAGAATTGTCTCAGGTCTAGAAACTGAGCAAGGAATCCTGACTTTTCAGTGAAGTTACTGGCCTTAGTCTTCTGTTCAACCATCTGTAGTCTCTCTTAATTATATATAAATCAATACTCTCCTTGGCTGCCCATCTACTTGGTCTGCAGGACCACCCACATTCCGTTAGCCATTTCCACTTTGACCTTGCTGCCCTTATGGAAATTTACCCACCTTGCTTCTGAGAGTTAAGTGTTGCCATTTGGCCTCTGCTATGCCAGGATCCTATCATCCCCACTGCTACCACAGAAACCAGTTCTTAAACAACATCCCCTTCCATCAGCCTCCATCCACAAAGACAGCCACTTCTAAACTTCTCAAAGATGCTGGTGACCCCTTCATTAGAGCCTCTCCTTTACAGAAAAATGTTCAGTATAATATACATTCATTCTTGCATGCCTACTTCCTCTAAGCCTTTTGATCACTTCCCATATGGTTGTCATCTCTGCTTCATTTACTGTGGGCCATTGTTTCTCTCAAGCTCCCCAAAGCCATCTCAACAGCATATTAAAAGCACCTCAGGGGGCCCATGCTATGATGTTCTAGAGTCACAAGAAAATGTCCCTATTATCACAAAATTTATTTAAATTTGATTCTTAATTCATGAAACCATCCAAACAACCACACATTTGTTTTCTTACAGAATTTTGGAACAAAAGGGCACCTCCTTTAAAGTTTGAGAACACCATAAATACTTCTCATACAGCTTAAACCTAAGCTTTGTCTGAGCCCAGGATCCAAACCTGAGAATCCCAGGCAACCAAAGCAGAGTGCATGAACTTAACCACTAGGGCACTGGGCTGGGCCCTGTAATGGTTATTTTTAAGCGCAGAAAGGGAAGGCTAGAAAAATACTAGAGATGTCCTTACAGTGACACACTCTTGTTGAAGAAAAGCTCAGTAGAGGCAACTCTCACGTAGGAGAGAATTACAAGTAGAGAAATATATCAGTTTGGCTAATGGAGCTATGCAGAGACTGAGGAGGGCCTCAAAGCAGTGCTCAAAGGTAATCCGACAGTTTTTTACCAGTCTGCAATATGATGAGTTAGAAATTGAGTGTTTAGAAACTTTTTAGCATTTTGACACTGCTGTGATATCCAAGCACATGATCAGTGGACTCACCCTGCTGAACAAGGGCTGGTCAGTTCGGGTATTGTCAGACTTGCATGGTGGATAGCACAGTGGGAACTGCACACTTGTCATGGGCAACAGGAACACACATTGTTGTACAAAGGACTGGATGTTTATAAAACAAAACACCTGCTCCTTTACCACAGACAGTCTGAGAAGGACTGCTCCATCCTTCCACAAGTCCTAGAATAATTCAGATGGTGTTTTTGGAACGGAGAGTTACCTGAGGTCAATTTGTTCACATTCAATTAAAATGAAAATGAGTGACTTGGGGACAAAACTAAAGCAGACTAGGGCATCTGTTTAACAGATTCCTGGAGTAAGCCCTGGCCAGGCCAGCACAAGTGAGAACTTATAAAAGAAAACTGACAGGACAGTAGGCATACTGTTCAAGGGGCAGGGCCCTTTTCTTCTCCCTTCCTCCTCTCTATCCTTGTCCAGTTTTTGGCTGGAGCCATAAGGAGAGAATTTTGGCCATTTAGGCCCTGTGACTTCATCATAAGTCAGCCTGTACTTTTCCCATCTCTTGCAGAGGAGAGGAGTCTCAGATTCAGACCTGGGCTCTTCCAAACTCTGAAAAGACACAGTAGCTGGACCTTCCCTAGCAGCCTGAGGTCTCAAGAACATTACCTTCCTTGCCAATACCACAGAATGTGTGAGATCTTAAGGGGTGAAAAGCCTTAACCCAGGGAAAAGTGACATGTCAGGAGCTCAAAGTGATTCAGATGATGAATGTGAATTTTCTCTGGTAGTTATTTTCTGAGTGCTAAACCGGGACAGCCAGCTGGTCTGACCAGACTGTCCACCAACATATGGCAGCTGAGGTCCATAGATCCACTGGCTCCCATAGAGAAGAGCAAGGTCAGCTCAAAGAAAAATAATTTAGAAAACATATTAACAAGATATTACTAATATTAACAATAATAATGTGAAATGTTAAAATACCCTATCAATTGAAGGGCATCCCAGATTCAAATACTGAGAGGAAATAAGGAAGGATGGCCATTCAGTCTCCTTTGTCAACAGAGGTAGAGATTGAGCTGAGGAAAGGGTGGGGGTGTGGAACCCAGCACTATAATGTTATGCAGAACTAGTCTGCTAACATTCCTCATACTGCAGTTTATGGAAGCTGAGGAAGATCAGAAAAAGACCTGGATGAAAAACAGGCCACACTCCTCACTTACAATATTTATTAGTCAGGAAAAAGGACCCAGTATGCACCCCACTCCCCTTCCCAAGCCACTTCCCTGAATTAAGGGACAGGATTCAAAGGAATCAGACATCTGAAATATGCCAGAATGTATCTAGGGAAGAACAGTCATTCATTTCCTAGACCTGACACTACAATTATATGTGTTTGCCAGGGAGAGAGGGGTCCAGTGAGAGTGGTGGATGGACTAGATGAGGGAAAACAGGAAGAGCCCTTCTTTGTCACAGCTTGGGCTCAGAGAAAGGTTGAAATAAACAGGTATTTAAAAAAGAGAGAAGACAAGAGGAGAGGCAGGGGGAAAGGAAGGTCAAGAGCTGGGTTCACCCAGATCACACAGCACTGTAGAAAGAACCAGGGCAGTGACTTGAGTTCGCAGGCTGGACAGGGAGTTGGGGCCTCAGCACCTGGAGAGAGGAGAATCCCAGGGCTTCTCTTTCAACACCATTGTGATTAGATGCAAAAACCCCACTTTCTTTCCCTTCTGAGAATTCAGAACAGTCTGTCTGAAGGCAAGAAGGCATGGTGACAGACCTATAGCCCCAGCCCAGGCTAAGTTTCTCCCCATTCATTCCCAAAGGTCCTGCCCAAGAGAACTACAGAAATACAGAATACCAGGACTCTGTCCCTGCTCCCAGTTCCAAGAAAGGGAGTAGAGACAAGGCACAAAGACCCTGGGTACAAAGGTGAACATGAGTGTGGCCATATATAATATTATTTTTGGAGAGGGAAGGAGGTGTATGCCCCAAAAGGCATGCCTTCCTTCACCCGATGGGTAGCTGGGCTTTTGTTAGCAGCACAAACCACGAAGAATAGGGCTCACAAAAATGGCCTGCAGAACAGACACCTTATTCCTAGAAAGACAGAAAAACCCTCAGCTGGTATGGCACAATCTTGGATGGGATGACAGAGGGCAGTGGGCAGACCGCTCCTGCAGACGACACTCCTGCCTCAGCTCCCAGTGGTTCTGCTGACTCCAGATGTTCCCCATGGCTGGGAATCAGGGAGGAAAACGTGTAGTGTTTCACATGATCAGACACTGTTCGCCATTGGCACCTGGTGGGCCCGATAGATTGAGGGCATCCAGGTCAAAGTTGAGGCCAGGAGGCTGGAGAAGAGATGAAGGGACTTAGATAGCTGCTCATATTTCAGGTTAGAGTTACTGAAGGTCCATCCCCCCGTAGCCACAATTACCATCCTAGGTGGAATCACTAAAGGTTACAGAATCCCAGAAGCTAGGGCTCAGATTAAAATCTAGAAGATATACTCACCATCTCCCCCGCCAGCTCTTTTGGAGGATGACCCAAATCCTGTAGCTGGAAAATAAAGAAAAAGAGCATGAGATAGAAAAAAAAAATCCCAGAAAACAACATAGCAGCTCAAAAGAAGAATCTGAGCTATGGTCTCTCTGCTTTCTCCTGAGGACCGTGCTGTATGGTCTCTCTTGTGCTCCCTCCTCCAACTGGGTTTGGCAGTGTAGCTTCTTTCCCATATATCTCCTCCACTGAATACCTAAGCAGACAGCATCAGTGGGCAGACGACAGGAGGAAGCCTTACCTGCTGCATAAGATCCAGCACCATCTCAAAACGAGCCTTCTGAGTGGCCTCACTGTCTGTGGGGGTCTCTGCCTCAAACTGCTCACATATCTTGCCCATGACACTGTGTTGCTCCTGATATTTTTCAAACTGCTCTGGAGGAAGAGACTCCTGGTGACTCTGCAACCATTCTGGATACTACGGAAAGAGAGAATGGGTGGGGAGGAATTAAGCGAACAATGGACAAGGAAAGACAATAAAATATGAAAAATAATGAAATATGAAGAGGAGAGGAACAGAGAAGAAGAGCCAAATAAGCAAGTTCAGCATGAGAAGTAGCACTGACTCCACCCAGATAGCCTGGCTATGCTAGCATTTGTGGTCACCAGAGAATGGCCAACCTCTTCTGTAAAGGGAAAATAGTGAATATTTTAGGCTTTAAGGGCCACATATGGTCTCTGTCACACATGGTTTCTTTTTCCTTTATTTTGATTTTAAAGCTTTTAAAAATATATAAAACCCATTCCCAGCTTGTGAGTCGGATTTGGTCCACCCAGACCCTGCTCTGCTGACTCCTGGTCTACACTATTCATTTCACACATAACCATACACTTAACCACACTTAACCATGTGTCACTGAAAAACTTTTATTCCAATATTTTATCTCTTCAGTAAAACTACAAGCTCTTTGATGGCAGGAACCATCATTTAAACTACTTTTAAATTGTTGCTAGCACAAAGCCAGTAAACCCTCAGCGAAACCTTGTTGGAGAAATGAATGAAGTTAGAAATGCAAAAAGAGGGGCTGGCCCCGTGGCCAAGTGGTTAAGTTCGCAAGCTCCGCTGCAGGCGGCCCAGTGTTTCATTGGTTCGAATCCTGGGCGCAGACATGGCACTGCTCATGAAACCACGCTGAGGCAGCGTCCCACATGCCACAACTAGAAGGACCCACAACAAAGAATATACAACTATGTACAGGGGGGCTTTGGGGAGAAAAAGGAAAAAAATAAAATCTTTAATAAAAAAAAAAAGAAATGCAAAAAGGGGTTGATCAGACAACAGAGTCTTGAACCAATTTACAGAAAACTAGAGCTGAAGGATTTCCCTTTCTACCTTAATTATCCTCAGTGCAGTAGCTTTATTCTCTTAGAGACACAACTCCTCCTCACTCCAAATAAGTAAAGGAAGAAAAACAGATGGGACTTGTGCACTTGAGTTACTTTATCTCTGCAGGCTCTGAGCAGAAAGTAGCCCACAGAAGTTGATACAGTGGAAAATGAGGAGGAAAAGCAGAAACAGAAGCTCACAGACCTTTTCTGTGATCTCCTTCAGTGATGGGTACAGCACATCCTTGGACAGTAGGTTCTGCATAATACTCTGCATGATGGGGAGGATGTTCCCTTCTCCATCCCCTTCATCCATGCCCAGCCCTTCCATGGCCTTGGTCAGCTCCTCTTCTGACATGCCTGAGTTCTAGAAAGGACAGGAGGGTGAGCAAGCACACTGCCTTCTTGGAATGTTACCACCCTTTCAGATGGAAAGAACTATTTAAACTTGCCTGTAGCAAAATAGTGAAGCAGGGACAGACTGGAGATGATATCCAAGAGAGTCTGTCTTTTGAGACTCTGCTGGTCAAGAGTCTGGGACTGGGCCCCTTATGGTCCCCTACCTCTTCCCCCTCACCTGAAGGTCAGTAGCATTCTTGGCTAGTCCACTTAGTGTCTCCTTTAGGCAAGAAGTGAATTCTTGTTGGGAAGTTGCATCACTGCCTAGGAAAGATTAAAAGAGCCAAGGTCATTTAGGATTTTACCTGTTTACTTACCTAGACCGACCCGGGTACCAGCTTGGATATGGAGCACTTACTAGTGAATCACTAGCACTTCAATCTTTGAATACGCTATGATTATCTTCATAGTCATTTCGACTTACCTAAATGGAGTGTGTGTCAGCTTGTTCCCCATGATGACACCTACAATAACACTGTGACCTTTAAAATGATCAGTTTTCAATCATCTTTTCTATTAATTTCCAACCTAGCTCATCCCTTTCATTAAACTGGGTCCCATCCCTCCTCCCATCTCCTCACCCCACTCTATGGCAATGATATCATGATTGCTATCAACTTTACGAAGAATTATGGTGTTTTCAAGAAACAATGACTTAAGGGGTTTGTTCAGCTATTTCCAGTTGTCTAGGGCCCCCTCCTCACCTACTCTCCCAGCAGCCTCTGAGAGCTTTTGGAACTGCTCCACCAGGTGGGGCTCTTCCTCAGCCAATTCCTTCATTGCCTTCTCGAACTCTGCAGTGGCTTGGGAAGCCAGCTCGCTATCAAACAGTTCCTGGAAAAACTTCTCTTGGGAGGCAAAGAGAGCATCCTGCAAGGAAGGGGTAGTCAAAATACATCTCTTATTTAGCACCCCACTGCACCTGGCCCCTAACAGAAGCCACAGGCAGTGGCCCTGGGAAATGCAGTACTTCCCTCCTACCCACTTCCGTTGCACATTCTAACTACCTCTCTTAATGAGGACAGCAAGAAAGGCATCTGGCCACTGAGGGAAGGATATGGAGTGGCATTCCCAATCCAACTATTTAAATCTGCTCTTTCCTCAGGAAACTTCTTTGAGATTCCTCCACTCAACCTCAAGTCCCTGTTTCACAAGGAATGAGGCCTGCAAGAGCACTCAGCTATGTGAGGCCAAGGAACCCTCCCTTCACCTCCCTCTGGCCCACAGGGGCCTGCCCCACCTCTGCTCAGAGCTGCATGCCCATGCCCTCCCCCTCCCTTAAGTGGGTGGAATTTATACTTTGGCAGTGTCTCCTGGCGATCTCTTCTGGGGCCCCGAAGCATCAGGGGCCGTGGTGGTAGGAGGGGGTGCTGGGGAGGGTTTGGCCTTATCGAAATCATCAAGAGCACCTTCAGAGACAAGAGACATGGTGTGTGTGTTGGGGATGGATGAGGATGCAATGCTGGGGGATTTCTGGGCAAAGCATTAAAAGAATAATCTTTCAAACTGCCAACTTCCCTAAAGTTTTCTCCTTTGTTTTGAGTCTCCCTTTCCTGGCCCATTCCTCCATAAGCCTCCCTCTTCCTCCCCATTACCTAATTTATTGCGATCGAAGGGGAAGAAAGCCCTTGAGGGAGAACAAGCATCTCTCTCAGAGCTGGGAGGAGAGAGTTAAAAGAGATTCTGCAGAAACATCTCCATCTACACAGTGCCTTCCTTGCCAAACTCTAATGATCACTAAAAATCCCATACAAATATCCAACAGGAGCAGAGAACGCAGATGTCCTTAATCCCACTGAAATCACTCCGGAGCCCTAAAGAGAATAATCTTTGGCAAGAAGGCAGAAGCCACAAGATGTCCCAACCAGCTTCCCATGGTCCTGGCACTAGCACAAACTGAGGGACTCCACACTACACTGCACCAGAGAGCATTAAACTCTCTTCTCTTCTCTTTCAATTTAACCCTTCCTCAGCTAAGCTCCCAAGAGCTCCTGGTACTCCCTCTGGCCTTATCTCTGCAGATAACCATATGCCAATTCAGAGTCACTTGACATTCCTCACCCAATCTGTTCATCTTTCCGTCTGCCCACACTCTGTGACTGGGCAAGAGAAAAAAAATATTCACCTCTTCCCTGAAAAGCCTGTGTCCTCACCACCATTCTGCTTGCCAGGCCTAGGAGGAGGACACTGGCCCAACTCTGGGCAAGAAACCAAAGGAAGAATGGAGGACAGGGCTAAGGAAGAAAGAATATCCGCCCTCTTTAAGAGGGCGAACTGTCTTCCCCTGAGGCCTCTCATTCTCAGTTTTTCAAAATAGTGAGAAGGGAGTCAGCTTGAGTTTTGACCTGATGAAAGAACTGGAAAGGGGCCAGGTGAGAAAAAGGTGAAAGGACTGGGAGATGGAAAGAAGTCTTTTGTGTTAAGGAGGACAGGACAGTGCACAGAAGGACGCGCTACGGGCTTGTTAACAGTTAATATCAGCAATCCGTGAGTGTCCAGTTCGCTGCTCACCAAGGACCGAGTGTTGCTGCTAGCGGGAAGGAAGTTAGACTTCAAGAACTTACTAATAACCTAAAATAAGGGGGGTTTGGGACGGGATCGTGAAACACCGTCCTCTGGGTTACTGCTTCTCCTCCGGCGGGAAATCAACAGGCTGGGCCGCTCAGGGACCCGAGGTGAGCTCCCCAGCTCCTGCCGCGGAGGAAGGAGAGAGAGACCCAGAGATTTTCTTCGGGGTCGCAGTCAGACCCTCCGGCCCCGTCCAACCTTTAGAGAGCTTCTCTCGCTCCGCCCAAATATCTCAAGCACTGAAACCCCGGAATGGGTCCTGACACCTGCCCCCTTCGGCCTCTCCCATTACGGGCTCTTACTTTCCAGGAGCTCTTCCAATTCCTGGTCCGTGTCGGCCCCTACACCACAGCCATCCTCGGCGGCAGCCATCTTGTTACCTCCCACTTGCCGTAGGAGGTGGGACTCCACGGCGCCGGCGCCCACCCCGTCCCCGCCCCTTCTGCCAACCAATGGTATTGTGGGCCTCTGTGGAACCGCCATTTTTAAAGGGACAGGAAGCTCGGAATTTTTTCCCCCCCTTTCTCCAGGAACCATTGAACTAACAGAGGAGAACTTTCTGTTATCTTCTGCCAGGTTTCTTACTGGCCTGGCCTCCTTTCTTTCAACTTCCCAGATTATCTAGAGAAGTGGATCTTTCATTATTTCTTCCTGAGCTGTGGGTAGGCCAGAGTGGGACAAACTGCTTAAAAATACCAGTAGCTGTGCATGTATAACCAGTAAGACAGTTATAGCACATAACATTCTATTCTCCTCTCACTTCCTTCATTATTTCACTCAAATGTCTCTGAAATGCCTTCTTTGGCTTCACTAAATAAAATCGCAGCCCTTCCAACACACATACATATAAACTTCCTACCCTCTTTCCCTCTTTTTCTCAACACTTTACACTATGTATTTTACTTATTTCTCGTCTCTGCCACCCCTCTAGAGTTCAAGCACCATGATAGCAAGGATTTTCATCTGTTGTCTTCACTGCTCTACCCCTGCTTCTTAGGCTAGGGCCTGAAACTTAGTAGGCACTCACTGGCCACTCCTTGCTCTCCTAGACCCTAACGAGGCACATTTCTCTGCAGAATCTAGTGGATATCTCTTATTTCCAATTCTCCATTAGGATTGACAGACTAAAGGAGATAGTGCCAGGAACTTCGTCAGAACTCAGTGTTAGCTGAATCAAATCAGGCAGAAAAAGGGACTCTGGGACTTTGGACTGAGCAAGAGGGCAATTCAAATGTACTAGTAATAGGCGCTAGCCCCGTGGTGCAGCATGTTCCGCTTCTTGGTGGCCCAGGGTTCACCGGTTCGGATCCCGGGTGCAGACGTGCTGTGGTAGGTGTCCCACATATAAAGTAGAGGAAGATGGGCACGGATGTTAGCTCAGGGCCAGTCTTCCTCAGCAAAAAGAGGAGGATTGGCAGCAGTTAGCTCAGGGCTAATCTTCCTCAAAAAAAAAGTACTAGTAATAGACCTACCTTCCCTGACCTATCTCCTTTTCTCCATATAGAACCCAACCTCCAATTGAGTGAAGCTGGGGGAGGCTCAGATAGAGACAACTCTAGACATTCCTTCCCTCCTCTGGAATTGTTCTGCTATTCAGATCTGTCAGAATGCACCAACTGCCTCAGACACAAATCTTTTTAAGCACTTAGAGGGCATCTACTGTCTGTTGTTTAAGATCCTGTGCTGGGCACAGTGGAGGATAGAGAAATTAGGACCAGCCCCTGCTGTAGGGAAGGCGACTGGGGATTAGGGTGGAGGTAGGATTAGACATATGTACAGTAACCATGGCACAAGGAAAGTGTCTTAAAAGAGGTAAGAATAAAGTGCTATAAAGTGTAAAAGAGAGAAATCACATCTAATTGAAAAGCCACTTCATGGCTTTCATCCTTAGCTTGCTAAACACACACTTGAGTACTGTGCTAAGCACCAAATTAGGTACTTACTCTTTCCTTCCAGATAGAGCACATACTTTTAAAGTCATAGCTGTGCAAAATCTGCTTTATTCTTCCAAGCACAAGCGCTGTGATTGGAAGAAAACATTCTGAACTGGGAGTAAGACCTAAATTTCAATCCTAACTCTGTCACTAAGTTACTTTGTTCAAAACCCTTTACCACTGTAGGCCTCAGATTACAAATATGTAACATTGAAGTTGGAACTCTAAGGTCCTTTTCAATTCTAAACTTCTATAATCTAATCCTTCCCTGATTAACCTCTTTCTCCTCAACATCTGTAACATAATCAATTCCAGGCTAACTTTCTCATTCAACTCCCAACTGCTTACATGTCTATCTCTAATACGACTATAATTATATCAGACACATTACAGGTATTTCTATTGACTTTACATTAATGTGGTAATATAAGCATGTTAACAAGGAAAATACTGGATGGCAACTGAGAGAATTGAGATGGTTGAAAACAAGCAGGATTCTTCCTTTGCATTATTTCTTACACTTGCTTCTGCGTTTATAGTTTTACTACTGATACTCCCAACACCTCATCTCAGGATTTACTCATCTGCTTTTCTAATGTATGTGAACACTGTGGCAAAACAGTATTTTACAGCATTTTCTTTATATCACTCTCTTGCTTAAGGATTAATGGCTCTCCGTTGTTTAATGACCAACTTCAAACTCTTACCTAGTATTCACATTATTTCACCTATATCCATTTTGTTTCCCCAATTACATAAGCTTCAGGAAGCATGGACTGTCCACTTTTTTCATATCCTTCAGTTCAGAATAATGTTTACATTTGTATGTAAAATTAATTCTGTAATTTAATTTTTAAACTTACAAAAAGAGTTTTTTTACCAAAATTTATCAGCAACTTGCCTATGTTTACAGAAAGAATGTTTATAACTTGAGAAAGTGTTATCAAAGTAGTATGCAAATTTTTGAGAAGGCAGGCTTAGTTTGGGGATACTACGTTTAAGAAAGCAACTCTTAAAACTAAAAAAATGTAAATGCCTGTGCGCTTTGAAGCAGGAATTACACTTCTAGTTTATCCTCCAGACATACTTTCCCCACTTGTACAATATATATTCAAGTTATTCATAGCAGCACTATTTATAACAGCCAAAGACTGGAAATAACCCAAATATCCATCAACAAGAAGGCAACTGACATAAACTATAGTAAATTGTACAATGGCACATAGGCAGAGAAGTAAAAGAAGGGTGAGGCTCTCTAATATACTGATATGGAACAATCTCTAAAGCATGTTAAGTGAAAAAACTAACAAGGTGCAAAATCATTAAATACTATGCTTCCATTTAAGTATAACAGGGGCATAAGGAAGAACATTCATATCTGTTTGCCTATAGATAAAAACATCTCTGGAAGGATATAAAGAAGCTAACAACGGTACTTACTTGTTTTGGAAAGGTGAAAGGAACTGGGTGGCAGAGGAAAGGAGTGGGAGGAAAAAAATCACAGAACAGGTTTTTACACTTACTGATTTTTGAACTATATGAGTGTATTGTTTATTGAAAACATGAAATTAAAATGAAAAAATACATATTTTAAAGGCACAGTACATCACTCTACCCAATTAGTCTTAGCACATGACAAGCAAATACTGCATTGCCAATGTAATCCCTGTAACATATACAATGTATTATTAATTAATCTTATAAGTATATATTACATATAGAACATCTAGAACAGTGACAAGTACACGTTAGGTGCTCAGTAAATACTAGCCATAATTAGCAACAGATAGAAGGCTGCAGTCAATAATGGAATAGGGGAGCTACTTGCTTTCTACAATTCTCAAGCAGTTTAATATATCCTATGAAAAACGTATGCTTTTTCTAAAACAATGGGTACTTATTACTTTTGTAATTAAAAATAATTATTGAAGGAAAGATACTGCTTTGGTGGGGCAGTTGCATGCAGGAAGTAGGAACATAAGAGTGTCCAGGAAACAAATGGCAAGCCATGAAACTCTCATAGAAATTTACTTTATTTAGTGTGAGAAACAAAACACAAGAACAATGGCTGTAAAGAACAAATCAATAAAAAGTGATGTACATTTCTGGAAAACTACTTGACTTTCATTTCTAGCCACAGAGAGGGTACCTGCCTGGGAATTTAAATGCCCAAGGAAAATAGGGAACGGCTAAGAGTTTGTTGTGACTGAGTAAAAGATGCCATCTTATTTATTACATCCTGCTCCTTCCTAGCAAAAAGGATACAAAGGTGGTGGGGAGGGAAAGGATAAATCTCAAAGGAATTTACTAAACAAATGTTCATCACTGAGTTTCCATTTGTTCTTCAAAGATCTAAGCTGGGAAGGCAAGGCCAAGGGTGACCACAACTGTAGTCACCTTGAGATGATGAGAGGTCCTCGGAGCAAAAAAAAAAAAAAAAATCAAGTTGAGACAGTTCGATTAGCCATGGAAGAAGAGAAAAGGGCACTAGGTTTCAGGGCAGGCAGAGCTAAATGTCAACAATCTGAAGGATAGTTGAGGAAGAGGGAGTCAGAAGGACAGAGAGACTCATTCTCCCAGGGAAAATATGGTGACTGACCCTACACACACAAAGGGAGCCTTAACGAAACTGCAGAGGACTGATTCTTAAACCAATCACATCTTTGCCAATCTCTGTCACCTGTGGAAGAGGAAACAGAGGAAAAAGTTAGGGATTTGTGAGGGTGAGAAACCTAGAAAGCTTACTCCCTCAACTCTTCAATGAGCACAGTAGAATGTTTTGTTACTGTTTGTTACCTCTAGGAGTAGGAAAAAGCTCGAGCTTTCTCCAGTATCACTGCCTCAAGGAACTAAGGGCAAATACAGGAGAAAGACAGGACCAACTGTTTCTTTTTTTCCCTCTTCCCTCAATATCCTAGAATTTGAGGACAGTACTTACTGTAGTGACTCTGCAGATTTGACCCTTGAACTCCGGGGAATAGCAGGCCCCACTGAGTGGACATTTCTCCACTGGCTTTCCACGGTAGATGGGCCGATAAGATGCAGCACAGATGTCAAAAGGGTTGTGCATGTCATAATTGAGCTGATAGGCATCCGTGGGGTTTTTCTCACAGGCTGACAGGATTTTGCGTGTCTAAGGCAGGGAAGGAATATTTTATTTAAGAGAACTGAAAGCTGTACACTACAACTCAAATAATCTTATCACCATGGTTTAGCAGTATCTTTGATGCAAGATACAATCGTACTGAGTCAATACAGAATATGTTCTCTGCACAGGACCTAAGTGAAGGGGTAACAATCACCATTCCTTTTGTGTCAGGCTTTCCCCTTCTCAATGATAAAGTGGTTCCATGGATCTAGACCCATACTCCTCCACCAAGTCTGGGAATTATTGGGGTCAGGCCTGAAAGGGCTAAAACTGGCTTTCACTGCCCAAGAAGAATGCCTTTGGAGAACACAAGTAATGGGACATGTATGTGGAGGTTAGTGGTGGTGGTAATGGGATATCTGGAGCTTAAGGACAGGAATGGGGTTATTCTCAGGTATAGTGGAGCTATTCCAGGTTGCAGGTCACTCTCACACTGGCACCATGTCTGAATAAGTTATTAATTCAGTTTCCAGGAATAAAAGAAGGCACTCATGCCAGTTAGTAAACAGAGGATGGCATTCTCTTGGCTCTTTTTGTTGAATGTTGTTATTCAGTGCTTTGTTTCAGAGGCAAGGACCTTGGTCTTCTACTCCCTCTGTGTAAGAGCAGATCTGGTTCCCTTATGCTCACTGAAGGAATTTCCATCTACCTGTTGAGCCACCTCTGGCTTGGGCCCAAGTTCCAACAGGCGCCGAGCAAAGGTGGCAGCTGTCTTAAAGTTCTTGAGCTTGAAGAACAGGTTGAGAGCTGTACGCAACACCAGGATCATGTGCACAGGCTGCAGGTTTGAGTGGGTGAAATAGGCTGCCATCTGGTGGACAGAAAGAGGAACATATGCCAGGCTGATACCACAGCTGAGATAAGTCATTTATAAGCTGCTACACAAGCACGAAAAACAAAACAAACAAAAACAGGACTATAAATAAAGCAGAGAGGACATGTTCCTCCTAAGTATGGAGGACGGATGGGATGAGAAAAATAGGTGGAGAAATACCTCCCCTCCTCACCAAAATGGGCCCCAATTTCTCTTACACCCCAGATTGAGATCTGGGTTTGGAATTAAAAGACTTCAGACCTATTGGAGGGTGAAGGGGAGGATGCCTCTGTACTGCTCAGAGACCCAGAGATCTTACTTCACAGATGCGCTTCTGCTGTTCCAGAGTCTCTTTGGGCAGCTTCTTCCTTTCTATCTCCATGGACAAACCCACAATGTACTCACGACAAATGGTGATGAGCTGCTGGGCCTGGAGAGAGGGGCAAAGGAAAGTCATGGTACAGAGGCAAGAATGCAGGGGTGCCCACAACTAGGACAAGCGGCTAGACCCTCTTACCTCTGCAATCTCCTGTTTGTTGTCCACAACAAGAAGTGGCACACTAAGTAAAATGGAACGGAATTTTTCCACAGCCTCCTCAAATTTGCCAACTGTGGTGAGCTGGTAGCACAGTTGCAACCGTTGGATGAGGTCATTAAGCTTCAGGCCCACTGCAGGTACCCCATTCTTCAGCCCTGCATCCTTCCTGGAAGGGAAAAGTAGGGAGAAGACAAGAGGACAGTCAGGAGTCCACTAAGACTCAACTTCTTTTTCTGGCAACATGATCACAACCACCCTATTGTGAAAGTAGCTGGGGAACAGGATGCAACAGGTGTAAACCAGACCTCACACGTGGTAAGCTGAAGATCTTTTCATACTAGGAGACCTCTGCTCTGGGACAATTCAGACTGTCCCTGAGGTCCCTGACCATCTGAAATATCTACCCCAAGCTGGAACATTCAGAAGCCAGAAGCAAGGGGCCTTACCAATTGCGATTAGGGTAGCCATACATGGAGGGCAGGCAGGGCAGAGCCTGATAGGTGGTTCGGCCTCGGGCATAGGTCTGTAGGAACAGTTGTTTGTAGGGGCCAAATTGGGTGACCCCCACCTGGTCATGAAGGAGCTGGAATACAAGAGGAAAGAAACATAAGGATTTTGGCCTGGCCACTTAAAAACTAGTTTTAACCTCTCTGTACTTGTTTCCTCATCAGTAAATTACACTCAATTATAGGACATTTAATCATTTAATAATACCTATACAGCACTTAGGACAGTGCCTGGCACACAGTCACCACTGAATAAACGTTACTGGTTGTTGCAGTGGTGATTGTTATTGTTATTATTAATATAACACATGGCTTAGTGTTCAAAACATACACCCATTCATGAAGGGGTGCTAACTTCACTGATGCGAGCCAGAAAGCAGGCTATATAAATGGATGGAAGATGGCTGGAAGGATCCACTTTCTGAGATTACTAGGCCAAGCAGAAACCATGTAAGAGGAAGGCCTTATGAGGCAGGTTTCCTCAGGCAAGACCAAGGGCTTCCATGATAAATATACACACTTCTGCCCTTGTGGGTAGGATAATTTCCATTTGGCTTAAATGAGTCAACCATCTCCCTGTGACCCCGGGTGAGGCTCACTCAACAAGAGCCAAGGTTACTTTAATACTTACCCGCATGGCTGTTTCAAAAGAGCCTGCCAGGATGTGATCAACTGGAAGCTGAGAGTTATTGCACCAGATCTAACAAGAAACAGAAAACTCAAGCTAAGTGAAATTTTGCCCCTTCTCTTCCCAAACTATCCTACCCTATACCTGTAGTAGAAAAGTATGGATACTCTTTACACATTAATCAAGTATAGCCAGCTCAGAAACACTCATCCCCAAAGGGCTATGTTTCCCTGCTTACCTGAGTTGGACTGGTTCCCTTGGTGGGAGGCACAAAGAATCCATCCTCAGCTCCACCAGCTGCCCCAGGGGGTATATCCTAGGAGAAAAACAAAAAGTGAGTCATTTTTTAAGCCATTCAAGCACTTTGTTCTGCTAAATCTAAACACAGCCCTTTACCTTGTTCCCAGCCTCTACTAGGGAGGAGGGGTGGTGGTTGTAGGAAAAGACCCTCAAAATAGGAGCAGCTTTACCAGTAACAAAATGCTATACCAAAAGCTCCGAATCAGACAAAAAAGCTTGCTGCCTTTTCAGAAGCTGCCACTGGCACAACCCTGATTATCTCATTCTTCTTTCTTTCAAAGGGGAGATAAGCATCAGATTAGGAGGGTCTCAGGACACAGGTTGGGGACAATTGGGACACTGGCTTCCAGAGGAAGAAAAGGAGAGAACCTTAAAAGGTTAAGAATTCCACATACCAGCTCAGGAGGGAGCTCCAGATCTTCTTCTACATCCCAGCCACCTCCTTCTTCCTGTCCCTTGCCAAGAACATCATCTCCCAAACCTTCTGTAGCCTCCACAAATCCATCTGTAATGAAAATCCAGGTTCAAGATAGATTTGCGTAGTGACACAATCTTAGCCAAAGGAAAGGAAAATGCTGGGAACCTTGTTGGTCCCACGGTTTGGAACCATGCAGAGCTGTCCACAACCCTATCCCAATGTAGGCAGCCCATCTGCCCTGAACAGTCCTGGAACAGCATTCTTACCTTCATCCAGTTGCAGCTCTGCATCCTCTCCCCAGCCCTCAGTACCAACAGTGTCAATGTCAATGTCAGCAGCCAGTGCTCCTCCCTTCCCTACATTGGGAAGGAACAGGAAGGAGCTGGTTTTAGACAGGCAAGTCTGAGACATGGCCTCCTCCTCTGCAGGTAAGGTGCATTCTTACAAAAGCAGGTGCCAAGGTTTTGTCCACTTACTGATTTGTTTATTACCTATTTTTGTGGTATATATGTTACGCTAACTTGTAATAAGTTTCACAGAGAAGGAACAGAAAAAGATGAAAACAACTGGCATTTCTGCTACCAAAAACTGCCTCTTAAGCCATTTTTCACTTACCAGCCTTTGGCTACCACCTCATAGAATTTCCTGCTAAGATCTTTGCTAAGTTACCACCACTACAGTGTGTACAAGGCATGAGGACATAGGGTAGGTGAGAGCAGATGGAGGAAAGAGTAGGGCTGAGCACAAAATGCCCCAGGATCTATTTAGGCTCTTAGTAAGGAGAAACGACTTAGTAGACAAATCCAAGAAAATGGGGGGGGGGGGGGGGCGCAGGGGGAGGAGGATGGGAGCACACATCTGCATATACCCACATGACAGAATTTGAGGCAGCCTCAATTTGCACCTTAAGATTTTATGTCATGAATGATACAAATTGAATGGAGAATATGATTACATATATGGTAAAACCTAAGGAAACACATTAAAACGTTAACAGTGGTTGTTAGAGACAGGGACTCACAAATCCCTCTCTTCCCCTCCCTCTATTTTCCAAATGTTAATGACTTCGTAATGTTTTTATTTAGTTTTAAGACTGTGCCATGACTTTGATTGGCAACTCAGTGCTCCTTGACCCTTTACACAGAAAAAAGTACAGATGAAAAGGACAGAAAAGCTGATGGTACTCTCTAGGCCAGTGCTTCATAAAACAAACAACAAAAAAGCTATAGGGGAAGTGGGCACTTACCCTTGCTGGCAATGGTCCCTTCAAAGAACCCTTTGGACACAGTCAATAAGGGCCAATTGGTATCCAATGGCATGATAGGTGCAGGTGGCTGGAGCAGCTTGGCATTAGGGTCAATGTCTGGGATCTGAAAGGTGGAAGAAGTTTAAAAGCAAATAGCTCTCAAGGATCACATAGGGAAAGTTACGAAGCCTCCCCTGATCCCGTTTATTTCTCTGCCTCTCCCTGTAACCAGGTGGGAGAGTGACATTTGTAAGCCTAAAGTGTCCAAAGATTTCAGAGTTAATCCTGTAATGAGAGACGCTCATGTAAATAAAGACTCACTGTCTCCTTCTCTGGATCAAATGTCTCCTTCAGGCTCTCAGCTTCTTCATCTAAGCCATGGGTAGCAGCTGTGAGATAGGCCAGTGATTCTGCAGAGAAAATAGACTTTGTGGTATAGGTACATTTCCAAGCGAATACTGCTGTGGTAGGCAGCCTCCAAGATGTTCCCCCAGAGATCCCTGCCTCCCGGTATTCATAAACCCTGCCCTTAAGTGTGGGGTGGACTTGCTGACTCACTTCTAATGAACAGAACATGGCAGAAGTGATGGGACTATGATACAAAGACTGTTGCTAATCCAAGATTAGGATACAAAGACTATGGCTTCCATCTTGGATGTCCTCACTTGCTACCAGCTGCCATATTGTGAACTGTCCCATGGAGAACCCTACATGGCAGAAAATTGACATTTCCCAACCAACTGTCAGTGAGGACTTGAGGACTGCCTGCAGCCGCGTAGTGAGCATGGGACTGGATCCTTCCCAACTTGAACCTTGAGATGTCTGCAGCCTTGGTCAACACCTTGATTGCAGCCTCATGAGAGTCTCTGAGCCAGAGGCACCCAGCTAAGCCATGTCGCAAACCAGGGCAATCAATCTTTGTTGTTTTAAACTATTAACTTTTGGGATAAATTGTTGCACAGCAATAGATAAATAATACAGTTGCTTGTCCTTAAGATCTATCATCAGTGTTGACGAGAACCTTGGAATTGTCCCTGACTCCTCTCCTTCACATCCCACATACAGTCCTTCAATAAATCTTATTGATCCTACCTTTAAAATAAATGCCAAATCTGACCACTGCTGACCCCTTCACTGCCGGCACCTTGGTGCAAACCACACCTTTCACCTTTCTTGTTCCCAAACATATCTCAAATGTTAGTACAATGCTTAGTATATAGTGGGGTCTCAAAAAATATCCCTTGAATATATAAAAGAATAAATGAGTGAAACCTCCAAACTTTAAGTAAAAGAATAAAATTCTAATGGCACCCAACCAACTTACTAGGGTATCTGCTCCAAGACCTTTTAAAATCTCATGACTATTAACTATTTTCATAAGTGTGTTTGGCCAGTCTGAATATTCTAGCTGTATCTCTGTTTGACTTTGAAGAAAGTCTTCTGAGCATGGTAGGAGAATGTTGTCTCTTGTGAAAATGCCCAATGCAGGGAAATACCTCACCACTATACATGAATAACATACTATGAAAAGAAAATACTTCCTAAGGCCTCAACAGAGCTAGTGAGTCCCGCACAGATACTTACTCTGGCCACAGTTCTTCAGGATCCGTACTCGCTCTGACACGTCTCCCAGGTATAGGGCATTCTGATAATGGCCACTCATGTCCTTTCGGATCTCAGCTGTACCAAGTCAATAAGAGAGACTAAGTTAGGTCTTCTCTCTTAAGTTCTCTCTCTCCTCTATTTGCCTTCCTCCTTATCCCAAGGACCTCTCTTCCCATTCTTAGTTTCTGGGGCCTCACCAATCTTCATCATCTTGCGAAGTTTCTCTAAGTTGCCAGTAATAAGGTATAGGAAGGAAAGTTTATCAAAGTTTTTGGTGCGCTGATAACACATTTCCACAATCTGGTGGTTCCCCTGTAGCAAAGCTACTTCTCCCAGCTTCTCCCAGCAGTTCTTGTCATCCAGTGCTTTGGCTGCTTCCAGAGCAATCTAAAGAATGAAAGTTAACAGCTTGGAGAATACTGTGACTCAAAACCAGGGACTACAGTCAAAGTGTTTGTGTCTAAATAAATCTCCCAAGGAACTCTCTAAACTTTCAGTCACTCCCAGTATTCAGTCCAATCCTATTGAAAATCTTATCAATAAATAGGATCCCTCTGGCTCCACAGACAGAAGCATCACATCACATTATCATCCTCCTCAGAAATTTACTTTTACAACAAAATCATCTCCTAGTAGTAGTTGATCTCATAGGGCTGATTCTCGCTTAGCTACATTATTTCCTACTTGCCAGGCCTGAAGATCCACAGGGGCTTTAGGAAAGACAGAAGAAATAATAAAAGAAGGAAATTCGGAACTGGAAAGTCAATTTTCCTAAACCCTCTCCCCACTTAAAAATAATGCCTATAGACTCTAGGTCCCAAAGTTTAATAAGTACTCCTTTGTCTAAGCAGTCAATCAGCAAGTCAAACTTCAAGGACATAACAAGATTTTCAAATTCCATACTATCTTGCTCCTGCTTTAGTAGTTATTGAATTCAGACTAAGTGAGCATGATAACAACAGTAGAAATGCTGTGGCAGAAGCAGAGACAGGAAAAGTGGAGATGGGCAAACAGCCACAGGAAGATGGTTCTAGCAAACAACTGAAAAAATCCCTAATTCCATCATACTGGCTAAAAAAGCAAGTACAGAATAATGCCTTCCCAATGCCACCCTAGCCCTCTCACAACTTCTCTACAACGATATGGGGCTTATGAACATATTTCTCTCACCTCAATGTTCCCACACTCCAGTGCCAGACTAAAGCGAGTTTTCTCATCCTTGACGAAATGCAGTGCCACCTCAGGATAGCCCTTCTTCTGGAGATAAGCAATGATAGACTGGCCTACTAGTTTGGCATTCCTCACCATGTGTAGTACCTAGACATTTGTGCGGGTGGGTAGGGCAGGAAACAGAGATCACTTATAGGTAAAAAGGAGTGTTGCTCTTCTCAGTACTCCTGGTATGCTTTCTCATTTCATACCTCATCATATTTTCTGTTGATCAGGGCCAGCTTGAACTTGAACTCAGTAGGATCAATGGTGAGCACCCGAGGACGACACTCCCTATCTAGGCAATATACATTGTTGCCCTTCACTCGTGTGACATAGATGGGTAAATCCAGAGTTCGGATGATCCCATAGTCCCTAAGAACAGGAGTTAGAGAGCACAACTTTCAGCAAGTGAGGGGAAAATCCAGCCTGTAAAGAAATGGAAAAAGGGACAAGCCCTGTGGCCGAGTGGTTAAGTTCACGTGCTCTGCTTCGGCAGCCCAGGGTTTCACTGGTTTGAATCCTGGGCTCAGACCTAGCACCGCTCATCAGGCCATGCTGAGGTGGGGTCCTACGTAGCAGAGCGAGAAAGACATACAACTAGAATATACAACTACATACTGGGGGGCATTGGGAA
Source organism: Equus asinus (assembly GCF_041296235.1). Taxonomy (NCBI): domain Eukaryota; kingdom Metazoa; phylum Chordata; class Mammalia; order Perissodactyla; family Equidae; genus Equus; species Equus asinus. Next base: position 22,786,956 of record NC_091814.1, read on the forward strand.
GGAGAAGAAGAGAAAAAAAAACATTTGCAACAGATGTTAGCTCACATGCCAATCTTTAAAAAAATAAACAGAAATGGAAAAAGCCTAGGACACAGCCTTTTATCTTCTCATTACTGTTTTAAGTGTCATTTGAACAGTGGTATAAATGGGAAGTGATTTCAAAAATGAGAACTAAATGTCATATTTACTTATTTTATTCTTTTGTATGAAGTGGGAAAAGATGAGGCAGATGGTATGATCTTTCTTCATAAGCTATTACTCTAGGAGCTAATAAACATGGCTACAGGAATCAGACCTAAAAATTAAATCTTAAGTTCTGAAACATAATCACTAGGCCACTATGGACAGTTAATTTCTTCCTTATAAGCTATAAGTGAAAGTAAGAGAGGGGTAGATGTGAATAATTCTGAGGCACAAAGAAACGATGAAAAGTAAAAAATATTTTAAATTGAATGAAAATAAAAAGTTTACAAACTAAAACTTAGGAGTATAGTTAATGTAATACTTGATGGATAATTTATGGCGTTAAAATGCATATACTGTATTAGAAAAAATACTGAAAACTAATGAGCTCTAATGCGTACATTAGGAAAAAGACCAAAAATTAATAAGTACCCATCTCAAAAACTTTATTGTTCTTTTTTAAAGTAAAACCAAAGAATGTACTTAGAAGGAAATAATAAAGCCAATAGCAGAAGTTAAGAAATAGAAAAAAAAAAACAGAGAAGTTCAATAAAGCAAGCTCTGGATAAAATTAACAGACTTCTTGTGAGGCTAACTAAGAAAAAAGAGGGGCTGGCTCCATGACTGAGTGGTTGGGTTCGTGCACTCTGCTTTGGTGGCCCAGGGTTTCACTGGTTAGAATCCTGAGTGCGGACATGGCACCGCTCATCGAGCCATCGATGTGGGGTGGCATCCCACATGCCACAACTGGAAGGACTCACAACTAAAAATACACAACTATGTACCAGGGGGCTTTGGGGAGAAAAAGGAAAAAAATAAAATCTTTGGGGGGGAAAAAAAAAAAGAGAAGATAGCAATAATAGGAATGAAAAAGAGGATATCACTATAGAGCCTCCAGAATGAGGATATGCATAAACTTTTTTTTTTTTGAGGAAGATTAGCCCTGAGCTAACTGCTGCCAATCCTCCTCTTTTTGCTGAGGAAGACTGGCCCTGAGCTAGCAACCATCCCCATCTTCCTCTACTTTATATGTGGGACACCTACCACAGCATGGCTTTTGCCAAGTGGTACCATGTCCACACCCGGGATCCGAACCGGCAAACCCCAGGTGGTGGAAGTGGAACGTGTGCACTTAACTGCTGTGCCACTGGGCCAGCCTCTGCATAAACTTTTTAAAAGTGATCAAATTCTGAAAAAAATAAAATTTACCAAATTGACTAAAAAGAAATAGAAAACCCCTATAGTCCTATAATTATTACATAAAATTGAATCAGATAAAAAATCCTCCTATAAAGATAGCCCCAGGCCTGGATCACTTCACTGGCAAATCCTAACCCACCTATTCAAGGAAGAATTAATTCCAATCTTATACAAACTCATTAAAAGAACAGAATAAGGTATATTATTTTGCTTATTTTATGAAATAAGCACAAGTTCAATACCAAAACCTGACAAGGACAGAAAAAGGGAAATCATAGGCCAATCTCACTTATATATATATATACACAGATGCAAAAACCTAACCAAAATATTAGTAAAATAAAACTAGCAAGATCTGAAAAAGATAAAACATCATGACCAAGTTAGATTTGTATCAGGAATACAATGTCAGTCTAACATTAAAAAAAAATCAATTTAATTAACTACATTAATGAAAGGAGAAAAATCGTATGACTACATCAGTATATGCAGAAAAAGCATCTAATAAAATTCAATATTCACTCAGGATATACCAAGGAGATTCCTTAATAGATAAAGAGTATCTACAAAAAAATCTACAGCAAGCTTACATAACACCAACACACTGAAAGTTTGCCCTTTAAATTGGGAACAAGTCAAAAAAGTCTGTCATCACCATGTTTATTCAACATTGTGCTGCTGATCCTGGTCAGTGCAGTAGGCCAAGAAAAATATATAAAAGTATAAGTACTAGAAAAGAAGAAACAAAATTGTCATTACCCACAGATGCCATTATTATTTGTAAAGAAAATCCAAATAAAATACTAGAATTAATAAGTCTATAGCAATGTCTCTGAAATAAAATGAAGCAGTTCTGTTCATCAGAGGGTATCATAGAGAGAATCAAAAACACATGGTATACAATGGGAGGAGATATATCTGTAATACATAGCCCTGAAAAAGGACTGATATTCAAATATAGAAAGAACTCCTATAATTTACAAGGATAACTCATTAAAAAAAATGGATAACAGACTTGAACATAATTCACAGAAGAGGAAATCCTGATGGATGGGCAAATGAAAAGTTGCTCAATCTCATTAGGAATCAGAGAATACAAAAGTAAAATTACAATGAGATACCATGACACATCTACCAGATAGAAAAAAATAAGCCTGACAAAGGCAAGTGTTAGTCAGAATGACAAGGATGGAAACTTTTATACAATACTAGTGGGTGTGCAAATTGGTACAACCACTTTGGAAAGCAGTTTCACATTATCTATTAAATGTGAAGATGCACATACTCTATGACCCAGCAGTTCTGCTCTATGTAGACACCCTAGAGAAAAGTATGTACGTATGCACCAGAATACATGTAAAAGAATGTTTAAAAGAACACAGTTCATAATAGCCCAAACCTAGAAATCATTCAAATATCCTTCTAGGGTAGAACTGATACACTGTGGTATAGTCATATGATAGAATATTACACAATAATGAAAATAAATAAATTCGAGCTCAACATGGATGAATCTTAAACAAAACATTGAGCACAAGAAGCAAAATATGAAATAATACATTCAGTATGATTTCATTTATATGAAGTTTAAAACCAGGCAAAATTAAATATTTTATGACACACACTAGTTGGTAAAATTGCAAAGAAAAGCAAGGAAGAAATTACCATACAAGTCAGAATAATGTTATCTTAGGGTGGGGAATAGAGGGAGTTGTGATCAATAAGGACCATGTGGCAAAGGGCTTCTGGAGTGTCAAGACTGTTCTATTTCTTGACTTGGGTGGCAGTCATACAGATGTTCACTATATAACCACTTGCTATTTTCCCTATATACAATCTATGTAATTTTCTATATTTGTGTCATATTTTACAGTTTTAAGAGTTAAGAAAGAATATTCTGATGCCCCTAGCACATATACGCCAGACAAAGCTTTTCCATGACCAAAGTTTAGGACTTCAGTTACATCCCTTGAGACAGGACAGTGATTTCAAGAAGGCACCTTCTCTCACTCTGTATTCAGATAATTAACTTACCCTGTGGTGACGGCATATTTGATGTGGTTGCTTGTGGTATAGATAAACACCCCACTCTCATCCCAGGCCCCACTCTTGACACGAATGTTCTCATGAATGTTACATAGAGCCTCCAGTTTGCGGTTACAGATCACAATGGCTGTAAGAGGCAAAGGGCATGAGTGCTCTGCTGGACAGGGTGAGTGAAGTAGACTGGCAGGGATGGGGAGGGAAGGACTGGTCTCTAAATCAGGGCGGATATAATGAAGACTTACCATGTTTGGCCAGTAGTGCTACATGGGACATGTCTGCTGACCAAATAACATATTTCACCTTGGAAATCTTCACAGATGCCAGAGTCCTGGGATAGAGAGAGAAAAGTAAACATGAATGGACCTAGGTTATGACCTACTTTCTTTTCATCTCCAAATTAATGTAAACCCCAATTTCTTAAAATAACAGCAAATAAGCATTCTCTGTATTGTAGTTCAGTGACTTAAACATTTTGGCTCACACTGGACACTTTCTCTTTCCAACTCTCTGCCCCTCATTCCCATGTATTATTAGGGATTTGTGTATGCCTGTTTTCGCCATTGAACTACAAGCTCTTCTAAGTACAGGAACTGTGTTATTCATCTCTGTATCCCTATCATTCTAAGTCCTTAGAGCATTCTTTGTTCAGATAAGTACTCTAAAAACAGGTAATAAATAAACCCCTCGTTGTAAAGCTAGTGTATATGTACAGGATGGAGAGTGATCACAGAGGGGAAAAAAGTGGCTATAGTCTTGGAGTTATACAGCACAAGAAATGGCCAAGTCACAAGGCAAACTCACTTGGGGGAAAAAAGTTCCCAGTAAAGATACCCACTCTCCCCCACTACGTGCCTATCTGCTTAGGGGCACCTGACACGTTACCGCTTCTGCTGTACATCGAAGAGTGTGATGGAGTCTGCGTCTCGAAGCAGGAGGTTGCCAGTGCCAGCGTAAAAGATCTCATCACAATTGGGCACCTGTACCTTTTTAGTAATCTCATTTTTTAGATTCTTGATCAGAAGCTGAAATGAGTATCAAGGGTGGGGTTAAGAGAAGTGTGTGTATAAGATGACAACAGCTAACAACATCCCTCAGCAATTGTTCCTTAGCTTCAATAAACAAAGTATCTTTTTTTCCTGTCTGGGTCAATCACCACTCCCGGTAGACCTTTCCAGCCAAGATCCTCTCCTCTCCAAGGGCCTTGATAGCTCTTTTTTTGTTTTTTTTCCAATTGAAACATCCTGAGAAGTCCAACTAAAGTCTGAATTCCTCGATCAACCAGAGAGAAAGACCAGCACTTTCTGGGGCTCAAATCTTGTTAAATATTTTGAGAGCTTTGCTTATCTTGTTTAGCACCTATTACACTTGAAGCACAAATGAGGATAGTAGGATAAGGAGGAGGATCTACTCATCCAGCCCACCTATTTCAAATTTGATGCTTTTTTTGGCTCCTGTGTTGTCAAGAGTAACTTTGGCTTGATTCTTAAGCCCAGATCCACAGTGATCATCGACCCAATCAAATCAATTTTAAGGCCTTTTTTCCTTAGGTGTGACTACGGATAGAGGTAGAAGTGAGACATGATCATTAATGCTCAGGGGAGAATAGGGAATAAAAATGTTCTTTATTCTGCAATACACAGGCCACTGCCATCACATTCCCCAAATTAGCATCCCCTTTAGTATTAACTCACCGAATGCATCCGATCTAAGACAGCAAATCGATTTCGAGCAACCCAAACGGCTGTCAGGCCTGAGGACCGTTTCCCTTCAGGAGCTGAGAAAAACAAAATCAAAGGGCGGAAGCATGTGGTGAGCCACTGGCAGGTGACAAAGCCAGGTGCCATGGAGCTGCCAGTCTTGCTGGCTTCCATGTTGGCTTTGCAAGTTCAGCTGCTTCCTAACTAATTCAGCCATAACCTGAGGCTATTGTTAGTGACTTTTCCCCATCAGTCCCCTCCAAACTCCCAACTTCCACCCCTGCCAAGCCTCTGTTCTCCAGGCCAAGTGGCTGCATTTCAGCCAACACCATGTACTGGCAGAAGGACCGCCCATCATGGGAGACAGCGTACTCCATCAAGCTAACGAGCAGGGCCTCACTGGCCAAGCTGTGGCACACTGCAAGCAGCCTGTCAGTGTCATTGGACCTCCTACCTCAACAAGCTGGAGTGGAGACAGAGCCCCCTCCCCAGGACGCAGCTGCTCTGCTGCTTTTAACATGCAAATGCAGACCTCCTCTTAGAGCAGGGTGGGGCAAAGTGCTTCCAACTAAATTTTGACAGGCGAGCTCTATACTGGGCAGTATTTAGCACCAAGCTGTTGCTCCGTAAATATCAATAAATCATTCTTATTACCCCGAAGAAAGTTACAAAATGTTCCTCAGTTCCCAAACATTTCACTAGCTGGGAAGAATTCAGAATGGGCTCCACTCTCTGGGAAACTTCAAGGGGGATACACAGAAGGATGTACTGAAATACTCTTTTATCTATTAGTGTCAGCAGAAAACTGGACAGAACGTGCTGGTCAGCCTTGCTTTGTACTTCTCTGGCACCTAGGAGTGACAGGCAATTTAGAAAGCTAATTCTTATCACAAGCAACACTCCCATTTTCCAGGGACTGGGGAGCCATGCTATTCAACCTCTTGCTCTCTTCTCTTCCTCCTCCTCTCTGCTGCCCATCACTAGGCTGCAGCTTTACTCCTATACTAAGTATTACCTACCTTAAAAGATGAAGAAGAGAAAATAAAAGTGGTAATAAAACAAAACTAAGCTATTTTAAACTCTATTAATTGTAAACAGATGGGGAAAAAAGCAAGGGGGTGGGCAGAGAGGGAACAAATCAAAAAATTTGTTCAGAAATGACTTAACTGATTAATTTATAGGGGCAACTCAATTTATGGATACCAAAGCCATATAGATTTTCTTTCTTCTTCCCATGATCACATTTAAAAGAGAGTCAATCGTATTAGCAGCAATAACGACACAGTGATACCTGCAATAGGGACAGAGCTAGCAAAATATTTCTCAGAATTTGTCAGTGGAGTCTAAAATATGAAAGAATGCTGATAAGAGTGGGGACCCAAGGAATAAACTTCTGACCTATAAAGCAACTGGAGGAAGTGAACTGGAAGGAGCATAAGCAAGACTCAAATCTATTCTGAAAATGTTCTGTCTGCAAATTCTAGTAGTAAAGACATCAAGAAGGGATGGTGGTGATGGAAGAGGTAGGCAGGGGTCTCAGCTGGATCCTGGGATCCCTGGCAGGGTGTGGGGCTGTTAGCAGCCTCATCTTTTTGACATGCAAAAAGGACGCAAATCGAATCTGGATGTGGATGGGAGAGCATAAATTCCTAGTCCCAGGATGAGACAGTGCAAGATTGGAACCACATTTTTAAATAAATGAAACTACCAGGGTGAAAGTCATATCAGCTGACAATAAACTAGGACAACATGCTGTGCTGAAAGAGAAAATGGAGAGTTTCTAATAACCAAATTATAAAATATATATATCTAGCTGGAGTAATAAAATGGAGGAGGAACATGAATATTTCACACCATGGTCGTCTCTGATGCAATTGTCAGCAGCACCTGCCAAGAGACATGAGTGATGTGGCTATGGCCTGGGGATGGAATGTGAAAAACTCGAAGAGGAGTGATGATGTGGGTGAGGAGAGCTAGAAGCAGAGTCGGGTAGACAAAGAGAACGCCTACCATCAGGATTCTGGGAGTCAGCATCCTTGGGGATGGTGTACAGGTCATAGGTACTATTCTCTAAATTGCTGGCTCTCTGTAGAGGAAAGGGACAAATTAAATTGTTAGTGAGAGAAATCCAAGACAGCAGTTTATTCTGACAGAGAAAATAGTCCCATTGCACAGACAACAATCTGAAACTATACTTTTCTCACCCTTCACCTGGAGGTCATTTGAATATTTCTACAGCTAAAAACTGTGGGGCTGGTGGCTAAAGAACTCAGCATTCATGTCACTTTATTTTTTTCATCCTCCAAAGATGCAGATATGATTTGAATGAAAGCAAGGATTGCTCTCTGTTCCACAAATTAACAGACTATGACCCTAATATTCTGGTGCTCCACCTGAGTATACTCATCAACTTAAAAGTCTGTTTGAAGGGGGGAAAAAAAAAGACATCAAAGAAAAGACATTAAAGAAAATTGCCAGGAGGAAAGACTATTAAGATACTGAAGAAGGACCAGGATAAGACACTAGAAGTCATATGGGGAAAGACAGGTTTTCATTATTTTTAACTTGGAAAACAGGGCACTAAAGTTAAAATATCATTTCTTTTCTTTCCCCTCAAATTGTATGGCAAGAAATGAGGAGGGCTACTTTATGACCCCGAAGGCAACACCACTGAAAGGAACCACACTCAAAACCAGCTCTACTGTTTTCACCCAAATGGAGGGATCAACATAAGGGATCCTTTACATAGAATATAGTCCTAAACTCTCAAATTACTTTTAGTGATCTGGGTCATTCATCTTGATGCTCATTAAGTTTAGAAGTTGTTAGCCTTATGAAAGATGTAAGTCCACAAACCCTTAACATGGTTATGACAACTGAAGTCCACCTGGTTTCAGCCTCTGATTACTGTGTTAGCTCTCTCAAAACGACCACTCAATAGCTTCTAAGAAGCCATCAGAGATTCACAAAGGGCATGAAAAAGAGACCTATGGGAAGCAGGGAGATCCTAGGAGGACTCCACGGATTACTTACCGTACACAGTAGGACGGCATTTTCTGCTGGATTGTACGACATATTGAACACTGGAAACTTGGAACCACTAGAGATATCCATAGAAAAAAGGGAAAATAGGGAAGAGGTGTAAGGCTAGAAGAAAGGAATTCCTCCTATACCTCCTACTTATCCAGTCTTTACACATATACTCACCACTTTTATAGTCAAGAATAAAAAAAAAATATTGTAGGGGCCAGCCCAGTGGTGCAGTGGTTAAGTGCACACGTTCCGCTTCGGCAGCCCGGGGTTGGCTGATTCGGATCCCGGGTGTGGACATGGCACTGCTTGGCAAGCCATGCTGTGGCAGGCATCCCACATATAAAGTAGAGGAAGAATGGCGTGGATGTTAGCTCAGGGCCAGTCTTCCCCAGCAAAAAGAGGAGGATTGGTGACAGATGTTAGCTCAGGGCTAATCTTCCTCAAAAAAAAAAATATTGTATCTATTCTCCTTTAATGCTTAGGGACTTCCCTATCTAGCTTTGAGGAGTTTTAAAAAAGCAAACCCTAGTACAAGTCAAATTATTCAACAGTAGGTAGGGTTAGGATTCACTGTAACGAATGGAACTGGTTCTTCTTGGGTACAAATTCCTACACATATTTGCAGTGGACACCACAGAGTAACATGATGTGATTTGTCTCTGGCTAATTTCTCCTGTCCCTTAGAGTGTTCACATAAACCCATCTTTTTATTGTAGTGATGCTGGAGGGTGGTTATCAAACCCTCATGCCAAAGTTTGCCACCATGAATGTTTCAGCATGCTGATGCAGCTGGCTTTCCAAGAGGACAGTTCCTTTTGCCAGGCATCCCAGAGGTTATGGTATCTTCAGAGTTAAGAGTTTCCAGAGACATATATTTTGGTTTAGAGTCGTGTGCATTTTGCTGGAAAGCAAAGAAGAGCTACAAAAATACCGAATAACGGCAAAAAGGCCTGTCACCATGTTTGGCTACTCTCTACCACGAAACTTTCTCTGGTTTGCAAGAGACCTGGTAAACTGTGGCAGTATAATTTCCTCTCCACAGGATCACTAGCATTCTCAACAGGGGAACTCCCATTCTCCTCACGGCCACCTCTTTGCTCACCATACTCCTAGGATTAAACTCAGCAGCTTCAGCCAATAGGGATTCCATCTGTGACAGGCAGATGAGATCCAAAATACCATTAAAAGAACAGAGTCCAGTTTGTGGGTATTGTATCATGGTGACAAGTGAGGGTTTGGAGAGAAGAAACAAGTCTGATTTACCTCCTCAACTGCATCACAGCCACATCTTTGGAGCTGTTGAAATCCAACTGACGTAAGAATCGGTCCTTGACATAATGCAGCATATTGCCATGAACAGCATAGGCTGGCCGTTCCCGTTCCAGTTTAAACACAATCATGCCACCATCATGGCCTGGGGCACAGGGAGAAGAGGAGAAAGAATCAGCTGCAGGCAAGAAAGAAAGCTGCATACACAAGGATGAGGATTGTATATGTATGCCAAAAACCAAGCAGGCAACTAAATGCATCCTTTATTTGCTTAAATTCTCACAATTCTTGGAATCTTTATTCAAATAAATTTCTGTGAATCCTTTCCTAATACTCTGTCACACTACCACATTTAGACATGCTCCTCTGTGTTCTGCTAATGCTTTATACAAACCTCTGTTATAGCACTTACCATCTTGCACTGCATTGTTTAGGTCTATCACCTCCACTCTACCAAGAGCTCCGAGAAGGCAGAAATTACAGTAATTTCCATCCTTCCACAATCTTTAGCTTATAAGAACATAAAAGTAGCTGCTGAACAAACGGATGCTAGTTTAAAAAGTCTTTCTGGTTCTATTTTTTTTTTTGGTTAAGATTTTATTTTATTTTCTTTTTTCTCCCCAAAGCCCCCCTGTACATAATTGTATATTCTTCGTTGTGGATCCTTCTAGTTGTGGCATGTGGGACGCTGCCTCAGCGTGGCTTGATGAGCAGTGCCATGTCCGCGCCCAGGATTCGAACCAACGAAACACTGGGCCACCTGCAGCAGAGTGCGCGAACTTAACCACTCGGCCATGGGGCCAGCCCCTCTGGTTCTATTTTTAAAAAATGTTTGGCTTTTTTCCCTACTAGCATCTTTCATCTCTTAGAGAAACCTTCAATCTTTGTCCTCCTACTCTGCTCTCCACACATAAACCAGATCATGTCACTTCCCTAGGCAACACCTTCCAATGGCTTTCCACTCATTCAGAATAAAATCTTAAATTCTAACCATAGCCTACAAGGCAATGTAGAATTTGGCCTGCTCTTACCTCCTATTACTTAGCCTCTTTACTCACTATGCTCCTACTGGCCTCTTTGACGTTCCTCAAACGTGCTAAGCATCTCTCATATCACAGTCTTTGCATTTGCTCTTCCCACTGACAACGCATTTGTCATTCCCCTTCACTTTCCTAAACACTTGCTACAAAGTAGCCGACCCCACACTCATCCCTCTCTTTCTCCCTTACTTTTGCTTAACTCTTCTTCAAAGCATTTCTCACCATACATTGTTTTAAATATTTACTGTTTTATAGTAAATACAAATACTACAAATAGAACTTCCATAAAGTCAGGGACACTGTTTTACACACTGCTATAACATCAGCACCCAGACTAGGGCCTGACATTCAGTTTGTATGTGCTAAATGAAAGAATAAAACTCAGCTTCTAGCTCCTCAGTCTGAGAACTGCAATTGTCTAGTATTAGCCTCTTATGTCTCCTAGGAACTAATCAGAGAATGGGCTTTAGTGTTAAACGGATCTTGGTGGAGAAAACACTAAAAGAATTCTACTCCAAGAAGGTAAGAGGAAGGGCCCGTGGCTGAGTGGTTAAGTTCGCGTGCTCTGTTTCAGTGGCCCAGGGTTTCGCCAGTTCGAATCCTGGGCACGCACATGGTACTGCTCATCAGGCCATGCTGAGGTGGCATCCCACATGCCACAACTTGAAGGACCCACAACTAAAAATATACAACTATGTACCGGGGGGCTTTGGGGAGAAAAAGGAAAAATAAAATCTTTAAAAGAAAAAAAGGTAAGAGGAAATAAAATGAGAAAAGCAGGGGCTGGCCCCATGGCCAAGCGGTTAAGTTCACGTGCTCTGCTTCAGCAGTCCACGGTTTCACTGGTTCAGATCCTGGACGTGGACATTGGCACTACTCGTCAGGCCACGCTGAGGCAGTGTCCCACATGCCACAACCAGAAGGACCCTCAAGTAAAATATACAACTATGTACTGGGGAGATTTGGGGGAAAAAACCAGAAAAAAACAAAAGAAGATTGGCAACAGTTGTTAGCTCAGGCGCCAATCTTTAAAAAAAAAAAAAAGAGAGAGAGAGAGAAAAGCTTCAACCACCTGGCTCTGAGAATTCTATTTCTCCTTGTCATCTTACCATACATTTACCGGAGACAAAGTTAATGGAGAATCACTCTCAAGTCTTATAAACTTCGAACCAAAACAAGGAAAAAGAAAGAAGAAATGGCCCTTACCTGCTGCAAAGAGGTTAAGGTTGGGGTGGGCAGCTAGGACCCAGAAACGATCATGGTCCCTGCGGAAGGTCTGAACCCCAGTCCTAGGAAAGCAAAAGGTACACACACAAAAAAATATTAATTTCTGAGGAATTTTCAGCCCATCACATACAAGAGTATTGTGTGGTAAGCTGATTAAAAAATTAAATCAAGGACTGTAAACTGTATATCCTAAGTAAAAGGTAGTCATGATAAATTCTACACCGGGGAACAGAAAGAGAAAACTTCAACCTGACTCTATTATTTTGATATTTCAATTCCTCCCATTCATCATAATTTTCTACTATACTACTTTCATTTCATATTTCTTATTTATCTAGCTACAGAAGAACATGCTTACATTTAGAGGAGAAAAAGAATACACATGGAGATTTCTATTTGATGGAAAATTTGTAATTGTTAGCTGATCTCTAGGTGCCTTCAAGTTTTCATAATATATGATTTGTCTTTTCTACATGCTGAAGACAATGAGAAACAAACAGAAGTGTTCTAATCTAAGTTTTAAAAAGAGAGAAAGAGAGAGAAAGGGGCTTTCCCTTGGGTTTGGTCACACAACACTGAAACTTCCTTACCGCTTAGACATATCCCAGACTCGGATACTCTTGTCCTCAGAATTGCTGAGGATCAACTCTTGGCGAGGGTGGAAGACAGCACAAGACACATTGTTATAATGGCCCCGACAGGTATCAACCTCCCATGCCTTTGATTCTGAAGGACAAAAAAGAATTAGGTCATCACAACCCCCTACTACTATAAGTTTGGGATTTGGAATTATGACATACTCTAACCAAATGCTAGGTACTATTACATAATGCTAAGTTAGCAACTTTTTTCTAATTGGGCAATTTTCTTCATTTAAGCCTCTGAATCTTTACATATTACTTTGTTCTTTCATTCTGACCCTCCTATCAATTACAGCACCTCTTCTCCACCACTCTTTATCCCTTATCCTGCTTTATTTGTCACTAGCTGCCATATAGAATAAACCTAAGGTCCACAGGACAGAAGTTTTATCTGGTTTACTCACTATTGTATCTCCAGAGCCTTGGACAATGGTTAATACAAAGTAAGTTCTCAATAAATATTTGTTGAATGAATGAATTATTACTCTTAACTATGTTCATACTGTTCAAAATCAGGATGCCATCACAGGAAAAAAGGGAATGAGGCAATTTTCATGCTCTCAGGATTAGCATAAGACAACCAACAAAGGTAGGAAGATGGGTCACTGAGTCCAGACCTGGCTTCTTCACATTGCTGGCCAGCAGTCAATTTTTTAGACATGATATGGTGATACTGTCACTGGTTGACTCACCATTCATGCGCCAGATCTTCACTTGACGGTCATCGGCCCCAGATACAATAAGGGGCATAGTGGGATGGAAGGCAGCCCAGTTTACTCCACGATCATGACCCTATGGAAAAAAAAAAAAAGCGGTTCTTCTAAAACGGCTTTATATCCTCTACTCAAAGCAAACCAATGGATTATGCTGGTGGTTATAAAAGACGTCTCTAATTTTTACTCTTCACGTGAAAAGACCCAAGGGACTATGCTGCTCTAACATTTGAACATGAGCATTACCATGTCAATTTATCCAGTATTACCCCTAAATTCTCATGGGAATTCCCAAATTTTTCTACTCCCAAATCCAGCTTCATTTACATTTGGGATATATTGCCTTGTCTTGTTACTTTTCTACTTATATCTTATTTCCCCAATTAATTATTAACATCTCAAGAATAAAGACCAATATTATAACTTAATGAAGGAATTCTCAAAGCGTGGTCATGAAACTCTTGGATGATCCCCAAGATCCTTCTAGGAAACATGCAAGGTCAAAAACTATTTTCATAATAATACTAAGACATTATTTGCCTTTTTCACTCTTATTCTCTCATGGGTGTAGAGTTTTCCAGAGGCTACATGACATGTGATGATATCATTGCTTTGATGGCTAATGGAATGTGTCCTTACATATTTCATATCTTAAAAAATTCTCAGTTTTAATTTCAAACATGGTAAGAACTGACAGATATAACCCACATAAACAAAAACTCTTTGGGGTCCTCAATAAGTTTTAAGAGTATAAAGAGGTCCTCAGACCAAAAATCTTAAAAACTGCTGATTTTAAAATACCTTATACCTTTTTCATATAGTTGTATTCTGTACTGTAAAAGAATCATAGATGAGGCAATTTCAAATTAGCAGTATTTTTGAGAGGTATCATGCTATAATGAAATGTACCTGGATTTTGCAGTCAGACAGATCCAAGTTGAAAGCCTAGTTCTTCCATTTACTAGATACATGTAGACTTTGGTAAATTGCTTAATTTCTCTAAATCTCAGTTTTTTCATCTACAAAATGAGGTTTAAAATATCTACTAGAGTGGACAGCTGTGAGGATTAAATTAGATATTCTTAAAAACTAGTTCTTTCCCTTATGCTTTTCTATTTTTCCACCATACATGCAAGTTACTTACACAGGGGTTGGTTCTCAATAACCGATTAACCATCCCATCCCTATATCACTGCGAAAGGCTTGAGAATGGGCTCTGCTTTAGGATGGTGATGGAGTCTATGCCTGCTTTCTCCCTCTCTCCCCACTGAGTTTACAAGGCAACATGACTCTCCCTTAGGGGGCATATAAGCTTCATTTTTCTGTTGGCTCACTCACTATTCTATTTCCTAGTGCCTCAAACAGTGCCTGGCACTTAATAAGCACTGCATAAATCTTTGCTGAAGGAATGAATAAATGAATGGCATAGTGTCAGTTCCCCTGGAGAGACAACATATCCAGCCACTGGCTGTAGAGATAAATACCTCCAAAACATGCTTCACCACTGCGTCTGTAGTTCCAAACAGATCAACCCCAGTTATTCCTCTCACATCCGACTCCACTGCACCAGGGGACAAGTTTTTTTTCCTTAGACCTTTGAACGGGTAAGGAGTGGGATGAAAGATGCAAACATAACGTTACCAAAAAGAGCCCAGTAACAGGAGCAGCAAAAGGTACCATGATAGACTAACGTTAAAGAAAAAGGGAAAAAGAAATTTAGGGAGACTGAAAAAAGAAGAGAAACTCAAGAGCTCCTATTTCTTTCTAAAAATGTTCAAAATATTGAAGTACTTTCACTATCTTCCCCACCCTTAATACTTAACAGACCCACTACTGGGATTTCTTTCTAAAGAAGGACAATCCAAACTTCTGACACAGCTAACTACTTCTTCCGCAAACCTCACCTCAAGAGCTGTCTACATGAGCTAATGCCCATTTCCATTCTTCAAAGTCTTGAAATGTGGCCTCAAATGGTAAACATTCAATTTCCACTGTCAACTTTATGAAATCTATGGCAACTTTTCTTCCACCGTCGCAAAAAATTTTAAAAGAAAAGCCATTTGGGGAGGCCACAGTTCACTGTTTCTGTCTGGGAGCTTTTAGGCAACTCATAAGGAACTTCCAAAGAAGTTAAGGAAACTAGACCTATTAAATATAAAAACAGCTATTTGGTGGAAGATACTGTAAAACTAAAAACTATGCAAAAAATGTATTCATATCTTTCACTCGACCCTTGGGTGGGGGACAAAAAATTAAACTGTCATGTCCTTTTAAGCTCTTGCTTAAAAGGCTAGTTACAGATCTGAATATATGTATTTTGTGATTAAAAGTTCTGGAGGCTAGTTTCACCAGGAGGAAAACAATGGAAAAAAGACACCACGATAAGAAGAGTCTTATTTGTATAGGACCCACAGTTACGGCTCTACTACATCTTTAAAAGCTGATTATTTGTGCTATAGCCAGAACCGAAATTATGATAACAATACTACTGTCTTACATTGAAAAGCACTTTGTGGTTTTCAAAGCGCTCTAACATGTTATGTAATTTGATACAGATAATAATCTTTTGAGACAGGCGAGCAGGTATAATTATACCGGCTCATAGATGAGAAAATAGAATTGGAACTAAAATCCTATCTTTTGAAGTATTTTGGAGAAAAGAGGAAGACAAAAGCCCCTGGCACTTGTAAAATAAAACACAAATATCTATAATGGGGGGAAATAAAAACTATCATTGAAAATAAAACCTAAGTAGTTTTTTTGTTTTTTTTTAAACATAGTGGCTTCAAGATTTTATTTTTCCTTTTTCCCCCCAAAGCCCCCTGGTACGTAGTTGTATATTTTTAGTTGTGGGTCCTTCTAGTTGTGGTATGTGGGATGCTGCCTCAACATGGCCTGATGAGCGGTGCCAGGTCTGCGCCCACGATCTGAACCAGCGAAACCCTGGGCCGCTGAAGCGGAGCACGCGAACTTAACTGCTCTCAGCCACAGGGCTGGCCCCAAATCTAAGTAGTTTTAAGCCTAAATTTTAGCATCTGCAGGAAAAGACAAAAATTTAAATTTAATGATCGTATTTATCTTCATTGTTATAAAATTACAATATCCCTCTTATATTATAGTGGCACCTAAACATCAGCATCGGAGAAGCAAGTACTTAAAAGGACACAAAGAGTTTTAATTATCTTGTCCCCTGTCCAAGATGAGCATTTAGCCAATAGGTAGAGAGAAATAAAGCCAATGCTTTTTTAAAAAAAAATACACTCTCCCAAAGCTTCATAAATACATTATCATAGAGATGCCTCCTTTCACTTATTTCACTTGTCCGTTTAATAGGATCTGTCAACTTTTTCTAATGAGTCTGGTGTATGAAACAGATTCAAAGAAAGATACAAAGACAGCTGTGAGGAACTTCACCTCCAATAAGCTTCAACAAACACATTAAAAGGAAAGCTGTATGACAGAATGGAAGCCTTTGTTGTGCTTGCTTGTAATGATCCAGAAAAAGGGGAAGGTCAAAAACAGACAGATGAATAGTGACAGGCAGTGAAAAGATACTTAGAGAAGAAATATCTGAGCCTTCGACAAGCCACTCTCTAGGACTGAACGACAGATGGAAAATTTCTACAGCAGCTACTCAAATCCAGAGGGAGAGGAGGACACTCTCAGAATGGACCAGTTTGACACGCTTCCCAATGGGGACCAGGGGAAGTAGTAAAAAGAGGGATGAAGACAGGATTTGGCAGCAAATTAATACTTTTTTAGTAGTCATTTCAAAGATTAAGCCTGAATTACATGAGCTTGACATGCAAAGGTGTAAGCACATTAAAATAATTTAACCGTCAGTTCACTTGTAAGCTCAAGCTAAAAAAGTAATCTATCTTCTACATCTAGGTTGTAAATATATTCCCTTCTAATCACATATTTTTTGCCAGGCTAACACAAAAGATTCAGGTTAAACTAAGCCCTGTGGGGCTTAATCCTCATGGGAGACATTTCAAGAAGACAGATCTTCCTTCAAAGATCTCTGTTTTCTCATTGCTTACCTAACTCAGAGTGTGCCCTTTCAAAGGGAGACACTCAGAAAAATTCTAATTTTCATCAGTCTTCTAAATTTGAGGATATTCATTGTCTGGCTCAGAACTAACTTTTTCCCTCTTGGAAATATTAGCTCTGGTCCCCAACAGACTTGAAAGCTAATTCCTCTTCCTGTGTTCAGACTTATTTGAATCCAGGCAAAAATAACCCAACTTAAAAGAGTATGCTGATTTCTAGAAAAAGAAAGAATGCAAAGTCTAACACAAAAGCTCCTTCCACTTGGTTAAATACCAAAGCATCTCCCTCCACTCTGGTTAAGGGGTTATTGGAAGTCAAGAGAGATGTCGAGTAAAGAAAAACACTTAGAAATGTCAAAGAGAGCATTAACATTAGCACAGCAAATTAGCACAAAACATTCAATATCACACATAGTACATATAGCAATTGCAATGTTATTATATAGTAATCCATGCACTTTACACATTCAAGAAAAAGCATAAACCCCAACTGGAGTCACACTCTCTCCCTCTCTTCTGATTTAGGGCCTTAATTCTGAAGCAAAACTGTTCTCCTTCTATAAAAGTGAAGAAAAGGCTTTCTTGCCTTGGACATCTCATGATCACCGGTGAGAATCCATCCTTCTAACTGCCCCAAATTGCTTTAGCTAGGCCACAGGGAACCCGAGGTGCTAGCATCAGGTGGCATAAACAGTATTCTTAAGGCTGGAGCAGTATAAGGCCCTTCTCAACCTGGTGCTCTAGGAAAGAATTAAGCCCCAATAGCCAAAGCATCACTTTATGCATGTTAACAAATTAACTTCTCTGTGATCTAGAATGGCATTACCTGTATACCATGCTTAGAAAAACTGAGAAAATATTTACTCAAAGTATTTGAGTAGCCTTAATTCTCTCACAGAACCCCAATTGGGAAAGGCTATTCTAAATAACTGTTCCTGATCAGCTGGAACAGGATGAGCTGGGACCCAACCCCACCAGGCTCCTATATCCTGAGACAGAGAGGGTGCTTTGAATGTGCACACAGTGAAAAACAGGAAAGCCACAGTTAGGTTACTGCGAGAGTGAATAGTAAGCTCCCTGGTACTAACGGTGAGGACAGGGCACAGGCTCACAGAGCCTGTGCCTAACCCCTCCTGCTGGCACAGCTGGTCACATCTGGGTGTACTTAAAAAGCCTAGCCAGTCTAACGAAAAACTGCAATGGCAAAAGCCCTAGCAAAGAGAGTACAGCAACCTTATCTCCAATACAGTCTTGTTTATACTGTTCCCTCCTAATTCTGAACTTTCGAAAACTGCAAAGACAGCACAATCTATAGGTTCTACTCTCCAACTGTCCTCATCTTCCCCTTGGCTTGTTTCTTGCTAGATGAATCTTAACCGCTATTACAACATTCTAAATGCTGCACCCAGGATCCCAAATTTTCAACTTGCTGTTCATGAATGGTACAGCAAGTACCATACTGCCCCAGCCCACATGTCACAGAGGTGTTGGGAAAAGTTATCGCCTCAGCAATACAATGCAGAAGGGTGACTCTTATTACCACAAAGAACCAGGCAAGGACCTACGAGAGGCCCCTCCTTTTATAGAATGAAAACAGTGTTTTGTAGTCTAGCCGCTGACCCTTCAGAGAACCCAAACTCCAAGAATTTCTAAGGCAACAACAAATAGAAAGAGACAATTCAGCAAGTGATAAGTAAATTTAACTGGGCAGAGAACCACAGCATTTAAAGTTCCATGTACCTATTCCAACTCTCAACAAAGCACTTCCATCTATCCAGCGTGTACATCTCATAGGTCCTTTCTCTGCATTTAAATTCTCTGCTTAGCAACTCCTCACATCTCCTCTATACAGCACTAAAGATTTAAATCCTTATTGCAAAATCAAGATACATAAACTGAAAGGAGGGATTATCCCAACTATCCAAAATCTACAAGTTATTTTAACTTCTGGTTCTAGAAGTCTGCCCATTAAAAAGTATTCTGGCGGCTGGCCTCGTGGCCTAGTGGCTAAGTTTGCGCACTCCATTTTGGCGGCCCCGGGTTTTGCCGGTTTGGATCCTGGGTGTGGACATGGCACTGCTCATCAGGCCATGCTGAAGCGGTGTCCCACATAGCACAGCCAGAAGGACCTACAGCTAGAATACACAACTATGTACTGGGGAGCTTTGGAGAGAAGAAGAAGAAAAAAAGACCAGCAACAGATGTTAGCTCAGGTGCCAATCTTTCAAAAAAAAAAGGTATTCTGGACATAAAAATCCCTCTCCTACTCTCTATGCTGCTTACACTAGAAGAAATACAATAGACAGATTTTCCTATTTCTAAATGAGGCCATAGGATCCAAGAGTCCTGTTTCCCTGTGCTAATCTATTCTCAAAATTCATTTCTGTCAAAGATGTGATTTTTCAAATTTTAGTGAAAAGCTTGATTCTTAATCAAATACTCCCAATAGTATATAGATTTTAACTAAAAACTGATCTAACTAAAAAGTGAAATTTTCTTCAAATTACATGAATTTTCTAGAGCAATTACTTTTCTTAGGGACTAACCCAAGATGAAAAACCATCAAAGCAGATTTAATACCCCAGAAACCCTATTATATGAGAACAGAATAGTCTAAATTCTCCTGTTCTAGGCCAACTATATTCACTATTTTAAGCAATTGCAGTTTTGCGCCAGACATGACTAAGTTGTCCCCTGAACTTGGGCAGCTCACCAGAAATATCCCAAACGCGCACAGTCTGGTCCAGGCTGGCTGATACAACCAGGTCTTCTGAGGGGTGGAACTGAGCACACATTACATAATGGTTGTGCCCCGTTAATACACTGCAAGAAGAGAAAAGAAAGACAATACCAAATTAGAGGCAGGAATCAACAGACTCCTACAAGCTAAATACCATTCTCCACATTCAACAGATGCAGATGCAATTATACTTTTTTGGAGGCAAAGGCAAGTTATCCTAACAAGCTCAGCTGTTTTAACAAGAGCTGTCTTCTTGCTTCTAATGCTTTAGTATTTAAATATTACTAATTTCAGGAGAACTGAGATTGCACAACTCTCCTCTCAGATTAAAGATATTAAAATATCAAAATAAATGGAATTTTAGTAATTCATACTGGAAACTATCTATTAGATTTTAGTGGGGTATTCCTCTTAAAGGGCATCATTATAAATGATCCTTACATCTTCATGGAAAGCTCTAGACCCAAACACAAAGCAGGACAGAGGTCTAGACCTTGATTCAGGTTTCATGGAAACAGAACTAAAACCTAGCTAAAAGTTTTGTTCTAAAAGCCTAGCTAAGTGATCTCCTTTCCCTGGTAAGAAATAATGAGAAAATCCAGGCTTAAACATTACTAATGAGATTGCCTTTACATTTATCATTTTGTACGTAAAAGCATCTTACAAATACAATCAGTAGTTAATCAGCACACATAGCCCATTAGGGAAGAGAGATGATTGTTCTGAAGAAAAGCTGACTATAAAAAAACTAAAAAGAATGAAGACTCTTTGAGCCCTTTGTCTCCTGCTTTACCAGACACAGGTTCTAGACTGCCAGTTCCATACTCGGATGGTCTGATCATCTGAGGCACTCAGAATCCATGGATATTCCTGAAAGATATTCCAGACAAAGGGTTTGAACATTAAACAAACATGTTCCTTCAGGCTCCTGTAACCATTTCTCTCTTTAGAAGGACCATTCCATTGACTAACGTCTCAGCTTTATTAGCAGAGGTACTACTGCTTCTCATTTATCAGGCTAGTTGTCTTCTCTTCCCCACCATTCTACAAGCTTTTCCCAACACTGGCACTTTCACCTATAAGATTTAAGACTGGAAGCCAGACAAAGGCATAATAGAGTCTCAAAGTATAATATTATACTATTAAATATTTACATTTACTTTCACGTGTGTGTGTATGTATCTTTATATTTGCATAATTAATCTTGTAAATTAAGATCCTGTGAAAAGATCTTCTCTCTTTAACTCTAGCATTGGAATATTGTTTTATAGTCTGACTTCTCCCTGTCAGACCATTTAGTCTCAAAAAGTTCCCAAGTCTCAGTAACCAAAGCAGAAAGCAACATATAAAAACAATTTAGCCCTTCTAGAGTCTATAAGCTTGTTGAGAAAAGCATTTCTCATTCACAGTTGTATCTGCAGTATTTAGCACAGAACTTAGTAAGTACAAGGCACACATATATTTATTGAACTGAAAAAATAAAAGAAAATAAGGTTTTCCACAACCTTCCAGCTAGATGGCAACTTGTACTAGGCAAGAGTCTTTAGCAAGTCCTCTTTGATGGGGACAGAGTCCCCATCAAATAGACTACCTGAGTGGTTATCATTTTCAAATGTTTCAGTTATAATTTTTGCAATCATTCTACCCCATTCTATCCCAAAATTTTTTAAATTTTAAAAAAGGAAACTTAGCCAAGAAATTCTAGTTTATTTCATTATATTCCTTCTAACTTAATTCAAGAGACTTAGTTTACTGAGAGTCAAGGAATAGTACAAGATAATTCTAGTAGCATAGAATAATAGATTCAGTCAGGCTGGAAGCAGCTTAAGAGGTTGGGAGTCTCTAACGTATAACTCAGTATCTGTCTATTATGATATCTGACATATCAAAGAAGGTAGTAAGCCTGGCTAAGGAAGCAGCCTCTATTAGACCCTAAAATCCTAGGATAAAAGCGTATGAATATTAATGCTTTAAAATATTTACTAGTTCGTCAAAATGGCATCTTACCTTGGCCTTCCTCCAGACACACCTACTTAATAATGCCCCACATGGGATTAGCCTGCAAACTTTTGTCTGCTAGCTCAGAAAACCTGAAATAAAATCTGCACTTTTCCTGACAGAGAATCAATGCCTTCCTCACAGTCCAGTGAATCTAATTAAATTAAACTCAATATAACCTGAGTCCTTCCTTGTAGAAGGAAACAAAACAGAAAAGTCAACACTACATAGATCCTAAAGAGCCACTCCAATAACAGTTCTGTTACGAAAGCATGGGTTCTTGAGGAGCAAGCAGAGGATTCCTCCTGGGAAACTGAAGAACGCTCTAGAACTAGAGCCACCGTGGCTACTTACATGATGAAAAAAGGTGGTGCGGATGTAGTCTAGGTGCCCAAGCAATGTGAAGAGACAGCGCCGAAGCTTGTAATTCCAAACCTGCAAAGAAAGAGATCCAACTAAGGAATAAGACATAAGGGCCTTGAGCGTCTGAAAGGCTCAGCTTTCTCAATAAACAAGTTTGGACTCATACTTTCACACTTCTAAATAGGTAGGGAGTCTTGTTTAAGGTTGGAGGGAAAAAGACCCAGGATGAAAATACGTGTCAGCTAAACAACATGTGGGGAGGGGAAAAAGGCAAGGTTAGGGAAAAACTGAAGATAAAACGATGGAAAGGTTTTTCTTTTCTTTAGGGAGAAACCATCTATTTAATAAGATGACACAAGTTGCTTATCCAGGACTTAACTTGAAACTCTTCTTTCTACTGCATAGTTGCATTCTTAGCTTGAATACAGACCCCTTAGCACTTTACCTTAGCTCAGGATAAAAAAGTAGGGCAGATACCATGACTCCAAAGAAAACAATAGCACAACATAAGGCACCATCTTCTCTTACACTCTTAACTTGGTAGCAAACAATGCCCAAACATTCACGGTTTGTACTCATCTATCAGGCAAACGGACTTTATCTTATTGCCATGGAAAACACTACATGGCTAAGTTAGGCTGAGCTGCGCAGAAAAACATCACATTCAGATATGAAGTTGAGCCAACTACTGAAGCAAGAGGCATCAATGGACACAACTGAAGAAGACATTAAAACCAGGACCATAAATGTAAGATAGCTCACGTGTCCCATCTAGAAAACCTCTTGAAAAGTGCGAAAATAAGAGGTCAAACGCCTTTTTAATTCTTTTTTAACATTTAATACCTGTTTAGACTCTATCCAAGACAATTTGTTACTATTCTTTCTTTTTACCTAAAAAATTTTAGGGGCCGGCCCGGTGGCGCAGCAGTTAAGTGCGCATGTTCTGCTTTGGCGGCCCAGGGTTCACCGGTTTGGATCCCGGGTGCGGACATGGCAACGCTTAGCAAGCCATGCTGTGGTAGGTGTCCCACATAGAAAGTGGAGGAAGATGGGCACAGATGTGAGCTCATGGCCAGTCTTCCTCAGCAAAAAGAGGAGGATTGGCAGATGTTAGCTCAGGGCTAATCTTCCTCAAAGAAAAAAAAAATTTAAATTTTCTTTTGTAAATTACAAAAAGTATTACCATTTCCTGTAAGAAACTCACACAACCCTAGTATGATTGTTCAAACAAGAATTTAAGCTCCCAGGGCCGTCCCTGCCAGTGGTTAAGTTTGGTGTGCTCAGCTTTGGTGGCCCAGGTTCAGTTCCTGGGCACAGACCTACACCACTTGTCAGGGGCCATGCTGTGGTGGAGACCCACATACAAAATAGAGGAAGACTAGCACAGATGTTAGCTCAGGGCAATCTTCCTCAAGCAAAAAGAGGAAGATTGGCAACAGATATTAGCTCAGGGTAAATCTTCCTGAGCAAAAAAAAAAAAAAAAAAAAGAACAACAATGTGAGCTCCCTAAAGGCAGATTCCTCATCCATCAGGCTTCACACTACACTCTAGTACCTACTATAGCAGCTAATGCTTAGTAGGTGCTCAATATGTATGTACAGAAATGAGAAAAGGTAAATAACACGAAAAGTGAAAATATTCTAATACCTTCTCCTTCATCTTTCAAATCACCTATAAATAGATATACATGTACACAGTGGGGTCTGAGTTTCACACAATTAAATCATACCATAAACATAATTCTATAACTAGTATTTTTCCCCTTATATAGAGTTCAGCATTTTAAACTTCCATATTTCTAGCTTCAAACTGTCTTGACTCCTTTATAGTCCTCTACCAAACTCCAAAACTGTGACTCTTTAAAGACTCATGGGGTTTTTAGACTCTGGCCATTTGGGGATTCCTGTCTTACTCTTTGTAAATCAGAATTATACTAATATTACATTTATATGGATATCGCAAACAATATGATGGTCCATAAACATGACTTTTCTAGATAATCCTCCTTTCAGCAGAGAAATGTAAGTTAAAACGACAGCATGATGACATACATGATACAAACCCATGAGCTGGCTAAGACAATTAGCATTTCCTCCCAATCCAACAACCCCAGGCAATGACTAATCTACTTTCTGTCTCTACTGATTTGCTTATCTGGATATTTCATATAAACAGAAGATAATTCTTTTTTAAAAACATTAATGACTTTAGAAAAAACCTTTTTAAAAATGCTACTCAGTCTTTCCTTTCTTAAACAGATTATAACCATTCTCGATATTCAATGGTCATGAGCATAAATAACACTTCACTAGAAATATTACAATGAAGTGATATCCTTACGAGCTTTAAGGTCTATCAGGTGGTTTGAGCTTCCACCCCCGCCAGGAGGCAGTGCCTAAAATCTAGCAAACAGAAAGAACTGTCCTTCCTACAACTCCAATGCCTCTTTTCTCTGCAGGCAGCTGTCAGTTTTCTTGTCTGTCACCTAAGTTCTGCTGTATAACTTCCTGACGTAGCTTCTGAAAAAGACTACCCTTTTTTTTTTTTGAGGAAGATTAGCCCTGAGCTAACTGCTGCCAATCCTCCTGTTTGCTGAGGAAGACTGGCCCTGAGCTAACATCCGTGCCCATCTTCTACTTTCTATGTGGGACACCTACCACAGCATGGCTTGCCAAGTGGTGCCATGTCCACACCCGGGAGCTGAACCAGCGGACCCCAGGCCACCAAAGCAGAACATGTGGACTCAACCACTGCACCACCAGGCTGGCCCCAAGACTTTACCTTCTTTATGAAGTAAATTTCACTGATTTGGTTAGATACACATACTTAAAGAAAATGACTTGTGGAAGTAAATAGAGAAAACATTGATTTTTTTAATAGGTTCAAAGCCTCTGGCTCTGGTTTTTGTCTTTATTACAGTCAAAGAATTGTCTATATTCTGTCTCTGCTTCCTTACTTCCCATTAAGGTGCTAAGATCACTAATTTCCTCCTAATTAAGCAATCCAAAGGTTACTTGGTCTTTACCTTATTCTGACCACTTTCTCCTTGCCAAAATTCTCTCCTTCCTTGGCGTCCAACAGCCTTCTGCTTCCTCCTCTTGGTTCATCTCCAACCTCTCAAATCACTCTTTCCTATGCTAACTCTACTTCCTCGATCTCTAAATAATGGTTTATCTTCTCATTCAACATAATCCTTGAGTGATATCTTCTACTACTTCTGCTTTGGCTCCCTCCTTCATGATGACAATTTGCAAATATATCTATAGTGCAGACATATCTCCACTAGACTGTCCCTCAGAGCCAAGATGGAATTCATTACCCATCTGCTACGGACTGAACGATTGTGTCCTGCCCAAAATTCATGTTGAAATCCTAATGCCCGATGTGATGGTATTAGGAGGTGGGGCGTTTGCAAGGTGCTTAGGTCATGAGGGTAGAGCCTCATGAATGGGATTAGTGTTCTTATAAAGGACACCCCACAGAGCTCTCTCACCCCTTCTACCATATGAGTACAAAGCGAGAAGTCAGCAGCCTGCAACCTGGAAGAGTGCGTTCACCAGAACCTGACCATGCTGGCACCCTGCTCTTGGACTTCCAGTCTGCAGAACTGTGAGAAATAAATTTCTGTTGTTTAAAAGCCACCCAGTCTATGGTATTTGTTAGACTAACTAAGACAGATTAAGACACCATCCTCCTCCACTCCAGAAAACTGTTACCTACTCTTGCTGTTTTTCCTTTCCTAATTAATGGCACCCCTTCTACCTAGTGACCTAAGCTAGAAGCCTGAGATAAACAAATAAAAATCACCTCATTTATTTCCCCTTAACATCCCTCCAACATCCACCCAACAAACTTACTGATTCATTTCCTTAAGCTCTCATATCCATATCTTTCTCTCCATTTTGAATGCTACTGCTTAAGCTTATGCTTTGTTCATCTCAGATGGACTTATACAACAGGCTCCAAATAATATCTCTACTTCCAGTCTTACCCAATTCATCCAATCTTTTCTCTATACTATCACCCAAGTAATCCTTTAAAAAAATATGTGAATCTGATATCACTTCTCCATTTAAGCCCCTTTAGTGGCTCCTTGTCGTCTGTATGATAGCATCCAAAATTCTGAGCACTGCAAACAGGTACTCCATGATCTGGCCCTTCTCCTCTTTGGCCCCTTCTCTCATCTTTTCTCCAGATTTTATCCACACAAAACTAATCTGAGTTTCTCAAATGTATCCAGCTATGTCATGCCTTTTTGTCTTTGAACCTGGATTGTCCTTCTCTATTTCACTTTGGTTATCTCTCTACTGTATCACTCACCAAACTGTATATGCCATTATTTGGGCATATATTTATCTCCTCCATTAGAATAAAAGCTCCTTGAGAACAGAGACCAGTTCTTATTTATTTTTGAATTCCCAAAAAATAAAACTGTCTGGTATACAATAAGCATTCAATAAATGTTTGCTGGATAAGTGCTCTGAACAACACTGTCAAAAGCCTAAGCTCTATATGAATGAGATCGCCCGGGTTTTAGTCCCTTCCAGAATTCCCAAATGCCACATCCCTCTGTCCTTTACTCCCAGTCATGACAGACCCTCTGTACCTTAATCTTATAGTCATCTCCTCCAGAGACAAACAGTGGCTGCTGCTTATGGAAGTCAATGCCTCGTACTGGACCTGGGGAAGAAGGCAGGCAATATATGTTAAAAACAGCTGTGCTTCCTAATCTCTAAAATGATTCTTATTCAGGATTTTTTAGTTCTATCCCTTCCACATTCTTTAATCCTAAAGAAGGTCTAATCTACTCCAGAAGACAATAAATACTTACATCACTTTTCACTTTTTCCTAAAAACTGTTATCTTACCATCATGTTCATCAAACTTGTCAATGAGGGTACACATCCGATAGTCCCATAACTGGATGACCCCATTGTGTAAACTGGTCAGGATCCAAGGTCTTTTAGGGTGAAAACTGAGCCCTGGGAAAAAAACAGAGAATGATTCAATGAGCTAAGTAAGGTCTATAATGTCACCTCCTATCAATTATGATAAGAAAAAGAAACAGCTAGGTTAATCCAAGGTTCATACATTCACTCTTTGGATGCCAGACATTATGAATTTTGTTATTAGGTGCTGGATTTTTTTTGTTGTTGTTGGTAAGATTTTATTTTTTTCCTTTTTCTCCCCAAAGCACCCTGGTACATAGTTGTATATTCTTAGTTGTGGGTCCTTCTAGTTGTGGCATGTGGGATGCTGCCTCAGCGTGGTTTGATGAGCAGTGCCATGTCCGCGCCCAGGATTTGAACCGACGAAACACTGGGCCGCCTGCAGCGGAGCGCGGGAACTTAACCACTAACCACTCGGCCACGGGGCCAGCCCCTAGGTGCTGGATTTTTGTTATAGTCCTTAAATATTGCTGGACTTTGTTTTAGGATGCAGTTAGGTTACTCGAATCAGTTGATCTTTTGAGGCTTGCTTTTAAGTTTTGTTAGGGTGGGGATCCAGAGCCTTTAGTTTAGGTCTAATTTGGCACCACTATTAAGGCAATACTCATCTGAGGTTTCTATATGATGCTCTGTAGTATTAGGAGGGCTTTCCATTCTGGCTACTAGGAACACAAGCTATTCCCAGCTCTATGCGAGTGCCAGGGATGCTTCTGCCTTCTCCTCTCCACTGGTTCTTTCCCATGCTTTGGGGCTTTTCCTCAGATGCACGTGCAGATTAGTACTCAAAGGCCTGACAGGATCCCCTACAGAAATCCAGGGTTCTCTGTGCAGCTCCCTCTTGTCTGGTATTTCGCCCAGCAAACTCTAGTTGTCTTGGCTTCCCTGAACTCAAAACTCTGTCTCCTCAGTGAGACCACAGGCCTCTTCCTGCCTCCCTATACTGCAGCCTGGAAACTCTCTGCGGGTAATAAGCTAAAACAATCATAGGACTCATCTTGTTTATCTCCCTTCTGTCAAGAATCACTCTCCTTCACTGCCTATCATCCAATGTCTGAAAACCTTCATTTCCCACATTCTGTTTAGTTGGGCAGTTGTTTAAGGTGGGAAGGTAAGTCTGGTCTGTTACTCTGTTATGACTGGAAATGGAAGTCCACAGAAATCACAACTGCTAACAGTTGGAGTGTATCCTTTCAGATATTTAATGCAGACCAAATCATTTTATGAAAATGAAGATAACATTATAATGTCCTGCAAACTTCTTTTCTCACTTAAATATATATCATGGATCTCATTATATTTAAGTACGTATAAACTTAACCTCATTCTTTTTAAAAACTGCAAGGTTCAAACGTACCACATTTTAAAATTATTCTACTGGTGGGCATTTAAGGTTTTTTCCCCCTAACTTTAGTCTGTCAGAAAACTGTACCAATGAAGATACTTCTACACATAATCTAGCCTATTTGCATTATTACTGCTTTAGGTTAAAGAACTGGAAGTTGGATTGCTCAGGAATAGGGTATGTGCATTTAACATTTTGGTACATACTATATGATGGCAAAAAGACCGTATCAATTATACAGTCTCACCAAGTTTCTGAAGGTACCCATTTTGCACACGTAGGCCAATGTGAGACATTATTAGTTATCTGCTTGTTCTACTAATCTAAGACCAAAAATAAGGTATTCTCACTTTTTATTTTTTGGCATTTCTATCATTACTAGTACAGTGGAGAATATTTTCATTTACTTTTATTGAACATTTACATTCTCCTACTTGTTTGCTTTCCCATTAGATTGTTCATTTTTTACCTTTATGATATATAGAAATAGTCATTAATGGACATTAACTCAAATATTCTGACATCTTTTTTTCCCCCACTTTCCTTCTCTACTGCCCAATAAAACATTAGGAGCAGAAGAGAAAATTCAAGGATTATGAAGGTCCATTTCAACCATCTGGGAATTCCTAATGGCACTCTTCATGATCAAGATTCTCATGAGATTTAGAAACTGCTCAGAATCTATTCTCACATTAATAATGGCCTCCAGTATTCGAGCTACCGAGTCTACGTCAGGCACTATAATAAGTAGTTTTCTTATACTTTCTCATTTTAATTCTCTCTATAAGAGAATGTTAATTATTCACATTTTCCAGATGAGAAAGCAGAGATTTAGAAATGTTAAGTAAGTTGCCCAAGGTCTTAGACCTTGTTAGTGGATGTTTCAGGATTCCAAAGCATGCAAGCCCATCTGACTCCAAACACCAAGATCCTAAGCACTTTGCTATGCTACATCTCATTAAATGTTCGAGATAGATATATTTTCCAAGTCTCAGGAGACCTTACTTGTCTGCCTTTCCCATTCTATCGCTCTAGGAGACTACTACAGTGATTTCAGTCATTTGCCCTCCACCTCCATCCACTGATACTCAAGCTCTAGAGCTGCCATATTTAGAAAATAAAAATAAAGGTTCCTAGTTAAATGTGAATTTCAGATAAACAACGAATACTAAAAAAATTATTCCTTGTTTATCTGAAATTCACATTTAACTAGGTTTCCTACATTTTATCCAGGAAACATATCAAGTTCAGATTTTATTGGGGTTACAGGCCTCAATGTCCTGTTTTCAAGTAGGAACTAAAGCCCAGTGGAGGCACTGGAAGTTGATATGGTGCAGGCAAGGTCTCCTTAAGAGAGGTGGCCAGTGCTCTCTCCGAAAAAGCTGCTGACTTAGATGCGAATGGAGGAGGTCGAGACTCAATCCCCAGCGTCACTCCCTACAACACTGTCATCAAAAAGCCAACAGGTCACAGGGCCTTGAGAGCAAAAGAATAAAAGTGGGGAGCACTCAAACCCTATGGACACAACAAAGAAAAGAGGACTGGAGAACCGCCTGCCAGGCCTAACCTCCCTCCCTCCCCTCTTCCTCTGGATTCGTAAGGTGGGCCCAATTCCGCCCGCACGTCAACCCTCTCTCTCTCTTCCCCCGTGACTGCGCCACCCCTGACATCCAGCCTCCATAGGGCCCCTTTTCTTCTCCACTACCTTTAACCCGCGCGCTCTTGGTCTCGAATTTGGTTAACATCCTTCAGGCCTCGGGCTCCAAGGTGCTAATCCGAGCCCCGCCACTCCCTGCCGCCCTTCGGTTGCCTCCACGTCAGCGCCCCTCTGCCGCGGCTCCCGGAAGCTCCGCGGGCACGAACTTCCGGTCCGAGAAGCTCCAGGCCACAGAGACGGCGCCAGTGTTGGCCTAGAGAGGCCACTGACGGACAAGAGGGGAACCGAGGCTTCCGCTCAGCCCACAGGCAAGATGGCCACGGCGGGGGGCGGCTCTGTGGCTGACCCGGGAAGTCAGGGTCTTCTTCGCCTTCTGTCTTTCTGCGTCCTACTGGCAGGTGAGGCCTCCCCCGCCCGTGAGCTCCAGTGTGTAAGGAGAACCCTCCGGATCGCACCAGCCGCGAGCGGCGCCGTCTCCCTTCTAGTTCCCGCTCCCCCTCTGTCCCCCCACCCGGTAAATCCTTTTTCTTTCGTTCCCACGACAGAAGTTCCCCCTTTGCCTGGACCTGAAGGTCCTTTCTCCCCCGCGGCACGTTGTGTCGCCCCATTTCCTCTTCCAGGCCTCTTCCTGGACTTCCAGCCCGACTCTCTCCCATTTTATCCGGATGCCTCGTTTTCCCCATGGCCCCAGTCACCCCACCTGCAATCAAAAAGGACGTGTGTCAGCGTTCAGCTTCACTTCTCAGTGCGTTTAGACCTTTAAAGATGAAAGCAGCACCTGGTTCCGTGGGTGCAGTGCGGCGCTTAGGAGAGTAGATTCTTCATTTCCTCCTTTGTTGATTCCGCCGTAAACCCGCATCTCTGTGCTTTGCCTCAGTTTGTCTCATTAGTAAAGTGAGACAAAGATAGGATATGGGTACTCTTGAGTGTTTAAACTGTGAAAGAATGATTCAAGGAACTTAGGCATTTATGATGCGCATAAGTGTTTGCTTACACACGTTCATTTTCTGGTATCTGGCTTTCTATTCGGTCAAGCTCTAAAACATAAACATGCCTGATTATAACCATGACCATACTTTCCCCCAAACTCACGTTGTTTTTAAAGATCCCCAAAGGAGAAACTGTAGCCACCCCACACTATGGGCATACACAGGTGGCCTACTGCTGTTAGATTAACTGACAGGTGTGTGGCATAAGGTTTCTCCCAGTTCTCTTTAGACCCCTGGAAAAATTCTCAGGAAGATTTTTTTAATTTTAATCTATATTCTTAGGCTGGCATCCTTTTATTAATTAATTAGTAATATAAGTACAGGATAGAAAAGCAGAAGTGTGGTCACCCATGCAACCAAAAGCTGGTACATCTGCGGTTAAATGCCTTTTCTTTGACAAATCAAGTTTTCTCTGTTTTAGCTTCACTGTGAATTGCTCTACGTGGAATTTGTAGGAACCCTCTGAGGCGCATAGCTGAGGGCATTTATCTTTCCAATAACATGCCCAGGAAGTGAGAAGAATGGACACTAGTCCCATTTTTAAAAAGTATGATGGACCCAAGCCATCCAGCGAGCTAATGACAAGATAGAGGCTGGTACCAATGTCTCCCAATTTCCTGTAACACGTTGTATCTTTTGATCAGGTTCGTGCTGGGGAAACTCAGTGGAGAGGAAGATCTACATCCCCTTAAATAAGACAGCTCCCTGTGTTCGTCTGCTCAATGCCACTCATCAGATTGGCTGCCAATGTGAGTTGAGGTTGGGATTTGTGTTCGTGACTGTTGATATTTCAGTCTGCCCTAGATATAAGGATCCAAGTCCTGCTTGGGAGTCTCCACACACAAATTAGGCTCTGTGGGTTGGAGGTGATAGAGAACCATTTGTCAAACTAGACAAGGTAATTAATAAGAGCTAACATTTAGTAAATGCTGCATACTAGGCTTCTTACGTGTGCACCTCATTTAACTCACAACAACCCCATGAAGCAGGTCCTATTCTTATCCTCATTTTACAAATGATGAAACTGAGACTTGGAGAAGTTGAGTAACTTTTCTAAGATGATCCTGACAATAAGTAATGAAACCAGGATTTGAGCCCTGGTGGTACAAGTTCCAAGCCAGGACTCTTAACCAGCCAGTGGGTTAAGTACAAAACTATACTGTTTCCTAAGGAGAAAGAAGATGACTACATGATGGAGTCCAGTCATCACCTGTACTCTGAATGATCTTTTTGGAACCAAAATGGGCTTCTTTAAGGCAGTAAACTATTTGAAGGGAAGGCATTGTATAAGCCAAATTGTTGCAAGAGGAATTAGTGAAACATTTAGATTTCTCTTCCTGCTTCGTAAATGTGTCCCAAAACAGGGTACCGTAACAACGTGGTTATAAAACTATAAAAGGGGAAAAAGTTGTGATCTGAAGGTTGACTCCCAGGTCCTCTGCTGCTTAACCTGCTCTCTTCAGCTTTTGTTCTGTGGCTAGTAGCTCTGTCAGAATGTAGTTTGCAGGTAAGCAGGAAACTTAGAATCAGCTCTTGGCTGCTTCCGCATCAAACAGGTCACGTCTGAATTTCAGTTTATCTTGTAAAAATGGTTAGAATGTACCTGCACAAAGCTGAAAGTCAGACTGCCTTTAATAGATGTTGATTGATGATGCTGAGTAAGTAGTGTGGTTCGAGCAGTACTGTATGATTGCCCGAAACCTGCCAATTTGGTGGGAGAAAACTGAGACACTGGGAAGTAAAGGACTTGCTCACAGTGGCAGTTACTGCTTTTCTACCCTTCCTTCCCTGAGGGATACTCTATGTTAATTGCCTCATGTCCCTGCTACAGGAATTGCTGGGAGTAGGTTAACTGGTTCTAAACAGTTCTAAATAAAATTTTTTGTTGGACTTAGTTCTTAAATTGGATTTGTGGCTAGAAGGGAACCAAGTCCACTGTGAGCTGAGATCAGACTACTGGTCTTGTTGGAATGCCACTCTAGTGCAAAAGGCTAGATCCCCTTTTAAAAGGCCCCATCCTCCTGGAGCTGGGCTCTAAGATATCCTCTTTGGGAATGAGTCATTCTGCTGCATGTTCTTAGAGAAGCAGCCCTGTGGGAGGCAAAGCAATAACCCCCAGAGATAAAGCGAAGTGCCGGGACAGAGAAACAAGAGGGGAGGGGCTGGACTCTGGCCACTTCCTCATTAAGATCTTGTTTCCTTTTCAACCTACTTATTTCTAAGTCTTACTTCATCTTATCTGTCCATCCTGAGCAAGCTACGCCCTTTTTCATTAGGCTTGCTAGGATGATAAAATTAAGGAGAAGAAGACCTAGGTTTGATTTTCTGATTATAATGCTCTGTTTCTATTAGATCCTTTTAAAGTGCTCAAAGGGGCTATATGTAGATTTCTTTTCTTTTCTCTCCTTCCTTTCTCTCCTTTTTTAATCCGTCCCCACAGTATGAGATGAATAAGAGTAGAGAAGCTTCTTCTCATTGAAGGTGCAGAGAAAGTAAGCAAGTTACTTCAGACTACATAGTCACCAACAGGAACCCAGATTAGAATCCAGATGTTTTCAGTCTTGTGTTATAGCTTGTCTTCCTGCCCTCCTTGAAGTTGAAGTTACATATTTTTTATTTGCCAGGCTAGCTTTTCCTTTTCCCATGTTTTAAATGCTGTGGCAAGGACTGTTGTCTTTTGTTTTACTTGGAACTGCCATTGGTAGCTAGATCTTTGCTAAAGTTATTCCAGATTCTGATATTTATCTATGTTATTATCACTATGAACATGAACTTATTAAGTATTTACTATATATAAGACATAGTTGAATGTGGGGGAACTGTTTCCCTGTCTAGATTTTACCAGATTCCGTGGGAGAAAAATTCTGCTTGGCTGGCAGTCTGAAAGTACTTACAGTTTTTGTCTCATGCAAGTTTTGAGTTTTCAGTGCCTTGGTTTAGAGCCATAATTCTCATGCCTGGCTGTGTATAATAAAGAACCACATGTAGCCTGTTTTGAAAATAATACATGCGTGGGCCTCACCTTTAGAGATTTTAACTTAATAAATCTGAGGTAAGGCCCAAGTATCTGTATTTTTTAAAACTCCAAAGTGATATTCTGATACACGGCCAGGGTTGTGAACTCCTGCTCTAAAACAGTTTATGAATAACACATCCAATTTTGAGTGGGGAGAAGACTCCTGGGGAGAGCTTAGAATGTCCCTGCATGGGTCACTAAGGATTTGAGGGGTATTGCTACATGGAACTCAAGTAATTCTGGACTGTGGATCATCCGTCCTCTAATGCACTGCTTCCCAATATTTGTCATGTCATGAGACACAGAGAAAAGGTTATTTGTATGGCATTCTGGCACACAGAGGAATGGATGATGTTGGCAGGGCGTGCCGGGGTAATCGATGAATCTGCTCCTGGCTGGGGGTGACCAGCCTAAGGTCTTTGGAAACCTAGGTCCCCAGAGAAGATGGGAATCAATGTCAGCACATCTCTAATCCATTCAAGGCCCATCAGTTGGGAAACTTTGTCTAGAGACCTGAAAGTTCTTGATTGACCTCATCTAAAACTGGCCAAAAGCAAGTAAAGTCATTCCCAAATAACGCAAAGGAATGGAGATCCAGGGAGGCTTCTGAGGCCATGGGAATCTACACATATGTTTTCATAAAGGAAGATTCAGTGCGAAAACTCCAAGCTAGAGATCTAGAGCCTGCCATTTCCTGGAGAAAATATAGGTTTGAAAACTTTGGTGTCTGCTGTTTTGGAATCTTGTATATATGGCTAAATGAAATTGAGGGAAGAGGGCAAGAAAGTGAAGATCACGGAGCCTTTCTGACGTTGAATGAGGAAGTCTAAGGAGTAGACTTCTTGGGCTCTTTTGTCCTCCGTTCCCTCCTGGTAGCTTTCAGATGGAGCTAGGGCAATTCAACTCTTCAGTTCAAGTCCAGAGGTGGCTGCATTAACCCACATGTCTCGTGACATGTTTGGGGGCTAAACGATCTGCAGAATCAGTGAGGCAAGATCACACTTGTCAACCGTGGGAACTTTAATTTGACCCATTCTGTGCTGGCAGCTTCCGTTAGTGGGGACACAGGAGTTATCCACGTAGTAGAGAAGGAAGAGGACCTGCAGTGGGTGCTGACTGATGGCCCCAACCCCCCTTACGTGGTTCTGCTGGAGGGAACACTTTTTACCAGGTAAGAGCTTCATGTGCCTGCTGGGAAGGTACATCCAGAGAGAGGACGATTGAGTGAATAGTCCTCACACTTGTGAGTGAAAACTTCTCTTGGCTGCCCTGGTCTGATTAGGCGGTGGGTGGGAGTGATCCTCAGAAGGAAAGATGCACCATCAAAAGGAATCATCTGGGTGATCTTATAAGTGGAACTCTAGTGAGTAAGGACCCCAGGAAGGAAGGAGGGGTACCCAGGGTCATTCAGAGACAGGGTAGATGGGATTAACCCTGAGCTCTGATTGGGTCCTAGTCCTCACTCAGAAGTTAGAGATCAGAAAGGCAAGAAATGAGTCAACAGTTTTGATTCTCCTAATTCTCCATTTGTTTCCATCCTTGGGGGCAGGATATCAGGCTGCCTGATAACCTTCCTATCTTCCTTCATGGCATTCCCTCCCTATTCCAGGAGTGTGATGGAGAAACTGAAGGGGAGAGCCCACCGAATTGCTGGTCTTGCAGTGTCCTTGGCCAAGCCCAGACCCGCCTCAGGCTTCTCTCCTAGTGTGCAGTGTCCCAATGATGGGTTTGGTAAGAAACCCTAAGGATCAGGGGCGCCCACTGTCGCCCAAAGCTCATTGTTGCTTCAGTCTCATGTCTTTGGGTCGGGGGTATGTGTCTGTCTGTCTGTGTGTCTGTTTCTGTGTGTAGTGTGAGCAACTGTCTCATAAACAGAAGACAGTGTTTCTTTGTCTTTGCCACTCATCCTTTCCCTCTGCTGCTTTCCCTTCCACTTCCCTTCCCTTCTTCCTTTTTGTCACATGCTCAGATCCCTAATCGGCCAGCCTGGGGCTCTCTGACACCAGTGTCTATTTTACTGCAGGTGGTGATAGGTTGATGCTTGCTCCTTTGAGTTATAGTCCCAACCTCATGATATCCTAGTCTTCCTCCCTCACCTGGTCCCTAAGAGCTTGCTGTCCCAACATCCTGTCCCCACGTCCTCCCCTTCAGGTGTTTACTCCAACTCCTATGGGCCGGAGTTTGCTCACTGCAATGCAATAAAGTGGAACTCCCTGGGCAATGGCTTGGCTTATGAAGACTTTAGTTTCCCCATCTTTCTTCTTGAGGATGAAAATGAAACCAATGTCATCAAGCAGGTAATGTCTCTGCCAGCTCCTGGCAATTCCACTTAGAAAGAGAATTATTTTTTAGTCTCTCCTCCTGTTTGGAGGGAGTCTCATTCTGCTAGTGCACCCTCTGAAAGACAGTTGCTCCAAGAAGATCCAAGACGTTTATTCTCTCACATTCCCCTCTCCCATTTCTCTCCTGCCTGCTTTAAAGGCTTTTAGAGTGGAAGAAATGTAAGGAATATTTAATATAAAACAAGGTGTGGAACCCTAGTTAAGTACCCCTAGTATTGGACTAGGAATTGAGAGATTCTGATCAGTAATTTCTAAAGTTCTTTTTAGCTCTAGTATTCTCTAATTCTAGTCTAGCTTCTTCATTTTGACACACAGAGCATAAGAGATTTGTCCAAAGTTACCTGGTGAGTAGATGTCCAAGCTGTCTTGAATTTAATTTTTTTTTCCTGAGGAAGATTAGCCCTGAGCCAGCATCTGTTGCCAGTCTTCCTCTTTTTTTGTTTGAGGAAGATTAGCCCTGAGTTAACATCTGTGCCAGTCTTTGTGTACTTTATATGTGGGTCACTGCCACAGCATGGCTGGCAAGTGGTGTAGGTCAATGGCTGGGATCTGAACCCACAAACCCAGGCTGCTGAAGTGGAGCACGCCAAACAACCACTACACCATGGGGCTAGCCCCTTGAATTTGATTTTTAATCTCCAGTTTGGTGCTCTTTACATCAGATCACATTAGGAACAGTGGCTGAAGCTCCACATTGGGCCAGGCCATTTGGTGTAGGGTAATTTCATCTGCCCCAACTAAGTCATTGAGTCTCTGTCCTTTCACACCTCTTGATAAGTTTTTCTCTTTGATCTTATAGATCCTGTGGTAGTACCAGGACAGCTATAGCTCAGGGGTAGATGTGGGAGTGGCTTAAGGATGAAGCTGGGCCCTTCTCTTTCTGGGAAGTGTGGAAGGGATTCTGCGGCTAGCTGCTTCAGTAAGGTCCATCTCCCCTTGTAGTGCTATCGTGATCACAACCTGAGTCAGAATGGCTCAGCACCAGCCTTCCCGCTGTGTGCCATGCAGCTCGTCTCTCACATGCACGCTGTCATCAGCACTGTCACCTGCATGCGGCGCAGCTCCATCCAGAGCACCTTCAGCATCAACCCGGGTAGGACAGATCCGAGGCACGTTGGGTATACTGGGGTGGGGATAATGGGACTAGGCCAGGGAATGTTGGAGAGACCACGGAAGGGAAGGAGTGGGCACAGGCACGTAGCGTTGGGTGGGGAAGGTGGATACAGTTCTGAACAATTAAGGCAGCTTGTCCCTGAAGAGGACGGCAGCAGAGAAACTGGCCTGGAGCAGTGGAGATAAAGAACATGACTCACAGAGTCCATGGGGCACTGGTCAGAGAAGTTGTCCATGCCTTCTTTTAGCTGCCTTCTCCCTTACTCCTGTTGATCTCTCACGGTTTGTGTCCTGCTTAGAAATCGTCTGTGACCCCCTGTCCGACTACAACGTATGGAGCATGCTTAAGCCTATAAATACATCTGGGATGTTAGAGCCTGACGCCAGGGTTGTGGTTGCTGCCACCCGGGTGAGTGTTGGCTCCTAATCAGGGTGGGTAGGGCTGAAACAAAAAGGGCAGGCAGGCCTCTCTCAGGCATCAGATTTCAGAGTTGCTGTAATGGGGAACCTCAAGTGGAGAGGGATCCGAGCTGTGGGACTCCGGGTTCTAGCCATCGCCCCAGGACATGAATATTGTCTTGACTGGAACAGGAGAGGGGAACTGGGGCCCAGTCTTAATTTCCATTTTCAAAGTGTACCTCTCTGCCTTTTCTGTTGTACCCAGTTGGACAGTCGTTCCTTTTTCTGGAATGTGGCCCCAGGGGCTGAAAGTGCCGTTGCCTCCTTCGTCACTCAGCTGGCTGCAGCTGAAGCTTTGCAGAAGGCGCCCGATGTGACCACTCTGCCCCGCAATGTCATGTTTGTCTTCTTCCAAGGGGTGAGGACTCTTTGGCTGGGGTGGAATGGCAGGGAAGGAAGGGGATGGTAAGGGTGGGAGTGGTTATCGCTTGGGGAACATCTCAGCACTCAGCAGAGAACTTCTGGATATGTCTACATGTGTCTCCCTTCGGGTTCCCCCATTTTAGGAAGCCATTGCATCGTGACCTGGAATTGGTATACTGCCAACCCCCTCCATCCCCCACTGATCCCTCTATTTGAGGCATCCTTTTACTTTTATTCTCTGGACCCCTTTACTGCCACCTCCACCCAAGAGTCCTGAGGGCCATCACAGCCTGGCCCTCAAATGCAGGAAGAGCAGCCGTGGCTCAGTTGGCAGAGGTGGGAGAGAGGCAAGAAGCAGGCACATAACAGCTGATGTTCGGCTCAGGCCTTTACTGAGGCTGCTCTCCCCATTTCTGGACTCAAGAAGTCCTGTGACACATACATGTGAGGGAAAATCACAGCTGAGAGGCGGGGTAGGGAGGAGGGAAAGTCACATGACTGTGTAAGCTGGCCAGCAGTGAGATGACATGAGACAGTAGCCTTCGTGCCTAGATCTTTGATGATCTGGCCTCAAGGAACTGATGCTGTCATAACCCTTGGGAATCTCTGTTCCTTCTCCCACCCATCTCCACCCCTCAGGAAACTTTTGACTACATTGGCAGCTCCAGAATGGTCTACGATATGGAGAAGGGCAAGTTTCCTGTGCAGTTGGAGAACATTGACTCATTCGTGGAGCTGGGACAGGTGTGTAGCTTGTGTCCTCCACCCCTTCCTTCCTCCTTAGAGCTTCCTCCTTTGTTGTTCCATTGTCCTCACTGCAGGTACCATCACCTCTTCCCTTGACTTCTCTTCCCATCCCACTTCTTTCTCCCAGGTATGGGTGAGAAGGAGAGACTGATCATAAGTGTTAACTTCTCCATCCTCCTCCTAGGTGGCCTTAAGAAAATCACTAGAGCTTTGGATGCACACAGACCCCGTGTCTCGGAAAAATGAAGCTGTAGAGAAGCAGGTAATCTGAGCATCTCTCCTCCTCACTTCTTCTTTTACCAGCTCAGAATATGGGCACCCCTGCCCCTGGTCCTATCGCTGTGAGATAGGTTGGGTGTTAACTGAAGGAGAAACACGGCTGCATTGCCTTTCTGGGGTAGGTAGTTCTCTGATCATTCGCTGCCTAGCAAACTGTGGCTGCCTGGTAAGGGCAGGGGAGTAGCTAGTTCCTTTCTCGCCCTGTTGCCCCATGGATCCCATTTTCTGGGCTGCCCTCCCCAATTCCTGGCTATATCAGACTCCCTACCCAAATTGTCCTCCACTTTCCCCACTACTTGTTCAAGATCCTCCCTCCCTTCAAGGCTCAGCTTTAGGCCTCTTTTTTACGTGCAGGCCTCTTCCTGCCACTCCAGCTTCAGTGTCATCCCTACTCTGAACTCCTCTAACACTTACGGAATGGATTACCTGGGTGGCATTCAGCATAGTTTTGTATAATTATTTGCCCCTCCAGTTCTGCACAACAAATATTAAGTGAAATATCTACCAAGGATAAGACAAAGTCCTGAGGACAGTGGAGTTTACCTATAAATATGAAAAGACACAGGCCTCTTCCTTCTTTGTGCCCTAATTTCCTACTTTAAAAAGGATGATGGGACCTGCAGAAAATTCAGAGCGCCTTAATCCTAAAAGGATTGAGGGATTTAGATCTAGGAGGGCTTAAGGCAGCTCCCCAAGCAGGGGACTTGAAGTAGAGAGCATTTCAGGCCTAAAAGAGACCTCTCGCTTCCCATTCCCCCGCCTCCCATCAGTTAATCCCCCTCTCCCCCCAGGTGAAGGACCTCCTGGCCACACTGGAGAAGATTGGTGCTGGCATTTCTACCGTAGTCCTCAGGAGGCCGGATTATTCCAAGCCTCTCCCACCATCTTCTCTGCAGCGATTTCTTCGAGCTCGAAACATCTCTGGCGTTGTTCTTGCTGACCACTTAAATGTCTTCCATAACCAGTAAGAGTCACCTAGCCTGCATCCTCTTCATTCTTGAAGAGTCTATTCTGCAGCCTGGGGTCCATAGAGAGAAATATCTTCTGTGTCAAGAAAGAGCACCACTCTCCCCTCTCCCATACCCCTCTCTCCCAAATCTCAGGTCAATTTGTGTTCTTTGCTCAGTGGCCTATTCAGATCTAACCTGGTGCCCTCATTTGACTTGATTTTCATCTTAGAAAACAATCCTCACCCTTTGCCCTTTCCTAGCACAGTCATCCTTGCTTGTGGTCCCACCTCTCCCAAGCTCTCCAGGGGCCCGAGTTCCCCAGGGCTGCCAGCAGAGGGCATCATCTCAAACAAGAGCGAATGATGATGGGGTTTCTTTGGCTGGAGGACAGAGGGCTGTCCCTGTCTGGGGCCTGCCCAAGGGTGCCACAGACAATACTTATAATCTGTGGAATGTAGTGTGTTCTTGCCGTGTGGTAAGTGCATGTGGTTCAGTGGGGGGGTAAAAGTGTCCCCTACAGCTGAGGGGGCTCCAGAGATAAGGGGGAGGCCCTATTAATCACGTCTCTCCTCGTCCTAGGCACCCCTAAACCACCCCTAGTTGAGCCCTGGGCTAACAGGGACTTCTTACTCAGGCTGGATTGCTAAGCCCCTGGGTTCCCTTCCCCTCTTTCAGATGAGTTTCTGAGTAAAAGTGCTTATGCTCTGGTTCTCTGACCCCACCCAAGTAGCACCTTCTCATTTATTGAGGGCAGTGACAGTTCTAGTCCATAGGGTCAGCTCTCTTCTCCATATCTGTCCTCCACACCACTTTGGGGTGAGGGATGATTTATCATTTGAGCACATTTGGACTGCACTGTGTGACTGACTGGATTCTGTGTGGGGCAGACATTTATTGATGGTAAGGGCTGGAAGCGCTCACCTCTTAGCCCCTCTTCTAAGATCCGTCTCCCTGGGGCTCCCCCAAGGAGCGTCAGAATGGTTGGACCCAGAGTAGTACTGTTTGTCTGTGAGCAGACCTGCTAATCCCCCTCCATTCCCAGCCGCCCTCAGTGGAAATGTTCATTGGAGCAATCATACAATTGCTTTGATAATGTGTGACAGACAAGGTTCTCTGAAAGTCATCTTAGCCATCCTCCTGTGTGTCCAGCCTAAATGATATATAATATGGAAGTGTCTCTCATGTTTAAAGATCTCCCGGGAGGGAGGGATTCCTGCCTTCTGATTTTACCTTTTCTACCTTGTCTGTCAGAAAAGTCTTTGTGTTTAACCAGCCACTCCCACTCTCACTCCTATCTCCCCATTCTCCACACCTTTTTCAATATGGGATGCTAATTTTTTCTCTTCCCTTCCTCCTGGATGATGAAAAATGAGATACTGAGTTCCTGCATAAGGGACGTTTGAGGGAGGAGGGGGCAGGGCCCTGAGTGTAGCTACGGCTCACACTGGCTTTACTGGCAGCTATTACCAGAGCATTTACGACACTGCTGAGAACATTAACGTGAACTACCCTGAATCGCAGAGCCCTGAAGAGGACCTGAACTTTGTGACAGACACTGCCAAGGTAGCACTGACCTGGGCTGGGTGGGAGCATGGAGAGCACAGTGAAGATGGTTAGAATGTTAGTGTTGGAGGTTAGAAGAGCCGGGCCATTCCGCCCTCCTCCTCACCTACCACAGGCCCTGGCAGATGTGGCCACAGTGCTGGGACGTGCCCT
The DNA here is from genome assembly GCF_041296235.1 of Equus asinus. NCBI lineage: Eukaryota > Metazoa > Chordata > Mammalia > Perissodactyla > Equidae > Equus > Equus asinus. The sequence continues at coordinate 22,829,081 of NC_091814.1, forward strand.
GTACCAGCTTGCAGGAGGAACCAACTTCAGCAACACCATTCAGGCTGATCCTCAAACAGTAAGACAAATGGGCCCTGGTTCCTTTCCACCTCGGTTTATACACAGGCTGCCCCATCCTTTATGTCCCTTGCCTAGTCCCCCAAACTTTGGAATTCAGCATGTCTGTACGTGCAACTGAGGACACCTAATGCCCCAGAGAGCTCTTGGGTGGGCCTCATCCACATCCTTGTGAGCCAGCCACCATCTTCCCAACCCTAGAGTGTGTTTAGCCAGTCTGGTTCCCACCTCATGACTGGATCTCCACTAATAACTTTTCCCTGGGCTCCAGGTCACAAGGTTCTCTCTTCTCACTGTCCCAATGCTAGGTTACCCGCCTGCTCTATGGGTTCCTGATTAGAGCCAACAACTCATGGTTCCAGTCTATCCTCAGGCAGGACCTAAGGTCCTACTTGGGTAAGCACCTGGTATGGGAATGGGACTCTTAGCCAAGTAAAGGGATAGAGAAAAAGTCATCATTTTGGTTTAATCCTTTATTTTTACTTTTTCCTCTCTATTTTCCCCCCATTTTCCTTTCTTTCCCCTGATATTTGTTGGATTCTTTTCCCCTAACCTTTTCTTCTCTGGCTCTTGCCAATCTGGGGCTTTTTCTCTTTGCCCATCTGCACCCCACCTCCCACCCACCAAATCCTCCCTTCCCTTTGGTCTCCAATCAGGTGATGGGCCTCTTCAGCATTACATTGCTGTCTCCAGCCCCACCAACACCACTTATGTTGTACAGTATGCCTTGGCAAATTTGACTGGCCAGGTGGTCAACCTTACCCGCGAGCAGTGCCAGGATCCAAGTAAAGTCCCCAGCGAAAACAAGGATGTGAGTGGTCGTGGGTGTCGGAGATGCCCAGAGGGCCCCTTTCCCTAGGGAAAGTTGGAGGGTCTCCCAGGTCTAGTTGGCTCCAAGGGATTGGGATTGGGGGATGGAGGGATGCAGCCCTTTGAACTTGAGTGTTGAAGAAGCAGTAGCCTGGGTGAAAACGGACCATCTAAAAGGTAGAGGGAATGAATGAGAGAGGGTCACCTCAGCCCCGTGCTGTGGCCTCTCTTCCTGTGCAGCTGTATGAATACGCATGGGTTCAGGGCCCTTTGAATTCCAACGAGACAGACTGGCTCCCCCGATGTGTGCGTTCCACGGCACGACTGGCCAGGGCCTTGTCCCCTGCCTTTGAACTGAGGCAGTGGGGCTCTACTGAGTACTCGACATGGACTGAGAGCCGCTGGAAAGAGATCCGCGCCCGGATATTCCTGATAGCCAGCAAAGAGCTTGAGGTGAGACGGGCAGAGGGGGGGTGGCAGAGAGCTAACTGACTTCTCTCTATTGCCTCTGTCTCATACCCCCTTCCATCTCACATTTGCCCCAGATGCACCACAGAAACCTACTGCAGATCTGTCCCTTGTCAGCCAGCATGCCCCCTTAGGACATTTGAGTATGTGCTCTTTTTGGAGATATGCTCCCATGGAGACCTGAGAGATACTCCTTACCCTGTGGACCCTCAGTAGCCCTTGCACAGCTTACTCCCGTCCGGCCTTCCCACCTGCATAGCTGGCATGAGTCAGTCTAATATCTATTGAGCACCTGTCACAAGTTAGTCAGTAATGTAATTGCCACGAGAGAATCAAAGTCATGGGTCCTAACTTCAAGATGCTTAAAATCTAACACAAGGTGGAAGCAAGAACAAATACTTTACTTCTCTTCTCAAATGGGGACACTGGGTCTCCAGATTGGGGAGATGTTGCCTATGATTGTTCAGTACTTGGTACTTGGAGCCAGCTCCAAAATTCTGATGTCCTGGCTCCCAGCCCCAAATAATTATCCAAAACTGCATTGAATTCTGAGAGCACCTCTCTCCTTTCCTGCCCTTCTTCTCCTGCAGTTTATCACCCTGATAGTGGGCTTCAGCGTCCTTGTCTTCTCTCTCATCGTCACCTACTGCATCAATGCCAAAGCCGATGTCCTTTTCATTGCTCCCCGGGAGCCAGGATCTGTTTCTTACTGAAGAGGACCCCAGCTTTTCCTGCCAGCTCTGCAGTTCACTTCCTAGATCATTTGTCCCACTGGGACGTAAACCACTAGTTTGTCACTGGAACCTCTCTGGACCTGGCTCAGACTGGGGTTAACATAAAGAAGTGGAACTGCCCAAAAGAGACAGAGGTAACAGGTCACCTTCCCTCCCCAGCTCCCGCTTCCTATCTCCCCTTCCCCATTTCTTCTTCCTCACCCCTGCCAGACTCGGGGATGACAAATAGAAGCTTCTTGCTCCTGTTTGACTCCTAGCTACCCCACCCTAACTTACTCTTCTTCAGGATCCTCTTTCCATCTTGCCCTCTACCTCCCTCTTCTCCCTACCCCTACCCCCTGTCCACAACCACCTTCCTGACCAGGAAGAAGGACATGAAGGGTTGAATGCCAGGAACAAACTACAAGAAAGCCCTGAGGAGGAGGACAAGGATGATCTGTGGGCTGAGCCTGCTGTCTCCCTCCCATTATCCTGTCCCCAGGCCCTTAGGTGGCACATCAGGGTGGGTGTGCTGCTGAGTGGGTATTCCACCTTCAGCCCACAGTGCTCCGTAGTCATTTTTATTAAGCTGTAAAATCTATTTTTGTTGTTTTCTTTTTTCCTTTGCGTGTGTGTGTAAATATATAAATATTGAATTTCTTTAAAATAAACTGTCCCACATGACCTGTACCATTCCCTGTTTTTTCCTCTTGGGCCCCCTTGTTCAGTGACCCTGGACTGGAAGTCACAAAATTGTTACCTCACCTGCTCTCTTGGGTCTCCAGAGGGCCCGAGGTGTAAGGTTCTGTCAAAAACAGTTGAAGTCCTGAAAGAGGGCCTCCTTGTAGCCCTGGGAGCTCTGATTTCCCTTTTGTAAGAACGACGTTAGCATAGATTCTTCCCACTTGGTATTTGATAGACATTTCTTTCTTCACTCTGAGACACGGGCTGCGGTACAGAGATGAAGCCCTGACCCTTGAGTAGCTCCCAGGTGGGGTGAGGGGAGAAACAGATAGGTTGACAACTAGGTGTAATCTAGTGTAATCAGTGGAGCCATTGCAGTATGTCCAGAGTGCTATGGTAGCACCGAGGAATTCAGGGTAGTGGGGGTGGCATTTAGAAAGTGCACAGAGGAAGAGGCGTTTGAGCTGAGATTTAGAGTTACCCAGGTGTGGGAGCACAGAGCCAAGAAAAGGCACAGGTCACCTTTGGGAACAGTAAGTTATTCAGTGTGCCCGAGCCGTGAGGATCAGCAGGCGATGAGGCTGGGGCCAGGTCAGGAAGGCCCTCGGATGGCATGCTAAGGAGTTTGGGCTTTCTGTTGATGGCAGGCATTTTGTAGACAAAACAACAGTGGTTTTGGACTCTTCTACAAAGAGAACCTTGGCCGTTTGGAAATGCTCTAATTCCCTGGGTCTTCACAGAGACAAAATTCTGGAGTACAGCAGCACCACCTAATGATGGTGGGCAGTGGCTGAGTGAGCTGAGGGGAAAGAGAACTGGCAGGAGTGTCGCTGAAGGCAGCCTTCTCCCCTCGCTGCTGGCCAAGAGGCTGTCTCCCACGTGCCTGAAGACAGCAGAGATGGGAAAGAACTGGCCATTTTCAGAGTCCCAAGCACTCCTCTTCGTTTCCTGGTTGGGCTATTTACCTTTTTGAGTCCTGCTGAGAGGAGGCGATTTTTCTCCAGGTTTCTCTCCAAGTTCCCTCAGGGGGCATGTTTGGGGTTCTGGGATATGGAAATATACCCCGCTGCTTCCCCCCACTGCACCCCTCCCAATCAGAGCTGGAGAAGCCGTGTGCTGTGCTGGCGGGAGTTGAGCACAGCTGCCACCATCGTCTGGGCTGACTCCACGCCTCCCTCGGCCAACAGGTCTCCCAGCGGACAGAGCAGTAAGCTCCCTCATCCTGCTGGCAGCTTCTGGAAGCAGGGAAGTGGCTGGTAACCAGTGAGGGGGCTGAACAGGGAAGCAAGAGTTGGGCAGAATGAAGAGGATGGGGTGGGCAAGGAAGAAGGGTACAAGATATAGGGCCCTCCATACCGCAGTCCCCTTTGCCTAGGGAAGAATCCTCAACACAAGCTTGTTTTCTGCCTTCCATGCTTCCTCTGCCTCACAACCTCCCCTCCCCGATACAAATACAAAACCAAAAAAACTGGTCTCTCCATGGCTTCTGGGGAGGTGAGGCTCCATGGAAGGGGCACAGACCCCCAAATGACCCACTGGGCCCCCCTTTCTGAGACCATAGGCTGGCTCCTCACCAGGTACCTCCTGTGCCCCTGGAGACCACATGAGACTGGCTGACAGCATCTTAGGGCCACAAACTTTACCTCCTAGCCCCCCTCTTCCTGCTTGCTCTAGGCCTTGCTCACCTCGGTACCTTCTCAAATTTGTCATTTCCCAGTCCCTTCCTTTCCCACAGGGCTTCCCTCCCTCCCTACTGCTACCCATTGCTAGTGCACATCTGACATTCTCTTCCACTCAACCCATTTAGAAAGTTGAATAACTGGCCATCCAGCCCCAACCCAGCCTGTCCGTACTTCTTGTGACACCTCATCCCTCAAGACTGAAGGCTTTCCTATCAGCTGGTGTCTCTTCCTCAGCTTCTTTGAGTAAAGAGTTTATGCTCTTTCCCTCATCTGGGTCACTGCTCCCAAAGGCACATCTTGGGAGGAGATATTTTCATCCAGAGCCTGGTGTTCTGTACCAAGATCCCACCTTATTCAGTACGACTTCGTTTCTTTGAGGGACCATATAATAAGACCTTAGAAATTGTGTGTATGGTCTAATTCATTTGATAGATGGAAGAAACAGTAGCCCAGAGGAGTGATGTGGTTTGCCCAAGGTCACACAGCAAATTAGAACTGAGACTAGAACATTTCTTCTATCCGCGCTGGCAGCCACAGCGGTAATAAACATTTATTGAGCGTGGCTATGGGCAAGGCCCTCTGTCCCGGCATCATAAAAGGGTATCAGATGTGGTGTCTCCCCTTAGAGACTTAGGATCCAGAGTCTAGATGGTAGGATGGGACATGACACAAGATAAATAACCAGGCAGGGCAGTATATGCTCCATGTAAAAATCAGTGCTGTACACGGGTTCTGACCGAGTTCAGAGGATGGAGGGTTTGCTTTGGGTGGGGCCAGTAAGGAGGAGCTCCACATTGTTGTGGGAAGAGCTCAGGACCAGATTTTCTAGCGTGCTGCGAGCGCTCTCTGTGACTTTGGAAAGGGCATTCCCCCTTTCTGGGCCCCAGTGTTCTCATCTGTACAAGGTGGAGTCAAACAAGGGGCTGCTCTCTGAGGTCCCCTCGGCCTGGCTCTGACAATCCCCTTCTGTGCAGCCTCCCTCCCCTTCTCCCTTTCATCTACACTCCTCAGGGCAGGGGCTGATTTCAAGGGTTGATCAATTCATGAAATCTCTAAGGTAGCTGGAAAGTTCTCCCTCTGGAGACAGAGGCCTGAGGGGCACTTAAGGTCCTCTAACCCAGGGACAGTAGGAATTTGGGGAGATTGTAGCATGACGTGATAGAAAAGAGAACATAAAACTCAGCCTTCCATCCTCAAAAAACACTTGACACGAATTGCTGAAGTCAAGCTTGGGAAGCAGAGACCTTTGGAAGGTCAGGGTCCAAATGGGCCTCAGGTCAGATTTTTATTCCTTCCTGAGTCCACACGCAGAAGGTAGAGGGGCTCCCCCACCCCTGTTGTGCAGAAGGGCAGCTGTAGGCCCTGTCCCAACAAGGGACGACTTGGAGCAGGAGTGAAGGGGCATCTCAGGAGGCCTGAGGAGATGATGCAACCCTGAGTAAATGTTACCAGCCTCTGTCTCAGGCTGGCTGCTCAGGGGCTGGGGGCTAGGATCCAAGAGTCCCCACTCTCTCCCCCAACTTAGCTGAGGAGGAGTTAGAGAAACTGGAGGGAGAAAAGAAAAACTGAGATGAAAGAGAGTGTCTGGAAAAAAATAAACTAGTGAAGGGAAGTAGGGAAGCCTCGCAGGGCTGAAGGAGGAAAGCGAGGCCAGTGCTGCGAGGGAACTGAGCCTGAGGGGAGAAAGGCCAGGCGGGCGTGGCCGGGAGGGGAGTGGGCCCAGAGCTGGTGGTGACAGATGGGTGGACACAAAGAGGAGAGCTGCAGGGAAGACAGATGGATGGGGGAGGGAAGAGGAGAAGCTGGGGGGGTGCAGTGGTTGGAGGCCGTAATGAGATTGGAGATGGGCTCTGAGCTGGGGAGAGGTGAGTGGTGAGGAAGAAAGGGGAGGCTGCCTTAGGAGACAAAGACGACCAGGCCTAGGGGGCCAGGGCAGAGAGAGGGCTCAGGGGCCGGGTGCTGAAAAGGGGGGCTTCCAGCCGGGCTGGCAGCAGAGAGAGTGACAGATTGTCTAGTTAGCTAGAGTGGAGACCCGCTGTCACCTTCGAGAGGCACAGAGAGGTGGAGACAGAGAAAGACAGACTGACAGAGACCATGTGGAAGCAGGCAAGGAGAGAACCTCAAAGATGGAAGAAGACCCAGGGACACAGCAGCTCCTGCCCAGGCTCCTCCTGCCTGCCTTGCTCTTGTGACCCAGCCAGTCTCTTACCAGATAACACCCCAGCCACAGGCCACTCCCGGGGAAGGGTCAGGCAGTGTGGCACAGTGAGGGTTAACACCGTCTGCTCTCCCTGCCAGCCGCTTGCCTGGTTGGGTCCCCAGGGCTCCCCACATATGTCACCCCCTCTCCTGCCAAACCCACCGCTTCCCGGCTCCTCCAGGCCCTCCCCCCACCTTCAAGGACTGGGCCCCGGCCCCTGTGTCTTCCTTACACACCAACCCCCTTCCTCTAACAAACTACCTCACTACCTCGAATGCTATGTGGAAATGAAAAGAGCCTGTAACAGTCTGAAAAAGAGAATGCCAACTAAATGCAAAATAACAATAAACCATAGCGCCATACTCATCCCCACTATCCCCAGGCTCTGCTCGTCCTGTCCTCCTTACAGCAAAGACGCCCACAACTCGTGGGGTTCTCCTTCCCCCTTGGGGCCCGTGGCTGCTGACAGCCTAAGCTGACTCGAGAGCTCTCCCCAGCCTCCTTCCATCCTAATGCCTTATTTACATGCGTGTATGAAACTTCTTGCCACCTTTAAGTCACCATGCACAAATGTAAGGGGTTGGGGTGAACGCTTTTCAGTTTACCTAGCACTTTCCCATGCGTTATGTGACAAAAGCCCTATGAGGAAGGCAACATTATCCCCATTTCACAGATGACAAAACACACTCAGTCAAGGTTAAGTGACTTATCCGAGATCAGCAGGCCTTGCCCCAGGTCTCTGGCCCCAAGTTCAGTGGAATCAGTAGTCCTTTCCACCGCTCCATGCATTTAGCTCCTCTTCATCACACGCTTATGATCTTTTTAGCTACTCCCCTGAGAAGCAAAAACTGAAGCCCTGAGTGAACACTGGAGCTGAGGGCCCCAGAGTCCAGGATCCCGGGATGACAGATGCAGAGGAGGAGGTGGTAGTCTCCAAAGCATTCTCTCACCTCCCTTTACCATCAAACCTCAGCCTGCACTGGGGACAGCTTGGGCTGGGCGCTTTAAGGACGGAGGTTTGAAGCAGGGCTGAAGAGTCTGAACTCAACAGCCTACAAGGAGAGAGGCTGGGAACAGGAATTTGGTTCCTCCCTCCCGTCATGCACTGCCCCACACAGATCCCTCCTGCTTCCAGGGTCTCTCTAGGTCTGCTTGTTTTCCTCAATGCCTCATCCTTGGAATCCGGGCCTCCCCGTTTCAGTAACAGTTCCTCATCTCTACAGTTCTGTATATCGTGTCTCCCCACCTTGTCTCCAGCCTCTGGGAATTTTTCGTATCCTCACAACTGTCTGTGCTCTGCCTCCCCCATGTCTATGCCTCCAGCCTGTCTAGGGGCCTCCCTCAGGACTCTCTCCCAGGATCAGTGTAGTCTATGCCTGAATAGCTGTGTTTCTCCATAGCTGGATTTTGCCCAGGTCTGTGTCTCCCCTAACAGTCTCCTCCTCTTTTCAAGTCTCTCCCCATGTCCCTACCCCTCACACTCCCATATCTTGCAGCTCTGAGCTTCCACAAAGCCTAGGTAACCTGGCAATTCTGCTCCCACCCTCTCTTTTTTCTCTCTCTGTCTCCCTATGTCTCCATCTCCCTGTGACTGTCTTCCTGTTTCTCTGTATCTTCCCCATGTCTGCTACCCAGTGACTGTGTTCTCATCCTTTTTCTCCCTCTCTGGGTCTCTATCTCCCCATGTCTCCCCCTTCATTTCCTCTCCATCTCCCACTCATTCTGTATCTCTTTCTTCCCCATGGTACTCTCTCCTGAGTCTCTCGGTCTCCCAATTTCTTGGATGGGGTGGAGGGCAGGAGGGTGGGGGAGGTAGAATTGTTGTTGCTGGGGGCTCATTAGGTGGAGATTGGTTTTTAATCAGCACCATGGCAATGATGATGCAAGAACTGAGATGCCACCTGATCCCCTGCCCCCCCAACCCCCCTTCCCAAGCCTCCTTTCCCCTCCAGCTCAGCCCATCTGCTGGCGCCTGGGCACCTGTCTGGGCCTGCCCAGGTGGGAGTTGGCACCTCCCAGACCTTGGGGTGGGGAGGGATGGGGGAGCTTGGGGAGGAATTATAGGACTCCCCTTAGGGAATGCCTCACTCTGGAGAAAGTCCAGAAAAGGTTCATCAGCAACAGGGAAATGGCAAATCCCTCCAACAGCCTGAAGGTGGGGTGTGCTCTTTCTAAGGTCCCAGCCCACTACATGCATTATCTTCATCTCCATGGCAACCTAAGAAGCAGCTGTAATCAACCCCATTTTGCGGAAAAGGATGGTAGAGGCTCAAGAGGTTAAGTTACTTGTCCAAGGTCACACAGCCAACAGGGCTTTCTTCACTGTAGCACACAGGTCTGAGCCCTCCCAGCCATGATTCATTTTAGATACAAAGTATCAATGAAGACTTCAATGAAGACATTCAACAGCTGAGTCCGGGAGAGAACTTCAGATACTGAAACCCAGCCGACTACCTCTCTGCAGTTCGCTTCCCTTGGTCCCTGCTCCTGCCACCCTGCAACACACACACACACACACTCAGACATGCATGCATGCACATGCATGCATGGGCTGGAGGCAGCTGAGCTATTGATGTGAACTTAATCAATGCCTATTTGCATATAATTTTGTATCTAGTTTTCTTATTGCTCCTTTGATGCCCCAGCATACTCCAAGCCTGCCTGGGCTGCCCTTCTCTCCTCCCCCAGTGTCCTAATCCTCCTTCTTCCTCTCTCTGCACTCCTCCACTCCGTTCATTTTAGCCCTCACCTCCTAAGAGCCCCTAATTCCCAGTGGGTCAGGTCAGGCTGGCCAGCCTAGAAAAACTCCTCGTGGGATCCGCGTCAGGAATCTGACCCTGCTCCGCCCCTGGTGATGGGGTAGGTGGAGGATGGAAGCTGGGATAAGAAGGTGTGAGGTGATTGAGTTCCAGGGTGAGAAGGGCTGGGACCTGAACAGTAGCCACAGGCTGCCTGCCAAGGGGGCTGGTGGGCACCAGCTTTGTGAAGAATGAGAGTACAGTGAGGGCGAGGGCTCTTGGGTCCTCTCCTGCGTTTTAGAGCTGTCCACTTGTGCTTTTCTAGATTTCCTTGTCAGTTTCTTGAAGACCCTTCTTACCAGGGAAATGGAGACATGGGAAGGGGCTGTCAAAGTCACACTGGGACTCCAGAATGGGACCATGGCACTGAAACCTGGCTTGCTGGGGGCCTCTGTCCCTGCCACCTCTGGTGTGGGAGACTGAAGGGGTTCATCTGTGATCCTGCCCTGGCTCTCGCCCCAGCCCCACCCCTTCCCAGCTCTCCATTTCTTGCTTATGAAATATGCATGGAGAACAGATGTCCCTGCTCCCTCACTCCCCGCCCCCCCCAGGGCCAGCCCCCGCCCCCAGCTCCCGAGGGGGTTCCCAGATCCCTCTGCCAATGGCTGCCTGGCTTGCCTGTTTAATATTGATGAGGGGGGGGAGCCTGGGCCAGCCAATGGAGAGCTGGGGGTGTGTGTGTGTATCTCCATATATATACATAGGGCTGGGCCAACTCAGGTGTGTATGTGTCCGTGAGAGTGTGTGTGTGTGTGTGTGTGTGTGTGTGAGTGAGTGTGGGTGGCTCCAGTACCTGGCCAAGCCCACACCCTCCACCTGGGCCCTATATCCCCACCATGTGTAGCCCTCTCATCTGCCCTGGAACCTGTACAGCCACACCACGCTGCCCCCGAGACCTCTAGAAAGCTGGTCACTAACTTTGCAGACGGATGAGCTCTGAGCAGCCAGAGGAGACGGGCTGTCAACGCTGCCCCGTCCTGCCAGCTTGGATCCCCTCACAGGGTCCTCCTAGGTAAAGGGGTAACCATGGCTGGGGAGGGGTGGGCGTGTCCCTCCCACTCTCTGGCTCATATCCCTTCCCAGAGCCTCCCTCTAGTTCTTCTCTCTCATGCGCTGTGTGTTTCTCCGTCCCTGCACCGCCCTCTTCCCCACTTCTCCCCTTTGACTCTTTATGCCTATTTATTCTCAGTCGGGTTGGGGATGGCAGAAGTGAGGCAGGAAGTCCTATCCTGGATGCTTGGAATTGCTGCTCTCCTTGATCCTCGGAGCCTGGAACCTTGAGACCAGAAGTGGATTTTGGGGTGAGGACTTGATGGGGAAATGGAAGCTACCGCCAGGACTAGAGCTGGGGAGGACAGTGGGCCCAAGGCGATGAGACTGGGGTCAGATTGGGAGCACATAGAGGGGAAGGGAGGGCATGGCAAAGTGATCAGGGATGAAGGAACATGGGGACCGGGCAGAGGCAGAATCGGGCTGTAATTGATGTGTTGAGAACCTCACAGCTGAACTCCTGAAGCATGGGGGTGGGGAGTTGGGGCACTGAACATGTATTGGAAGGTGCTGACTTTGGGGCCTCCCACACTATGGCCGTTCCCTGTTGTTCCTTTGGAATATGGGGTGTATTGTAAATATGAGGACTAACCACCTTCTGTTTTGTGTTATGGTTATGGGTGTACGTGTTGTCAGATGTTGATGACCTTGCACCCCCCCACCCCCACCCAAGAGCTTAGTAACTGTTTATTGACTATAATTAAGCCTGTCTTTTGTTCAGTGGGGTGGGGCAAGGCTGGGGGTGGGGGTCCTAACCCCTGTGAGGGTGTCTGTCAGGCAGGAGAACCAGGGCTGGTGAGGAAGGGGAAACAGTGACTATGAAGGAGCCTCAGCGCTTCTGTTTCTGGCTGTTCAGTCCAGCTGAGCACGAAGTGAGTGGCCCACTGTTCCTGCTTAACACTCCCCCAGAGCAAAGCCCTTTCCTCAGCTTTCCCAGGCCATGTTCCTGCTGCCTCACTCTGACCTCCTCTGGTCCTGGGGACAAGTAAACTTTAGCCAAGCCCTATAATGGTGGCCCCAAGAAGCTGTTCACATCCTCTTCTGCAGGCCATGTCTGAACTGACCTTGGGCTTTGGGAGGGTGTGGAGTAGACAGTTGATTATGTTCCCTTTCCAAAAGCTTCCTTGCGGAGGAAGGGCCGGGAAATGGCAAGGGCTTAGGGGGCTGAGGACAGAGCTAGAGGAAGGGGCTGGTCCTGAGCCGGGGCGTCGTGGCCAGAGGAGACACCTTCCCGATTCTAGTGGACAGAGTGGTAGGATCTGGTGTCTTGGTGGTCGTGTTGGGGGGGTTGGTGGGCTGGGAGGGACTGAGCTGGGGCAGCTGTGCTGAGCTCCATATGTCCCAGTCCGGTCTACAATGGGCAATCTGTGTGTTTATCCCCTCTTACCCCCAACACAGAGAAGCAGCAAGGGTGGAGAGGGGCCCTAGGAGGGAGGGGATTGCAGGGCCAAGGCTTGTAGCTCTCCCCTCATGACTGGGAAGCTTGAGAGTCACCGCCAGCCTCTCTTGGAGCTGTGGCGCCAGTCTTCCTCAACTTTTTTTTTCCTTTTTCAAACTATTAAACAATTTTTTTATTGTGGTGAAAAACACAGCAAAATTTACCATTTTAAGAGTACAGTTCAGTCTATTGAATATACTACTAATAATAGAATATCCTATTAAGTACGTTCACATTGTTGTGAAACAGATCTCCAGGACTTTTTCATCTTACAAATCTGAAACTCTACACCCATGGAACAACACCTCCCCACCTCCCCCCAGCCCCTGGTAACCACCATTCTACTTTCCGTTTCTATGAAGTCGACTACTTAGATATGTCATATAAGTGGAATCATACAATATGTCTTTTTGTGACTGGCTTATTTCACTTAGCACAATGTCCTCAAGGTTCATCTATGTGGTAGCATGTGACAGGATATCCTTCCTTTTTAAGGCTGAATAATATTCCATTGTATGTATATGCCACATTTTCTTTATCCATTCATCTGTCAATGGACGTTTGGGTTATTTCCATATCTTAGCTATTGTGAACAATGCTGCAATGAACATGGGATGGCAGAGATCTCTTTGAGATTCTGATTTCAATTATTTTGGCTATATATCCAGAAGTGGGATTGCTAGATCACATCATAGTTCTATTTTTACTAGATCATATGGTGGTTCTATTTTTAATTTTTTGAGGAACCTCCATACTGTTTTCCAAAGTGCTTGCACCAATTTACATTCTCACCAACAGGGCACAAGGGCCCAGTTTCTCCACATCCTTACCAGCACTTGTTATGTTCACTTGTTACGTTGCTTTTTTGTTTGTTTTGATTTGCATTTCTCTAATGATTGGTGATGATGAGCTTCTTTTCATATATTTGGTGGCCATCTGTATATCATCTTTGGAGAAATGTCTATTCAAGTCCTTTGCCCATTTTTAAGTCCAGTTATTTGGTTTTTCGTTGTTGAGTTGCAGAAGTTATGTACAATATTCTAGATATTAACCCCTTATCAGATATATGATTTGCAAATATTTTCTCCCATTCTGTAGGTTGCCTTTTCACTCTGTTGTTTGTGTCCTATGATGCACAAAATTTTTAAATTTGATGTAGTCCCATTGGTTTATTTTTGCTTTTGTTGCCTGTGCTTTTGGTGTCATATCCAAGAAATCACGGCTAAGTCCAACGTCTCGAAGCTTTCCCCCTGTGTTTTCTTCCAGGAGCTGCATGGTCTTAGGTCTTCCATTTAGCTCCTTAATACTCTTGCTCAGTTTAATCCCGCCCCGTGTCCTTCTCATCACTTCTCCGTTTCTGTTGCTTACTTTCTGGATTCTCTTCCCTTCTTACCATCTTTCCTCCTGCTCCTTTACAATCTCCAGCCCTTCCCCATGTTTCTTCCCCTACACTTACAGTGCCTCCCCCTCCTGGCGAGGTCAAAGCTTCCTCCCTCCCTCCGCGTCTCTGAGCTGTCCCTCCCTCCTCCCTCTGACTCTATCAATTTCCCCTTCTCTCTTCCAGGCTCCCGGACCGGACCGGAACCCTGACCATGGAACCCTGAAGTGGCCCCGACTTCCCGAGCTCAGTGGCAGACCCCACCGCCCCAGGCCCTTCCTGCCCCTCCCACAACCAGCTTTCAGGCTCCCAGAGGGAGGGGTGGGGAGGGGATCCTGATCTCTCAGGGCAGGGGACTTCCATCATGATGCTCAACTCAGACAGCATGGAGCTGGAGCTGCCTCCCACCCACTCGGAGACCGAGTCAGGCTTCAGCGACTGTGGGGGCGGGGCGGGCCCTGACGGGGCTGGGTCTGGGGGGCCAGGCGGGGGCCCCGCCCGGGGCTTGGAGCCCGGAGAGCCTGGCCGGAAGGACCTGCAGCACCTGAGCCGGGAGGAGCGGCGGCGCCGGCGCCGGGCCACGGCCAAGTACCGCACGGCCCACGCCACGCGGGAGCGGATCCGCGTGGAAGCCTTCAACTTGGCCTTCGCCGAGCTGCGCAAGCTGCTGCCCACGCTGCCCCCGGACAAGAAGCTCTCCAAGATTGAGATCCTGCGCCTCGCCATCTGCTACATTTCCTACCTGAACCACGTGCTGGACGTCTGAACCAGGCGGTCTCCTGCCCTGGATTCGCCCCTCCTCCCCAGCCTCGCTGGGGTCCCTTCTCACGCTCACTGCTTAGAACGGCCATCTCCTCCCTGAGCCCCTGCACGCCGGCATGGAGTCCCACAGGCTCCAGGCCCAGGCAGAGGGCCCACCGGCGGTGGTGAAGGCGGCTTTCTTTTACAGACCCAGCCCCCCCCCCCCCCAGGCTATTCTCATGGGTACCTTCTACAGTTTGTGGTTGGGGCCCAGCTGGGTAGAAATGTTTGCTAGTTGTGGTCGGTGTACAGTCCTTGCTGGATTTACTAAGCGGGCCCCACTTGGCGTCTCCCCCTAGCTCTCTCATGGGCTGCTGCCCCTTCTACCCCTATGTCCAAATTTTCAGAGACCTCAGACCCCACTCTGTCTCCCATCCTCCTTCCACTCTGTTCCAGCTTCACCTGCCCACGGGGAGGGAGGGGGCATCAGAACAGGAAGGGAGGAAGGCGGAGCTTGGACGGGAGGGGGCTCCTTCAGAGTTCTTGGTCTAGCCATGCTTGGGAGAGGGGCAGGCCCTTGGGAGGGAGGTGCATGGTGAAGTACCTCCTGTGAGGGGCATCTCAGTAGCCGAGAATTATGGAAAAATTTCCTGTTTTCTATCTTATTCCTGAGGCTTAGCACATACAGACCTCGGATCTTACTTAGTAGTGGGTGCCTTGCCCTCTCTGAGCTATTTGGCCTACTCCCTGGCCCCTCACCCTTACCCTCTCGATTTCTCCCTCCCTGTGTGCAGCTGGAGAAAGGGAAACATAGATCCTGGGGTGGGGGATGATGTCCTCAAACTCAGCCCAGAGAATCTGCAGAAGCCCCAGGCAACAAACCGGCCAGATCCCACCTCTGCTTCCTTTATCCCACCCCACCACGAAAAGATGCAAAACCCATGCGGGTTCCTCCCTCAGCTGCAGGGAGAATGCCCTGTTACTGCCCTCTGGGAATACGCAGCTCTCCTGGCCCTAGGGCCTGTTTATTACATTTTTTCCTCCTTCCTTAAGCTGCTTTCAGCTGTGCCCCCCTGTGTTGCGGAGCCCCACCTGCTCACTGTAGCCCAGGGTCAGCAGTAGAATGAAGGGTCCTAGGACTTGTGTGGCAGCAGCAAGCCCACTGCACTTCCCACGCTCCCTCCTCCCTCACACCAAACTCCTAGCTCTACAAGGATATTATTTATGTATTTATTTATTTATTCATCTATTTATTTACTTATTTATTTATAAATATTACTATTTATTGCCGAGTTGTGCACTTTGGGGTAGAGTGAGGGGGCTCCTGGCAACCCTAGCCGGCTCTCTTGCTTCCCCCTGGTTACTCCTTTCCCTTTCTTGCTCCTTCTGCAACAGCAGGTGTGTGGGGGGATCCCCTCTGCTCACCACACCCATATCCCTTCCTCAGATCCATCTGTCCTGATACCCTAGTCCTCTGGGATGGTGCCCCTCCCCCAGCTCCAGGGCTCCTGGATCCTTCCTCAGCTCCCTCCATCCCCAGACAATCCCACCGCAGTCCCACCTGCCTCTTTTCTCTCTCCAGCCCTCCCCTGTGCCCCTTACTTCTTCCTAATACCCCCAAGAGCAGGCCCTAGGGGTCTGTGTCCTGTGTCCTGTGTGTGAGTCCCTCCTGTTGCATTTCTGATTTCATACAAAAAGACAAATTAAAGTGACCTCGTTCTAGCACCAGGTATGGCTGTGGATCATTCGATTGGGTTGGGGAGCTGGCCTGCAGGTTATGGGAGGGTGGGCACTGAGAGTCCTGGGCTCTTCTGATGGGGTCATGAGAGCTCAGTATGGTGGTTAAATGAAGACAGAGAGAAGAAGGGGCCACAGAGTAAAGAGGTGCCGGGGAGGGTAAAACACACAGGTCCTAGACCTTCCCACCTCAAGTCCCGTGTACCCCCATCTTGGCCCTCATGAGGTGACACATTCTGACCCTTCTGATGTTGTGCTTCTGCTCCTGCTCTCTATGGGCCTGAGAAGGTGCTGAGTGTCCCAGGAGTTCCCAAGTTAAACATGTGTCTGTGGGTCCATGCTGCTGAGAAAGGCCGTGGCATGAATCTTTGCCTTCCCCATTATTGTCTCGGAGCTGGGTCAGTATTCCTTGCAATGTCAGTTCTTGGCCCATTTTGTGATCCTCAACCTTAGGATCCTGGGGAGAACATGATAGAAGACCTGGGACTAACAGAGGAATGGGGAAAGGGATAAAAAGGAGTGCTGAAAGGGACATCAAAGGAGTCCTGGAAGGGACCTTACAATCAATTTATAGATGAGGAAACCAAAGCCCAGAGAGGAGGAGGGCCTTGTCCAAGGTCACATGGCTCGGTAGGGGCAGAGCTAAAATTCAAACCCAAGTTCTTTATAGCCTATACTGCCAATGCCCCTCTGCCTCCCTGAAAGGACCCAGTATGACAGATGGCATTCTTATAAACCTCATATTTTAACAAGAACAATGATAAACTAGAGAGTATTCAGAGTTTGTGGCTAAGAAGGTAAAAGGTTAGGAGACTACATCACAGAAGGAGTAGTCTAAAAACTGAGGATATGTGTCTTTACAAGAGTAGATTTAGGGGCAATATGATATCCATCTTCAAATATTGAAAGAAGAAACAAAAACAGACATTCTGTGTGGCCCCAGGAGGCAGAACCAGGACTAGTAGGTGGAAGTTATAGGAAACAGATTTTAACTCCAAGAAAAACTGCAACCCCTGGAGCTGTCCAGCAATGGAAGCATCTGCTTCAAGGAGGAGGAGTCCAAATAGACAGGCTGGAGGCTCAGCCACATGTGGGGATACAGGGAGGACACTCCTGTCTAGGTAAACTCCAAGGTCATCTGAGAAGGCTGAAGGCACACAGTGGAAGGAAACGCTGAGATGGGCTTCAGCCTCTGAAGGGTGCCATTTTCATCTCTGATGAGCAAAGAATGACATCAGCAGCAAGAGAGGTTTGAGTTAGACTTAGGGAGGAACTCCCATACAGGAAGGATTTAACCTCTTTCCTTCCCAATCTGAATTAGATGAAATGCTCTGCCCAGAGCCTGGCAAGAGGGAGGGCTGAACTGAAGCCAGGGAGAATCTGAGGACTCCAAAGGGCAAGAGTTGGAAGGGAGCACAGAAATCGCTGAATCCAACACGTTTGTTTTAAAGGCAGGTAACTGCAGGTAACTGCTGTCCACAAAGGTGATGGGACAGAGATTAGAAACCGTGTCTTGCCTCCCTGGCTCCCAGTGCTTTGTGCCTTCCCCTGTGCAGCAGCCACAGTCCTGCGAGCTCCCTGCCTCCCTCTCTTGTCGCTCTGCCCCCCTGGAAGCAGAAGAGGCTACAGGGCCCCTCCCCTCAGGGATCCCTCAGGGCCTAGGGGTGGGAGAGGGGGCAGGTGCAGCTGTTCTACCGCTAGCTCCGAATTTCTTCAGATAATCAATTGGCCTCGGCTGCCGCTGCCGCTTGCCTCTGCAGGATGGAGAAGAAGGAGGTGGGAGGGGGAAGGGAGCTGGGGACCAGGCTCTGGGAGAGGAGACTGCCGGGGAGATGGAAGTCCAGGGCTAAGGGCTGAGGGGAAAGTGAGAGCTCCGGGGCTAACAGACAGGGAGGAGGGAGGGAGGGAATGTTAGAAGAGGATGCATCTTGGGGTCCTCATTTCACATCCTCCAAAACCCAGCAAGTGGGCAGTGGCAGGGGGGCAGTTCCAGGGCACCAGGCAAGTGGGGCTCGGGCACCTCACCCCCTCTTTCATCTTCCTGCCTCTTCCCATCCATGGCCATGCCCCTTCAAGCTGTGCATGCCCTCTTCCATCCCTAGTTACTGCAGGCCCTGACCCTCCAGTCCTGTCTGTCGTAATTGCTCCCCTCTGCCCTTTTTCTCAGCAAACCCCACTCCCAGTGACAGAGCAGACAGCAGGGCCCCAGGGGTTTGGGGGAACACTTAGCCACTCCTCCCCCTCCTCCCCCTACACACACACACACACACATTGTGTAGGCTGCCAGGCATATGGTCCCTTTGTGCCCACACAATGGAGGCCCTGCCTGTGCCCCTTTCTAGTCTGGGCACGGGGCTCCACTCCCTCATTTCACCCACGTTCCTTCCTTCTCCATCCCCAATGCAGTGCTTGCCTTCTTTGCCTTCTCTTCTTCCTCTGTCTGGAAGGCCCCTTGTACCATCTTCCTGCCTCTTTTTTGTGCCCTTTCCTGAGCTCTTGGAATCTGACTGGGTGAGGATTGTGAGCAGAAGAAAGAAGGAAGGTCACAGTCCTTGAATGTTAGTTCGGGGAGAAAAGAAAGAAGCAAGTAGAGAAGGAGTAGGGGAGAGGGGAGGCAGAGCAGCAGCATCAGCAGTAGCAGCAGCAGTAGCAGCAGCAGTGTTGTGCTAAAGGGGAGCGAAAGCCCACACCTGGCAGCCAGAGGACTCATGTCCTAGCTCCATACTCACCTTTGCTCTTTGTGCCATAATGAGCAAACCACATGCCTCCCTGGGTCTCAACTTCCTCATCTGTAAAACGGGAAAGATAATAAGACCTGCCTCACAAGGATTGAATGAGATCATCCTGGCAGTACTCAGCATGATAAATACTCTTTAAATGGTACCTCAGGGGTAGTAAGTAGCAGTTGTACAGTTGTACTGTAGTACAGTTTGTGCACTGCACAAGGTGCCAGGCCAGGAGAGCGAAGGGGCCTGACATCCAGCCCTTGCTCCACCAGAGCAGTCATGCACCAGTGAGGATGCTTGCATCTCCCGAGAGGTGGCCCTGGAATCAAGCTCCTCATGTGGGTGCCTGAGCATCAGTCATGAGTTCAACCAAAAACTCAGGAGTTCTGACTATCTCGGAAACCAAGATAGAACGGGAGGATCAAGACCCTACTGGGACAGCGAGGGGGAGATCCCTTAGCTCAGTCTTCTCTGGAAAGTTGGAAAGAACTAAATATGAAATCTGCTAAACTGAGGTTGGAGATAGTGCGGCTGAGGAGAAGAAGGGGGCTGAAGAAGCAGAAAAGAAGGGAGACCTGGGTCTGGGGATGTGATCAGAAGCTGTGTTGGTCTAAGGACCTCTGGCTCTTGCTCCTTCTCGTTTCCTCCCTTAAGCAAGTTTCTGTAAGCCGGTCTTATTATCGCTTGTTGAGCACTGCCCCCTGCTGACCACAAGCAGAAACGCTCTCACTCTCCCACTGCTGTCTGGGAGCTGCTAAGAAACTCAAAAGGAGAAAACCAGACCAGACTGGGGACAAAGGGTGAAGGAGATAGGTGGGACCTACAATCCAGAATTCGGCTCTTGGCAGGTGTTTCTGGAAGGTGAATGAGGGTTGATTGTCTACTGGAGAGAAATAGAGACTGGAATTCACAGGTGTTTCATTTATGCATATTAATGGTCTATAATTTTCAGATTGTTCTTTTCTTGTCTGTGCCCATTTCATTTGTTTCATGTCCTTGTGTGTGTGTGTTCTGTCTCTGGGGATGCTCACCTACTTCTGTGGTAGCTGTATGTGTGTACATCGGTACTTGTTTCTGAGTCATTTTTTATGTAGGAATCTGAGAGACAGCTCTCGGGTATGGGCAGAGGCTGGAAACTGTTTAATTTCCTCTCCTTCCCTCTAGGTTTGACCTCTGCCTTCTGGCTCCATCAGCCACATGGGTATTTACAGGTGACCGTCTTTTGCTGGCTCCTGCCCTACTTTGGATATTCCAAGCTCAGAACCTTTCTCTGCTCTAACCTGGGACTGTGTTCTCTGAAGCAGGGCCTCCAGCTTGGTTCCCAGTTGGAGCGAGAGGAGGGGGAGAGCCCTGAGATCAGAGCCTTTCCACCAGCTACCTCCCTTTTATCCTTACTGGCGTTTAAACTCCAGCCTTCTCCTTTTATAACCTTGTCTCTTTCATTCCCATTTTCTTCAACGCACCACACATTTATTGAATAGCCAATGTGTGCCAGGCATTGTTCTAGGTTCTGAAATACAGACCCAGGCTCTCCCCACCATCTACTGGAGAGGGGGTGTGGGAACGCAGACAGGTAAACACATCGATTTCCTGACAGTGAAAGCATATGCAAGAAATAGCAGTAGTGCAAGGAAGGAAGGATTAACTCAGAGGGAGTGTTGGTGAGGGAGGGAGCAGGCAAAACCTGAGCTGGGCTTTGAAGACCAATAGGGGTTTGCCAGGTCTTTAAGGTGCTTGCAGAGAACTCTGCGATGTGCTGCCAAGACCTCCCTTCATAAATTTCTTTCATCAGTGGACAGGAGCACTCACTTCCCCAGCTGCAGGAGTGTTGACTCACAGCCAAATCCCGCTGTAGGTATTGCCTTTGGAGGAAGACAGCTGTCTTGCCTAAGGTTGTGTTCCCTCCCTGGGGCAGTCTGCATGCAAGGACTGGTTGGTATAGGGTGACAAAGTCCCAGCCCAGGGATAGTCACGAAGGGCTATCCCAGTTTGAGATTCCCCGTGGGATTGCCAGAGGCCTCTGCTGCAATTACATTGTATTTCAGCTTCTTTCTCTGCTTAATCCAGCTTCTCTCACGTCAAACAGATGTTCCCAAGAGCACTCTTGAGAACTCTCTCTTGCATACAATCTCAGAGTGTAAAGATCTGTTTCCCAGGTAATTCTACCTAAGATTGCCATAGTCCAGGGAGAAGGCACTGTAGGTGAAGGCACGGAGGCCTGAGGAGGCTTTGTGAGCAAGGGTGCACTAAAAGCAGTTTGGTGCTGTTGGGACATAAGATGCAAGGACTAGTGGACCGGGAGAGTGATGGAGAATGGCCTGGAGGAGTAAGCAGGGGCCAGGTCAGGAGAGGCCTTGTATGTTATGCTAGGGAGCTTGTAGTTCCCCACATAGTGATGGGAAACCAGTTGACCAGGCTACACCAACAGATTTGCATTTTAAGAATATCACTTTAAGGACAGATCTGAAGATAGCTGAGTAGGGGTAAAATCTGTGCAGGGCACAGTTTTAAGAGGCTATTACAAGGCCAGCTGAGAGAAGGGAAGAGTCTGTATTTAGGCAATGGCAGAGGGAATGGGGAAGAGAGGACAGATTTAGAAAAGGTATTTAAATGCTAGATTCAATAGGACTTGGCGATTTATTAAATGTGGTTGGCTGGAAGAGAACTCCCAGGCTTCTGACTTGGGAGGCTGGATGAACAGTGGTGCTACCTTCCAAAACAGACCAAATAGGAGGAGAAACTTCGTAGGGAATTGTGGTGGGGATAGTGGCACGAGTGTTAAAGTACTAAGGACAAGTTGAACAAGAGTTATTGAGGCGCTTTCCCATGGAGCTGTCCAGAAGGAAGGTGGCTCTCTGGATTTGTAGCTGAAGAGTTGGACTTCTTTACTAGGATGTCTCCCAGAAATCTCCACCTCCCCCTACCCTAAACTGGCCTCCTTATTCTCTCCTTCCCTCAACCCTACTATCCCTTTGCTGTTCCTCACGTGAATAAATGGCACCATCAGCATTCAATTGTTCCGGCTATCATACTTCTTTCCCTCTACTGCCACCTCCAATCTATCTTCAACATCCATCAATTTTGCCTCCTAAATGTGACTTGACACTGTTTCAGTACTTCCACCAGTACTATCCCTGCTTTCCCTGACCTCGACTATTGCAGTTGCCAGCTGGGCTCCCAGCTTCTTGGCTTCTTTCTCTTAAATCTACCCTCCAGACTGCCAGTAGCCAGCCCTGGTGGTCTAGTGGTTGAGATTCAGTGCTCTCACCTCCAGTCAGGGAACCCCACCACCTCTCTGTTTGGTGGCTGTGTGTTGCTGTGATGCTGAAAGCTATGCCACTGGGCCACCCCTGGTGGACAGGTCTCAGTGAAGCTTCTAAACTAAGACAGACTAGGAAGAAGGATCTGGTCACCCACTTCTGAAAAAATTGGCTATGAAACCCCAGTGAATAGCAGTGAAGCACTGTTCTGAACCTGAAGGGAGGGGATGGTGCAAAAAGACCCGGCAGGGTTCTGTTCTGTGGCACACAGGGTCACTAAGATGGCACCACCACCAACAACCAAACCGCCGTCAGTGACCCACCCAAAATGCAAATCTAATCGAGACAGCTCTATACCCATAAAATCCAGATTCTCCAACATGGCATGAAAGTCCCTTCATGGTGCAGCTCCTGCCAGTCTGTCCAGCCACACCTGCCATGCCATCGTTCTCACTTTATCTTCTAACATTCTAGAAGCTCAGAACTCCCTGGTACACTCTGTATTCTTCCCTACTTCTGTGCCTTTGCTCTGTAATCCCTCCTGCTACTTCACCTGTGTAAGTCCTACTCATCCTTCAAGACAACACAGCTGTCCTCTCCTCCAGGACACCTTCCGATTTGGTGTGCTGTCCTATAGCTCAAGCTTGGCTCCTCCTGTGCCCCTTAGCTTTCCATGCATATCTCCATGATTGCCCTCCTCACAATGAATTATACTGAAACCATCTCTCTACCACGAATGGGTTTCAGTGTGACCTGGGGTGAGTTACTTGAAATCTCTGAGCATCTGTTTCCTTATCAGTGATAACGTAAAGCCCTTAGCCCAGTGCTAGCACATAACAAAACTCAATAAATGATGGTTATTCGGAGAATTGTTACTTTTATTTTCTTCCATTTCAATTTGCTGAGTTGTCCTGGCATCTACCTTCTACCATTCACCTGGAGAATATGTATTTGTTCATCTATTTCAGTCCATCTGATGTTTCAGATGGGGTTCTCATTAGTTATTTCTCTCTAGAAACTGTGTCTTATCTTATTTATCTGGAAGCCATAGGATTACTCATTTTTAAAAAGTGTTTTAAAAATTACCAAAATAATATATGCCTATTGTAACAAATTCAAATAAAACTAAATGATGTAGAGTTAAAAGTAAATGTATGAGCCCTACATACCGATTGTTTAGATATGAATTACACATCCCTCCCCAGAAGTAATCCATATTAACCATTTGATCTGTATCTTTCCAGAATTTACATTTTACAAATATATATAAATATATAGGTGCGTGCATTTAAAATTATAGTGTACGTTTACTGTTAAACTTTGTTCAACTCAATATGTACTGCTAGTTACTTTTCCTTTAACAGTACATTATAAACATCTTTTTATATCTGTACATATAGACTAACTTTACTTTTTAAACTTCTGCATAGGCCGTGGATTGTAATTCACCTAAGCGTCCTCCTGTTGACGGGGGTTTCGGTTAATTCCAATCTTTTGTTATTAATAATTCTGAAGTGCACATTATTCTATGCATATTTTTGTGTGCTTATGTGAGCATTTTTGGAGGATAGATTCGTAGAAATGGAACTGCTGGATTAAAGAGAATGTATATTTTAAATTTTGATAGACACTTCCACATTGCCCTCTCAAAAGTCTTTATCAACATACACTATTTCCAACAGCACACGAGGGTCTACATTTCTTCACACCTTTCATTACAATGGCTAGTATCATTTAAAAAAATTTATTTCCTATTTGATGGGCAAAAGGAAATATCAAATTTTTATGTAGTATTTTCCTTGTTATTTGAGCTTGATGATAAAATTTCGTATGCTTATTAGATGTTTGTATTCTTCTGTGAATTGCCTGTTCACATGCGTGCCCTCTTGAAAAAAAATTATTTCATCCTTTTTGAAATTTTGCGCAATATTTCTTCTTTTTAAAACATACAATTTATTTTAAGTAACACAATAACGTTTTTGCTCTTCACAAAATTGAACTGCTATAATCAATTTAAATTCCTCAGTTTGTGGTATACCAAATAATTGGTCCCTGCCAATTATCTCAATACCATTTATTGAACAACCCATCTTTTCATTATTGAAAGAATAATTTTATTTCTTCCTTTGCAATATTTTTATATATTATTTCCTTTCCTTTTTTATTTTAGTTTTGAGAGTTCTTTATATGATCTGATACAAATTGTTTATCACATATGTGATTTGCAAAAATTTCTCCCCAGTATGACTTGTCTTTTCACCTCTTAAAAGTGTCTTTTGAAAGCAGAAGTTCTTAAGTTTGGGAAAGTCCAGTTTATCATTTTATATCTTTTACAGATCATGCTTTTAGTGTCATAGCTAAGAAATCTTTGCCTAACAAAAGCACACAAAGATTTTCTCCTATGTTTTCTTCTGGAAGTCTTATGCTTTACATTTAGTTTTATGATCAATTTTGAGTTCATTTTTGTGTATGATGCAAGGTATGGATTGATATTCATTTTTTTTTGGCATGTGGATATCCAACTGTTCTATATGAAAAAGACTAGCTTTCTCTACTGCTTTGCCTTTGCATATTTGTCAAAGATCAACTGACCATATGTATGTAGATCTATTCACGCACTCCCTATTCTGTTCCATTGATCTATTTGTCTTTTTTATGCCTATACCATACTGTCTTGGTGACTGTTAATAATAAATCTTGAATTTATATATTGTGGGTCTTTCAACTTTATTCTTCTTTTTCAAAGTTGTTTTGGCTGTTCTAGGTCCTTTGCATTTCCATATGAACTTTAGAATCAGATTGTCAATTTCTATTAAAAAAAGGTTGCTGTGATTTTGTTTGGGATTGTACTGAATCCTTAGCTCAGTTTTGGGGGAATTTAAATCTTAACAACGTTGAGTCCTCCAACCCACGAACAACGTATATCTTCCCATTTACTTAGGTCTTCTTTAGTTTATCTGAGCAAAGTTTTGTAGTTTTCATTGCACGTCTTTTGTCAGACTTATCCCTAAGTATTTTATATTTTTTTGATGTTATTATAAACGGCATTTTTTAAATTCAGCATTTTGACTGTTCATTGCTAGTGTTATGAGCTAAATTGTGTCCCACCAAGAGATATATTTTGTCCTAACCCTGCGGTACTTGTAAATGAGACTTTATTTGGAAATAGGATCTTAGCAGACGTAATTAATTAAGTCAATATGAGGCCATGCGGAGTAGGACGTGCCCTTAGACCAATAGGACTGGTGTCCTTATAAGAAGAGGGAAATTTGGACACAGTCATGCAGAGAGGGAAGATGATATAAAAACTCACAGGGAAAAGGTCGTCATGTTGACGATGGAGGTGGAGTTGTAGTGAAGCATTTACAAGCCAAGGAATGCACGGATTGCCAGAAAACACCAGAAGCTAAAAGAGGCTAGGGAGTATTCTCCCCTAGATCCTTCAGAGAGGACGTGGCCCTGCCAACACCTTGATGTCAGACTTCCGGCCTCCAGAACTGTGAGTGAGTAAGTTTCTGCTGTTTTAAGCCATCCTAGTTTTGGGTACTTTGTTATGGCAGCCCTAGGAAACAATTACAGCTAGTATGTAGAAGTAGAATTTATTTTTGCATGTTGATCTTATATCCTGAAACCTTGCCAAACTCACTTATCAGTTCTAGTAACTTTTTTGTAGATTTCATTTAATTTTCTGTATAGATAATTATGTCATCTCCGAATAAAAACAATTTTATTTCTTCCTTTCCAATCGGGATGTCATTATTTATTTTTCTCACCTTATTGCACTGGCTAGAACCTCCTGTATAGAGTTGAATAAAAGGGGAGAGAGCAGATATCCTTGCTTTGTTCCTGAACTTAGGAGGAGAGTATTCAGCCTTTCACCATTAAATATGATATTATCTTGTAGATGCCCTTTATCAGGTTGAGGAAGTTCCCTTCTATTTCAAATTTGTTGAGATTTTTTTTTTTCAATCAGAAATCAGCGTTGGATTTCTGTCAAACGTTTTTTCAATAGATATTGAGATGATCATATATTTTCTTTTCTTTTCTTTTTTGGAGGGGTCTTTCTTTCTTCAATCTTTTGAAATGTTTTCAATGTTTCAAATGTTAAATCCTCCTTGCATTTTTGGTCACTATGTATTATTTTTTTATATAATATTGGATTTGCTTTACTAAAGTTTTGTTAAGAGTTTTTACATCTATGTTCATATGAGACATTGGTCTGTAGTTTCCTTGTGATGTGTTTGTCTCATTCTGACGCCAGAGTAATGCTGGCTTCACATAATGAGTTGGGAAGTTTTCCATATGCTTCAATTTCCTGGAAGAGTTTGTGTAAAATTGGTATTATTTCTTTCTTAAACAAAGAAAGAAAATAAATAAAGCTATTTAGGTCACCAATCAAGCCATTTAGGTCTGGAGTTTCCTTTGTAGGAAGGTTTTTAACTACAACTCGATTTCTTTGATAGCAATAAGGTGATTCAGATGATCTACTTTTTTTGAGTGTTTGATATTTTGTTACTTTCAAGGGATTTTTATAGTCACCTAAGTTGTCTACTTTATTGGCATAAATATGTTTTTAACATTCTTTTATTATCCTTTTAATATCTTTAGAATCTGTAATGATGTCACTTCTCTCATTCTTGATATTAATCATTTGTGTCTTTTTTTTGTTTTTCTATCAGTCTGGCTAGATTTATCTATTTTATCTATCTTCTCAGGGAACTAGCTTTTGGTTTCATTGATTTTTATCTATTGATTTTCTGTTTTCTATTCCATTGATTTCTGCTTTATTTTTATTATTTCTTCTGCTTACTTTGGGTATAATTTGTATTTTTTCCCCTAATTTTGTAAGGTGGAAGCAGATATCATTGACTTGAAACCTTTTTTCCTTTCTAGAATAGACTGTTAGAGCTATAAGTTTCCCTTTACATACTGCTTTAGCTACATCCCACAAATTTTATGATGTGTTTTTATTTTCACTCAGTTCAAAAATTTTAACTTCCTTTTTGATTTCTTCTTTTATCTATTAATTATTTAGAATTGTCTTATTTAGTTTCCAAATATTTGGAGATTTTCCAGATATCTTTCCATTATTGATATATAATTTAATACCATTGGGATCGGAAGAATATATTTTGCATGATCTGATTCCTTCTAAATTTATCAAGACTTCTTTTGTGGCCCAAGATATGGTCTATTTGGTTGGTAAATGTTCCATGTGCACTTAAAAAGAATGTATATTCTGCTGTTGTTGATTGGAATGTTCTATAAATGTCAATTAGATTGAGTAAGTTGACAGTGTTGCTCAAGTCCTTTCTATCTGCTGATTCTCTGTCTACTTGTTCTAGCAATTATTCAGAGATGGGTACTGACATTTATGATTATAATTATGAATTTATCAATTTCTCCTTGCAGTTCTATCTGCTTTTGCTTCATGTATTTTGAATCTCTGTTTTTAGGTACAGAAAGTTTAGAATTGTTGTCTTCTTTTTTTTTTAAAGATTTTATTTTTCCTTTTTCTCCCCAAAGCCCCCTGGTACATAGTTGTATATTTTTAGTTGTGAGTCCTTCTAGTTGTGGCATGTGGGATACTGCCTCAGCACGGCTTGATGAGCGGTGCCACGTCCATGCCCAGGATCCAAACTGGTGAAACCCCGGGCCGCCCCCATGAATTGTTGTCTTCTTGATGAACTAACCTCTTTATCATTGTGACATTACCCTCTTTATTCCTGATAATACTCTTTGCCCTGAAATCTACTTAATCTGGTGTTAATATAGTCATTCAAACTTTATCTTGATTAGTGTTAGCATGGTATATGTTTTCCCATCCTTTTACCTTTAACCTATTCATGTCTTTATATTTAGATGTGCTGTATAGTTAGATATTGCTTTTGTAATCCAATCTGACAAACTCTGCCTTCTAACTGGGGTGTTTAGACCACTTACATTAATGTGCTTTTTGATATAGTCGGGTTTAAATTTTCCACCTTGTTATTTGTTATCTATTTGTACTATCTGTCTGTTGTTTCTTTTTTTAAACTTTTTCTGCATTTTTCTCAATAACATAAATAACTGAAATTCAAAATATAAAATATGGGGGAGAGGTTCAGAGAAAGATTTGGGATTTTAGAGAAGAGAGAGAGTGGGTCAAACTGGTGGTGTCAGGAATGGCTGGAAAGACAAAATATTAATTGAATTGGACCTTGAAATATTTTCAGTAAAGGTGACAGTGAATGGAAGGCACACCATGTAGAGGGAATGGGGTGAACAAAAGGGATGGAAGCAGGAGAGGATGTGTTTGGTTCCCGGAATAACAGATCATTCAGATGGTCTGAGGAAGAGTGGCAGGAGAAGATGTGGAAGGTACTTGTGTGATTGCCAGCTTCCTATGGACATCTGCCATCCAGACACCTGAGACACCTGTCAAAGCAAGTGCATTATCTACCCTTCAAACCTGCTCTCTCTCAGTACCCTCTAATTTGATGTGTGGTGCCAGCATCTTCCTTAATATCTATACCAGAAGCCTCTGAGTCATCCTAAATGCCTCCTTGTTCCTCAACTCTGTCCATCCCACCTGCAGGTCACCTCTCAAATTCAAGCTTTCTTTTCTATTCCCATAGTCTTGGAGCCAGCTCGCCTGCTCTCATGTTCTCTCTCTCCTCAACTAGTGCATTAGCCATCTCACTGGTCTCTCCATTTTTAGATTCTTTTTCCTTCAAACCATTCCTCACACAGCCACTAGCTCCCTGAACCCCCTGAAAATGGATGGAAAATTCTATATGTGTTTTTCTGGAGAAAGCCTGTAGTTTTCATCACAGTCTTAAAGAGAGCAAAAGTCCGCAGAAGCTAAAAGCCATTGCCCTGTATCTTTTTTTCAAATGAAACGATTAATGCTCAGTTAATGTGGTCTGTTGACAGACTACTGAACAAGAAGTCAGGAGACCTAGGTTCTAGTTCTCGTGCTGCCACTAATTGGCTGTGTGACTTTTAGGCAGTTGAGTTACCTGCTCTGCATCTGTTTCCTCATCTGTAAAATGGAGGAAGATCTCTTCTTACCTCAAAATGTTATTATTTACAAGCAGATTCCTTTAACATCAGAAATTCCGGTTCATCTCCTCTCAGGCTCTTCTCTGTTCTGTTTCACTAGACAAGCATTTATTGTAGTGTGCAATTCACTGAGCTAAGTTCTGGGGGTAGAAAGATAAATAAAGCACTGTTTCTTCCACTTCAGAAGCTCACAGACCAGCTGGGCAGACAGATATGTAAATAAGAAATTACCATATAATGTCATAAAATGCAGAGCTCTGGGAGCACAAAGGAGGCTCTCTTGGGGAGAAGGCACCTAACTTTGTTTGGGAAGGCTGGGGAGGAGTCAAAGAGAAAAACACAGCTGAGTCTGGAAGGATTAGCAAAACTTTCTAGGCAGAGAAGGGGTGAGAAGGCAATTCAGGCAAAGGAAACACCACGTGAAGGCAGAGGCAGTAACGGAGCCCCAAGTTGGCAGAACAATGAGCAGAGGGGCACAGTTTGAATCTCCGTGTGTTGAATGTTTGGGCTTTGAATGCACAGGGAGGAACAGGAGATAAGGCTGCAGGGCAGAGTCAGGCACTGAAGGTCCTCCCACAGAGCGCTGCCAAGAAGTTTTGCCTTCATCTGTAGACAGTGGGGAGCCACTGGATTGTTGTAGGCGAGGGAGTTACAGTCTGATTTCTCTTTCAGGAAAATCACATTGGCAACAAGGAGGAAGATAGATTGGGAGGGAATGATACAAATTTGGAAGTGAAAAAGGTCTAAATAAGGGTGGGGGTGGAGAGAAGATAATGTCTTCCCTTTAAACCTATTACATTAGGAGTAGCCAAAGACTAGTCAGATTCAAATGTCCAGTAGGAAGCTGGAAATATGAGTCTGACGCTCAGAAGAAAGATCTGGATTTAGAAGCATTAGTCAGTAAGCAGCGACCGAAGCCATGGGAGAGAATGACATTCCTTTGGGAGAACATGTAGGGTGAGGAGGAAAGGGGCCAAAGGCTAAATTCCAGGAAATATCAATATTTGAAGTGAGGAGGAGGAAAGATAGTGAGAGGATGGCTGGATTGCAAGGAGCTGAGGGGTTAAGGATGGTGGTGAGGAATCTGCTCTTCTAAGAAGGTTGGATGATAAAGAAAGAGAGAGAGGGCTGAAGCAAGAGGAGGCTGGAGGGTGTATTTTGTTTTATGTCTACTAGACGAAGATGAAGGATGGAGGTAGGAAAGGACAGGATCTAATGCACACCTGGAGAGATTAGTCCTAGGCAAGGAAGTGGCGGGCATTTACTCTGCCAAGAAAGGGGAAAGGGACTCAGAAAGAGTTTGATTCAGTGGTTTTCACATTAGAATCACTGAGGTAACTTGAAAAAAAAAAGCCAATATCTGGGCCACACCTTGGAAGTTTCTGGTTTAATTAGTCTGGGATGGGTCATGGTCTGCAAACAATGTTGAGAACCACTGGTTTAATTGTAGGTAACTTTTTAGATGGTGGTAATGGGATGGGCTTTCAGGAAGCTCACACTTGATAAAGGTTGGATGAATAGGGAATGGTAAAAGTTTGGGACAGGTGAGGAATGGGGAAAGAGGAGCAATTTATTATATTTTATTTTTTTTGGTGAGGAAGATTGGCCCCAAGCTAACATCTGTTGCCAACCTTCCTTTCTTTTTTGCTTGAGGAATATTGTTGCTGAGCTAACATCTGTGCCAATCTACCTCTATATTGTATGAAGGTCACCAACTCAGCACGGCTTGATGAGCAGTGTGAAGATCCGTGCCCAGGATCTGAACCTGCAAACCCTGGGCTGCCAAAGCAGAGCACACAAACCTAACCGCTATGCCACCAGGTGGCCCCAAGGGAAGGAATTTAGAATGGAAGGAAACTAATACCAACTTAGTGGCGTTTATGTGCCATTAATGCAGAAATAAATGAGGCTCATTCTTTGTTCTCAAAGAGCTCAGGAACTTATGGGAGAGAGAGACACACCTTAAAACAATCCTATGTCACTGCAGAGTTCTTAACCAGTTAAGGGCTTTTTTTTTTTTTTTTTTTGCATTTATTTTCTTTTTCACTACAAGTGACAAAGAATCCAGTTATTTTACAGTATAGCCTGGGTCTGGAAATACTTCTGTAAGCACTGAGTGTAGCCTTTCTAGGAAAATGGGTGCTGGGGAAAGAGCTCTAATTATCCTGGGAGGTTGAACTTTCCCCAGTTTTATCAGCAGGGCTGCAAGACGATGGGGTTCTGGCCTGAGATGTGGGTACATCACTGGCGTCAGCTGTACCCAGGAGGTGGCTTTTATTGCTAACCACTCACACTGAAAAACTTTGATGGCCGTCCCGCTAGGGTGTGAAGCTTCTGTGTTTGAGCAAGATACTAAGGACTCCCCTCTCTCAGCAGCAGTGCTGTAAAAGGGCCCTACTTTTCATCAGAGTAGAAGACCTCATGTTTGCCACCGTGGTCTGGGCTTGACCTCTGGGAACAGCTTCAGCTGCATGGGAAGAAGGCACTTCTCTGTAGCTGAGACCTTCCTTTGGAGAGAGTTCACTGCCACTTCTAGAGACCTTTGTATCTTCCCCAGGAGACTCCACCTCCTAGGGTTCCGAGAGGCCTTTGGTTTGCCTGTCCCATCCCTGCTGCCTCAGGCCCACGAGCTGGGGGAGTTGGAAGAGCTTTTACTGAGGGTCCTGGCTTTTGGCTGGGAGCCCCCTTCCTTGAGTAAGATTCCTAAAAGGAGAAGTTTGATTGGGAATGGACTGGGCACTGTGGGCACGTGGAGGGGATTCCTTCTCCTACCTTATTAGTTCCATTTTATACACAGGAATTGAGGCTTAAAGAAATTAAGAAACTTGCCCGTGTCCTCAAAGCTAGGAGCTGTGCATTCGAAGTTCAACCTTTTCTACTCTGTTGTCTTTCAGGCTCCTGACCCCCTCTATCACTGCAGTTGGACCCTTTGGGAAAATCCTGGTTGGATGTCACCTTCCTGCCCTCCTCTCTCCTAAATAGTCAGGCTGGGTCCCTTGGGCCCTAAGGCACATGGGTCTCCTCTTTGAGTCTCCATTTCTTCACTCTGTGAATTAAGGATGTGTGAAATCCAGATGGGTTTCCATCCTGGTGATGAGGGTGGAGGGCAGTCCAGGGATTTGCTGCGTGGGACACGTTAAGTCAGATTTTAATGTTGGACCTCTCCTCTGCAATCCAGTGCTTTTGTTACAGAGATAGGACTGAAAGCCCCCAACTTCACCTTCAGAGAGGAGAAAGGAGGGACAGAGCTTATTCCAATCTGATGCCTGGCGTCTTCATTTGTTGACATCCTGACTCAGGCTTTGAGCTTTAGGTGGAGCCAATCTACAGAATTATCTGTAATTCTGGCGTCAGAAGCCATGCTTCCTATTCTTTGGGCCCTTTTGAGGTCTGTGAGACAGGCTAGCATCACACGAACACAGTTTACACTGAACTGCTCGATAGTCAGTGGGGGCCCAGGCAGCTAGGGCAGCCCTGATATTGTATCAAATTACACACTTGCTACCCAGCCCTGAGGATGTGCTCTGGGCAGGGCTGGGAACATCCTAACCTTGTCCTACCTCCCTTTACCCTTCCCCCGCTCTCCTGCCACTTGTCCCTCATACCCCTGGTTGCCATGGTCACTGTGGGATCCCCCAGTGCAGCCCAGTGCCTCGCACATGACAGGCACCAAGCAAATGAGCCCCTGGATGCACCCAGGTACTCGGCTACCTGAAATGATGATTCTGCATATTTCATGCAGTCTGAATCACTTGCTGACCCACAGTGTGGGAAGGGGGAACGAGGAGAGGCAAAGATTTGGGCGAAGGAGAAGAGAAGTGTTTCTAAAGATTCTCGTTCTTTGAACCATCACAATGCAGATGAAGATGGCTCTGTCCCCATCTTTGGTCAAGTTAGAATGGACGACCAAAAGGGATGAGATTAAGTCTCAGAAAAAAAATTTCATCAGGGAGGAGCAAAAATCCCCAAACAAGTGAGGAATAGAGGCTGAGAGTCTGTTTTCTTGCGACTTAATCGCAGGGTTGGGTGGGAGGGTATCAGGATTGGAAGCTGGAGGATGTCGAGATGTTGAGAGGGGCTTGCCCGCTGGGGGGAGAAGTGTGTGAAGGTGCTTTTGAAGTACGGATTACTATTCTAGGTAAGTGCCAGGTTGCACAGCAATAATACTAATGATAATATAACAATACTTTGCTTTCACTCATTCCAAGGGGAACATGGACTTCCCACAGCCCAGACTACTATGGTGGGGGTCACTCTTGGTAGCTTCAGTCTATTGCCGTACTTCATGAAGCCCAGCTGGTTTTCTGGAATGCTCTAAGGCAGAAATGCTCCAATTATGGCGGATATTTTGTGATATCCCATAATCCTGGTGTAGTACGCTCAACTCCGAGGTATCTGAAACCCCTGGGCCGAGAGCCTTGACTGCTTGGGGTTAGGGACGCGACAGGCGAACGCATTTTTACTCTTGGAGGTTTCCTGGGAGAAGGGCCCCACTCCTCGGTCATTCAAACTCCCCGGAGCCCTCAGCGTCTCCCCCTCCCCCGCTCCCCCAGGGCAGGGTTCCCTTTGTAATTAATCTAAACGCTCAAACCAGAGGGGAGGAAAAAAGTGTTAATGAGGGAGCTTCTCAGACTGACTGGGCGGTCGCCGCTCGCAGCTAGAGCACGGAGTAATTAAATTATTTTTGGAAGCAGGGGGATATGGTGGTGTTGGTGTCAGGGAAATCCCCGTATGCATGGGAAGAGGGGAGCATCTCTCGCCACTAATTAAAATCAGGGACGACTCTCCCTTCTCGCAGCCCTAGGGGGAAAGAATCAATTTTTCCACGTCCCAGATTCCACTGGATTTCGTATAGCCGGGTATGTGGCCCTAAAGATTGAATACGGCCATCCCCAGGGGTCTGGGGCCTCGGTCTCCGACAGGGGGGCTCGAGAAAAACAGTCCCCGGAGGGGCTGCAGGCTGGGCCAAGGCCAGAAATCGAGGCATCCCTTGGCCACCTTTCGGGGCCGGGGTCGCAGCCCAGCCGGCGATTCCCAGGATCGGGGAGGGCCGCCGGGTGTCTGGAGTCCAAAGGCTGGGGGAGCGGCGACTCTGGGAAGAGCGGGGCCGCAGACAATGGACGCGGCGGCGGGAGGGGCAGCCAGTGCGGGAACAGCCGGGAGGCGGCACCCGGGAGCGCGCGCTCCCCCGCCCCCTGCACCCCCTCTGCTCTCGTCCCCTCCCCCTCCACCCCCTCCCCCCTCCGCCGCCGGCTCCCGATCTGATTCCAGATCCCTGATTCCTTGATCCTTGGTCCCGCCATGGGAGCCTAAGCGCCCCCCATTCCCCCCGGCCCCCTGCCCCCGGGGCCTTGAGGGGGAAGAGGCAGCGGTCTGGGACGGAGAGGGGGTGACCAGACTCAGGAACCCCCCTTAACACCCCCCCATCGTCCGCGCTGCCCGTCCGGGAGCGCGGAGTTCGGAGCGACCCGGAGCGCTGCGGATACAAAGGCGCCGGGCCGAGTCGGGCGCCTGCCGAGCCCACCGGGCAGTTCGCAGCGGCGGGTGAGTGTCGGGCCGAGGGGGCGCGGGCAAAGTTTGCAAAAAAAAAAAAAAAGAAAGAAAAAAAGAAACAGAAAAGGAGGACAATCATGCAAGGGGCCAGGGGGTGCCCGGCCCCGGAGCGAGCGGAGTGGCTTATGGGGGAAGGGGCTCGGGGCCACCCCTTTCCGGTCCGTTCCCCCACTGCACAGCCGAGTGCCCCCTCCAACTTTGGGGAGGGGAAGGGGCGCGTGGGGAGGGGGCGGAGCCCGGGCCTGGAGAGCCGGGGACTTTCCTGGGCCCCGGGCCCGGGCAGGGGCCTTAATGATCCCGGGGGAGCCGGTTGAATCCGGAGACTGGGAGTATGTGTTGGAGGTGGGGGGAGAGACAGTGGTAGGATCAGAGTGTGGAGGTTTTGGAGGACGAGGGTGTTTAGGGGTGCATACACACCTCAGGAGTGTGGGGAGGGACGGTGCAGGTATGCGTTCAGGGTGTGATGTGGAGTCTGGGGAGCTGGCCGAGGAGAGTAGAGGGGGTGTGTGT
The DNA here is from genome assembly GCF_041296235.1 of Equus asinus. NCBI lineage: Eukaryota > Metazoa > Chordata > Mammalia > Perissodactyla > Equidae > Equus > Equus asinus. The sequence continues at coordinate 22,863,930 of NC_091814.1, forward strand.
GCAGCTCTCGAGGATGGAGCTGGCGGCCGGAGACTCAAGCGCTGTGTATGGGGCCCAGGGGACAGGCGCCGACATCCCTCTCCCCACTCATATTTACCCATTTGGGGGGCTGTGGGCTCCGCATTGGTGAGTTTTAAAGGATTGGTGGAGGATCAGTGTGTGCATGATTCTTTGTTTTTGTGTGTGTGTGTCTTGACGTGCTGCGTGTTTCTGCAGGTGGGCCCTGGGTTTGGAGGTGTAGGTGTTTTTCTGTGCCTGAGTGTATGTCCACCCAGGGAGCAGCTGACCATGTATCTGCTGTGTGTTTGGATATGTATTTGTGCGTATGCTCTAGGGAGGGGGGGTGTGTCTATGCGTGTGAACTGGGGAGGGTTTATGGGAAAGAGGTGTATAGGTACTGAGCAAGGTGAGTGTGTAAGAGCAGAATGGGGGCATACCTGGATAGGTGTGTGTGCACCTGTGTACTGGGAGGAGGTGTGAGTGAATCTGTGTTCTCTCGTGTGTAACCTGTGTTGATGGATAAGTACCAGTCTGTGTGCCTGCCTCAGGTGGAGTGTTGTTTTTGAGTGTGTGTTGAGGGTACTGCCTCTTGCCTCTGCAGGCAGATTTTCCTGGCAGAGATCCCAAAGGGAGGGCTGTCTGGAGGATTCTGAGGCTTCTTGGATGGCCCTGCCTTGGTTTGAGGGTAGTGCCTTAAGTATCTGAGACCTATGGGTGGGAGTGAGTGGGCCATCTCATGAGGTGTCTGTTTGGAGGGGTGGGTTTTTGTAGAAAAGGGTGTGTGTTGTGGGAAATAGGCAACAGGGGTTCTGGTTGTAGTCCTAGAGGAATCTGGGAGCTTGGAGGAGTCAGGGAGAAGCAGAAGAGGGACTTCTTCCTTCCCCAGCATAAGTTGGATTCTAGTAGGTGAAGAGGCTACATTCTTGGCCTCCTGACCCAAGTTCAGCCCCCTCAGGCCACAATTCTCTTGGAAAGATGTCTTGGAGTTTGCTGCTTCAGAGCCCACTAACTCTCCTCTGCCACCAGGATCCTACAGTTCTCGAGGGGTCTTGGGATTTTACTTTGGGATGAAGGCAAGAGGAAGGAGCGTGCCTGGATGGATGAGACCCGGTGTGGAACAACTTGACTTCCCTGTCCGTGGGGTTGAGAAGGTGGCACGGGAGCTCTGGGGAGGGCAGTGGAGGGTGTTTCTCCAGGAGTTTCTGGAAGTATATCTGTGTGATTTATCACGGAGTTTCCCTTTTCCCTGGTGAGAAGCCTGTTTGGGATGGCGCTGTGGTCTGTGAGCCAGATCTGAGGGTGAGGATTAGGGGCTGAGCTTGCCAGAGGGCACAGGTCCGTGTGCTGGGGAAGGGGCAGGCACCCATCGCAGCTATTCTCATGATCACGATAATGCGGAAGTGGATCTCTCTCCCCAGGGAAGCAGCAGCTACCTCCTTTCCCTCTCCTCTCTCTTGTTCTTTCCCTTTTGGGTGAAGAAAAGGTACTGGCCATCCCCTTCTTTAGGATGCACACACTGTTTGCCCATTTCACTCTCTCAGCCATTTTCCTCTTGCTGGCAGGGTTTGGATGGAGACACCCCGTTTTTGGAGCTGAGGCTGTGATTGCACATGCCCATTAGGGTCTCTGAGTAATTGGAATCGGAATGTTAGAGTCTCTGATGGGCATGGGCAATTAGAATGTTCCCTCTTTAGACCTCAGGACTCCCCACCTTTCCTAAGGCCCTCGGGAAAACAGTAGTGGGAGTTAGAAAATGTTGGGACAAGGGATTGGGGCTGAGTAAAGAATGGGCTTAAAGAAAAACGCATGATTCCCTACAACCTGACATCTGTCTGATGGGTCGGGTTGCTAGGGTGAGCGAGGCACTTGCCTCTAGGATGTTGTGCTCTGGCTTCTGGAGTACCTTGCTTGCTCTGTGTACTCTCTCTACATGCATGACACGCTGGTGGGGGTGCTCTTCCAAGGAGGAGGAGCTGTGGTCAGACAATAGGAAGTGCCATCTCTGAAAGTACTTCCAGACTGGAACTAGTGGCCACATTGGCCCCTCCTCCCCCATTGTCCTGCTCCTGCCTTCTCTTTCCTCTGATTCCCCCAGGCACACCTCTCTGGTGTGCCCCCCTGCTCCTTCGAGGTCTGAGGAAGGGCCCTTTACCCTGGCCCTAGAGCAGGATAGATTTTTATCTGCTCATCTGGTTTCCAAGAGGTCCTTCCAGTTACAGGGGGTGTGAACTTGGCCAGCAGAAGCTTTGGGGGGAAGAGATCCAGGATTGCCCTCAGCCCCTCTGAGTTTTGGGGATCCAGTCTTCTTTGCTTATTCCTCCCTCAACAGCTCCCCACACTGTGAGGCCCAAAGGGAAGAGTCCGTCAGAGTTGGTTGGAACTAGTACTTAATTGTGGTGTGATGTTGGGCAGGTTCTTAAACTCCATTCCTCAGCCTCTTACATGTCTTCAGACACCATCCTCCAACCCCAGCCTGGGCCTTCCTCAAGGAGCCCCAAGTCCTCTCAGCAGCCTTGCTCCCTGGGTTTCAGTTTGCTCTTAAATTCTGGTTTTGCCACTTCCTAGTTCTGTGACCTCAGAGAAGATAGATAACTTTTTGAAGCCTCACCTGTAAAATGGAGTTAATAATAGGCTCTCCCTCCTCGGTTTATGAGGATTAAATGAAATAATATCCAGAGAGCACTTCACATGGTTCTGGGCACATGAGAGCCGTCAGTAAATGGTAGCTGGTGTGCTTCTGGTTGTGATCGGTGATTGTTACGGGAGAGAGTTCTGGGTTGGGGAGAAGAGCTAGGCTTTGGTTCTGCTCCTCTTCTGGCACACTATGCTGGGCACTGCCTACTGTTTGCCAGGCCCTGTGTGAAGCACAGGGGATTGAGGGGTGAATAAGATGGGCTTTCACAGGGGAGATGGGTATAGACACATCGATTCACTGTAGCCCCGTGTGTGCCCTATGGAAGTGTGTTCAGGAGGACACTGGAGCATGGAACGGGAGCGCTCGGCCCTGGGGTGGGTGTGAGGGAAGGTACCTGGAGAAGTGCCCTTGGCTGGATTTCTTTTTTTTAATTGAAATGAAATTCACATAGCATAAATTAACCATTTTAAAGCAAACAGTGGCATTTGGTACATTGGCAGTGCTGTGCAGCCACGACCTCTATCTAAAAACATTTTGACCACCCCGAAAGGAAACCTGTACCCATTAAGCAGTTGCTCCCCATTCGCCACCCCCCAGCCCCTGGCAATCACCCTTCTGTGTTCTGTCTCTATGGATTTACCTATTCTGGATATTTCATATAAATGGGATTATGCAATGTGTGACCTTTCGTGTCTGGCTTCCTTCACTTAGCATAACGTTTTCAAGGTTCATCCACGTTGTAGTGTTTATCAGAACTTCATTGCTGTTCGCGGCTGAATCATATTCCGCTGTGTGGATCAACCTTAGCTGGATTTAAAGGATGAGTTAGGCAGACTGGAAAGGGATGGAGGCGGGCTCCGCAGGTAGAAGCTGAGCCTGAGAGAGAAGGATCAGGGGAGGTTGGTGAACCCCTGCAGCTTAGTATTATTGGATCTTGAAATAGAAAGTGGGGATTTGGTCTCAGTTTCTCTGTCCTGTGCGGCTGGTGAGGATGGAGGTATTAGAGAGAGGAGAGCCTGGGGTATTACTGCCCCTTCACAGGCTCTGGGTGGGGGATAGGACTTCTTATAAACTTGCTCTTTCCTCCTCTTCCCTGGGCAGCTCCCTCCTGTATGCATTTTTCTCCTCCCTGTGGGTACCCATCTTCCTGTTTTACTGGGCGTCAACTTCCCCTGTCTCTGAATTGACCCGAAATTTCCCCTCTCACCCTCTCCTGGTGGGTAGCCTTGTTCCTGGGGAGATTTTGGTAGCAGAGGTGAAGGAAGGGCCCGAGAGTAAATCCTGCTCACGCTTGTCCCCCAGCAGTCCTCCCTTCCCTATCCTGCCTCTTGGTGGTCTGACGTGGGCAGCCCTCTGTCACCCTCTCTTGTGTTCTGGAGAGAAATGAGGTGGGTCAGGGAAACTCTTTCCATCCCTTTCCTCCGCCCTGCTTGGTACAGAGTAGGAGCCCTTGTATGGTGGAGCCCTTTGGAAATGAGGTGTTGCTGTGCTTGTCTGATGCCCTTGGCGAGGCTGGTAATTACAGAGATGACAGCTGGGAACGGGTTTGGGAGAAGCGGGCTTGGAATCAGCAGAGCTGAGGATATCCTGGTAATCAGGGTGGGGCAGTGAGAGGGGAGAGTGGGAGGAAGCTGGGGGCTGGGGTGGGGTGGGAGGCTTGGGGCCCCTTTCCCCTGCCACTTCACACACAGCTGGGTCTAGCACCTAAGGGAGAGTGGGAGGTGAATGGAGCCCAGGCCTTGCCCCACTGTAATATGGAAGGAGGGGGAGGGGAAGAGAGAGGCAGGGGACCCAGGAGCCCCTGAGGAGAGAAGCAGAGAGTGGGAAGAGCCTGCTCTCTCTGCCAGTGCTGGGGTGTGGTTTAAGATAGAGAGGGGCGTCATTTGGGGGCTGGCGCCAACACCATAGCCAAAGGTGATTCCATCTTACTCTGGGTGGAGTCTTCTCACAGTGAGGCTGTGGGAACAGGAAGTGGAGGGGATTGGCTGTGCACCCTCTAAAGGAGAGTGAGGTGGGAACTAACATTTATTGAGCATCTATTCTGTGCCTGACTGCGATAGTCTGTATACGTTATTTAGTTGAAAACTCTTAACCTTCTGAAGTGGGCACTATTATCCCCGTTTTATAGATACGAAAACTGAGGTTTAGAGAAGGTGTGCAACTCATCTAAGATTACACTGCTCCCAGGAGGCTGTGCCGGGTCTGTCTCTAGGCTCTTCCATTTCCCAAAGTGCTCTTTTTGCCTTTCCCTACTCGCATTCCAGTTAGGTCTTATTTTGCTCATTATTGCCTTTAATCTTGAACCTGAATAATTCTCTCATCTCTTGAAAAGTGGACATGGGTCCAGATGTCAGCCTGAGGAGTAGAGAAGTCTACCCCTGAGCGAGGGGGCCAGGTGGAGTCTCCTGGAGGAACGAGGTCTCTCAAGAGGAGCACCTTGTCACCAGCCTGGGGCAGGGCCACCGTGTGGGCAGAGCCTCTCTGGGGTTGGGCTCTTCCTCTCTGCTGGATCGCTTCACACATGGGAGCTCTTGTTTGTGATTGGGAGGGGCCTGGCCCTCATTGTCTGTAGAGTTTTCCAGCACATCCCCTAACAATATCCCCCAGAGAGTTCCTGGCTCCCCCACCCTGGCCAGAGGAGAGAGTGTGTTTGTGTGTATCTGGGGAGGAGGCTCTGGCTTTTTAGGGTAAGTAGAGGTTGGACAGGAATAGGTGCTGAGCCATACGTGTGAATGCAGTGACTTAAAAAACAACCAGGTGTGATCAGAAACACTTATTTTGTCACTTGCTTTACTCCAGGAATGGAAGTGGTGGATATAAGGGATGCGGGATGTTGAGACTCCTCAGAAAGAGTGAAAACCTCAGGTGGTGGGTTTGTCAAGATGGTGGATGTCGGTTGGTACTTGGGCCTTTCAACTGGCTCAGTTTTCCCAGATAAGAACTGGCTGATGGGCCAGATCTGGGCCCTGGGCTGAGGCATGAAGAGAAGGTTTTCAGAATGGAGAAACCCAGGCCTGCCCCCTGCACCCCCAGTCACACTGTGTCTCACACCTTTAGGCCCACTACTGCTTTTCCCATACAAACCAGCCTTAGTTGCCAGTGTCCCTGCTCACACTTCTCCCCATCCATATGCAAACCTAAGGTTGGCTGCCTCGCCTTTCCCATGTAGCTGCTCTCCACCTCCTCTCCGAGGCAGGGGCTATGTGAGCAGGCTTTGACGGTCTCTTGGGGAAGGGACTTTTGGGGCCTACCTGGGATAGTAGACTATGCAGAGAAGGAGGCATTTTTGTTTTCCATGAGAGTGGGAATGTGGAGGGCACAGGAAGTTGGCCTGTGGTCAACACTCCTTGTCCACCTTCTCCTGTCCCTGAGGAAAACTCGACGTGCCTGTTTTCCTTCTTGGCTCTTGCACAGCTTACCTGGTGGGCAGGTAGGGGCCAGTCCTTTGCCCCAGCTGAGGGAGGAAGAAGCTTAGAGCCTGGTAGGTGGGAATTGTGGGCCTTCCCATTGGTGAAAATTAAACAGAGCATCCAGGCATCTAGAAGTCCTGGTTACCTTCTCACCAGCTTAGCATCCTGTCTCCCCTCTGGCCCCCACCTGGGACAGATGCCAAAGGGATTACTCACTCTTTCTGTGCACACTCGTCCCCCCTGCCTGGCGTTCCCTTCCAGACTGACTGGGAATGGGTCTGGGGGAGGCTAGGGAAGGAGGTGCTATGGTGTATGTGCGAGTGCACGCACACGCGTGTGTGTGCTTGTGCATGATGTGTTGGGGAGCAGGGAATTTCTGAGAACTGGGGTGGGGGTGGGGGTGCCTGAGAGAAAGCAGAGCAGGTCTCTACAGAACCTGCCTGGCCAGGGTGGGTGGAGCTGGGTGGGGCAGGCAGGAGCCATTCCAGGTTTCAGCGGGGGAATACGAGTGTGGGTGTACGTGTGTGGGGGTCTGTGTTTAAGTGTGTCTGTGGATTATGAGGGTACCCAGCCTCACCTCTGCCTTAGATGGAGGGAAATTAAGGAAGGAGGTGGAGAGGGGCCTGGCCCTGGCTTCCCCAGCTCCTTTTCAGTTAGAATGCCAGCTCAGGTGTCCTGGCCAGGAGCCCAGGCTGTGGGGCCTCCCCTGTGGTGCTCCTTGCTCTGGGGTCTGGTGGTGAGCAGCTGCTCTGGAAGCAGAGGCGCCTGAGTGACCCAAGCATGCCCCTCCCCTGCCACGCAGCCCCGTGAGGAGAAGGATCCTGCCCCCTGCCCTGGGGCTTTAAGGATGGTGAGCTCATGTCTGGGGCTGTCCTGGGAGAGTGCTGGGTTAGCAGGGCGGGGGCGGGGCACTTGGTGCCAGCTCCTGGGCTCGCTGGTCCAGCTTTTCCTACCCACATACCCTGAGATCCAGCCATTCTCTCTGGCCTCCTGGACAGCCCTGTCACCCAAGGACACCGGGCGTTTTTCAGGGTGCAGAAATGAGGGTGGGAACAAAATCTCCATCCCATTCTTGGTCCAGGCCTGGGGCTGGTCCTGGCCCATTCTGTGCCTTAGTTCTTTTTGTGGTAGGGAAAACCCAGCATGGGCCTCCTGGGATGGGTGGCTTGTCTGAGGTGCAAGGCTAGACGGGAATGAATGAAGGAACATCAGGATCCTCAGTCAGGAGTGGTGGGTGGGCGGGGCCAAAAGCACCCTTTGAGGGGAAGGGGCTCTTTGGTCTCTACTGGCTTGGCTTAGCTCTGTCCGGTCTGTTCCTTTGTCACTGGTGAGAAGAGGGGGTAGGACAGGAGTCAGTACATGCTCTCCTCTCCTGGCCTTGTAGTCTTGGCTATTCTAAGACCCAGAAGGACTCATGGAGGAGCCTGGTCTCCCTCTGGGAGGAGCACACCTCAAAGTCACAGTGTTAGTAAGGTCTTTCTAGCAATGCAGGCCAAGACAGAGCTGCCTCAGGTCTAGTGACCGTGGGCGAGCCACCTTCTTCCTCGGGGCCCCACCTTTTTATCTGTAAAACTTGGGGCTGCACCTTCAAGGCTTCTTTGAGCATAGTGCTGGAACCTGCTGAGACTTGGGTGGATCCATCCACTGTCTCCCCCTGGAGGGTGGGAGAAGGGGAGGTCGGGGAATGATGTGGGCACAGTGAGAAGTTCTAGCACTCCCCTCTCCCCCGTGGGAGCCACGTTAGGTTCTGTGTTTCCTCCCCCCACTGGACACCTCCCGCCCCCACCCGTGTCTGACAGAGGGCCCTGGATTGAGCACATCGATGTAACTTAGGGAGTAGCATGGCAAAGAGGAAAAACCAAGAGTCTGAAGAGGGACAGTTATGACTTTGAATGACTTGGCAAGGTGCTCTGTCTCTCTGCATAGACTTCTAGCTCCTTGCATACCGGGTGGGGAAGTGGGACTCCTGGGGCCACCCAGAAAGGTGGGCATCTAGCACTTTGGGTGGGACTCACATTGATATACTAGAGCATTGTGGTAGGTGAAACTTAGGGAGCCACGGGCCTGGGGGCGCCCACATGTCCGCATTCTCTCGTGGGTTGTAGTGGAAAAGGGGGTACAGGGCACGTGCAGTAAGACCCTGGCTCTTGTGTGGGAATCAGAGACCTTTAATGGGCAAAGGTCCGCAGACTCCTCTGCAAGAGGGCACTGAAGAGGCGATCATGCCCATTCCCCTGCGTCCAGGTGGGAGCACCCTCCCTTGTCCCAGACTGTGGAGGGGAAGGCCATTTGTTTAAAAAATGGTGCTATCAGAGCTCTGCCCATGAGAGGAGACCTTTTGGCTTCTTGTCCTCTTCCCCCTCTGGCTAGAAGTCCTTGCTAAAATCCAACCCAGTGTTTTCTGCTGCTCCGGTACTTTTAGCCCTGTTCTCAGTAGAGATGAGGGCGATAGATGTCCTTTCTAGGTGTATGTTTGTGTCTTGTCCCCTCCCCACCTTTTCTTCTCTGGCAGAGTCACCCTGGCTTCCCCAGCGCTTCCCTCCAGCTCTGTCCTCATCTCTGCCCTGCTTCATTTCCCCACCCCAGGCCTGAGGGAGCTGGACTGGGCGGAGGCGTGGCCCTGGGCTAGAGCAGTGGGAGAAGGAGGTGGTGACCACAGCCGCCTGCCCTCCGGTCATCGGTCCCAGCACACGGTCCCAGCACACGCCTCACATGGGGATGCCTGTGTCTGCGTTCAAGGCCTTATTTACCTGAGCTGGTCCTCTGAGTGGGGCAGCGGGAAAGGGTCCAGGCTTGGTCTGCATTTTGGCCAACACCAATCTCCCTCCACCCATACCTCCCATACCACCCCAGGGCTTTGCTCCTTCTGCCTGTTGCCAGGTTCTGAGTGTATTTTTTCCAGAGGCCTCCGATTGTTTCCTGAAGAAACCCGATCCCAGAGCTCAGACAAAAGCTGGGGCCGCCAGAGGAGAAACCCCATTCTCTCCCCCTCTGTCCCTAACCCCCCCACCTCTATAACCTCCCTCGCTTTGGATGTCGGGTATGGGTTCCAGGACCTGGCTGCCATCACCTAGGCAACAGGGGGCTTTGGTTGCCATGGTGATCAATGTGGTAGAAGCTGGGCAGCCGGGACAAAAGCCCCCACATTCCCCCCCCAGCCCTCCCCCCAATCCCCTTGGGATGATACTGAGACACATTCCATTAATTTTATTTCTGAAAGGCCTTTGGAGGGGAGAAGGGTCTCCTTTTTGTGACAGGCTCTCTCTTCTCTCCCTCTCTCCTCTCTGGCCTCCTTTTAACCCCAGATAATCCATGCTTAGTTTGAGCAGGGGACTGAGTGAGTGTGTTTGTGTGTCTTAGACGGTGGGGGCAAGGTGAAAAGTAATGGGACGTGTTGCATTTACAGCGTCCCACCCCCCAAACCAGGGCACTCCCTGCCCTGCACCGAGTCCGGACTTCCCTCCCCGTCTCGTCATGCCTCTGACATTTCCACTTGTTGATCTCATCCACTGATTCCCCTCCCCCACTCTCTTCCCTGGGAACGCTGCCCACCCGGGAGACCCTCCAAACCCCTGATTGCCGAGACTGATTCAACAAGGGAACTTCTGCCCTTCTCCTTGCTTACCTCCCATCCCTCCCCCGAGCCTTGCCCATGCTTGGATTCGTTCCCTGGGGTACTTGAAGGGATAGCAGGCAAGGGTCTCAGAAATTGGATTCATATTTGGCCCCTCTGTTTGGTAGGGCATGGAGGGAGGAGCATGCTGTGGTGCTTTGCGGGCACTCTGAGTTGCGCTGGTCGTGGTGGGAGAAGCAGTCCAGGGGAACAGCGAGGGTCCTTGGGTCTTTGCTAAGCAGCAGGGAAGAAGGTAGGGGGCTCTAGGCTGAACAGCTCAGAACAAAGTGTTGGGAGGGGACTGGCACCCTTGTCTGGCTTGAAATTTATCTGTAGGAGAAACAATGGCATCAGCTTCCCTCCTGGGTGTGTTTGAAGTGGTGGTCTGGTCCGGAGTGCATGTGTGTGTGTGTGTGTGTGTGTATGTGAATGAGTGTGACTTCTTAATTTAGTCATAGGAACAGCAGGATTTATTTATACTAGCTCTTTCCCAAGTCTCAGAGGAAGTGTCTGGGGATTGGAGCATGAGTGATCCTGGAGCCAGAGCCTATTAATTGCTTAACTAATTACTAGCTGAGCCGTTTATGAAAGCACTTCTTTCACACCCATGATCCTCACAGCAACCCCATGAAGTATGTATCATTATTTTCCCTATTTTCCCGATGACCCTACCAGGCTACAAAGCACAGAGAAGTTAAGTAACTTGCCTGTGGTTGCACAGTGAGTCAGTGGGAGAGTTAGGTTTTGAACCCTGATCCTTGGGTGCAAACCACAGGCTCTTTTTGCTGTTGGTTCTGGCAGATATAAGTATGCAGGCTAAGGAGAGTCTGAGTTCTGGTGTCTCTGTCTAGACCTCAACCCATGGCAGTCCTTTTCCTCTTTACTTCTCCCCCCTCACTCTTTAACCCACATGCTGTCTTTGAACCTGCCTGTGAAATTCAGTTTTTAGAACTAGAAAGAATAGGCTGAACCACAGCAAGAGAGATTCAGGTGAGATGTGTAAACTGTACTGAGGACTAAACCAGTAGGATGAGTTCTCGGGAGACAGGGCGGAGGAGCCCACTGTGTGATTTGCAGACAGGGCGATGAACAAGGGCCCTGTTTATGGCAAAGGGTTTGAGGAAGGTTTAGTGTTGGGTTAAGGTATTATGTCTCCATCACACTAAGTGTGTCTCTGTCACACACTTATCTTGACATGGGGATATTGACAAACATCACTAGGCCATGGAGTGCCTCCAAATCACTGTTAGGAGGATAAATGAGTGGATTTAGCATCGATTTCATCTCCCAGCAGTCGTCGTGGTTTCCTGAGAGTCAGAGAGGTGTGCTCATTTACTAGGTGGGGCTCAGTTACTTGCTGTGCGCCCACGGGCGGGTGATAGATACAAATATGTATCAGTCGTATTTCTTATCCTCAAGTTGCTGATGGTTTAGTTTAGCTGGAGAAAAGATAACAACTACACAAAGCAAACCCATTTTAGTTCTGAACATAATTGACATCTTGGCAGCACTTGACCTGCTGATTTTCTTCCCACCTTGAAACACTCTTGAGTTTTTGGCTGCCCGAGAGCCCGCTCTTCTGGCTCTTCTGGCCTTCCTACTCCTCCAGCCTCACCTCCTCAACCCTTTTGCCTGCTCCTTTTACATGTTGGGGTTCTCCGGGACCCCTTATTTAATTCTCTCCCTAGGTGATCCCATCCATTCCCTTGACCTTGCACACCGTCCATATCTCCAGCTCAGGCTCTCTTCTGAGCCCAGCTCCTCTGACCCCCAGCTGCCTGCTCGAGGGCCTGTCTCACGGCTGTGAACTCAGCACGCTGGACGCTGAACTCATTGGCTTCCTCCCCAAGCTGGCTTCCTCCCAGGCTTCCCTACCTTATAATGGCACTCCCATCCACTCTCTTGCTCAAGCCTGAGATCTTGACGGTCCCCTCCCCCTCAGCCGGTCCTCCTTAGATTCTGTTGCTCCTACCACCAACATGTCTCAAACTGGGCTGCTTCTCGCCTCCTCTGCCCCATCCGAGCCTTCAGATTGCAGTCATCTCCTGACTCATCTCCCTGTTTCTGCTTTCCCCTCTTGCCAATCCATATCTGCATAGTTGAAATCCTCTGCAGCCTTCCCATTACCCTCAGAATAAAAGCTAGCCTCTTCGCTGGCCCCCGGGACCTTGCAATAACCTGGCCCCTGGCTGCCTCTTCAGCTTCACCTCCCACACCCCCTCCCCTCCTCTGCTCTGGCTCCACTGGCCTTTTTTGGTTCTTTAAATACACCGAGCTCTCTGCTGCCTTTGGCCTTCCCCTGTGTCATTCTCTGCTCCACAAGCTTTCCCCTCCACTCTCCCTAGTTATCTCCTGCTCTTCCTTCAGGCTTGGGTGTCATTTTCTCAGACTTTCCAGAACCATCTAGTTTCAAGTAGCCCCTGCCCCCCGTAGTGTCTCTCATAGCGTCGTGTTCTTCTCCTTCCTTCACTCCTGCAGTTCGTCATTAATACTCACCTGTTTACTTGTTCAGTGTGCATCTGCCCTGTTAGACTGTAAACTCAGGGTCTGTCTCACCACTGTCTGCTCAGGGCCTAGCAGAGTACGTGGCTCATAGAAGGTGCCGAGGAAGGAGTTGATGACTCAGTGAGTGAAGATCGGAAATAAGTGCTCAGTGTGTAGTGATGATTACTGGTGGGGTCGGGGTCAGAGGGGAAGGTATAGCATTGGGTGCTAGAGTAGGTGGGGGGCTTCCATGAGGCGGTGGGGCTGGGCTCTGAAGAATGTGCAGGATTTGGGTGAGAGTTAGGGAAGAGGGAAGAAGGAGAGGTCATTCTCCTCTGCAGAATTAGAAGGTGAAATTCTGGAAGAAAGATGCTGCCCCTCAGTCTGTGAATAGCCAGATAAACTTGTGACCTTGCCTATTTCAGGACATTAGGCTTTTGGAAAATGGTTTCTACTTGCCTTCTCCTCCCACCCCCACCACATTATCCATAGTTTCCATCCCTCACCCCCGCCTCTTATTGTGCATGCATACACACACACACACACACAGCCTCAAGGGGAGCAGCTAACCCAACCTGGCCAGTAACTATGGGTGTATTTGATGTAGATGCTCGGGAGATGGTCCCAAGAGAAACAGCCATAGGCAGCCCCCTGTGGGTACACTCAGAAGTCATGAGTGGGGGGAAGATGTGTGGAGGGAGAAGGAGAGGCCCGGGGTAGCCTCTGGACAGAAGCTAGCTTCTTTCTGCTCTCTGAGGTCTCCCATGGTCCAGCCTGTTTGCCTGGCCAGAACCTGCCTTCTCCAAGCCTTAGTTTTCCAGGTTGAGAATAGGAAAGCATTGCCCTGGTTCTCCCCTCCAGGGGGTCCAGGGTTGGGTCATTCTGCGTGGCCTTTGCTGGCCATCTTCCCTGCACCCTGAATCCTTGGCACAGTCTGGGGCTGCTCTTTCTAGGAGACAGGGCAGGAGGAACTGGGCCTGTTGGCTAGAGCAGGAACCTGGGTGGAATATTCTCGGGCGGTGGCTAGCTTCCTGTGGCTAAGCTTCCTGTGGCTGCTGTTTGGGGATGGTCTTCCTCTGCCCTGACCCCACGGGGAGCCCCAGCCACCCCTAACCAGCTGCTTCCTCTCCTCAGGAGCGTCGCTTGATTTTCTCTGAGACAAGCCCACCCGTCCAGCAAAATAGAGTCCCTCAGGGTGACGGTTGATTTCCTGAAGGTGCCCCTTGGCCTGAAGAAGCCGGTGCTGAAGGAGGTGGCTGTGGGGCCCCCCAAAAGGCCCCAGCCTGTGGCCCTGGAGCGCTACAAGGCGCGGCGTTCAGACGCCATGGACACCGAGTCTCAGTACTCGGGCTATTCCTACAAGTCGGGCCACTCCCGCAGCTCCCGCAAGCACAGGTGGGCGAGCAGTGGAGGTGACACAGGTGGCGGAGGGAGGGTTGGGGGCACTTGAGAGGTGGGCAGAGCAGGGGTGGTGGGGTGAGCGTGGCTGCTGAGAAGACCCAGGTCTTCCCTTTGACCTTTTGTGCCTGTTCCCCGGCCTCCTGCTGCAGAGACCGCCGGGACCGACACCGCTCTAAGAGCCGAGATGGGAGCCGTGGGGACAAGTCGGTGACAATCCAGGCTCCTGGAGAGCCCCTGCTGGACAACGAGTCCACGCGAGGGGACGAGCGGGTGAGCATGAGAGAGATGAGGTCCAGGCCAGGTGTTTCCAGCTTGAAGTTGGAGGTCCATCAGAGAGGGGAAGGGCCTGGAAACCTGGTGTTTTCGGAGAGGCCACATCAGGGAGGGCATTTCGTGTCATACTTCCTTCTGTTTAGTGTCCCAAGGGTGGACCCTGTTTCAGTAGATTTCAGGGAATTTCAGGAGAGATCCTTTTGGAAGCAGCAGCCACTTCCTCATCTCCAGAGAGGTGTGGGCGACCTGGGCTGTGTAATGGGAATTGCCTGCTTCCTCTGGGCAGATGCCAGCCAGTTAGCCTGCTGGGAATCTGGAGTAGGAGGGCTGTGGTGACTGGGGCCTGGCGGTGTGGGAGCCCTGAGTTTCCCTTGAGCCTTAAGGGCACTCCAGCGCCCTCTGGTGTGGGCCTGTAGGATAGCATTGTCTAGATCTTAGGGAAAGGAGGTGAGGAAGGAATAGAAGGAAAAAGCAGAGGAAGGGGTGAGGCTGGGGGGTTAGGGGTGCTGGAAGAGAGTTTCCCAGGACATGAGTGAGCAGGTTGCTCTTGCTCTAACCTCTGTGGCCTGCTCTGTTCATCTGGCAGGGAGGTCGGGAGGAAGAACAGTCCTGGAATAGGGCAGAGGCAGGATCTGAGATGACTCTGAGGTTGCCCATGTCTCATTCCTCCTGTTCTTTCTTCTTGGGAGCATCTTAGGATGCTGGAGACTCCCAGCGCCTTTTTCCTCACAAGAAATCTCGGTGACTGACCTTGGGAATTTCTGGGTTTGGGGTGCAGGTTGATACCTGAGGGAAGTGTTCTTTCTCCCTTTTTCCCAACCCCGTCTTCTCCCTGAGACCTGGCCTCCTGAGTTCTTGAAGTGACTCTGAGATCAGCTCACCTGTTGTAGGGGAGGAGTTCCCAAGCCCTTGATCCTTAGAGAGGGTAGGCAGTATGTCTGGGGGTCACACTAGGGTGAGGAGCAGACCCAGTTTCTTGAGCTGAAGGCAGTCAGTGCGTCCACTTTCTACAGATCAGACTCTTCTCTCGTCCTTGGGAGAGGAGATTCCTCAACTCTCACCCTGCCAGGCAGTCTCCTACACTCTCCATCCCATGTCTTCATCCTGTAGCCTAAATCCCTGGGTGTCAGAATGTGACTCCATATCCCCAGGCTGTTCAGGAGTTAAGGGTGTGGGCACTGACAGCCACTGGTGGTTTGGGGACTCCTCTGTGGCATGGCCTCCAGCCTCTGCAGAGAAACAGCTTGAATGGACCACACTGTGAAGGCCACCTGGGGACCTCAGCCTGTCCACCCTCTTGCCTCTAGGAACAGGCAGCCCCTGAGCTGTGAGCATTTAGATGGCCAAGCAGAGCCGGCCTAGAGTGGCCCTAAGCCTGCACCATATCTTGCACACCCTGCACTAATCATTTACCCTGTCGCCCTCCCTTCCTCCTGGTGTCCTCCTCTCTTCCCCACCCTGCTGTTGTCAGGTCACTCCCTTAATCAGAAGCCTTGAGTGGCTCTCGGTGCCTGGAGGATAGACGCTTGCTGCTAGCATGGCATTGCAGGTGGCCTGCTCAAGCTCCACCTGGCTGTTCTCAGCCTCACCTGCCTTGCTCAGCTCCTGCTCACAGATCCCCCTCTCTCACAGTCCTCTGGGAGCTTCAGCTCACATCATTCTTGCCCCAGGGTGCTCCCCTTCTAGCTTCTACTGAAATCATGGGATGCTCTGAAAGCTGGAAGGAGCTTAGGGCAGTACTTCTAGAATTCTAATGTTTGAGCAATTCTTGGGGATCTTGTTAAAATGCAGATTCTAGATTAGTAGATGTGGGGTGGGGTCTGCAATTCTGCATTTCTAACAAACTCCCAGGTGATGTCCACACTGCTGGTCCATAGATTACAGGTTACATAGCCAGGCCTTAGAGATCATTTAGTTCAGTGATTCTCAATTTTGGAGGAACATTGGAATCCTCTGGGGAGCTTTTTTTAAAAGAAGGTTGACACTTTCTTGGGTGGGATCTGGGCATTGGTATTATTTTCCAAGTGCCCTAGGTGATTCTAATTCCTGGCTGTGGCCGGGAACCCCTGATTCAGTCTCTTCTTCATGTCCCCTGCCCGTAAGGGTCAGCTTGTGTTCCCTGGAAGCCTGCCTGCTTTGCCTGGCGAGTCCGACCTCAGATCCCAGTCACTGCCTGAGCAGCTCCCTTGGCATCTATCTTGTGCCCTCTGCCCTGAGGGTTCTCTGTGCACATGCATTTTTTTTCCTGTTTTGCTGACTGGTGTGAAGCTCCCCATGGCCCAGGTCTCAGACGTCCCGTCCCTGCAGATGCCAGGCTTGGGGACACAGTGGAGCTCAGGGATATTTTGATGGCTGCATGTTTGTTGATTACCCCCTCTTCTCCTCCCCTCTCCCATGCTTTCCTTTCTGTCTTCCCTTGTCCTTTCTCTTGTTTCCCCTCCTCCTCGTCATGTCCTTTCCCCTCACTGCTGTGGCCCCTCCTGCTGTAGGATGACAACTGGGGGGAGACGACAACGGTAGTCACGGGCACCTCAGAGCACAGCATCTCCCACGATGACCTCACGCGCATCGCCAAGGACATGGAGGACAGTGTCCCGCTGGACTGCTCCCGTCACCTGGGGGTGGCGGCGGGGGCCACGCTGGCGTTGCTGTCTTTCCTCACGCCGCTGGCTTTCCTGCTGCTGCCCCCACTGCTGTGGCGGGAGGAGCTGGAGCCGTGCGGGACAGCCTGTGAGGGCCTCTTCATCTCTGTGGCCTTCAAGCTGCTCATCTTGCTGCTGGGCAGCTGGGCCCTGTTCTTCCGCCGGCCCAAGGCCTCCCTGCCCCGCGTCTTCGTGCTGCGCGCCCTGCTCATGGTGCTCGTCTTCCTGCTTGTCGTCTCCTACTGGCTCTTCTACGGCGTGCGCATCCTGGATGCCCGGGAGCGCAGCTACCAGGGCGTGGTGCAGTTTGCCGTGTCGCTGGTGGATGCCCTGCTCTTCGTGCACTACCTGGCTGTGGTCCTGCTGGAGCTGCGCCAGCTGCAGCCTCAGTTCACGCTCAAGGTCGTGCGCTCCACCGATGGGGCCAGCCGCTTCTACAACGTCGGTCATCTCAGGTATGAGTGCGTGCGAGCAGGCTGAACGGGCATGGGGAGGAGGCTGGGGGCGCTGCAGGGCAGGAGGGCTGGATGCTGAACCTGGAGGTAACGGGCTAGGAGGGCTGTGTGGGAAGGAGTTGAGTACTTTGCACAGAGCAGGTTTTCAGCAGCATTTGCTACTTGATGGGAGGGTGTGCGTAGGATCCTGGGGCAAGATGAGGTGGGAGTTATGAGTTAGGAGTGAACAGATGATGAGACAGTTAGAGAGCCGGATCTTAGAGAGCGACAGACCAAAGAGGAGAAGGATGTGAACAGGTGCTTTTTGGAATCACTTTTCCAGCTCTTTCTTTGAGGCACAGCCTCTGTGAGCACTCAGTGAGTGGTCACTGAGATGAAATGGCCAAAGGAGGGACCCCTAGAGGAAGAGATAATGGGGAGAGTTCTTCAGTCCCTCTAAACTTGTGGGCAGGATGCCCCACCCCCCAGGCCACAGAGAGTATCGGTAACTCCTCCTGGTCCTCTGGGGAATCTTGGGGGGATGCTGGAGGGGATGAGGTGACCCTCGGCTGGGGACCCAGGCCCAGTGCCCTTCTCCCCTGGGCTTCAGCACGGCAGGGAAGCACTAGCAGGCCCAGCGCTGGGGAAGGCTTGGGAGCCTGGTAAGTAGAGCTCAGGCCCTGAGCCAGGGTACTTGGAAGCAGCTTGTCCCCGTCCTGTGTCCTTTCCTGCCCTGCCAACCTGCCCTGATGTGTCCCTTCCCCTGCGCCCCTTGTCTGTCCCTTCTCCCTCCCCCTCCTGCCGTCTCCCCCACAGCATCCAGCGCGTGGCAGTGTGGATCCTGGAGAAGTATTACCATGACTTCCCTGTCTACAACCCTGCCCTCCTCAACCTGCCCAAGTCCGTCCTGGCCAAGAAAGTGTCTGGCTTCAAGGTGTATTCCCTCGGAGAGGGTGAGCGGCCCTGCTCCTCCGCCCTCCTGGTGTCTTCCCAAGCAGGACTCCAAGTTACCCCCTCCCTGTTTCTCACCCTCCTTCCCTCGCTTTCTCCTTTCCCCGGCCCATGTCCCAGCCCCTTCTGTTCTGTCATTTTCCTTGACTCCAGGTGGCTGGTCTTAGCTGCTGATTCTACTTGCTCTCCCTTTATGCTATGTTGTGTCCCCCAATCTGGCTCCTCTGTGTCAGCATCTCTGGTCCTAAGCCCTCGGCTCTGTGAGCTCCAGAGCCTCCTGCGCTGGGTGGACCATCTGTGGGACTCCTGCACTCTGGTGTCCTCCTTGTTGCTTTCCTTTGGGCCTCCCCCAGAAACGGCCAGGAGGGTTGGGAATGGGAGGTATTGTTGCGGGGTGGGCACAGCTTCCTCTGCTCATGTCAGGTTGCTGTCTCCAGACTTCCTGGAGTGGGAAGCGAGGCCATGCCCCGAAGTGACCATCCCGTCTCTCTCCTGCTCCTGTGCAGAAAACAGCACCAACAACTCCACGGGCCAGTCACGGGCTGTGATTGCAGCAGCGGCTCGGAGGCGGGACAACAGCCACAACGAGTACTACTACGAGGAGGCTGAGCACGAGCGGAGGGTGCGCAAGCGGAGGGCCAGGTGGGTCCCTGGGGGAGGAGGGGTGTGCCTGGCGGGGGTGCTGTTGGGTGTAGATAGGCTGCGGAGAGCAAGGCCAATGGGCTTCTGTAACTGCTGGCAGTAGACGAGCAGTGATGATATGGGTGGGGGTGTGCATTTGTTTTCTGTTGCTGCTGTAAAGATGAGCATAAACTCAGTGCTATAGGACAACACATGTCTATTATCTCACAGTCCTGTGGGTTGGGCGCAGGTTGGAGCTAGACCCTCCAGGTCTAATGGGGAGAAATCAAGGTGACTTCCATCCAAGCTCACTGGTTGTTGGCAGAATCAGTTCCTTGTCACCTGGTCCCACTGGCAGTTCACACACGGCAGTTCGCTTTTTCCTTGAGGCCAGCAGGAGCAGGTCTCTCTGACTTCTGCCACCAGCCGGAGAAACTGCTTTTAGAGGACTCATGTGATGAGATGAGGCCTGCCAGGATAATCTCCTTATTTTAAAGTCAACTGACTTGGCACTTTAATTGTATCTTCAAAAGGTACTGATTATTGAATAACCAGGGGATGGAAGTCTGGTGGAGGTGGACGTCCTACCAGTAGATCTGTGAGGCTTGCTCAGCAGATGGTACAATTTTACCTGCAGAAAATGAGGTTCTAGTGCCCGTATTTTGGTAAATTCTTAAATGCTGTTCTCACGCCTTCCTTTCTCCCGTTCACATTATTATGCGAACTTCAGTCCTGCCCGAAGAATCTTTCTTGGTGACTGCTGCTGCCACGTCCCACCTTGGTCTGTCGGGATTTCCACGGAGGGGGAGGAGAGGGCCTTGGGACTCAACCGTCCACCCTGCCCTCTGCCCCTCCTCCCACACCATCTCCGGGCTTCCAGGGAGGAAGGCAGCCCTCTCTGTTCTTATACGAGGCTGGCGCCTCCTGCAGTAGATCAGAGATCACGACCCCATTTCTGTGACATTCTAGCATGTCTCCAGTGGTCTCAGAAATGATGAGACAACTTCCTGATGGGAAGGATACCAGAGATGTCCCCGACCCCCTTTACCTTCTGCCCTACCGAAGGGTCTTTGGATCTCCTGTGCTATTACCACCATTCTTGGCCCATAGGGGACCTTTTCCTTCCCCCATACCTTGATTGTAACTGGGAGTCCCTTGGTTCACCTGAGACAAAAGAATCTTTTCAAAAGGAACTTTGCTGAGACACTCGGGGGCCGAGGGGAGAGCAAAAGAATAAACAGAGAAACTGTAGACATACGCAGATCCACACATTTACTTAGCCCAGAATCCCATCCTAAGCTCCTCGAAGTTCCCAGGTTCCTGGCTTTCCAGATGTGGTGTTGGTTTGTGTGTCTCTGTGCTTTTAATATGAACTGGCTGCTTTTTCCTGCTTCTTCCTTAACTCTTATGTTTTTGAGGTTCGCGCATGTTGTCTGTCCCCATCCAGCGTGTTACATCTTATCACTGCATAGTAGTTCATAGAGTGCTCCTACCGTCCTAACCAGTATTTGGATTATAGTCACCTTCCCAATTTTTCCCATTTTGATGGATAAGTAGTATCTTATTAACATTTTATTTCTCTCTCTAATTACTAGCAAGTGACGACTTCATATATTTTTCAGCCTTTCAGGCCTCTTGTGAATTGTGTGTTCACCTCCTTTGCCCATTTTTCTATAGTGTTCTTGCCTTTTTCTTCTTGATTTGTAGCAGATTCTTTGCATATTCCTCCCTTCCCCCAACAGATGTTAGTTAATGTTGCCCATGCTGTCAGGGTTGAGTAGAAATCTGTCATTTCATGTAGTTATATCTATTAACTGTCCACCTGGTGAAGTGTGATTTGGGGGTCTTATTTCAGAAGGCTTTTCCTAGGGTTTGACGTAGTGCTTGTCTTTCCCATAGCACAGTTCCTAGCTGTCTCTCTGGGTTTGACGCTGGATTGTTCTCTGTGAGTCCCTGGACTTGGCTCACCGAGCTCTATAGCTGTTTCCTGTCCCTAGTGGGGGAAGGCGCCCCCCCTCCACACACACGCACACTCACACATGCACGTGTGAGTAGACACATGCACACAGCCCCCAAAGCCCAGCCGTTGGCTCCAGATGGGTTTGTATTGCTTTCGGGAGAGCACAAAGGCCTGACCTCACTCAGGCTGCTGGAGGGCCAGAGCCAGGGGGAGAGGAGAAGTGGGTGCCTAGTCCAGACCTCTCCTGTCCTGCAGGCTTGTGGTGGCGGTGGAGGAGGCCTTCACTCACATTAAGCGGCTGCAGGAGGAGGAGCAGAAGAACCCCAGGGAGGTAATGGACCCCCGGGAGGCAGCCCAGGCCATCTTCGCATCCATGGCCCGGGCCATGCAGAAGTACCTCCGGACCACCAAGCAGCAGCCTTACCATACCATGGAGAGCATCCTGCAGCACCTTGAATTCTGCATCACGCATGACATGACGCCCAAGGTAGGCTCGCTCTGCTCCTAGCATCCTTCCTCTTTCCCCAGGTCTGGCCCCTTCTTTTCACCTTCCTTCTCCCAAATTCTCTTACTTCTGTCCTTACCCTCCATCCATCCCTCTGTCTCCTCTCCAATTCCCTGTAGTCTCTTCTCTCATCCCTAACCCATCCACCCCATCTCTGCATGTTCTTAGGTGGTGTGGAGAACGGGGAGCTTCAGGACTATTTTGGGAATGGCTGAGACCTATTTCTCATCTCTAGAATTTCCAGATCCCAAGTCCCACCTTTTACCCCCTTCACCTCCACCAGGTGTTCTTTGCTCTGTGCTCTTTTCGAGTCATTATCCTCCCTCAACTCTATCGCCAGCTTCCTAGAATTGCTTCCCCTGAGCCATCCTTGGTGACTGAAGGACTGAAGATGTTGCTCTTGAACCATGACTCCTCTAGCTTTCTGCTGGTGCAGACCTGCTCTGCGCTAACCGTATAAGCTGTATGGAGAGGAAGGAAGAAAGAGGGGGGCTAGCCCCGGTCACCGCATGGCGCAGGAGGAAGAGCAGAGGATGAGGGGTCAGGAGAGCCTGCTCCAGTCCCAGCCCTGCTGAGCCACCTCACCTCTGGGGGCTCTCGCTTCCTCATTTATAAAACAAGTGTTGGAGGCAGATGATCTCAGGCCCCTTCCTGCTCTGACATTCTAAGATCGTATGCAGACATCTTGGTTGTCTTTGGAAGTGGTGCCCCTGGAGGATGAAGGATGGCACGTGGGTGGGAGAGATGCCTACACAGCCCCTTCTCCCCTCCCCAGGCCTTCCTGGAGCGATACCTGGCAGCCGGACCCACCATCCAGTACCACAAGGAACGCTGGCTGGCCAAACAGTGGACACTGGTGAGCGAGGAGCCGGTGACCAACGGGCTCAAGGATGGTATCGTTTTCCTCTTAAAACGCCAGGACTTCAGCCTGGTGGTCAGCACCAAGAAGGTCCCCTTCTTCAAACTCTCTGAGGAATTTGTGGATCCCAAGTCACACAAGTTTGTCATGAGGCTGCAGTCCGAGACCTCGGTGTGACTGTGCAACAGCAGGGGCAGTGGGAGACGCGGGGGGCTCCTGAGGGTGGTGGGTGGGAGCTTGGCTCCCAGGCCACATTCCTGCCGCCCTTCTTCCTCTTGCTCTTGGTTTTTTTACTTGAATTAACTTATCCCCCTCCCTGACTCCTCCCCTCTTCCTTATTGAGCCCACGGGAACCGGGAGAGACTGTCCTGCCATCAATAGTACCTGGGAAGTTCCCTCTCTTTTTCCCGGAACCCCCTCACTTTTGTAATCACTCCAGGTCCTGCAGGAATCAGTGCCTCTCTCCCTTTTTGCCCTGGTGACAGTCCTTCTGAAAGGGCACAGGGCCCTCCTGAGCCCCCACTCACGAACCCCAGTTCTTGTAGCAGTTCTCTCCAATGGCCCCCGACTGGCTGTCTCTGGGAGGCACAGATGTGACTCCAGAGAGCCACGGTGCCAAAATCCTCCAGCGCAGCAGCTTGCCGCGGCCTCCAGACAGCGGGTGAATCCGCCCCTTTTGCCCACTCACCCTACCCGTAACAAACCCTGAGTTCTGGGACAGCACTCCTGTGTCCTCCCACACAGTCCCAGAGTCACGGGTCTCCCTGTTAGGGTTATTTGTTTCTAGCTGTTAGAGCCTTCTTCCCCCATCCTCATAAATTCAGAGCAAGGGAAGATCCCATCCTTTAAGCCTGACATCTCTCTGTTTCTATTTTTATGGTCTCATGTGACCGCAGGCAAACTGAGGCGGAAACCCTCTCTGACCACTTTTCCTGGGCCTTCAGGGACAGTACCTTTCTGCCACTGGGTCTTCCTAGGCAGCCTCTGAGGGAAGGGCAGGAGAGACCCCTGTGAACATCAGTGACCCCTACCCTCTGAACCTGCCCACACCTTCATTCCCGCCTTGGTGGGGGAGGTTTCCCTTCCCAGTGAAGGATGGCATGTAGACTCCTGTACAGATTTAGTGGCTTGCAGACCCTGACCTAACCTCCATTGTTGTCTTAGACAAACGTTTTTCTTTCTTTCAGCAGCCACCCCCAGTCCCGCTGTCTCTTCTCTCAGCTCCGGAGACCTGTTGCCTCATCTCTTTTTGGGGGGGAGCCAGCAGCTCCTCCTCATCCCCTGCCTTAAGTCCACTTCTTTGCCTCAGGGGTCTCTTTTCCTTGGCTGGCCAGGATCCCCTCGTCTTCATTCCCTGCCTGGTTCTCTGGGCTCTGGTCTCCCTCTGTACCAGGTGAGGGACCAGGATCGCTGCCTTTTGTAGGTACTTAGCCCCTCACCTATTTAGCTTCTGTAGTCTTTGCACCCGATATGAATTCTCAAGAGTTTAAGTCTCGTTTTGAGCAAAATTTGCTGACCCTCTAATACATATTTTCACTGTAAATTTGAGCCTTTTGATCAGACACCTTTAAATTATGTAATTTTAACCAAGGGGAATATACCTCCAGCCAGGATCCACGTGGAGGATGGTTCTGCTGGCTGGGCTGGAGCTTGCCTCTGGCCCAGTCCTCTAAACAATTCACAATGCCGCTTTGTAGGCCGATCTTTCTCCTGAAAAATTCACTGGCTCTTGCCTTGTGGAGTGCCCCCTGAGATATGATCTCCATTGATCTCTTACCAGGGAGGCGTCCTGTCTGTATAGTGGCAGCCTGGGCATGATGGAGCCTAGTGGTTGGGGTTTTTCCTTCTGTCCTTTCTGAAAAAGCACATCTGTCCACCCACCACTTACTAGAGAAGGGCTCTTCAGCCAGTGTTTACCTTGTCCCACAGGGGTGGGTTGTGGGGCTGACTTAGGCAGGACCTGGAGATCAGCCTTGGGCTGGGGCTGTGGGTTTTGGATAGGCCTGAGTGAAATACATCCTGTCCTGGGGTCCCGGGAAGGTATCTTTTCTTCTCTTCAAAGACCTGGTTTCAGAGGAGTCCCTTCAGGGTCACATTTCTAAATACCTCACTATCCTGGAGAAGAGGGCCTGGATGGTGATTGGGGTGATTGCCTTTGTGGGCAGGAGTGGGGCGTGGTGTGGTTTGAGGAACGAATTGGGGCGGGGAGAGGGAAAGTATTTCGGATCTTAGTTGCTGCCCTAGGTTAGGGACGGGGGAGTGTTTATTTTAAGAACCTGCCATGTTTTTAATCACTGTGATTTTTTCATTCCTTTTTCTTAAAACAAAAAGAAATTCTTTCCCCCCAAACTCTCTCTCTAAGCACTAAGGGCTGTGACTGAGAATGGTAGTGTTTTGGTCCTTTGCGTCAGAACTGTGGTATCTTTGTCTTCTTTGATTATTATTATTATTATTTTTTAAAATGTCAGGATGGATCGTCAAGTGTATGGCTGTGTTTGTCTTTTGCTTCTCCTATATGGGAAGTTGTCTTCATGCTGTGAACTGCTGTGGGGCGTGCAGCTGACTCAGTCCCTCTGAGCTGTGTCCTCCACTAGGCCTGTCCCATCACGTGCGGGATTTCCTCATTCTTCCCTTGTGGGGGTGTGCCCACCTATTGTCCCCACTGATCCCCCATACCACCTTAGGGGATGCTGTGGGTGGGTCTCTCCAGGGTTCTTTTTTCTATAACTACATGGCATCCTAGTTCATCCCTGCCATACCTCCTAGGCCTTTCTTTTCATCGCCTTGGACCGCTTGTCCTTCCCTCCACACCAGGACGCTGTGCCTCAGTCCTTCACCTACCTCGCCTCTCTGCCACCATCCCCATTGGTCCCTTTCTCTTAAACTACTCTTCACGCTCTCTGTTTATTCTCGTTTACAGTCATGTGTTGCTTAATGACAGGGATACGTTCTGAGAAATGCGCCATTAGGTATGTACTTACACAAACCTAGATGGTATAGCCTCCTACGCACCTAGGCTATATGGTACTAATCTTATGGGACTACCGTCATTTATGTGGTCCATCGTTGATCAAAACATCGTTATGTGCCTGTGACTGTATTTTCTTTCAGTCTCTCATTTTTTTTTCCCCATCCCCGTCCATTTCAGCCCTTAGTTTTTCCTTCCCCATCCCATCCCAGTATTCCTGTTGTAAACCCTGATACAGTACCTGTGTTGAGATGTTGGGATCCTGGAACCCTCTCATCTGAAATATCCATTTCCTAGAGTTTGTGCTTCTCTCTTTCTCTCTTGGGCCTGGACGAGCTCCCTCGCCCCTCCGTCATGTCTGTCCGTCTGTCTGTCATCTGTTTCCTCTGCTCTCCCCACGGGGCAGCGTCTGCTGATGGATTCAGTCTGGTGTGTGATTGTTGTGATGTCTTCTATGTGCGAAAGGAAGGGGCTTTTTGAGTCCCTCCAAGTGAGATTGTAAATGTAGAATTTTCCACTGTTGGATCTAGATTTTTTTTTCTTTTTTTTTGGGTTACAGAGCTGAGACCTTGTGCATGCATGTAGAAAATTGTAAAATGTAAATTTTTTTTTAATATATAAAAAGCTTGTTTTTACAGTTTGCAGTGGATCTAAACATTATGGCAATTTTAGGGATTTTTTTTCTTAAACATAGGAACTAAAACTGTAAAAATTTTTTTTATATAAAATAAAGACATTTGACTTTTGTGGGGGCATTCTGTTGTTTTTCTTTTTTTACAGGAGGAGGAGCAGAAGAGAGTCAGGAAAGAGTGGATATGTGCTGCTTGTTAGGAGGTGGCTGGGCTGGTAGGGGGCAGTGTGAGCTCATCGTTACTCCACTGTTCGTTCCTCAGGGTGAATGAAAAAGGAAACTGCTTATTCTGAACCCTGATTCTGAGAAGAGAGAAACAGGAATGTGAGGACTCACTTAGCTGTTCCCTAGGGTGATTTTCAGGGTAAAGAGGAAGGAAAAATTACTTTCTGGGTAGATCCATAGGAATTTCAGGGAATAGCTGATTTCAACAGTGACAGCTCATCACATTTCATTAAGAAAAATTCGTGAAGCATATCTTTTGTTTCTGAGTATCTTCTTATTTCTACCATTATCTCTCTTATCTTTCAGGCTCTGCACAAAAGAATACTCTAGCAATAGTCATTTATTTAAAATGAAAATGTTCCATTGGTATTGTGCTTGTAATCAAGCACCAGAATCTTCACGAGATCAGGGCCCTTGGCTCAGCTCTACCCAAACCCAAGCTTCTCTGTGACTTTGGGCAAAATGCTTAGCACAAAAACAGGCTTCTAAGGTTAAAGACAAACAAATAAGCAAATGTCAGCTTTCCTGGATGGAGTTGACTCATTTGCTGGATTTAGTCTTGCTCTCCCCAGCCCCCTACTTTGCCAGGCTCTGAGGATGCGAAGACAAGAGACTAGGTTCTTGTCCTGGAGGAAGATCCAGTCTACAGGAGGTGACAGACCAAATAACCTGATGAAAGCTGCATGGTGTGTTCACAGGCAGAGCACAGATGAGCCCTGGCTGAATTCCAAGGAGCTCAGGGAGCTTTCCTTCAAGAAATTAAAGAATTTGTTTAAGAATCAAGAGGGATAACACAATCTCCTTGAAGGGAGGGGCTTTATCTGTTTTGTTCACCTAAACATTCCCAGTATCTATACGAGTTCCTCACCTGTAGTTGGTGCTCAATAAAAAAAAAACTATTGAAAGAACAATGAATTAAAGGAAGCTAACAGTATAGCTGCCAGCCCTGGTGGTCTAGTGGTTAAACGTTTCTTGGTGAGGGAACCCTACAACCCATCTGTTGGTTGTCATACTGTGGCAGCTGCATGTTGCTGTGATGCTGAAAGCTATGCCACCAGTATTTCAGATACCAGCAAGGTCACCCATGGTGGTAGACAGGTTTCAGTGGAGCTTCCAGACTAAGACAGACTAGGAAGCAGGACCTGGCCACCCGCTTCTGAAGAAATTGGCCATGAAAGTCCTATGAATAGCAGCGGAGCATTGTCTGATACAGAGCCAGAAGGTGAGAGGATGGAGCAAAACACCAGGCAGGGTCCACTCTGCTGAACACAGGGTGGCTAGGAGTTGGAATCCACTCAACGGCATTGACAACAACAACAACAAAAAGCAATACAATAAGGGCATATCAAAGGGATCAGATACTTCACTCAAGTCTTTCTTGTGAAAATAAATTTAAAAAACTCCCTTTGAAACTGCATTCCCCGTTCTCATGACTGTCCTTTATTGTGACTATGCTTACAGCTTCACTTGCTGTTTTCAGTTTACCTCACAGCCAACTTTCGCTTAGTGTGATCAAATTTCTACTCTAGCATGCTTCTGAAATTATTGTTGCTCTTAATGGCCAAATATAATAAATACCTTTCAGTATAATAAGCCTTTATTCAGTGCCTTTGATGTTCCCAGCCTGGTACTGAAGTGCCTTGGTTGGTAAAGACAGTGGATATGTTCCCGCCCTCACTGAGCCAACCTTTGTGGACCCTTTTGGAGTCTGTATGTAACCTCATGGACCTCCTCTAACCTTGGCCCAGGAATTCATAGATTTAAGGCCAGGTCTCAGTACTGGATTTATGGAATCATATTTTCTCTTGGGCTTTGCTGAAAGCAAAACTCATAATCCCAACCATTCGCCATGAAACTGAGGGTATTTAGTTGTTTACTATTTAGGGGGGTTGACTGAAAGGGTGTGTTTTCCATGGAAGCACTGCCCATACCACTGAAGACAGGGACTCAGCCTGGTGGATTGTCAGGATCATGCCTGGGACTTCTTGACATTGCTGCCCAGATGTGATGATTTTCCAGCCTTTACCTTTGATGTGTAGCCAAGGAAAAACCTGGGGCTGGGGCCCTTGGTGAGGAGACATCAGAATCTTTAGACCCAGTTCTTAGAGAATCTTTATTAATTCTTTTTTTGGGGTCGGTTCAGTGGCTTCTGCAGAACTGAAAACCAGCTGCTTAAAATATCCCCTGGGTTTTTATATGTTAGTTTAAGCATGTGATAGAAATTTTCTTCCAATTACTGGAAAGGCTGGGGGGGAGGAAGTCAGCCTTTGGAGAACTATGACAGCGTTAGTGCACAAACGATCATGGAACTTGCTAGAGATGTAGTAGATGACCATCCACAGAGTAGAAAGATCTTGGGGAGCATTCATTCCTGTCCAGCTCCCCGGTTTCTCTGTAAGCTGGGAATAGAGTCCATTTCCCTTATTACAAAGGACAGGGCAGACATGATATCCTAGGAACTCATAACAACAAATGCCAAACTTAAGTATGTATGGAACAATGGGAGAAGGTACTGGTTTAGAGTTGGGAAATCTGGGCAAGGCCTTGACTTCTCTCATTTCATCTCAGCAAGCTTTTGGGGGACACTGTGCTATGCAGTGGGATACAAACATTGTCCCCTCCTCTAGGAGTTCATGGGATTTTGGCTAGTGAAACTGGGAAATTTCATTATTTTGTCACCTGTTGTAGGCCACCCAAAGAAGTAAGCTATTATCTAGAGCTGGTAAGTACCATCGGCAGAGAGAGACTTCAGATGGCACTTGGTGAGTGTGTTGAGCTTGATAGGCAAACTGATGTCACTGCTCAAAAAGAACCATCTATATTCTGATATCCTGTAAGGGGGACCACTTTGGTTGTAAAAAATTAGGAGTATGAGCTTTTCAGTTTTGTCCTGTCCCTGCTGCTTGCTTTTGGGCATCCTTAGCCCATGCAGCTGCTTCACCTAGGGCGAATATGTGGTTAAAAATGAAAGTGTGGATTTTTAGGATTTTTTAGGGTAGTGAAACTACTCTGTATGATACTGTAATTATAGATTCATGTCATCATAAATTTGTCCAGATCCATAGAACGTACAACACCAAGAGTAAAACCTAATGTAAACTATGGACTTTGGGTGACAATGATGTGTCAATGTAGGTTCATCCATTGTAAAAGATGTACCACTGTGGCGGGGGATGATGATACTTGGGGAGGCTATTCGTGTGTTAGGGGTGGGGTGCAAATGGGAACTCTGTACTTTCTGCTCAACCTTGCGTGAACCTAAAACTATTCTGAAAAGTTGTCTGGTGAAAAGGTACAAACTTCTAGTTATAAGATAAATAAGTACTAGGGATGTAAGGTACAACATGATGACTATAGTCAACACTGCTGTATGGTATATTTGAAAGTTGCTAAGAGAGTGGATCTTAAAAGTTCTTATCACAAGGAAAGCATTTTTTCTTTTTTCTTTTCCTCTTGTACCTATATGAGACTGACACGCTGCTGATGGCACTGAGAGGGCAGCCTGCTTCTTGTACCTATGTGAAATGATGGATGCTAACTAAAATTATTGTGGTAATCACTTCACAGTATATGTAGATCAAATCATTATGCTGTACACCTTAAACTTATACAGTGCTATGTGTCATACTTATGCTTAGTATGTCAAACTAAGCATGACCTTAGTTCTAGGCACAGATCTAGTAATAAAAGTAACAGTGTAGGCACTTGCAATTCAGCAAAAAAATTAAAAAAGTGAAAGTGTATGCTGTTTCTCCTGGATCCCTTAACGTGTGTCACTGTGAAGCCTGGAAATCTGATAAAGCCAACTGAAGAGGAAGAGGAGGTTCTGGTGGTCTGTCACCACCGCGACAGGAGAAAATTTGCATGATGGACTTAAATGTGTCAAGAGATACGTGGCTTGCCCCGGTTGTGGTTTTCACTCCTTTTAAGTTCCTGTTAATGTTTTCTTTTCTCATATATGAATGTGGGTGAGGTTGGCTGGGAGAGTTTTTACGGCAGTGAAGAGTGTTATTGAAGGGTGCAAGCTTTCCATTGTAAGATGAATAAGCTTTGGGGTCTGATGTACAGTGTGATGACTGTAGTTAGTAACATTTTGTTGTGTACTTAACGTTTGCGAAGAGAGTTGACCTTAAGCATTCTCCCCACACACACAGATACACATGCAAAATGTTAACTCTGTGAGATGATGAACGAGTGAATTAACTCGATCGTGGTGATCATTTCACAGAGTATACATATGTTAAATCATCATGTTGTATGCTTTAAATATATAAAATTTTGTCTGTTGTATCATAATAAAGCTGAAAAGGAAAAAACCCCCTGTCGTTAAGGAATGCTTGTCTTCTGCCTGTGCCTATGTGCTAACACGGTACCTCTGCACCATCTGTATCAAACTATCATTTATGTGACTCTTAAATAATATGTTGTGAGATGGCCTTTAGGTGAAGAGTTTATGCAAAACCAGTTCAATGGCCCTCTTAACTTATCCAATGAGACATTTTATAATGACATAAAAAAGCCAGGCTGGTGAGACTTTATCACTAAAGGTCACAGAAATTACAGAAGCAGCTTACAATATAAATGACCTTTGGCCATACATTTCTTGCTGACATGACCAACAGAACAGAGGAAATTCAGGAGTTTTACCAAGTTTTGAGAATTTCAGATAAGATGCCTTAAAGTACTTCAGTACTTACATTAATTGTTGTGGTATAGAATGTGGGTATAAAATGCTGTGGGTATAAAATGAAAGTAAACTATTATCATATGTCAATAATTTAGAAATACGTTCTCGGGTTTCCTTGCTAAAGTTGTTAAGATCATTATGCAACCTTCAAGATCATAATGATCATGTAGTTGATGTTATTGGAAGCTGCCTTGTCTGTGTCCAGTGTTTTCCACTCGTTTAGTCATTCAACAAACATTTGTTGAGCACCTTCTATGTACCTGGAACTATACTAGGTATTGGTGATATGGCAATGAATAATATAGATGTAGTCTTTGTTCACAAACAGTTATGGATCACATAATTTCAAATGCGATCAAAATAATGAGGGAATTTGGAGGCTATGGGGCCTTATAGAAGGAACTTAACCAAGAGGGACTGTCAGGCAAGGTTTCCTTGAAAAAATGTCATTTCAGCTTCATGGGAAACTTCTGCTTGAAAGGGTGGGCACAAAACCTTTTTGACCAGAAAGAACCTCTTTCTCTTCAATGAGGACGCTGTATTCAAGTAATTGCTAAGAAGTGAGTATCAAAATCATTGGACCTTGGGAAGTTGGCAATAGGTTTCCTGAAGAACTGAGAGAGTGGTATTTTATTAAAGTCAGTGCTAGCAACTGAGATAAAACTTATAAACGAATCTTTCATTCTAAAAATAAAATAGAAAGGGAGAGTTGGCAGAAAGGGAGCATCCTCTGTGCTCTGCTGTTATACACATGAGTTGTTCAAAACTCAGGCGAGGAAGGGCTTTGTGGAAATCCCTCGTGTCTAGACCACAGAGCCCATACCTGGTCCCTGCTATTCCCCAGCTGCCATGGGTCTTCCTGAGAGCAGCGTCTCTGCCATGCCAAAGCTTGTAAATAGCTCCTGAAACAGCGTGTAGTATTCGAGAGAGATTCTGAGTTAAACATGTTCAGTTCAGAATTTCATTTCCCCTGGAATTTTCAACAAGCCACATGGAAACCCTACTTTCCAGAATTCCTGGTATGACACATACTGTGGCTAAAGAGATGCCCAGGGAAGCCTGCTGGGTGCTTCAGGTGGGACCCCACAGAGTGCTAGTGACTTGGAAGGTCACTCCGGGTCCGGACATTCTATTTTTATCAATTAATCAAAGGGAAATAATGTTCTGGGGATGCACTCAAACCAGCCATACATATAAGGGAGCAATTATAAATAAGAATGCTACTTTATTAATTTATAAGAGCTGGTTGATCTAGCTTGGACACTGGGGTTGGTCATTTGTACAGGCACATTCCTGATGAGACAGATCCAATTGATAAATTAGCATCTTGTCTGAAGTACAGATGCAGACAGAGGGGACTGTGAATGCTGAAGGGACATAACTAAATTCTGCAAGACTTCAGTGCCCTTTTCTCTTATCTGCACACCGTCCCTGGGTGACCTTATCCAGCCCCAGGGCTTTAAATACCATCATGTACTGGGTAGCATAGCGTAGCAGTAATGAGCTTGGGCTCTGCAGTCAGCCTGCCTGGGTTTTTCTTCTGGCTTTACCTTCACCAGCTGAGTGACCTTGGGGAAATTTTGTCTGTTTCCTCATCTTTAAAATGGAAGTAATAATACAGTGCCAACCCCATATGGATGTTAAGAGTATAACTAAGAAAATATTCATAAACTATTTAGATAGTGCCTGGCACATAGTAAGCACCCAATAAATGTTAGTTATATGCCAAGTACTCTCAAATCTCTGTTTCTTGGCCTGACTTCTCCCCAGAACTCGAGATTCATACATCTACGTGCCTATTTGATATCTTCACAAGGGTATCAAAGAGACATTTCAAACTTAACATTAGCCATCCAGAACTGATTTCCTGCCCAAATCTGCTTCTTCCCTGGTGATCGTGTTTCATTAAACAGCACCACCATCCGTCTACTTGCTCAAGCTAAAAAACTTAGGAGTTATCTTTGCTTCCTCTCTTTTTCTCTTTCCCCACATTCAGTCCTTTTGTCTGTTTCTGGAACATGCCATGCTCTTTTTCAATGAAGCATCTTTGCATTAGGTGCTGTCTGGAATGTTTACCACTTGATCTTCACTTATTAGGCTCTTGTCATTCAAAGATGAGCTTAATATTACCTCATAGAGAGGCTTTCTATAAACAACTAATATAAAGTAGTTCAACCTGTAGTAGCCTTGGAAGATGAAGATGGTGTTTCTCTCTGGAGCAGAGGCAATGACTTAACCAGTCTCTTGAGTATGGCTCTGTGTCAGTAAGTACTGACTTTCAGTTTCACGTGACTGGTGGTGGTCCAGGCTCAAGGAAACAAATTTCCGGTTTTGGTTTACCGAAGCTCTATTTCCTCAATACTGATACCATCAGTCTTAGCTTTGGGAATATCTCAACTAAGTCACCACTGCTTTATTGCCTTGTGGCTGGTGCTGTCGGGCAGCTTGTTGCATTGTCACAATAACATCCTGTCCTCCTCCCACTCAGAGGAAAATGAACAGCAATCAAACACCATTTGGACAGCTTGTCTCAATCTTCACTCTCACTTCTCAGCCTCATTAATAGGTAGAATAGTGGGGATGCTTACCCCTCAGCTCTTGTGCATCACTGTGATGAGAACATTTGCTGATGGATCCCAGGGAGTCTTTCATATCTCCCAACCTGGCCACAAAGGGCCCTTGTACTTTCCTCTTACAGAAAGCCATGTCTCTGATAGCATTTCATGTGCATTGCCAAAACTGTCAACAACTGTAAAGGATCTGAGATTTTATCCCACTTGAAAGCTAACAAGTTTGCCTGCCACTGTTTCATGGATGCTGACAGAGACACAATACTCCTGGATCAGAGACAAAGGACTTTATTACTCATGGCCCAACAGACAGCAAAAGCTTCATGTTTGCATTGGTACCCCTTGCCTCCAAGTCCCATTGGATGATACAGAGAAGTCCAGGTGGATGCTTTGCATGCAGTAGGTTCCTGTCACCGCTGAGGAACTCTGAACTTAGGAAATCCCCATATTTTAAAGGACATTTACATGGGACACAAATATCTTCACATTCTGACCATTTCATATAGTTCTTTCCCAGACTTCCTTTTCACCAATCTTCAAATATCGTTTTTCTTTTAAGTGTCTGACCAGGTAGCCAGCCTGTTAGTTACTGTTCATGAGTCATGTAGATACATACCTCAGGCATCTCCTTCCAATCAAAGTGGATGACTAGATGTGCTTCTCAAAGTTCTGCCCACTGGAGAGGTTTTCTTTCACCCACTTTGAAGCCACCACTGAGTGGAGTTGTAGTGGAGAGGCCGTACGCTTCTGTTTGGAGCTGGCGTAGTGTGCAGCTCTAGGTCCACACCTTCTCTTCCTCCATTAATTGTTCACAGGGACTTGACCCTGAGGCTGCAGGTGTGGAAAGAGGGAAGAGATGGAAAAGCATTTGAACGGTTACTACGCCACCTGCTTATGCAGCTTACTGTGCATTCTGCACCTGTTCAGGCCCAGTCTGCTATATTCCACTTGTGTTTTATAAGGATTGATGTGAGTCACATTTAATTTTATACTTGGTGGTTCAGTTAACACCCAGCTCACGATGGGCAGTTGCGCTGTGTTTGGTGTCCCATGGTAGACATTCAGTCTCAACCAGCTCCCAGAAGCAAGCCAGGAACTGCTTTTCAAATGGAGAAAGGACGTCAGCACAAGGAGCCACCAGCTTATGCCAAATCTCTAGGGATCTCCAAGGCTCCCAAGGAGGGGGCAATCAATCTAAATTTGATTACAAATGAATGCAGGAGTTTCAGGCCTAACTCTGTTTTGTAAAAAAGGTAAAAATGACAAAAAGATCTAATTATAATTTTAAAAGCCTGGGAGAAATTCTTTTGAACCAAGCTTTAGAAAGTTTTAACATTGCTTAATAGAATAAAAACAAGAAAATTAAATTTAAATTAGATTTTACTTACACTTCTAATCAAAATGAACCTTGCAATGAACAAAATTATTTTGTGAATTTGGGGTTAAGTTATGGCTACTTCTTTTTCCTTGCTTGCAACAGCATGAAACAAAAATGCAAACATGGCATGTTCATTAATTGAAAACTTTGCGTTTCTGTTTTAACAAAAAACTGATTATATGAAACTATCTAAATTCCTTATACTTGTCCTATAGGTCAAATACCTATCTATTATTTGAAAGTATGTAAATCTAAATATAGATAATTATAACTACGTTGAGTTATAATTTAAATAAGTGGTATATGTGTAAATAGAAACAATAGTGTATCTCTCTCTCTCTCTCTATATGTCTCTCTCTCTATCTATATATCCGCCCTGGGTTCCTGGCACAGAACACCTGAAACCTTGCAGTCTCCTAAGTGATAAGAGCACTAGGAGCATCTTTTGTTCTAATATTTGGTCTATGACCCAGACTCCTGACACAAAGTTCTTAAATCCTTTGGAATTTCCTGGGTGACAGCAGTGTCTTTTGTTCTAATGAGGTGACTCTGGGTGGGCTCCTGGATGGTTCCTGGATGGGGCCTGGTCACCAGAAAGACCAAGCCAAGATTAGAAGC
This sequence comes from Equus asinus, assembly GCF_041296235.1. Taxonomy (NCBI): domain Eukaryota; kingdom Metazoa; phylum Chordata; class Mammalia; order Perissodactyla; family Equidae; genus Equus; species Equus asinus. Next base: position 22,898,795 of record NC_091814.1, read on the forward strand.
TTGGAATTTTCAGCCCCCCGACCCCCATTCTCCAAAGAGGGAGAGGGGCTGGAAATGGAGTTAATGACTGATCATGCCCACATGATGAAGCCTCCTTAACAATCCCAAAAGTATGGGGGTTCGGACAGCTGATTGGTGAACATATCCATGTATCGGGAAGGTGATGCACACCAGTTCCACAGGGACAGAAGCTCCTGTGCTTGGGAACCTCCTGGACCTTTCCCTATGGATCTCTTCATCTGTATCCTTTATGACATCTTTTATTATGTAATAAGCTGATAAATGTAAGTAAGTGTTTCCTTGAGTTCTATGAGCCATTCTTGGGAATTATTGAACCCAAGGAAAGGGTCATGGGAACCCGAATTTATAGCCAGGTATGGGTGACAACCTAGGACTTGTGATTGGCATCTGAAGTGGGGGCAGTCTCATGGGACTGAGCCTTTAACTGTGGGATCCAACGCTAACTCCAGGTAGATAGTGTCAGAGCTGAATCGAATTGTAGGTCACCGGCTGGAGTCATGGAGAATTGCTTGACGTGTGGAAAACCCACACGAGTGGTGTCGGAAGTGAAGTATCGTGAATGTGGTAGTAATGTGAGAGTAAAAGAGAAACATACAGGAGGAGAATATTTTTCCTTACAAAGGTGTACTGAATTTAAAAAAATGTACAAAATTCAGGTGGGAGGACCCAGCAGCTGAGAGAGAGGAAAATTCGCCTCTGATTTTGTGGGCTATGCTCAGTGTGAGGTAGTTAAGAGCCTTTTTGTTTGTTTGTTTGTTCCGTGTATCCTGCCCAGGTGGCAAAACATTGCCTCACCAGAGTGAGTATTCTTCTCACAATTAACATTTAGACTGACTCTGGCTATCTTTTGAGAACTTCATTAATTGTAAAAACAGGAGTTTCTCTCTTCTGGATGAGCGACTATTTCTCAAGTTCTTTTCTTGCTTTCTGTTTTGGTTGTCATAAAATGGTTAGTGTGGTTAATAACACAGCGGGGCTATGGGCCTTTTTCTATTCAGAGGTATCTTTGTTCTTATCTTTATCAACTGACCATATTCCCCTGGCAATTCTGTCAAATATGGCTCTTCTCTAAAATCAGATTACACATTCAGAATTCTTAGGAACTAGTACGGTGTTTTGTTTTCTTTTTCTTGCACCCAGGGTGCAAGGTGAGGGCAGAGTGGGGACCGTTGGCACAGTCCATCCTGTTTCCGTGGCAAATACCTCCTGCTTCCTATTTATTTTTTAATGTTCTATAGAGAAATAGCACACTTGAAATTAAAAAGAAAAAAGAGTTTCAGAGTAGAAAAGCCAAGCTGTCTGCTGGCTCTGCTGAGGCAGAAATCCACGGGGGTCTGAGCAGCTTGCGGCTCTGTCTGAAAAGGGACTTTGCACACTCAGGGGCTGCTGCTCCTGGTAGCCTGGAAGTCTCTGCTGATCGAGCTCACTGGCACAGCTGGGTTCCCTGGAAAGGTGACTTGGCATTTGTTTTAGACCCCTCTTTGGACTTTGGCACTTTCCCTGAATCAGGGGGTTCGATCGGTTGACCTCTAGATGGCTTTTTGAAAGGACTTATTCTCTTGAGTTCAAGAATTTCAGTCTTGCCCTGGCAGGTTGGAGTTAGGAAGAGTATGGTTTAATTCTCTGTTGAGAAACTCAGGTGTTGCGTTCACACCTGACCCTGCAAGGAAGGCAGTGGAGGGTCTATCCTAACTCCTGTAGCTGCTTTGCCTTCAGCGGCGTCAAGGTGATAGCATTGCCTTTGTGATATATGATAATGGACTAACGTGGACATGTAAGAGGATAAAAATGGTAACAGTCATAGTGCTTGCATGGAATCTTGTGCTTTTTCAAAAGATATTCACATAATTTTCCTTTTGCATCTTTCTGAAACCCTCTAAAAAATATGACAGAAGAGAATGAAACCCAATAACATGACTAACACTCATCAGTTATTTGCAAAGTGCCAGGCATTGCACTAAGCTATTTATATACACTGTTAGAACTGCTTCATTTAAATTCATGTGTACATATCATAACAACTCTACAAGATAGGTAGGTACTACTGCTACAGCTGCTTTACAGATGAGGGAATCAGTGCCTGAATAAGTTATCAGGTCACAAGCATGCAGTTCATAAGTGGCAGGGCTGGGATTCAAAGCCAGATCTGCGTGTTTCCAGAACCCCAGCACTTAACCACTAGTCTACACTGCTACTTAATAGAAACAGAGGTAAAGGATCCTGTGTGGTCTTAGAACCCAGGCTGGAACCAAATTACTCATCTTGGAACTAGGTTTCCTGACTCCTATCCAATGCATCTTTCTTTCTTTTTTCTTTTCTTTTTTTTTTTGCTAAGGAAGATTTGCCCTGAGCTAACTTCTGTGCCAATATTCCTCTATTTTTTTGCATGTGGGACACCTCCACAGTGTGGTTAGTGAGTGGAGTAGGTCCACACCTGGGATTCAGACCCATAAACCCAGGCAGCTGAAGCAGAGCGTGGGAAACTTTAACCATTGGCCATGGGGCCGGGCCCTCTTTTTTCATTTTTTATTGTGAAATATATCATACATGAATCATATTGCATAAACACACACACATATATTTTATATTGAGCCATGTGAAATTGTCAATATTTGACACATAAAAATGACAATTTTGTGATTTAATATAGTATATACTATTTAATAAACTAGTTTAAAGTTAAAGCAAACCCAAGTATAACCACCATCCAATTTAAAGAACAGAACATAGCGCTCTGTGTGCCCCTCTCAGTCACATGTCCCTTCCCCCCGCCCAGGTAACACTATCTCGAATTTTGTGAGAATTGCTTCTTTTTATAGTTTAACAACTGTTAAACCTTAGAGATGTTGGCATCCCTAGAGAATATGGTTTACCTTTACTTGTTTACATCTTTTTATAAATGGATCATACCGCAGGTGCTCTTTTGTGACTTGCTTTTTTCATTCATTCTTGTTCGTGAGATTGAGTTAGATTGATGCATGCAGCTACAGTTTTCTTGGTTGTTGGTGTATAATATTCCATTATATGACTAAATCACAGTTTGCTTATCCATTCTACTGTTGAGGAGCATTCGAGCTGTTTCTGGGTTTGAGGTGATAAGCACGACGCTTCTAGAAATATTCTTACATGGTTCTCCTGGTGCAGGTGGCGGGAGTCCCTCCACGTCTAGGACTGTACACTTTGGGTAGAATTAGTGAGTGGAAGATGAGACTAAACTATTGATAGCAAATTACTCTGGCCCTGCAGGTATAACTTATACTGAGTTTGCATTGCTCCATTGCCCTCTCTTACACTTGGTATTCTCAGACCTTAATATTTTTGTCATTTGAGATGTGTAACGGTACTTCCTTGTGGTTTTATTTTGCATTTCTTTCATTGGTAAAGCGGTTGAACTATTTCTCATATCTCCATTGACCATTTGGATTTCCCCTTTGCCTTTTGGGGAATGCCCGTTTACGCCTTTTGCCTCTATTTTATTTTATTGGCTCCCTCTCTCTCATATGTGTATTCATAGGAATTCATGATACGTTTCTGGATATTAGTCCTTTGTCACTTACACGTCGTAATATCTACTCCCAGTTTGTGGCTTGGCTTTTCACTTTCCTTATGATTTTTGAAGTGAACAGATTAAAAAATTTTTAATGTATGATTATGATTAGTGCTTTTGTGTCTTTTTTAAAGAAATCCTTTCTATGCCAAGATCACGAAGATATTCTCCTAGATTGTCTTTTAAAATCTTTATATTTTGCATCTTACTTTCAGGTCTTTCATACTCCTGGAATTGAGTTTTGTGTATGGTGTCAGAGAAGGAGAGGTTCAGTTGTTCCAGTGTGATTTATTTAAAAAATCCATCCTTTTCCCGCTGACATGTACCATCACCTCTGTTATATGTCACTTTTTCATCGCTTCTTCCAGTCTGGGTGACTAAAGCCCTCTGTTCAAATTTGAGAAGGATGGAATTACTAACTTTGTGTACCTGTTCTTTCCTCTTTCCATTTATTGTTTCCATGTGGTTATTTTACAGATGTAGTATTATGAAAATACTAACGTACAATCAGTGTTGAGTATCTCTTAACTTCCTTGAGTCAGTTCCAGGCCGACTGCCCCATTCATGAAGGCTTGTAAGTTCTCCTGGATGGCGTGTCCCCATCTGCTGCCCTGCCCAAGTCACGCTGATCAGAGCTACATGCGTGGTGACTCTTGTCAATAGCTGACTCTCAGGCTTTGGTACTTTGAGGAGAACAAAGGGATAATTCAAGTCATCAAGCAAAGAATTAAGGTAGTGAACCAGAGGAGCCCTGCCCGCAGAAGTTATGTAACAACTTCCAAGGCCCTGGAAGCAAGAAAACCTGGGTCCTTGCTGTAACTATTTACTGTGTGACCTTAGGGTGACCTCAGTTTTCTTATTTTGGGGACTACATGAACTCCAGTGACTCTTTCACTTAAATTCATCTTTCTTTGTGACCATGTGTATCTACACATATGTAGATTTTAGTTTCTTTTTCTACGGCTCCAGTTTCTTTTGCAGTGCCTACTTGGAGGGAGAGCTTACTAAATACCTGATTTCTTATCCATTTGAGGAGAACAGCACTGACACACCCAGCGAGGAACTGGAAAGGAAGTCTCCTAGGTGGTGAGAGTTGGTGAGAAGTCTATGAGAAAGAGTGAAGGCCCATCCGGTCTGTTTCCTGGGTCACAATAAAGCTCTGTAACCGTACATGTGCCTCTTTGAAACTGTTTCCTTCACTTGCAAAGGAGGACACTAATACCTATCTCATTTGCTTTATAAACCTTTTGGGAAGATCAAATGAGATATTACAAATACAAATAATACAGCATTTTTTTAAATGGAAGCAGTTATATATACATTCACTGGGTTCCCACTCTGATCCGGCATAAACAAATAACACATGATGCCAGCCCTCATGGAGTTCGCAGTCCAGAACTTCCACAGAGACAACATGCTATAGTGGAAAGAACTCCAGAATGGAAACAAGAAGCCCTGCTTCCTGGTGTTGTACTTGTTGTGTGACCTTGAACAAGTCTTCTAACTTCCCTGAACCTGAGCTTTTTATTTGTAAAATGACTCAGGAAAAAATAAACCACACAGTTGATAACATCTCTTCTAAATTTCCCTGATTCTACATCCTTGGACAAACCACTATTCCTCATCTTTTTTGCCTCCTTAAAAGATATTATGAGGGTCAAGCAAGATTTGAGAAAGGACTTTGAAATCTTAATGGGCCGTACAAATATAATGTGTGGTTATTACTTTCCCCCCTCTGCCCCATACTTGGTGTGAGTGAGTTTCAGGATCAGCTATGTAATTTGCATGGCCTGTTGTGAAACTGGTGGACAGATAGCCATTCATGATTAGGTAGCTAATAACTAAGGTTATTTTTTCAGGCTGTTATTAATTGTGGCTTTTAGTTATTTGCCCACCCATTGTTAGCTATGCTGCTTATTCTTAAAAGTCACGTAGGTAAGCAATATATTACCAGACTCCCACTGGGTTCCATATAGATAACATCTCTGATGTTTGGGTCACCATGGTACTGGGCGTTTAAGTTGTTTTTCAGGAACTGAGAGTCAAGTCCTTGCCCAGTACGAGTTGGTTGAGACCACTGACCCGTCAACTGGGCCTGTGCGAGTGTCTGATAGGTCACCCTTTGACATTAGGGGGGCTGAAAACTCCACCCTCAGATCATGCTAATGCCACCATTTTGTGAACATGCGTCCTATGAAGAGCCATGAAGCTTGACCATGTTTGCACAGATCATTGATCACCTCACTTTTCCTTACCTCCAATCATCTATCCCCACACTTCAGACTAGCCTGCCCCTTTATCCCATAAATATCCCTAATTCTTATTTTTGGGGAGGCGGATTTGAGGCTTATTCTCCCATTTCCTCACTCAGCTGCCTTGCAAGTAAACCCTTTCTCTGCTGCAAAACTTGTTGTCTTGGTGATCGATATACTGCACAGTGGGCAAAACAGGCCTGGTTCAGTAACAGTTGCAAGAAGAAAACAGAGCCTCCTATTAAAAAAATTATTAAGAATTGCAGGAGGGCAACAGCAGAGTATTAAACCCAATGCAAGGACCTTCTAGGTGTGTGATCGGACAGGTGATAAGCCCATAAAACCAGCCCCGATGGTTTGGTAATTTCACAGCATCCAACACATCTGCTCTCCTTGCATCCTTTGGTGGTTTACGGGATTATGACCCCTCCACCAGTCTTTTTACTTGTCCAGTGCAACACACAAGAACCAGTCAGGCAAGTTATTACCTACCTAGAAGAAAGTGAGGAAATTCATGGGATGGGGTAACATACGCAAATGTAAGTAATCTTAATGTTAGTTTCATATTTAATTACACAGCTGCGTTTTTGATCTACTTTACTGACAGGTCCTTTTGACTTGGTCGACTTTAGAATTCTGCCTTGAAATGGTTTTATACAGTCCCTTGCACTTTTCTGCTGGTGTCACCTAACCTTTTCCTCTGTTGTTTCTAGTCCTCTACCCCAGACATGCTCCATAGCCATCCTGCAGCTCCAGCCCATAGCCCAGTGCTGTGCTCAGTTCCCTCAGCCTGCTCTTCTACTTTAAGGCTTGCAGGCTTCTTTCACCTCAGCTTTCTTTTTGAATCTTAAGTGCCTAAGGAGAATTCGTTTTAAACTTTTCTTGGGTAACTTCCTTAGATACTAATTTAATTCTCCGTCCCAGAGATTCTTAACTTTTTCCTATAACAGAGATACTTTTTGTTTTTACAATCTTAAGACTGCTGGAGTTGAGAATTACTGAAGTTATTGAGCTGAAGGTTAGGGCATATGGGAGCTGGCCTATGTAAGGGCTCAGTGCTTTAAAGGAACTAATAAGTGCAATAAATAGACCTGGCCAAGGATGAAATGGGTTGTTAAATAAGATAACCACTTAATTATCACTGAATGTTGTCTAAATATGTTGGATAACTACCCACCAGATGTGTCACAGAGGCATTTGAACATGGGTGGGAGTTTGAGCTCGATGCTCTTCAGAGCTTTGTAACTCTGAAAGTCTGGGATTCTGTGTCTCAAATTTCTTACCAGATTACTCCTCCTCTTCTACCTTTTTTCAGTCTCTTAAATTTCAAATGGGCATGAGGATCTTTTTGGGGTGATGGAATGTTCTAAAATTAGACTGTGATAATGTTTGCACAACTTGTAAATTTACAAAAGATCATTGAACTGTACACTGTACACTTACAATGGATGAATTTATGGTATGTAAATTATACCTCAATAAATCTGTTTTTAAAAAGTCTTTTAAGGCTATACGTGTCATATTTTAAAACAAGGTGCTTATTTTACGTTATACGTTATGTATGTTTGAAGTATATGCTAAGAATTGGGATATTTTTAAGAGACTAGATAGTCAAATAAGAAGTTAAATTTAATGCTTGGAAAATTATCTACGATACATTAAAATGATGTAAACTTAAAAAAAGAATATGAATTACAACTAAAGCTATTGACTTATTCTTTTAAAAATTATTTAGTTAGTTTTAAATTTACATACTGCGAAATTCATTCCTTGTGGTATATCATTCTGTGGGTTTTCACAAATGCATACAGTCATATAACTAACACCACATTCAAGGTACAGAAAAGTTCCATCACGCTAAAAATTCCCTTGTGGTACCCATTTGTAGTCAACCCCTCTTCCCACCCTCAAACTCTAGCAACCACTTTCTCTTCTCTTTCCCTTTGGCTTTGCCTTTTCAAGGACATTATATGATATATAAATTTTGAAAACATTTTGAAACAACAATTACCCATTTTAATTTTTTTAAAAATTGAGGTATAATTGACATGTAACATTGGTGTAATGCCACCATTTTGTGAACATGTGTTCCTATGAAGAGCCAGGAAGCTTACATGGCTCTTACATGGCTCTTACATGAGGCTTACATGTTATTATTACAACATAATAATTTGATATTTGCATATATTGCAAAATGATCACCACAGTAAGTCTAGTTAACATCAATCATCATACATAGTTACAAATTTTTTTCTTGTGATGAGAACTTTTAATATTTACTCCCTTAGCAACTTTCAAATATGTAATGCAGTATTATTAACTACAGTCACCATGCTATACGTTACATTACATCCCCGTGACTTATTTATTTTACAAGTGGAAACTGGTACCTTTTGACCACCTTAAGCCATTTCACTCACTCTCCATTCCCCACCTCTGGCAACTGCTTATCTGTTCTCTGTATCTATGAGTTCAGTTTTCTTTTTGTTTTTCTTTTTTTTAGATTCCACATATAAGTGGGATTATGCAGCATTTGTCTTTCTCTGTCTGACTTATTTCACTTAGCATAATGCCCTCAAAGTTTATCCATGTTGTCAAATTTAAATTTTTAAATTATAAAAATAATGGCTATTTCGGGGTTGTGGGAATTTCCCTGCTGATAACTAGTCAGATTGAAAAGGGTGTGATAGTCACAGACAGGATGAGATTAGTCTGTTTTTAGTTACACTCATAGAATCACACACGGCTGGGACTGGGAGAGGTTTCAGAGTCATTTAAACAACACCCTAACTATAAATATGCAGAAACTGAGGTCCAGAAGAGAATTGTGAGTCTCAAGCTTATGTAACCAGTTGCAGAGCTGCCCTAAAACTCCATTTCTTAAGAGTCAGCTTCAGTGTGCTTTCAACTAGTATATACCGTGATTTTTTACTATTGGTTTTGTCTGACTCTCAGTTCTAGCATAAATTCCACCTCTTTGTACTTCCTCTGCCACATCCCTGATTGCTGATGATCAGAACAATATGTGGCAAATATCACTAACACTGGAAAAGGATGGTTTTGGAAAACCATCACATTAAATTAATTACAATTCCTAACTCTCTGCATCATGAAACTGTAAGTCACTCGCTAATATTTATTTGATGGTTATTCATTCCTCTATTAGGTCAAATGCCCAAGGGAAAACACACAATCCAGAATCAAGTCATTTTGAAAGGTGAGAACTGGAAGGACCTGTGGAGATCAATTAGATGGTTCTGAGGCATCCTTAAGCATCTCTAGAGTCCCCACCTGGAGCACCTCAGCAGAGGGGTAAGAAAAGGGATCGAACAGTAGGTGTGCTGCCTTTTCTAATTAAATCATCTGGTATCATTATCATTTAACATTTCTTCCTTTAACATTTCTTGTAGTACTGATCTGCTGGTTATGAATTTTTTCAGCTTTTGTACGTCTGAAAAAGTCTGTATTTCAGCTTTGTGTTTGAAGGCTGTTTTCAATGGGTATAGAATTCTAGGTTGACAATTTTTGTCCCTCATTCTCAAGATGTTGCTTCACTGTCTTCTGGCTTGCATTGTTTCCAATGAGAAGTCTGCTGTCATTCTTATCTTTATTCCTCTGTACATAACGCCTTTTTTCTCTGGCTGCTTTTAAGCTTTTCTCTTTATCACTGGTTTTAAGCAACTTGATTATGATGTACCTTGGCAAAGTTTTCTGAAGTTTCTTGTGTTTGGGATTTATTGAGCTTCTTGGATCTATGGGTTTATAATTTCGTGAAACTTGGAAAGTTTGACCATTATTTCTCTGAATTTTTTGCCCCTCCCCTTTTCCTGAACTCTAATTACATGTATATTGGTCCATTTGAAATTACATGAAAGGTCAATGATTTTTGGTTATTTTGTTCTCAGTCTTTTCTCTTTCATTTTGAATAGTTTCTATTGCTATGTCTTCAAGTTCACTAATCTTTTCTTGTGCAATGTCTCATGAGTTCTTAATTCCACATAGTGAATTTTTGGGTATCAGACATTGTATTTTTTATCACTGGAAGTTCAATTTGGGTCTGTTTCATATCTTCCCTGTTTCTCCTTAATGCTCACATTTTCTTCTACCTTCTTGGACATTTAGAATATGTTTATAATAGTATTTAAATGTCATTTCCTACTCCTTTTATCATCTGTGTCATTTTTTAGTTCTGTTTCCAAGTTTCACGAAATTATATATTTATTTGTTTTTGTCCTCATTATGGGTCATATTTTCCTGCCTCTTTGCATGTCTGATAATTTTTTATTGGGTATTGGATATTGTGAATTTTAGGTTATTGGAAATTTTTGTATTCTTTTAAATAATTTTGAGTTGTGTGTGCAGTTAATTTACTTCCATTCTTTTATTCTTCTTAAAAATATCTTTATTTTGCCTATCTTTTTTTTTGAAAGATATTTTCTCCAGATAGAATTTTAGATTTAGTGTTTTTTATTTCAATATTTTAAAGATGTTGTTTGTCTGCTGGCTTGCAAATTTTTTTTACTAGAAGGCTGCAATAATTCTTATCTTTCGTCTCCTGTATGTAGTGTTCCTTTTCCCCCTGGCTTCTTTTAAGATTTTCTTTTTATCACCAGTTTTCAATAATTGGGTTATGATATTACTTGGTGTGGTTTTTATGTGTATCTTGCTTGGGGTTCATTGAGCTTCTTGGATCTGTGAGTTTATAGTTTCATCAAATTTGGAATATTTTTGGCCATCATTCCTTGAAATATTTCTCTGCTCCTCTCTCATTGAGTCTCTGATTACATTTATTTTTATACTGGTTAATAGTGCCACAATCCACTGAGGTACTGTCCTTGTCTCTTTTTTAAGTGTTTTTTTTCTCTCTGTTGTTCACTTTGGATGGTTTCTATTACTGTCATCAAGTTTACTGAACATTTCTTTTGCAACTGTTAGGCCCAGCTAGTGAATTGTCACATCAGATATTGTATTTTTCAACTTTATAGTTTCCATTTGGTTATTTTCTGTTTCTTCCATTTCTTTCCACATGAACACAATAAGGAGAGAAGTGAAAGATATAGAAAAGAAGCAAATGCAACTTGTGCTTAAAAAATTTTTTTTTTTAATTGAGCTAGCCACAAAAGTTCACCAGTCAGATCTTTTGTTGCAGGAAGCCTAATTGGTTGATGGCCCCAGCAGTATGCTCTGAACCCATCATTATGTTCATACTGAAGCCACACTTTTCACAGGCTGCTCCTAGTCAAAACTGGATGTGATACGAATACTAATGCAAGCTTTTTTCTGCAAGATGCAGACTCCTCTAATGGGTGACTTTGGCTTGAGGACTCAGCCTAGCTGAAACTTTCTTAGAACTGCACAGCAGTCTGAGACTCTATTAATGCAATCCTTCTTTCTTTTTTCTCTTTTTCCTAAGGGTCAGATCTACATCATGGTCTGAGGGTCTCTCCACTTCCCCAGCACCTTCTTCTTTTGCTGTCATAGACATTTCCTCCAATAAATCTTTGGCATCTTATTTCTTGGAGGATCTCAACTACTATAGTTATTATTATCATTATTTTATTTTTATTTGCGGTCAGTATAGGATTTCATTTAAATAACAGTTTCCAGATCTAAAAGTGTTAGAGAACTGGTGATCTATTTTACATCATTTATGGTTGAGCCCTGGTAGGCTGGTGGTTAAGACTCAATACTGTCACTGCCATGGGCTGGGTTTTTTTCCTGGTCTAGGAACCACCCCATCCATCTGTTGGTTGTCACACTGTGGTGGTTGCATGTTACTGTGATGCTGAAAGCAATATCACTGCTATTTCAGATACCAGCAGGGTCACCCATGATGGACAGGATTCAGCAGAGCTTCCAGACTAAGACAGACTGGGAAGAAGGAGCTGACTACCCACTCTTGAAAAAATGGCCTTGAAAACACTATGAATAGCAGTGGAGCCTTGTCTGATATAGTGCCAAAAGATGAAAGGATGGTGCAAAAAGACGTTGCAGGGTTCTATTCTGCTGTACACAGGATTGCTAGGAGTAGGAATTGACTCATTGGCACTAAAAACAATAGTTGGACTGAAGCTCAGTTGTTTCTTTTGAGCATTGAGTTGCAAACCTAAATCAACCTATATTTTGGCAATAGTCAGGCCATAGAGGCTTAGTTTTTCGTCTGGTGACCTGAGGCCCTAGACAAAGAATCAGGAGCCCTGACACTATACTAACTCCTTTTTGGTACTAGACAAGTGACTTAACTCCTCTAAGCTTATTAAAGGAGTTGGGCTGGCTCATCTATATAGATTCTGTAACTCTAAAATGTAATTTTATGGGTTAGTAAACTTAAGTAATTTACCTGACCAATTATCCAAAAATTTCTTAGGGAATGTCTGGATTGGATTCTTTTCCTAATAGCCAACTAATGGCCCAAGACTTTTCTTGCATTGAACTGTCCTTAACAAAATACCTTGATAAACCACTCACGGTACAGGATGTGATCTGAGGACGTGGATTTCAGGACCAATACAGTGAAAAAAGTGGCAGAACTCTTTGGCATACAAAAGAGAAGGAATTTAGTTTTTTTAAAATAATTTTTAATTTGTAAATTTAATTATTTTATTGAGGTAGTATTCGTTTATAACACTGAGTGATTTCAGGCGTGCATTGTTATATTTCAGTTTCTGTATAGAGTGCATCCTGTTTACTACCAATAGTCTAGTTTTTATCCATCACTATGCATATGTGTCCCTTTACCCCTTGGAAGGAACTTAATTTTGATTCCAGGAGGAAACAGGAAAGAGAAGAAAGAAAGAAAAAAGCAAGGAAAAAGAGTGAAGCCATCAAAAGAGTCTAAAACTATGGGGCTGGCCTGATGGTGTAGTGGTTAAGTCTGTGTGTTTCATTTCAGCAGTGCGGGGTTCGCAGGCCTGGATCCTGGGCGCGGACCTACACGCTGCTTATCAAGCCATGCTGTGGCAGGCATCCCACATATAAAATAGAGGAAGACTGGCACAGATGTTAGCTCAGGGCCAATCTTTCTCAGCAAAAAGAGGAGGATTAGTGGCAGATGTTAGCTCAGGGCTGATCTTCCTCACCAAAAATAAAAAAAGTATAAAATTAGAGAGATACGTAGGGGGGACGTTCCTGGGGGTAGAATAGGAAAAGGGCTTTTAAGGCTAGATCTCTAACATTTAATTGGAAGTTTTTTTTGCTGTATTAATTAGCCTTATGTTTGAAAGTGACGTAAACCCAATGCAAAGAAGCTTAAATAAAAAAGAGATCTTAGTGACTTGCAAAGTTTGGAAAGATACCAGGAGAGTTTGTAGCATCTAAGGAGAGTTACAGAAACCAAAGCTGCAGGAACTGGAACCAGAAACTTGAATTAACATTGCTGGATCTCTCTCCTCTCCCTTCTACCCTCCCTTCCTTCTTTTCCCATCTTGCTCATCTCTGTGACTCTGTTTCTCTTTCCATGTTGACTTTACTCTTTCCTACTGAACACAGGACTTTGCCTTGTGGCAGGAAACATGGTTATTGCAGGACTCAGCTCAGCAAGCACAGAAAGAGAGTTTTTTTTGTGCCCATATGCCTATAAAAATTCCAGGGACGTGTTCTCATTAGGCCTGCTTGGATTACATGTCCATTCCTGGGACAAATCATGAATGCCAGTGAAATAGGGCACTATAAATGCCTTACGCAGATCATGTGATGACATTTTTGCCTAGGGGGAAAGGGTCTATTACCAGAAGAATAGGATGGAAATGCTTGTAGGGAAGATAAAAATAATACTTGCCACTTCGTTTTGCTTCAGTGTAAACCAATCCCTTTTCCAAAAATTCTCCATACAATCAAAAGATTCTTCTAACGATGCAACAGCTTTGTGTAAATGAGGCTTTTCAGGTGGAAATTTTGGAAAGAATCCTGAGCCTCACGTAGGTTTAAGGTAGAAGGAAATACAAACAGGTGGCCAAATGATCAATAAACTGAACTAATTTAGCAGAAGCAGGAATTTGGAGCCAGAAGTGACCATGAGAGCAACGCCATGAAAAGGGCATTGTATTGGCAAAGGATGTAGAATGGAGGTTTGAGTCCATCGTATGTACTCCTGTGATCTGGAATGGGGCAAATTAAAGATTGTTGGCCATTTTTCCCATGGGGTATATTTGTAGGTTCTTCAAAAATTCCTCTGCTGGTAATCTTTAACTGCAATTCCTGTGATGTGGGTGATGCCTCTTATTTGATTGGCTGGTTTTAGCTTCAACTCTCAAGGCTGAATTTCCCAAAGTTTCTCATGGGAGACCTTTATGGAGTGACAAACTTTCAAACTGGCTCCAGGTTAACTCCATCTTGGAAAGCCTATGTCCGGTCTAGGGAAGCATTCCTACATTCCTGTGCCACTATCTTGGATGGTCTGTCTTCTTTCTTTCTCTGCTCCGTGGCCTCAGGCCCATGTATCCACAGCCTCTCTTTATAGTCCTTATATACCCCAAATTCCAGAGGACACATGTCCCTCTGAAGATCTGCCATTTATGGTTTTATTAAAGCCCATCTGACTGGTTTGAGGTGAGGGGGAAGTCCCCTTCTCCCCTGCTGTGTAGAACACAGCATTCCCACAGTTCTTTCCAAAGAAATTCTGTCCTTCCCCTTCTCTTCAACTTTAACTCCTGATATAGGTGACATGTTGAGGGCCACAAAGCCAACTTTTGGTCATTTCCTTTGTAAATTCCTGAAAAAGTGAGCAAGCTTGTTATCGCCCAAGGTAGGGTCATCTGCTCGTCTCAAGAAATGCCAATAGTCAGGAGGCAAGGTGGTAGGAGCAAAAGGGTTTCTTTATTACAGCTTGCTAGCAAGAGGGAAGATGGCCAACTAATATCCGAAAGAATCATCTTACAGAACAAAGACTATAGGCCAGTTATATAGGGGCTGGTTTCTAGGTCGGGGGAGGTGGTTGGTTTCTGGGTCAGGGCAGACATCCGGTCTTAGTTCCTGATAGTTCTTTTGTTTTACTGGATATGCATCAGAGACCAGAGCAACACCCCATACCCTGATCTTTCAGTCATCATTGACGATGGCTATCAGTATAGGCTCTGCCCAAGAGTCATCACATTCCTAGAGAACTCAAAAGGACAAAGTTATCATCTTATCGCAGCTGAGAGGAGCCATAAAATCTACAGAGTGTGTCTGGGTTAGTAAATCAGAGCTTATTTAAAGTTAAAATGTGGTTTCTTTTCTACAATATGGCTTCCCTTATGTCAACCTTGTGTTGAGCTGGTATCACGCTTAGTAATGTGGGAAGAGCTTAGCATCTATTGTTTTATTTTTGGTTTTGGAGACTTAGCCCAAACTGAAAAAGAAAGAATTCCATTTTAAGCATCTTTTATACATGCATTATCCCACTTAAACATTTGGGTGTATTGGTCCCATTTTACACAGTGAAAACTGAGGTTTGGAAAGTTTATGTGACTTGTTTGAGATCATATAGATAGTAAGGGGCAGAGATAAAATCTGAACCGAGATCTTTCTGACACCACAGTTTATTCTCTTTCCACTTTAGAACTTTTAATTGATTACCAGGGAGGCCTAGAGTCTTGTGGTTAGTGCTCTGAATCAAGCCTGGGAAGCCTTGATCAAGGACTGGTGTGTCTGACTCACCATCATGTTCTTAGTCCCTTCACCTCCGTGTTTGAGTTTTCCTTTATGTAAGCTGTGGAACATAATAGTAACTTTTTTTTTTTTTTACTCCTTCCCAACAGACCTGTGTTGGTGGTGAGGTTTGAAGGTGGGTGGGTAGGAAAAGAACTCATAGAACTAAGGTATATTGAACACACACTGCTATGTATGTCCGGGCAGACTCTGTGATAGACTCTTTACATCGACTATTTGATCTAATCAGAATTGATTAAAAATGTTTAGCCACTGGTACAGCACGGTCAGTGACCAATCAGGATAACACTGGCCAGTAACAGTCATTTGGCTGTGCCTGCAAGGCCTGCCTGAGTACGGCCTTGAGGAAACAGGCTTAGGGAGGTTGAGCAGCTCATGGAGGTCAAAGAGCCAGTGAAGAGGGGACAGATGCTCTCAGGGTTGTCCCACAACAGAGCCCCTGCTCCTTCCAGCTGCTTGAACAAACACTGCAGAGGACAGTGGCTGCCCAGGGTAGAGCTGATATTATTCTCAGATGTAGGGACTGTGATGTTGTTAGGAAAAAGGTAAACAAAGCTAAGAAGTTTTGTTTTATGGTTCTTCTTTCACAGGAAGACTGTTTTGCTCTTTTCTCTTATCTTCTCTTTCTCAGGCCTCTGGTGGACTGAGAGTAGTTCAGTTATGAGCCTCCAAATCATAGGCTCTGACTTTTACTTCCTCTCCTTGTGACAGCACTTCCCAGTCAAGATACATTTAAAATACTGAGAGCGACACAAACGGAAAAAAGAAAGAAAGAAGGATGGGAGGAGGGCGAGCAGAGAGAGAGAGACGGTGAAGGAAGGAAGGAAAAAAGAAAGAGAGCAAGCAAGCAAGCATTTAGACTAGGGCTAGGTCCAGGGCTTATATCTACAGTTTAATCAGATAGGCTTACAGCCACCGACCGGAAAGTTTGCAAATTCAGAAGTCATTTCTGGCTCTCTAACGGCTTTCAACATCAAAGGGCTTCAGAGTCCCCAGCATATTCACCTGGCACTAGGGCTGTGGTGTGGCTTCATGACCTGAGAGGGGAGGTAAGCATGGAAAGTAGACTCAACAATTTCTTTCTTTTTATTTTGAGGGAGATTAGCCCTGAGCTAACATCTGCCACCAATTCTCCTCTTTTTGCTGAGGAAGACTGGCCCTGAGCTAACATCCGTGCCCATCTTCCTCTACTTTATATGTGGGATGCCTGCCACAGCATGGCTTGACATGACGCATAGGTCAGCACCCAGGATCCGAACCCTCCAGCCCAGGCCACTGAAGTGGAACATGTGAACTTAACTGCTGCACCATTGCCCCCTCAACAATTTCTTGTGGAAAAACCAAGGACAAACAGGAAGAATTAAAATAGGAAATGACTCATAAATGTAGAAGGGGGTGCTCCCTTCACCTTTATTATCCCCCGCACAGACAGGAGTGTTTCCATTAGCTTGGTTTTAGGATTTTTTCCCTCAACAGCTCAGACTCTCCTAACTCCCTCCTATGAGGGAAATTCAGGTTTTCTGAAGTCCCTGCCTTCTTCTTTCACTGACTTCTCTTAAGCATCTTTATACTGAATCCTTGTGTTCAGTATTTGCTGTGAAAGAAAACAGGGTCAGAGATTCGTAAATGCATTTTAAAAAAACACCAGCAGCAGTTGCAAATTTTGTGGGCGTGGTAAAACTCATCTGATAAACGGAAGTCTCTAGGGTTTAGAAAAGCTCCTCAATAGGCCTCTTTTGTTCAGATCTAGGCTCCAGACTGTGTGACTGTGACTGTGATAAAGAGTTTAACTTGATCTGTATAATAGAATAACTGGTGTGTTTCAGTTTTCCCTGGGGAGAAGAGGAGTGGTGTGCTGGCAAATGTTTAACAACCACCTCTCCAATAAAAATAGCAATAAACAAAAACCCCCCACAAAACCCTGATTTATAGTGCTTGCCCGTTTCTGTGGCAGAATTTGCATAAAGATGTGTACCATTATATAGTATTTCCACTATACAGATACAATAGATATAAATTATCTCAAGAGCATAGAATAGTAAAGGGTAGTGAAATAATTAGGAAGCAATGCATTTTGAACACACTACCTTTTAAAAATATAATTTATTTAAATGTAAGCTTATATAATTTAGTTTTTAGGAATGGCTGTGTTTACACAGGCTTGCAAAATTCCTGAAATTTTAACAATTGACTTATGTGAACCTGTATGAGCAGGTTTTAGGAGACCACTAGCTTTGGGGGCCCTGCCACTTGAAAGGAGGAGAGAGAGAATGAGCTCCCAGGAAGGGTACATGCCAGAACCTAAAGAAGATGATACCCGCACAGGGATGACCAAAGGTCTTTGAGGACAGTGCTTTAAAGAATTCAGTTTTAATTTGTTTCCTATTGTGTGCTGTGCTGTAGACTCTGGCCCTTTTCCTTACATCTTTAAGTGGAAGTGTGATAGACACACAGACTTGTGTTTGGCAGTACTTTGAGGGTCAGAGTCCATGCTAGTGATGAAATAATGTGAAAAGAACACAACTATAGAAGATGAAATGACAATAAATGTTGAAAACTCTGTAGGAGCAGTAATTTGGAGTGAGAGGTTACCAGACAAATATAAGTACTGCTCCCTTCCCACCCATCTAGCAATCCTCAGAAATAGGGATTTCCAACTGAGTGTGGGATGGGCCTTGAGGTGTTTTATGAGGTGTTAAATGTTAAAGGAAAGAGTGACACTAGAAAGCTAGAAGACTTAGAAACATTTGGTTTGAATATTTAAGAAATACTTTAAAAATGCTTTAAATCAATAAGAATGACACAAAGAGATAAGGCTTGATTATTTTCTTTGGGTAGTGGATAAAAGAAGAGTTGTTCCTACTTGAGGGGTGACTTTCCCATCCCTATTTTACTTTTGGCAATAGGGATGCAGGGCAACGTGTACTGCTAAAGTTAATTCACATGTTGGGACCCACAAAATGGAGGTTCCCCCAAATCTAAACCTAAATTGGCCTGCACTTATGGAAAACACCTGTCAAGGAAACATAGCAAACACCAATCCCAGTCCTCCAACTCATCTTAGCTGGTTTATCCTTCCCTAGAAAATAGGACCTGCTAGCCTTATAAGGAAATCCCCAACCTCCTAGCCAGTCATGCCTGTGTCCCTGCTGCCTCTTCTAATGCGCTATAAAACTCGCTCTTGCCCACAATCCCTTGGGAAGAGTGCACCACTGCTTGTGAGGCACTGTACCCCCTAATCCATAGACTGTTTCCTTTTGAATAAAAGACATCAAACTTGTTACTATATTGTTTTAGTTTTGTCATTTGACAGTACTAAAACCAAGTTCCAAAAGTTATGCCAGCAAAATTAATACGAAATTGCTCCAGATATCCAGAAACTTTAGACATTCAGATGATCTGACCAGGAGAAACAATATGCAAAGAAAAGCTAAGCTGCCAAAGAGGCTGCCACCATGCCTTCGTCCCAAAGCCCTGTAAGGGAGTTCCTTGGGTCATCATTCAGAGCCCACCAACTCTTAATTCATATATATGGTAAATGTGTTAGAAGCTTGGAACTTTCAGCCCCATCACCCATGTTCCAGGAAGGGGAGGAGGACTGGAATGTGGAATTAATGATTGATTATTCTTATATGATGAAGTCTCCATAAAACTCCCAGCTTTGGTTTGCTGAACACATGGAGGTACTGGGAAGGTGGCGTTGTCACCCAGAGAAGTCTCTAAAAAACATTTTCCATGTCTAATGCTTTGTTTTTAAGTTGTGCTTGCTTATAGGAACCAAGGCAGAACATTGCCACATGGCCAAATGGCAGAACTGGTCCAACCGAGAAAGGTCCAAGATGGCGGGCAACGGGCTGCCGAGTGCAAAAGGAAGTATGTACAAAAGGTGCAGTGTGCAGGAAGGGAAGATCTGAACATGCCTCAACTGCCCCCCATGCCCAGTGATGGCGCAGAGACCCCTCTCCTTTCACATCCCATAAGAATCCTGTTCACCTTCCCTTCAGGGAGAAGGTGTTTTAGAGCATGAGCTCTGCCTCCTCCATTCATTGATCACTGAATAAAGTTTCTGCTCTGCTATTCCAAACCCTGTCTTGTTCTATTGGCGAGAGTGGCTCTGGGCAAAAGCACTCACTTTTGGGTTACCAATCCCTCAGGGCTCGGTAACTGTGTGCCTAGTGAGGACATGGTTGTAGCACATCACATGATGTCCTTACTTTTAAGGCTGAATATCTATTGGGTTTTCTTTTTTTTTGAGGAAGTTTAGCCCTGAACTAACTGCTGCCAATCCTCCTCTTTTTGATGAAGAAGACTGGCCTTGAGCTAACATCCATGCCCATCTTCCTCTACTTTATATGTGGGATGCCTACCATAGCATGGCTTGCCAAGTGGTGCCATGTCCGCACCCGGGATCTGAACTGGTGAGCCCCGGCCCCGAAGCAGAATGTGCGCACTTAACTGCTGCACCACCAGCCGGCCCCTCTATTGGGTTTTCAATTTCAGTGATTATATGCTTCATTTCTAGAAATTAAATTTTATAAAATCTTACGTTTTGTTTTACTTTATGTTCTTAATAATTTTAAGCATAAATATTTTATATTTTAGTTCATGTTGTCAACCAATTCTTTTAAGTGCTTGAAGGTTCTAATTCTCTCTTTTTTTTAAAGATTGGTACCTGAGCTAACAATTGTTGCCAATCTTTATTTTTCTACTTTTTTCTCTGCAAATCCCGCCAGCACATAGTTGTGTTTTTTTGTTTTAGTTGTGAGTCTTCCTAGTTGTGGCATGTGGGATGCCACCTCAACATGGCCTGACGAGTGGCACCATGTCCGCACCCAGGATCTGAACCTGCAAAACTCTGGGCCATTGAAGTGGAGCTCGTGAACTTAAACACTCGGCCACGGGACTGGCCCCTAGTTCTATTTTTTTTTTTTTTAACAAGGTGACTTTTACTCATAATGAATTGTTTCCTTGTATGCTTTGAATTTTTTACTGTATGCTCATATTTCACAGATGTTTGTTATTATTTTTTCTATGAGAATCCTTTTCTGGTCTGGGTTTTGGGACTATCCCTTCAGAGCATGTGTGTGAGCTCCAGAGGGATATCATATGTCAGACCAACTACGCTGTCAGTTTCTTGATTTGAGGACTCCAAGGCCATATGGATAGTATAAATTTGAATCTTAAATCCAATATAAGGTGGAGACCTATGGCTTTGAATTCTCAGAGGAGACTTTGTTTCCTCCACTCAGCGCCTCGGCAGATAGACAAGCTTCTTTGTCATCTCCCAGTTCAGGTGGATGGATTTTTCCCCCCTAACTCATCGCATAGTACAACCATTGGATGGTCCTGACTTTATGTGGGGTTTTCATTTTCATCTCTCTACCTTGAAATGCCACAAGGCCTCATTCTCTATTTTTAAGTAGGATTAAGATCCAAGACCCTGGGTTGACTTTAGTATTGTTTTTATTTTGAATTATATATGGCTGAAGTACTGAGGTAGCTAGCCCCCAAGATGGCCTCCAATGATCCCTCCCTTCTTGTATTTATGCTTTTGTGTAGTCCCTCTCACATCGTACCAAAGTTGTTCTATGTGATCATTAGAATATGCAGAAAGGATGGTGTATCACTTCCAAAATTCAGTTTAAAGACATCAGGGCTTTGACTACCCTCTCCCTTGGATCATTTACTCTGAGGGAAGCCAGTTGCCATGTCATGAGGACACTCAGGCAGCTTATAGAGAGATCCATTAGATCCAGAAATACTGTGTCTGGCCTATAGCCAATGAAGATCTGAGACCTGCCAATGACCGTGTGAATGAACTTGAATGTGGATCCTCCAGCCTTCAGATGGCTGAAGTCCTGGCTGCCATCTTTAGATTGTGACCTCATGAGAAACCCTGAGCCAGAACAACCCAGCTAAGCCATTGTCGAATTCTTGAATCTTGGAAACTGTGTGAGGTAACAAATGTCTGTTGTTTCAAGACATGCTAAATTTTGAGGTAATTTGTTACATAGCAATAGCTAACTAATACAGGTACCATAAATGTTTTACTAGTTTAAGGCCTTAAAGATATAAATCTATCCTTGATAATCTTGATCTAATACCTTAATCTTCTGAACTCAGATCTTTGTTTTTACCACTCTGTTCTATATTTACAGACTAGACCCTGCCGGTTATCATCTAGAACTGCTCCACCTGTCTGAAACATTAAACTTCTATATACTACATTTTGATCACAACTTTTTATCCTTCTATCTCTTGTGTCATTTCTCCACACAAATTATAAGCCTCATAAATATTTCTAGTCCAATGACCCACTCATTTGTTCCCAGTTTACTTGTCCCCTTTCTGGCCTCACTTTGTTTTTCTACCATAGTCGATCTATTGCTTTTCTGTATGCTGAACACCTATATCTTTTGGGTCTGCTCTTCCTTCATTCCACATGGTATTGGTGGGGCTGTTGGTCATGTGGCCTAATCACTTCCATGATAGGTGTGGACCCAGGCTATCCTACCAATCCTTGGACAGATTTCTGGAGATTGATATGCACACTGTGAGAGAAAGGGCCAGGGTCAGCCTATGGGGTCATGAGCTCTAAGAAATATGCAAAAATGGTGCTGCTGGAGATTGTCTTGCCATTCTTGGAGAGATTTGGGAGAGAGTGAAGTCAAGCAGAGAGCAGCAGAGCTGAGAGATGAAGAGAGAGAATGTTTTTGTGACTTTATTTGAACCATGGGTACTGCTGGGACTACAGACAATTCTATCTCTTGGACATTCCAGTGATATGCCATTACATCCTCTCCCACCTTTCCCCCCCTTATTCTACTTTATAATATTTTTGTTTTTTTTACAACCAAAAACATCATGACTAACATACTTAGAAAGCCTGGACCTCCGTTTCAGTTATGAACACATTTGGTTGCAAATCACCAGAAAACACAAAAATCATGTCTTACATAAATAAGGGTTTATCTGCCCTACATAATAAGAATCCTGAGGCAAGGCAGAGCCGACACAGCAGCTCCACAACACCGTCAGGAGCCAAAGTCCCTTCTGCCTTCCTGCTCTGTCATCCTTAACATCCTGACTTTGTCCTCCTATATGTTGCCTTAAGGTTGCCAAGGGGTTGCTGGTTCTCTAGGCCTCATCACTATGCTCTAGGCAGAAGGAAGGAGGAAATAGGAGAAGCATAATTTACAGACTTATGCTTCTGTCTCATCGACCAGAAGTGTGTCACATGGCTTCCCCTAGCTGCCAGGGAGCTGGGAAATTAAGTGTTTAACTTTTACTGTCTGTGTATTAGAGGTAGGCAAAGGAAAGAAGAGTTGGAAATGGACAATCTCAAGTTGACAACTTGGATTATCTTCTGGATCCTAGCACTATAACTTACCCCTTTACCTGCACTATAAGCCACCAACCATTGGCTAGTTCTACAAACCACTCTGTATGTGAGTGCTGAGTGTTATTGGATAAAAATCATAAAATTGTAGAGAATGGAATCTCTACAAATTAATGGCGTTTAATATTATTGAGCCATTCAGATCTGTTTGATAGTTCTTTTTTATTTTAGTTTTAGTAACCTCCTCTCCTATTCTCTTTATTATTGCAAATCTTTAACCTGCACTAGCTTCCTTAAGCCCCCTTCTCACAGTCCCTTCACTCTCAACAGATTGCAGTATCTTGCTTGCTGAGAAAATTGAGGCCATAGTTCTTCAATTTCCTATAACCAATACTTCACTCTTTTCTTTATGTCCCTTCAGTCTTAAAACCAGAATCTACAGCTGTGGTCTTAACCTCACTTGTATCCATTATGCTACAGTCTACTGGGTGTATATTTCATCCGTTATTATATCCCAACACGTGGCATCATGTGGTAGATAAATATTTGTTGGATGATATTGAATACTCTTTGCAGGTCTTTGCTGTATCAATTGTCTGTTTTCTCTGCTGAATCTTTCACTTCTCCCTCTTTTACCTCTTGTATTTTAGTCTATAAACAAACTCAAGATTTTCTTTTCACCCTAAAAGACAAACATTCCAAAAGAACAAAATCTTCCTTCTCATTTACCTGCATTCACCTCCTAGCCACTGACTAATTTTTCTCTTTCTCTACTAAACCAAGCTTCTCAAAATAGTAATCTCCAATTTCAGTCAATGAAACTGTCCTTACTAAGGTCCCTGATGACTTCCTACTCACCAAACTTACATATTACTTAAGTTTTCTGCAGAATTTATTTATACAAATCCAATTTCTTGGAACTCTCCTTTTCCTTGAATTTTGTGACACTATGATTTTCTGGTTTTTCTAGCTTTCTGTTGATTCCTTTTTCCTACTTTCATTGGGATTATCTTCCTCAGTGATATTATTCAGGCCTGTGTAGGTAATCATCTTCTCTTTTCACTATACACACACTCCTTGGGTGACTTTACCAATGCCATCCCTTCAGCTGTCACCCAGATGCAAATGGTTCCCAAATCTGTCTCTCCAGCTCCAACCACATTCTTTTGTTCAGACCTAAGAAAATGACATTTGAGCAGAGACCAGAAGGAGATGAAGGAGTGAGCCATGCAAATATCTGGAAGAAGATCATTCCATGGAGTAGAAATAGCAAATATAAATGCCCTGAGGTGGGACTGTGTTTGGCATTTTCCAAGAACAGCAAGGAAGCCAGTGTGGCTGGAGCAGAGAGAGTGAGGGGAAAATTAGTAGGAAATGAGGTCAGAGAAGTGGTGGAAGGGGGAGGCTCAAATCATATAAGGCCTTATAGGCCATTTTAATGGCCTGAACTTCTACTGAGAGTGAGATGAAAAACCATTGGAGGGGTTTGAGTAGAGGAGTGATATGTTCTGACTGAAGTTTTAAAAGAATCTCTTTGTGTTGAGAATAGGTTGAAAAGGACAAGATAGGAAGCAGCACTACTGGATTAGGAGGCTAGTCCCATAATTTAGATGACAGATAATGGTGATCCGGACCAGGGTAGTAGCAGTGAAGTAGCTGATTATGGATCTATTTTAAAGGAGGAACCAACCGCATATGATGGCAGATTGGATGTGGAGTCTGAAAAGTAAGGGGGACTCAAAGATTTTTGTCCTGAGTAACTGGAAGGGTGGAGTTGCAATTTACTGAGATGGGGAATATTGTGGGAAAAGCAGGTTGTGGGGAAGATTAGGAGATCAGTGTTGTACCAGTTAAATATGAGATGCCTATTAGACAGACATTCAAGTGTAATTTCAAGTGTAAAACTCAAGTTTTAAGGCAGCTCGATAAAAGATGGAACTTAGTGGTTAAGTGGGACTAGAGATATAAACTTGGGAATCATCATCCTATAGATGGTATTTAAATTTACGAGGCTAGATGAGATCATCAGTAGAATCAGACTAATTAGAAAAGAGAAATGTTCTAAGAACTGAGCCTTGAAGTAATCTAATATTAAAAGGCAGGGAAGATGAGAATGAACCAGTAAAGGAGACTAAGGACTGACCAGTAGGTGGGAAGAAAATCAGGGGAGTCTGGTGTCCTGGAAGACGCTTAAAGAAATGTTTCAAGAAGGAGAGAGGGATTAACAACGTCAAATACTGCTGATAGGTCAAGTAAGTCGAGAACTGAGTGTTTCAATGGGTCAAGTAAGTGGGAGAAGAAAAATAGGAATTTTGCTGTAAAAGGAAAGAGACAAATAAAGCAGTAGCTAAAGAGAAATCTGAGATCAAGAGAGTTTTGTTTTGCTTATTAGATGGGAGAAATAACAACACGTTTGTAATCTGGTGGGAAAGATCCAGTAGAGAGGGAATTTGTTAAAGCAGAGAGAGAAAGAGGAGAATTGCTGGAGCAATGTCCTTGAGTAGGTGAGAAAAGATGGGTTCTAGTGCATAAGGAGAGGAACTGTCCCTTGCCTGACACAGTTAAATTCATCCATAGTAACAGGAGGACAGAGAAGGATACAGAAAAGAAGAGACGATAGTGTAGGATACAAAGCTAGGCAGGTGGATGGTGTAAGCATCTGGAAATACTCTTCAGATGGCTTCTATTTTCTCTGTGAGGAATCTGAGAGTGAGGATGCGTGAAGAAGCATTGGAAGATTGGTGCCCCTGCCTTCACCTCCTAGTTGTCTATGAGAGTGAGAAAACGAGCTAGGAAAATAAAATATAATTGCCTGGCAGTATTTCAGTTAGGAATCACAAATTTAAGTGAGACTAATCATAGCATAGGTGTGTGCTTTTCTCCAGCTACCTTTAGTTGTGCAAATTTAGACATGAAAGAGCCCAAGAGTTGGATTTAAGCAGTACTGACTTTTTCTCCCCCCCAGACAAACACAACCCAAAATGGAACAAGCGAGTTGAGGGTGTATGGGAGGGAGTGACGATGATGACTCACCATGGAATTTAAACTGGGTAAGGAGGAAAGTTATGACATGAGGGGCATGTGGGATAGTGAAAGGTGGTTGAATCAATGGACTATAGATTGGGGATGGAGGTTAAAGTTTTGTTGGATTTGGGGTAAAAGGAGGAGTGAAATGGAAAGATAAAAGGTGGTGATTAGAGAGAGTGGGATGGTTGAAATTAAGATTATAGAAGGATTGTAGCTTTTGGCACAAGGGTATGACTATAGGAGTGTTTAGTTGGCAGAATCCAGGGAAACAAATACATTTATGAGTCAGGAATTATAAGAGAAGCCAAGTCAAGGAGAGGTAAGGAGGAGCCAGAAAGACAGAGGAGAAGACTAGAATGGTGCAACTGAAAGCTTAACGGAGTGAAAGGGGTAGAGGACAAGATCATTGGAGGAGAGGAGGTCAAGGATCTGAAAAACTAGGTTAATGGAAGGACCATCTACATGGAAACAATAATGAAAGGAGTAGTGTTAAGTGTGTAAGTGTGAAGAATGTGAGAGTCAGACAGGAGCTAAACTCTTCAAGGGACAGGGGACAGCAACTTGAGGATAGCAGATGACTGTAACAGGAAGAGTAATGATATTATAGTCTTATAGATGAGATTCAAAGCTAAAAATTGCTCATCTTATGGTCACACATGACTTCCAACTTACCAAAATTTTATTTAAGTTTTCTGCAGAATTTGTCATCACTTCCACTTTCTTGAAATTTTTACTTGAAATGTTGTGACCCTGGAGATCTGTTGGTTCTCTTACCTCTTGACCAACTCCCTTTGTGCTCATTTCTTGGATTCTCCTCAGTGGTAACTTAGTTACCCAGGGCACGCCATGTGTCCTTTTCTCTTCTTACGGTACATACACTTCCTGGATGATCTCACCAATCTCATGGCTTTGGCTGTCACTCAAGTGTATGAGGCTCCCAAATCTGTAGGTCCAGCCCCAGCTGTGCTCCCTTGCTCTACTCTTTCATTTCTGACTGCTTACTGAATAGCATTTGGATGTCATCAGATAGTTTAAATTCATTCAAAAATGAATTAATTATCTTTTCGTCTAAACTTCCTTCTTTTTAATTTTGAATTTCAATCACTAAGATATATTTGACTCATCATATTCACATTCCTCTTCCTCATCTCCCATATGCGGTCAAGTCACCAATTCCTGTGAATTCTATTTCTGTTCTACGAATTATATTTTTGAATTGTTAACATGGATTAAACCAAACTCTTTGCCTTTTTCAAACCTATGCCTTTACAACAAAAAGTTGGTGAAGAAAAACAAAAAGGCATTGCTCTAGCTTCATGGAAGTCTGGGAAACATAGCTTATTAGATGTTCTGTTTCTATAGCACAAGAAGGCACATAGAAGGAAGATGGAATGGATGTTGAATGTCAATCCATTCCCCAACACGTCACCCTGAGATTTGGTTACGTGGCTCCCCAAGGGAGAACATGTTCTAGGTTGAGAATTGTTTTCTTTTTGTGTGTGTGTGTATCCACACCAGATCAGAAGTTTTTGTTGCAGTTTATTATCTGCAAATTTTTAAAAGTAGAAAACTGCCAAAAAGTCACTACCTCAGAGAAGCCTTCCTATTTCGGTAAGCTTCTTTCTGTTATTTCCTAAGTGTTCCTTCACTGGTTTGCCAAATATTTAGAGTATCTATTTTGTATCAGGTACTATTCTGAGGTCTAGGAATACAGTGAAGAAAAGGGGAAAAATCCATACTTTCATTGAACTTAGAGTCTAGTTGGGGAGCCAGGCAAGAGAACTGTATAGAAATAGTATATTTTCTAATAGTGATCCGTGCTATGAAAAAATAAAGGGTAACAGGACAGAATGAATGGTGGTAGGGAGGCTGGGAGCAATTTTAGGTGGGAAAATCAGGGAAAGCCTCTTTGAGGAGACGAGATTTTAGTGTAGATATGAATGATTCAGAAAAGCTAGCCACACAAGGACCTGGGGGAAGAGGTCTCTGCAGAGAGAGAGCAAGTGTAAAGACCCTGGGGGTGGTACAGCTTGGCATACTCAAAGACACTGTCAACATCTCTGAAGGCCTCCTTCATAGCAGTTATCACAGGCTGGAATCATATATTTATTTATGTTTACCTATTTAGATCTATTATATATTTGTTTAATGTCTGTTATCCGCATGATTCCTGAGGACCAAGGCCATGTCTATCTTGTTTAAAGGTCCATACTTGGCACACAATGAGCAGTTAAGTGTTTACTGAATAATGAATAACTAACTAACAACTATTTAATAAATAAAATTATTTGGAGGATTAATTGTTGAAGAGGTAATTTTTGTTTTATAAATATAAAGTTGTAATATTGACTATGCCTTTTCAAACTACATATTCTGCTCTCTACCATAAGAAGGCTCCTTTCTTGTACCCTTTCTCCCTTGAGAATCTGTGTTCTAAGAAGTTAGATATTCAAGTTACTTTCCCTTTTGTCTTAAATTGCCATGAATTTACCCTGTGATTTGGATTGTTATCAGATCATGAGAAGGGCTTTGATGGAGGTGTTTTCTTTTCCGTGGGTCACTAAGAGTATTATTCATAATCAGTCTACAGAAATGAATGAAGGGAGAGAGAAAAGCAGAATTTGAGGTGATTATGGGACATCCAGGAGGTGTCCAGTCAGCAGGAACTAGAGAAGCAAATCTATTTATGAGGCAGGAATCTTAAGAGAAGTCAAGCCAAGAAGAGATAAGCAGCAGCCAGAAAGACAGAAGACTAGGACGGTGCAACTTAGTGAAAGTTGAAAAGAGGGAAACTTTAAGGGTGGGAAGGATTCTGTAATGTCAAATGCTGCAGAGAGCACCAGAATGCAGAGAAAAGATCCCTGCCCCTGGATATTAGTGCCTTTTAAGAGTGCAGGTTCAGAAGAGTGATGGGGCTATATATAAGGAAGTGAGAGATTTGGGTGTAAGCCGTTCATCCTAAAGCTCTGGTAGTCATAGTTCAATGATAATGTCCTCTTCCTTCCTTCCCATAGGAAATGACAGTAGATAACCTCTGAGAAGAGGGAAGTCAAGAGGTCAGACTTCTTCTCTCTCTAGTTTGGAAGTCACTTCTCAGCCCATTCTCGTCATTTTGAAATTTAGAATGAAATGTCTGTCTAGTGACTCTGCTGAGGGTTACTTTCTCTCTGTTCTGCATCCATTTGCAGAGATCTTCGTCATATCAACATATACACTGGACTCTGAGGGAGGTTAAAGGGTTTCTTACTAAAAGCTTCAGGTAAATGTCCTAAAGCCACACAGGGTCCTAGTGTTGGTTTGGGGGTGGGATGGGAGTGGGCAAGGGAGATCAAGCACTGCTATTTTGGGACTAGCTAATTTGCTCCTTTGACCAACATGAGGTAAGGCAAGGCTTCACAGCTTAAGCTAGAGATTAGAAACTTAAATATTTATAGGTATCAGGCAGATACAATAAATGAGTGAAGTAGGTAAGGCAGGCCAGGCATGAGACGTAAGGTACAAGCCCCACTTAGCGTAAGATGAATGCTATTCAGCACCAGATAATTGCTGCCCTGTAGAAATGGGGTCCCAGTGTGGTCAGACTTCTGGAAAACATTTTTAAAGGAAAGTAGGAAATCAGGATCTCTAGGTGAATTGTCCTAATTTTTCACGTTGCTGATAAAAGAAAGACATTATGGGGGCCAAACATCTGCAGATATGATCCTGGTCTCCAGCTGACTGTATGTAATTTTTGGTTTAGTGCTTAAGAAAGAATGCCAAGGGAATACTTTCCCCACTGCTCGATTCGTGACTGGCTTCTCCCCACCCCCACAACACTCCCATCATAGTGTCCTGGGCCCCCTTTCCTCAGGTACTCACTAGACTTGGATTTTTTTCTCTTCTATCCTTATCTGCTGGCTCCGAGAGAAGGAGAGGAAAGGGCAATGCCCTATAGATAGGAATGGGGAAAAGACTGGGGCTATTTCAACTCTAGTTCAGTTCCCCAAATCCACAAGGATTCTATCAGTTTTCTCTTAAAGTACCTGAAGATAAACACATAACCTCACTAAGAAGATTAATCTCCTCTTGAAGACTACCCCATGTAGTTTACTTGCAAAAGTGACTCTGTCTTCTATTAAGTAGACTGGAATCACCCAGGGAATTAAAAAATACTGCTGCCTGAGTCCCAGCCTAGACTAATTAAATCAGTATTTCTGGGTGTTGAGTCCTGCACTGGTAGTTTTAAAAGCTCCTCAGGTGGTTCTAATGAGCAACCAAGGGGTTAAGAACCAATGGATAGGTGAGATGAGAGATATTATTGAGAACACGTGAATGGTGAGAGAGTTCGGAATAGCTGAGGGAATAGAAGTGTCATTTGATGGAGCCCAAAGAGAAATCGAACGTATTTGTAGTGTGCTGCATGGTTCATTGGTTTTCTCCTGGACTTTGCAGGTAAAGTGTAGTCACTGGGAAATCAAGATGGGGGATAGGGAATCCTTTGGATTCAACACTGGCCCAGCAAAGTAGAAAACTAATGAGGATGGCACGTACAGTGTTAATGACTTTATTGATCTGTGGACAGGGTATGAAAGATACTCAGATAGGGACTAAGGGCCAGGTGACTTAAAATGTATGAAGGAGGGAGGAAACACCGGTGAATATAGGGAGAGTGCAAGAAGAGGAGGAGGGATAATTTCAAGTTTCAGATTTCAGAGGCAGATCAGGCCATTGTGATGGGGAAGTTTGGGGTTTGTCATCCTGGTGTGACTCCATTGAAGATCTGTCTCTCTGAATAGAAAGAACCCCCTCTGGTGTTCCCAGCATTCACCAACATTGAGTGTATTCTAACAATTGTAACGCCTTTCATTCTGTATCCTGATCCTGTACCTAGTTTTTAAATTTCCACTTTCACCACTATCTACCAAATTTAGTTTCTATCTATTGTTTGTTCATTCATTCAACAAATATTTATTGAGTGTCTACTTTGATGAAGTAGGTACCATGTGGGGTTCTGTGGGCACAGTCACTATTCCCTTAGAACTTAGAGTCCAGCGGAGATATACCTAGATATATAGATACATCAAACATAAAATTACATAAATGCTTATAAAATTATAATTTTTATAAGTGATTGGGGAAATACAGGGAACTATGAGACCATATAATAGGGCTAGCTAATCTAACTGGGGATGACAGTAAATATATCAGAGAAGTCTTCTCTGAAGAAATGATGTAGAAGCTGAGTCCTGCAGGATGAATAGGAATTGACTAGCCTGCTTGTATGTGTGTGTGTGTAGAAGGTATTGCAAGGGAAACTGAATGTGCAAGGCACAGAATCAGGAAGGAGAGTTTGGATTATTCTAGGAGCTGAATGAAGGCCAGTGTGGCTGGGATACTGTGAAAGGAGAGGAGTTGTAAGTAGGAGTCTTGTAGACCATGCCAAAGGTTTGAGACTGTCGGTGGGTGTAACTGGGGGCTTTTTAAAAGAGGAGAGGATTTTTCTCAAACATCTGACTATCTTACCACACCCTCTAGTAACTTTGTAAAAGTGATTCTCAATATAATTTTCCACCCAGTTAAGTCTGCTAAATAATTTATCAGCTTCATGTTCTTCTAGAAACATCCCTATTGGAACATATGATCTCATATTCCATCCTGAGCTGGTTGTTTTCTATGTCTGATGCATGGCAGTTGTCTTTGGACTTCCCTTTGCCATCACTTTAGACGACCCTTTTACCTATCTCCTCTGTGAGATACTCCAACTTGTGTCTCATGATCTTCCCTATAGATCTCTGAATTGTTTTTCCTCTTTTTCATTATCTAGCCATAACAGCCAGTCACAGCCTTCTCACCTCAATCAAAGCAGTTTAATAGTGGTGCAGTTTCCTCTATTCTACAATGAAAACATTAAAGAACAATCTTTCTGGATAAAATTTTTTTCGGTAGTTTTGTTTGTGAAATATTTGAATTATTTACAATGAGTTTTTATTGTTTTTGCGGTCAAAAAAAAAAAACCACACTAAAAAGAGATACATTAGCTTGACATCAGCTAAATGGTGAAATAAGAGTCCTAGCTCTTGTTCTCCCACAGAAATACTGATTTAATAGCCATTCATGGACAAAAATATCTTTCTGAGAGCTTCAGAGTCTAGTTGAGAGTTCCTAGTACCCCAGTGGAGCACAAAATCTGAGAACAGCCACACTGAAAAGAGCAAGAACAGTTTCACTTTGCTCATGTGATCCCTTCCCCAAGCTGGTACAGTTCAGTGCTGAGAGACTCCCTTAGTCCATGATTTCTCCCACAGGAGAAATAAAGAATGATATGAATGTCCTTCTTCCCCAGCCTTTCAGAATGATTCTCAAGAGACTTGTTTCCGTCTTGCCTCACCCAGAATGCTGAGGAAATTCACATTCCTGGATCATTGAGGGGCAGCTAAGAACAAAGAAAAGTGGCTGAGACTCACAGAAAATGATTTGTGGATCTCAACAACTGGCCTGTGGACCCAACCAGCCAGCGGGCCCACTGGTGGACCCTAGCAGCTGACCTGCATATGCCACTGTAGACAGTGCCTCATACACGTCCCCACAGACAGCACCTCATGCATGCCCCTGCAAACACCACACAGATCTCAGTATCCAGTATGAGTCTCAGCAGCCATTTTGACTCTGCAGGGTTGGGAGAAGATGCATAATGCTGAGACTCCCTCTTCAGTAGGGAAGGAGAAAAATTGAGTTTGCACCCATTATCCTGGCATCTATGTGCACTGCTCTAGGGAAAATGGATTGGTGACTAAGCACTTGGCCTGGCTCTGCAGAGTAGAGAGAAGGCACATAATCATAAGACGTCTTCTTCAAGAGGGAAGGAGAGAAGTGGAGCCTGTACTCAATGCCCTGGCATTTCAAAAGACTGCCCTAGAGAAAAAGAGTGGGTGGCTCTAGCACCCAGGAAAGCTTTGCAGAATTGAGAGAAGGCACTTAGTCCTTAAGATTTCACCCCTAGAAAAGAGTGAGAAGAATGGAGGGGACACATCCATAAAAAAGAGAGACCCCACAGAGTCTCTAGCCTAGCTGACTGAAGATCTTTCCCTCCTGACACCAGTCTGTAAAGAGTGGAAGAAGTGACTGTTCCCTCAAACGTGCAGACACCATTGCAAGGCTACAAGAAATATAAAGAGTCAGGGAAACATGACACCACCAAGGAATAAAATAAATCTCCAGTTACCAACCTCAAAGAAATTGAGATATACAAATTGCTTTAAAAGGAATTAAAAATAATCATCTTTAAAGAAGCTTAGTGAGCTACAATATAACACAGACAACTAAACAAAAATCAGGAAAACAATACATAACCAAAATGAGAAGTTCAACAAAAAGATAGAAATCACAGAAAGAATTAAATAGAAATTCTGGAGCTAAAGAATACAACGATTGAACTGAAAAATTGGAGCTTCAACAACAGATTTGATCAAACAGACAAAAGAATCAGTGAACTTAAAGACAGATAACTCGAAATTATTTAGTTGGAGGAACAAAAAGAAAAAAGAATGAAAAAGAGTGAAGAAAGCCTATGGGAATTATGAGACACCATTAAGATAACCAATATATACATTATGGGAGTCCAAGAAGGAGTAGAGAAAGAGAAAGAGGGCAGAAAGCTTAATTAAAGAAATCATAGCTGAAAATTTCCCAAATCTTGGGACAGAAATAGATATCCAGATTCATGAAGACTAAAGGATGCTAAATAGGTTGAACCTAAAGAGGTCTATACCAAGACACATTATAATTAAACTGGCAAAAGTCAAAGACAAAGAGAGAATTTTGAAAGCAGCAAGAGAAAAATGACTTGTCACATAAGGGAATCCCCATAAAACTATCACTAGGTTGCTCAGCAGAAACTTTACAGGCCAGGAGGGAGTGGGATAATATATTCAAAGAGCTGAAAGAAGAATACTGTCAACAAGAATATTATACTTAGCAAAACTGTCCATTAAAAAGGAAACAGGGATAAAGACCTCCCCAGACAAACAAAAGCTGAAGGAGTTCACCACCACTAGACCTGCCTGCCTTACAAGAAGTGCTAAAGGGTGTTCTTCATGTTGAAACAAAAGGATGCTAAACAACAGTACAAAGCATATGAAAATATAAATTTCATTCACAAAGGTAAATATATAGGCAAATGCAGAATAGTGTAATACTGTAATGGTGGTACATAAATCACTTTTAACCCTAGTACAAAAGTCAGAAGTATTAAAATAACTACAAATACAGAAATCTGTTAATGGATACACAATTTAAAAAATGTAACATCAACATGACATCAATAATGTAAAAATGTGTGTGTGTAAGGGGGAGAAGTAAAAGCGAAGTTTTTGTATGCAATTGAAGTTAAGCTTATTAGCTTAAAATAGACTGTTATAATTATAAAATGTTTTATAAAAGCCTCAGGATAACCACAAAGTAAATACCTAAAGATGATACATAAAAGAAAAAGAGAAAGGAATCAAATTATATAATTACCAAAAAAAACCCCATAATAAAATCACAAAGGAAGAGAGGAAGAGAGCAAAAGAACTACAAAATAGACAGAAAAAAAACCCAAATGGCAGTAGTAAGTTCTTTCATATCAATAATTACTTTAGGGGCTGACCCTGTGGCCTAGTGGTTAACTTCGCGTGCTCTGCTTCGGTGGCCCAGGGTTTGCCAGTTTGAATCCTGGGCATGGACATGGCA
The DNA here is from genome assembly GCF_041296235.1 of Equus asinus. Lineage (NCBI taxonomy): Eukaryota > Metazoa > Chordata > Mammalia > Perissodactyla > Equidae > Equus > Equus asinus. The sequence continues at coordinate 22,933,338 of NC_091814.1, forward strand.
CCACTCATCAAGCCATGCTGAGGCGGCATCCCACATGTCACAACTAGAAGGACCCACAACTAAAAATATGCAACTATGTACTGGGGGGCTTTGGGGAGAAAAAGGAAAAATAAAATCTTAAAAAAATTACTTTAAATATAAATGGATTAAACTCGCCTATCAAAAGACTTAGAGTCCCAGAATAAATAAAATAATAAGATCCAACTGTATGCCTTCTACAAGAGACTCATTTTAGATTTAAGGACATGCATAGGTTGAAAGAGAAGGGGTGGAAAAAGATATTCCATCCAAATGGTAAGCAAAAGAGAGCAGGGATTGTTTTACTTATATCAGACAAAACAGACTTCAAGTCAAAGGTTACAGGAGACAAAGAAAGTTATGTAAAATGATGAAAGTTATTATATAAATTGAAAGCACTCTTTCAATAATGGATAGAATATTCTGACTGAAAATCAGTAAGGAAAGAGTAGACATGAAAAACGCTATAACCAAATGGACCTAACAGACATAGAACATTTTACCCAACAGCAGCAGAATACACATTCTCCTCAAGTGCACATAGAACATTCTCCAGGATAGATCAAATGTTAGGTCACAAAACAAGTCTTAACAAATTTAAGAAGATTGCCTTCATTCCAAATATCTTTTTCTGACCACAATGGAATGAAACTAGAAATCAATAGCATAAGGAATATGGGAAAATTTACAAATATAAGTAAATTAAACCACACATACTTGAACACTTATTGGGTCAAAGGAGAAATCAAAAGGGAAATTAAAAAATATCTCAAGATAAATGAAAATAAAAACATAACATACCAAAGCTTACAGGATGCAGCAAAAGCAGTACTAGGAAGGAATTTTATAGCCATAAATGCTGACATTAAAAAAAGAAAAATCTCAAATAAAAATCCTAACTTTACAACTGAAGGAACGAGAAAAAGAAGAACAAACTAAGCACCAAATTAGCAGAAGGAAGGAAATAATAAAGATTAAAGCAGAAGTAAATGAAATAGAAAATAGAAAAACTCAAGAAAACCAAGAGTTTGTTTTTTTAAAAGATAAAATCAACAAATGCTGAGCTAGACTAAGAAAAAAAAGATGACTCAAATAAAATCAGAAGTTAAAGCAGAGACATCACAACTGATGCCACAACAATAAGATCATAAAAGACTATTATGAAAAATTATATGCCAACAAATTGGGCAACCTAGAAGAAATGGATAAATTCCTGGAAACATACAACATACCAAGATTGAATCAGAAGAAATAGGAAGCTTGAACAGACCAATAATGAATAAGGAGATTGAATCAGTAATAAAACACCTCTCAACAAAGAAAAACCTAGGACCAGATGGCTTCATAGGTGAATTCTACCAAACATTTAAAGAAGAATTATAGAAATCTTTATTAAACTCTTCCAAAAAATGTAAGAGGAGGAGATATTTCAGAACTCATTTTTATGAGACCAGCATCACCCTGATACCAAAGCCAGGCAAAAACACCAAAAGGAAAGAAAACTATAGATGCAAAAATCCTCAACAAGATGTTAGCAGACCAAATCCAACAGTACATTACAAGGATCATACATTGTGACCGAGTGGAATTTATCCCTGAATGCAAGGATGGTTCAACACATAAAAATCAATCAACAGGATACACCGTATTAACCAAATGAAGGATAAAAATCACATGATCATTTCAATAGATGCAGAAAAAGCATTTGACAAAATTCAGCAGTCTTTCCTGATCAAAGCCCTCAACAAATTACGTATAGAAGGAACTTACTTCAACACAATAAAGGCCATGTACGAAAACCTCACAGTGAACATCATAGTCAATGGTGAAAACCTGAAAGCTTTTCCTCTACAGTCAGGAACAAGACAAAGATGCCTTCTCTTGACACTTTTTTCAACGTAATATTGGAAGTCATAGCCAGAGTAATTAGACAAGAAAAATAAATAAAAGGCATTGAAATTGGAATGGATGAAGTAAAATTATCTCTGTTTGCAGATGACATGATCTTATATGTAGAAATCCCTGAAGACCCACCAGAAAACTGTTATAACTAATAAACAAATTCAGTAAAGTTGCAGGATGCAAAATTAACATACAAAAATCAGTTGTATTTCTATGCATTAACAGCAAACTATCCAAAAAGGAAATCAAGATAACAATTCAATTTACAATAGTGTTAAAAAGAATATAATACTTAGGAATAAATTTAACCAAGGAGGTGAAAGACTTGTACACTGGAAACTGTAAAACATTGCAAAAAGAAATTAAAGAAGACACAAATTAATGAAAAGACATACCATTGACATGAATTGGAAGAATTGCCATTGTTAAAATGGCCATACTACCCAAAACGATCTACAGATTCAATGCAATCCTTATTAAATTCCAACAATGTTTTTGCAGACACAGAAAAAATTCTTCATAAAATTCATATGGAGCCTCAAGGGACCCTGAATGGTCAAAACAATCTTAAAAAGAACCAAGTTGGAGGACTCACACTTCCTGACTTCAAAACTTACTACAAGGCTTCAGTAATCAAAACAGTATGGTACTGGCATAAGATAGACATAGAGAGCAATAGAATAGACTAGAGAGCCCAGAAATAAACCCTAAACTGTATGGTAAAATGATCTTTGACAAGGTGCCAAGAATACACAATGGGGAAAGGATAGTCTCTTCAATGTATGGTATTGGGAAAACTATATATCCATATGCAAAAGAATGAAATAGGACCCTCATCATATACTCTACACAGAAAATCAACTCAAAATAGACTAAAGACTTAAACATAAAACTTAAAACTCTGAAACTTCTAGAAGAAAATATAAGAGAAAAACTTCTTGACATTGGTTTTGGTAATGATTTCTTGGATTTGATACCAAAAGCACAGGCAATGAAAGCAAAAATAGACAAAGGGTTTACATCAAACTAAAAAGTTTCTGCACAGCAAAGAAGACAATCAATAAAATGAAAAGATGACCTACAGAATGGGAGAAAACATTTGCAGACCATATATCTGATAAAGGATTAATATCCAAAATATATAAGAAACAAAATAATGGTTTCTTATTAATTTAGGATTTATCCTGGACTCTCTATTCTATTCTATTGGTCTCTATGTCTTATCTTATCTTTGTACCATACGGATTTGATTACTGCAGCTTTGTAGTAAGTTTTGAAGTCAGGAAGTGTGAGTCTTCCAACTTGGTTCTTTTTAAGATTTTTTGGCCATTCAGGGCCATTCAATAGCTAAAAACCAAATAACCCAATTAAAAGTTGGGCTAAGGACCTGAAGAGATGTTTATTCAAAGAAGGCATATAAATGGCCAACAAGTATATGAAAAGGTACTCAACATCACTAATCGTCAGGGAAATGCAAATCAAAACTACAATAAGATATTATCTCACACTTGTTAGGATGGCTATTATAAAAAAATTAAAGGATAAGTGTTGGTGAGGATGTGGAGAAAAGGGAACCCTTGGTGTGAATGTACATTGGTGCAGCCACTGTGGAAATCGCTACGGAGCTTTCTCAAAAAGTTAAAAATAGAACTAACACGTGATCCAGCAATCCCACTTCTGAGTATATATCTAAAGGAAATAAAATTCTTGGATGAACCTGGAGGATATTATGCTAATTGAAATAAGTCAGACACAAAGGAACAAATCCTATACGATCCTGCTTATATGAGGAATCTAAAATGGTTAAACTTATAGAAGCAGAGAGTCAATGGTGGTTACCAGGGGATGGGGGGAGGGGAAGTAGGGAAGGTGTTGCTCAAAGGGTCTAAAATTCAGTTATGCAAGGGGATTAAGTCCCATGGATCTACTGTACTGCATAGTGCCTATAGTTAACTATATTGTATTGTGTGCTTAAAAATCTACTAAGGTGGTAGATCTTATGGTAAATGTTCTTATCACAAAAAAATTAAAAATTAAAAAAATAAAGAGGGTGAAGGAAACTTTTGGAGGTGATGGATATGTTTGTGGTGTTCATTGTGGTCATGGGTTCATGAATGTGCACTTATCTCCAAATTCATCAAGTTGTATGCATTAAATATGTACAGCTTTTTGTTTGTCAATCATACCTCAATAAACTGCTTTTTAAGAAAAATTTAAAAAAATATCTCAAACCCACAAAAAATCAGGGAATGCTTCCTAGGGGAAGAGGAGCATTATTTCTCATATAGGGTAAAAGAATGAATTCAAAAATTTGAGCTGAGAAAAGGTAGGAAATGAAGTGGAGGTCGGGCACAGACAACGTATCATTTCTCCTTTCTTTTTGTGCTGAAGGTTTGTGAGAAGATTCTGTCAGTTCAAGAGAATGTAATTTTTTTTGTGTGTGAACAAGATTCACCCTGAGCTAACATCCATTGCCAATCCTCTTCTCTCTGGTTTTTTGTTTGTTTGTTTGAGGAAGATTACCCTGAGCTAACTGCTGTGTCAGTTTTCCCCTGCTTTGTACGTGGGATGCCTCCACAGCGTGGCTGATGAGTGGAGTATGTCTGCTCCTGGGATCTGAACTAGCGTACCCTGGGCTGTGGAAGCAGAACGTGTGGAACTTTAAGCACTTGGCCACGGAGCTAGCTCCCAGGAGAATGTAATTTAGTAATAATAATAATAACAACGGGAGTTGACGTTTATTGATTCCTTTTATGCGCTGAGCACTATGCTAAGGGCTTCACGTACATTGTCTTATTTGATTCTACAAAACTGCATTACATATTAATTTATTTATTAAAAAATATTTATTGAACTTTCATATATTGTGCCAGGTGCTAGGGATACAGTGATAAACAAAATTATCATGGTTCCTGCTCCTGGAGATCTTATGGTATAGTAGGATAAACAGAATTAAAAAAATAAAAATAAATATTTAATGACAAATGACATGGAGGTTGTGAAAGAATAATAAGGGGATCCATTTTAGATGGAATGGTCTGAGAAGGTCTGTCTTTGAAGGTGACATATGTAAGCTGAGACCTAAAGAAAAGGAGGAACCAGGCAGGCAGAGGAAAGGCCTTGAGGCAGATGTAAAAACTGTGACATAGAGAACTCTTTCCTCTAACAGAGGAGCTGAAAGAAGCTCAGGGAGGCTAAATAGAGATAGTGCGGGGAGAGTGATGAGCTGAGGCTTGAGATGGGTCAGACCATCCAGGGCCAGGGGGACTCAGTTTCATTCTGAGTGCACTGGGAAGTCTTGCAGTGTTTTAAGCAGACAAGCGAAGGATCTGATTTATATTAAAAATATTACTGTTGTAATATTGTCTTGTCTTGTGGAGAATGGATTGGAAGGAAACACGAGCAACAGTTGGAGAGAGTTGTTCAGAGTTTGTTGTGGTACTCCAGGTCAGAGATGATCATGGCTGGATATAGGATGGTGGTTGAAGATCTGGAGAGAAGTGGATAGGTCAAAGATATTTATTTGGAGATTGAATCCAAAGGGCCTGGCGATAGGGAAGCTGATGTCAGGGGTCATATGAGTTCCTGATTCACATCACATGGCTGATGTATTACCGTACTCCTTTTTCAGGCTAGGAGACCAAAGCTCCAAGAGGTTAGGTAGGTCCCAGGAGGTGTGTCTAGTAAATGCTGTAAAAGAATTAGGCACGGGCCCATCCTACTCCAGAGACCATACACGTAACCAACACACTGTACTCTCCCGATGAGTCACAATCCTGCTGCTTTCTAAAAGGAGAAAAGTGGTTGTCTTCTGGATTATAAGCTTTCTGTCAATCATAACTCCATTTTCTTAGTTACCAAAGAGAAAGTCAATATCCAGCCATGTTATTTGAAGCATGTTTTAGCCTGGAGCAGATCAGAAAATGTTATTTGGACCACATGATGGAAATGATGTTATTCCTTAGCTGTTTGACTTGGGTAAGGAGTTTCAAATCTGAATGACTGGAAATGATAATCCTAGATATTCAGATTCTGCTGCCAGGCAGAAGTGAAGCTGTATTCTCTCCCATAGGATCAGGAGAAGACATGTCATCCCTGAATTCCTTTGAGACCTTTCCGCAACTTAGATGACATCGTCAAGGGCAGCTGATCTGGAAGAAATAGTTTTACGCTAATGGGAAAAAGAGGAAAATGAAGTAGGTTAATATGGACCAGAGCCTCAGGCCACCCCTCATGGCTACAGAGGAGGTCTGGAGAGTACTAACAGGCAGATAGGAATATTGATAGCATAAGGCAGGGTTAAATTAAAAAACAAGTAGGCTGAAAACTCAGTTATGCGTGGTGATCCTAACACAAGATAACTTCTTAGACATGTTTTGATGATGTCCTGAGACTTTCTGTATCTTGCTGGTATTCGTGCATCTGTAAAATCATGTCTTATGCATTTTATTTGCTAAGTCGTAGGTCTGAGGAGAGAGGTAAGAATGTAAGAACATGGGGTAATTGTGAGCTTACCTCGTTGTGCTGTTGAACTGTGGAGTAAACTGTGGTGGACTCACTGTTTTCCGCAGGCGTTGGGATGTTTCTTTCCTGTAAAAAATAATCATGTGCATTTGGCTCACACAGACAAAGAGATACTCATGCCTATTTATATTCTCAGGAAAGGTAGTGTGACAAAAGAGGAATGATGTCAAAGTTCTCCAGGAGGAAGGCTAGGGAGGGTTTAGCAAGAGGAGCTGGAGACAAAACACCACCAGCTCTCAAACCTGTGAAGGTTTAGTGGCATTTCCTGAGTCCCAAAGAGAAGCACAACATGCCCGCAAACCAGTGGGCTCAAGAACCAGAGAAAGACAGGATGACCTTGTTGGCAGGTGGTATGAAGGAAATGAAGCATTCTTTTTTTTTTTTTAAAGATTTTATTTGTTTCCTTTTTCCTCCCCAAAGCCCCCCAGTACATAGTTGTATGTTCTTCGTTGTGGGTCCTTCTAGTTGTGGCATGTGGAACGCTGCCTCAGCATGGTTTGATGAGCAGTGTCATGTCCGTGCCCAGGATTCGAACCCACGAAACACTGGGCCGCCTGCAGCGGAGCGCGCGAACTTAACCACTCGGCCACGGGGCCAGCCCCTGAAGCATTCTTGTTTTGCATCCAACTGTACTCTCCTCCCTTCATTTTTAAGAACTAACACATTCTAGATGGTTTTTGTATTATATCTTTTGTCTCAGATCTTTACTAGCTATAACTGGAGGTATTGCCTGCTCCATTTTGTCCCGTGATTCTAACTGCCTGCTCATCATTTCACTGGGTTCTCCTCCAGTGTGGGGAACTGGTAGAGTAGGACGGACACCACGTCTTAAGAGTGGCTCTGCTTGAATACAAAGTAAGCAATAACAGAAGAAGTCACTCATCCATATGGGTTTTGACATTTAAAATTAATTAAATAACATTTAGGGTGTGATTAAGACCTCTGAAACTCTCCAAAGTATAACTTTTTGCTAAAGAAAGAGTTAACAAATTTGCTGGAGATTGGTTTGTTGGTTTGTTAAGAGTGATTCGTGTTATCTTCAGGAGGCAATAGAAATATCTGAATAAGTGAGAGAACCCTCTCTTGTCCCCTCCCTTTGAGGAGCCTGCTTTGCAAATATCTGTGAGGGGCTGTGTGAAGGGAGCTTAACTTGGGGAAATTCAAGATTTCTAGCTAGACCATTGCTTTCCATCAGTTGGGGGAATGCCAAGTTCTCTTGGCTTGTTTTTCAGAAGACTGGCCTCCCAGGATGTATGGTGCTATTTAGAAATGTGCCGACCTGCAGGTGCTTTATTTTGGGGTGGTGGGGGATTGCTGATGCATGGCAGGGGAGTTTCTGGTGCCTGACCAAGGCCATCCTGTTATGTTGCTAGAGGGGAGGGGAAGACTGAGGGCTGTTCATGCCTTTAGCGTCCTCTACTGCAGAGGGGTTGCAAATTCTTGCCCCTCTTCCCCACTTTAAAGACTGCATCTGAGCTCCTCTATTTCCTCTACAACTAGGTTGAGAAGCCCCCTGCTACAGAATTGTCCCTTTTGGAAAATCTCAAGCTTAGTTGAACTCTGATCCATTCAGCAAGTAGCATCAGGTTAAGACATAGGGGAAGAGAGAGGAAGACGTAAATTTCACCTTCAGGCAGCTTGTAACTCAACTGAAGGGACAAGACTTACTGCTGCGTTAAGCAGTTAGAGAACAGCGTAAAGCAGGGTCTGAGGAAACATTCCACTGGGCTGAGAGCAGGAGGGGCTAGAAAGTTTCTGCACAAAACTTTGCAGCTCTCGTCGCTGCTGTCACCTCTCCTCAATGGTGTATGTCGTTTAGATTAGTCAGAAGATTGTGGTGACAAGTTTCTGAATAATGACTGTAAAAATAATAACAACGATAAAGTATAAAGCTGAAAGGACTCACCCTGGTTGGATGAGTGGCGACCTGAGCATACACAGTGTGCCCCGGAGAGACTGAATCATAGTCTAAGTTCCTTCTGGTCTCAGCTGTCGATACAGGAAGGCACAGTCAGTGGCAGAAGGCCTCTGGGTCTGCTCCCCAGGACCTCGCCTACTTCAGGACACTTTCTGGTCCCAAAGAAGCAGTTGTTTGAGGCATTACCCTTCCTTAGGTTTCGTTCATTTTTGAGAGTCTTTGGATTTCTGGGTTGAACCAGAACCTTCTCAATCATGTGATCTATTTCTGACCTCATCTCTTGGGGGAACATGGTCTTGAGGTGCCCTAAAGCTTCAGAGGCTCCTTCCAGATACACATGTGGGCCAGCAAGCTCCTGGCCCAAATAGTACTGCCTACACAAGAGCCAAAGGACCACAATGGTGAGCATAAAGGAGCCTGTTATTGCACATATATCATTTAATTAAACTTTTCAGAGGTCCTTAAGGTGGATTTGATTATATTAGAGATGAGGAACTGGAGGCTCAGAAAGTTCAGTTGACTTGGCACAAAGTCAAACAGGAAATGACCAAACAAAAACTTGAATGCATGCCTTCTGACTCCAAACCTCACACCCTGTCCTCTACACATGATGTCATATATCTCCCACCCATGAAATGAGACTCAATGCCAATCTGAGTCTAGAGCCTGTGTTCCTGTCTCTATATTATCACATTTTTTCTTTTGACTCTGTCTACTCAGTGACCAAACCCTGGCTGGAGAGAGTCACGGGGTCAGGGCCTTTGGTGCTCTACTCCTGTCTCTGCCCTGGACTTGCTGGGTGACAGTGGGCAGGCCATGAGCCCTTTCACTGGCCCTTAGCTTCCCCTCAGTAGGGTGGAGAACGACCCTAATCCTACTCCAAGAAATTGTGTGAGTGACCGGTTCACATGCTTGTAAGGGACCCTGTAGTCCCACAGGCGACAAACTTGCATAGTTACCAGTCATCTCCTCTTGCACCATCTGGTCCATCTGAGTAATGACATTCTGACTCCCTCCTCTCTCTTTATCCAACCCTCTGACCTGCCCCCTTCCTCTTCCATTCAGCTTTGCCATCTGTTTTATGATTGGAAGTTAAGAGTCTGGAAGCTCACCAGGACTCTGGCCTTGCTGAGTACAGGAACAAAAGGAACCTGAAAAATAAAATCAGGGAAATTGAAACTTGTGACTGTAGTGAGAGAGGTCTTCTACACCCTATCCCCATAAGGTGTCTCTCTAGAAGATGTGGTGGGAGGGGACCCAAAAGGGAAGGACAGGCAGGCCATAAGGCTGGCTCATTCATTTCCCAGTAGGACACTTTCCCCAGGAGATTAGCAGGTGTGTGGTCACACCCCAGGGGTCCCAGTGGACTAGTTGAGCCAGAGTTTGCACCCTCCCTCTTCCACAACAGGTAAAGGGAGGCCCCAGACTCTAAGTTTCTGGAACCTTGGAGAAGAGACAAGTAGGAAGAAAGGAAACCTGCCTGTTTTTTTCCCCCAAACATAGATGAATATGCATGCCAGAAGAACTCCAATTATAATTATAGTTATAATCCATTTGATATCCAGAGGTTGATTTTTCTGATTAAAAACACCTGAAAAAAAAAGTCGCACTTGAGACACATTGAACGAGGCCCAGAGTATTTTTCTCAGAGCCTCTACTGAGCCTCTCCTAGGCCACTTTCAGGGGTTGAGTGGGTTCATCCATACCCAGAGGCTCTGGGGCTCTGGGCAGGCTTTCTGTGAGTGGGAGCCCCATGTATCAGATAGGGCAGGGTGGAGCCTGGTATAGTCAGGGGGAGGAAGCAACCCTGCCTTCCCAAGGACTTTTACTCTTGGCCCCTGAGTCGGCTGGAAGAGGAGTTGGGGGTGGAGGAGGGAGGAAGAAGAGACCTCTGGGGGTAGTGAGAGGCACAGAGCTCCAGAAGTTGTCTGTTCTCTTCCAGTATCCTTTGGCTTCCTCCCACTGGGCTGCTGTTTTGGGAATCACGTAGGGCGTGAGGGACATGCCACAACCCACAGCTGCTCAAGGCTTTCAGAGAGACCTGAGACAGACTGTTACCTTTGCATAGACTCTGGGCAGAGACAGAGAAGGATAAATTGCTGATAGGATTCTGAGCTATGCAGGTGTAGGTCTCTTCATTGGAAGTCTTGGGGTCCCAGGAGATAGTGATGTTGGCTTCATTTAGAGATGTGTTTCCTGAGATCTGCCACTTGAGTAAGATGTTGTCATTTGGATTCTCCGCAGTACAGGTCAGGTGGATCTCACAAGTCCCATTCACAGACAGTTGAGAATGATTGGCAACTTGTAAGTTCCTCAGTCGTCCTGTGTGCAAACAAAAGTGCAGGATTGAGGACAAATGGCTTGGCCCAGCCCTCTGTGAAAAACATCCACCTCAGTGTTTCTGTATTCCACCTAACATTCTGCCGCATGTTATGGTTTGTATACTCTGTAAATAACTCTGCTTGTATTGCCTATTTGATGAGACCAGTATCTGGGGTGATCAATTGATGAGGGACATCAGTATGAGACAGAGTAGCTAGAGGAGAAGTAGTAGGGAAGTGAAGGACTGGGGTTGCCACCAACTAGTTGTGTATTTTTGGGCTGGCCACTTTACTTTTCTGGCCCCTGTTTTTTCCTGGGTTCTTTTCTAGCCCTTGTTCACTGTCCCTTGTGTAAAGACAATTTGGAGACTAAGCTGAGGGCCAGCCCTACCTTAGCCAGGTCAGAAACCAAAAGACTAGGTAGAAGAGCCCTGTTTCCTCCATCATCAGAATTCCCTAGCTGGGGTGGAAGATGGATGCTGAACTTCCTTGGGAAACCACACTTCCCAAAAATCTGTGGGAATCCTGGTCCTCAGTGTATCTGACACTGGCTCCAGTGATGACAAAGAAACCGTAATGCAGAATGTCAGCTACTCAGAAAGGGAAAATTTGAGAACCAAAGTATTAGTGAAAGAAGAAGTGAAGAAACTGAGAGCAAGCAATTCTGTGGAGCAAAGAAGTGCAATATATTCAGACATTTGAGAAGACATGTGATGCAGAAGTTTCTTAGAGCAGAGACCAGAAAATATCGCCTAGTAAGATGTCAGTAGCAGTGAATACATGGGACATGAAGCAGTACAGAGAAGGCTGCTGACCTAGACTTGGCCTCAGGGTTGAAGTAAAGATGACCCGATAAAGAATGGAATGACTCCAACTGTCTGATTAGAAGAGACTGAGTAATGCTTTAAGCTTAGTTAACTGAGTAGGAGTGGTGGAATATATCTTGCTAGAACAGAGCTTTCACCTAATGGCAAGAGTGTTGGATTTGGAGTTAGGAAGACTAGGTTAGCATCATAGCTGTGTCATTTACTGGCTCCATGATCATGGATAAATTTTTAATCTCTCCAAGCCTCAGTTTCCTCATCTGTAAAATTGGGCATTAAAACTCACTTCTTAGGTAATTATGAGGATCAAATGAGACAGTGCCTAACATAGCAGTGGCAAATATTTGGCAAGAATGTCACATCTCCCTCAACCTATGTCCATGACTGACCTGAAAAATCTATCTTGTTACCTTTTTCCACTTAATGAATATATAACTGGCTACTTGACATTCCCACTTGGATACAATGTGTCTCAAAAACTCAAAATGTTCAAAAAGACTCCTGTTTTCCTCTCCAAAACCTGCTTAGTCTGCAGCCCTCTCCACCTTAATTGATAACAACTGCATCCTTCCAGTTGCTCAGGCCAAAAGCCCTGGAGTTGTCGACTTATTTCTTCATCTCATATCACCACATCAGGAAATCCCTGTGGTTTTACTTTAAAAATATATCCAGAGGGGCTGGCCCCGTGGCCGAGTGGTTAAGTTCATGCGCTCTGCTGCAGGTGGCCCAGTGTTTCATGGGTTCGAATCCTGGGTGCGGACATGGCACTGCTCATCAAACCACGCTGAGGCAGCGTCCCACAGGCCACAACTAGAAGGACCCACAACGAAGAATACACAACTATGTACTGGGGGGGCTTTGGGGAGAAAAAGGAAAAAAATAAAATCTTAAAAAAACAAATATATCCAGAATCCAACCACTTCTCACTGCCTGCACTGCTACCACTTTGGTGCAAGCCAGCATCATCTCTTGCTCAGATTGTCGCAATGGCCTCTTAATTGGTACATTGGCTTACACCCTTGTGCCTTACAGTCTATTCTCAACAGAGCAGCCGATGGGATCCTTTAAACAAGTAAGTCAAATCATATTACTGGGGTCTGGCCCGTCCAAGTGGTTAAGCTCCCATGCTCTGCTTCGGTGGCCCAGGGTTTTGCTGGTTAGGATCCTGGGCACAAACATGGCACAGCTCATCAGGTCATGCTGAGGTGGAGTCCCACAGAGCACAACAGAAGGACCGACAGCTAGAATATACAACTGTGTGCTCGTCGTTGGGGAGCAGGAGGAGCAGGAGGAGAAGGAGAAGAAGAAAGGAGATTGGCAACAGATGTTAGCTCAGGTGCCAATCTTTGAAAAAAAAAGCATATTATTTCTCTGCAAAACCCTCCAATGGTTCTCAATCTCGTTGAGAGTAGAAGCCAAAGTCTTTGATGGTTCTCAGAGCCTTGCATGAAGTGGTCCCCTATATCTCTACTGATCTCATTTCCTATCACTGTCCCCCTCACTCTGCTTCTTGATGTTTGAACTCCTTGATGTCCCTTGAGCATGCTAGTCACAGGGGACTGCCAGTGTTGGATGGCTCTTCACCCAGATATCTGCACGGCTCACTCCCTCACCTCCAACTGGTCTTGGCTCAAATGGCATCTTTTCAATGAGGCCTACTATGACCACTCTATTTAAAATTGACCACTGCTCCCTGTCCCCCGTGATACTCCTTGTGCTGTTCGAATTGCTTTTTTTTCCATAGAGCTCATGGATTTCTTCCATACTGTGTCATTTGTCTATACATTGTGTGTATTGTTTATTACCTCTCCCTATTTCCCACCCAGAATGTCAGCTCCACGAGGGCAGGGATGTTTGTCTGTTTTGCTCACTGCTATATTGCAAGCACCTAGAACAGTGTCTTGTACATTGTCAATGGTTAACAAATATTGACCAATGAGTAAACTTAAGCCTCAACATCTTTCTTAACACTGAACTCTAGGCAGTTACTCCAAATTAATTAATGTTGTCTCATAAGATCAAATCTTTGCCATCTCTAGCCTGGTACATACAGAGTAACTGGTCAATGTTTTAAAAAACCTTCGTACCTTGAAATTCCTTTACACTATGGTAAAACATGTTGGTGTTTTACAATCTCTTTGCACATCTCTTTGTGTATGTGCCTTTGAAGGAGAGGTGCTCCAAAAGATCCTGAGAAACGATTGGCACTGAGCCTTAAGTGTGTGGTTGTTGCAGAAGAAGTCATACCTTGTCTTCTGAATAGTGGCAGAAGAAAATTGTCTCAACAAGTGTGATGGAGCCTGGTGTGGGGTCTGTTCTCAGACTTTCCAATGGATGTGTCTCTCTTCTCCCCAGGGTCCTAGCACTGCCTTGATGATCATTGGTCACCCAGGGTGATTCTGCCTGTACTGGATTGAATGATGACCTCCAAAAAGATACTTCCATGTCTTAATTCCCAGAATCTTATTTGCAAAAAGGGTCTTTGCAGATGTAATTAAGTTAGTTGAGGAGATGATCTTGGATTATCTAATTGGGCCCTAAACCCAATGACAACTGTCCTTGTAAGAGAAAAGCAGAGAGATATTTGAGATAGACAGAAGAGGAAAAAACACAGAGAGGCGGAGGAGACAATGTGACCACAGAGGCAGTGATTGGAGTGATACAGCCCCGGGCCAAGGAACCCCAAGGAATGCCCGCAGCAACCAGAAACTGGAAGAGTCAAAGAAGAGACAGTTCTGTAGGGCCTCCAGAGGGAGGGCAGCCTTGCCCACACCTTAATTTTGGACATCTGGCCTCCAGAACTATGAGAGAAGAAAATTTTTGTTGTTTTAAGCTACCACCTTTGTGGTGTTTGTTTTGGCAGCCTCAGGAAACGAATACACTGCCCCAGGGTGATTTGGCCCCTTTGGTTGGAATCCCTGTTCAGAACTTTTCCAGACATCCTCTCTTTCCCATCACTTTTACCTGTTCTCTGTCTTATTCTTGCAGGGACACGAGTTTGACTCATCTAACATGTAAGTCTGCCAAATATTCAGGGGATACTAAAGGTTAGCGTGTAACCTATTTGTGATGACATTTTATTTCAATAGTGCTTTTTTGGATACTATGTTTTAACTCAAAGGATTCTGGGTGAATTTTAGACACTACAAGCTCTCTAGTAGAAAAGAACTGTAGAATCTCAGGGGCCTTTAAAGTTGCCAATTTAATGCTAGAATCTCTTGTACAACATTCCTGCTAAGTGATTCTCTTAAGGCCGTTCATGGTATCTCTGAACGTCACTGATTGCTAGAAGGATTGTTTTTTCTAATATTGGTTCATAAGCTGTCTCATTCTAGTTTCCATAATTTTATGTTGAGAACATGAGCCATCTGGGGATAATATTGTTAGAAATTAAATAACTTTGATAGAAAAGACATTTCTCTTGATTAGTTCGTCCTTATAGAGCACTTTCTAGGTTGACCATTGTTCTGTACACTGACCACTCCATCAGGTCCTCCTAGCCTTTGTGTAAAGGCAGATATCATGCCAAGTAGTTACGTGGGAAGCTCTGCCACTTACTATCGCTATGACTGGAGGCAGATTGATGTGACTGATGCTATGTCTCAGGGGTAAGGATATTACCTACTTCATTGAGCTTTTTTGGGGATTACATGACAAATACGTGTAATGCACATGGTAACAGAATCATAGATGTTTCATTTCCATTACTTCTGCTAACTTTCTGGTTGAAAGGGACCAGTTTATTGTTTGAGGGGAACAGGGGTGATTCTGGGCTGGAAATCACAAGACTTAGATTTTATTCTCAGCTTTGTCACTAACTGGCTATTCAATGCCATCAAGGTGCTTTACCACGCTGGACCTTGGTTTGACTCCCAATACTGTACTCTTTTTTTTTTTTTTTTTTGAGGAAGATTAGCCCTGAGCTAACTACTGCCATTCCTCCTCTTTTTTTGCTGAGGAAGCCTGACCCTGAGCTAACATGCGTGCCTTACTTCCTTTACTTTATATGTTGGACGCCTACTACAGCATGAAGTGCCAAGCGGTGCCATGTCTGCACGCGGGATCCGGGCTGGCGAACCCCGGGGCCGCCAAGAAGCAGAACGTGTGCACTTAACCACTGTGCCACCAGGCCGGCCCCCAAATGCTGTACTCTTTACCACTAGGCTATAGTGCACACTTGCAGTCACATAGATTTGAACTATAAAATTTTTTAGTCCATCCGTGATTAAACCCCATGGTCTGACTCACTGAAGATCCTCAGAGTGTAACTGGAAAACACTGAAGAGTTCTCTGTGCCTATCTGGGCTTTGTAAAATCCTGTGTCTGCCATCGTCAGGTTGCTGAGCTGCAAGGAGTAGGACTGGGTGACGTTCAGTGCATCTTTCCGTTTGCGAGCAGTCACCAGGATTCGTGCGTCATTTGGGTCTATGAAGACGATAGATGTTCCGTTGTGAAGCCAGGTGATGGAATAGATCTTCTCTCCTGCAGGAAGCTTCAGGGGAAGAGTTACCGACTCCCCCAGAAACCCATCCACCATCAGCGGGGCTGAGCTGGTCTGTGAAACTGTGTTCCCTGTAAACACAGAAGGGAAACTGCTATAAGTGCCCCTGCCCTCCCCCGGGGCTCCCCACGCCCTTTCCCTCGAACTCCGCCAGTCTGTTTGAGCTCGCTGATACTGAAGCCCAGAGATTTGATCAAGAGAATAGGGTTAGACAAAGGGTTAAGACGGGCAGTTACAAAGGCTGCATCCCCCCCAAATTGTCTGGCACTCCTGGTTAGTGGGCAGTTGGCTCAGTCCATCCTCCCAGACTGGCTGGTCACTCCTGGGTCATGGCCACACTATCAGACCCCAGACTCTGAGTTCTCTGGGCGTGAGGTGGAGGGGGACAGGGAAATATATCAACTCCCTGGCACGGACTCCAGAAACCACAAGTATAAGTAAAGCCCAACATTTACTATTTCCTACTGCATGTCCAACATGGTAGGCTTGTGATAGTTAGAGGACTAACAATAGGAATTTACAGTTCTTCTTACACATTACTTTATTTGATGCTGACAACAATTCTGTGAGGTAAGTAAGATGGAGATTATTTTTTCTATTTATAGATAAAGGAACTGAGGCACAGAGAGGTTAACTAATTTTCCCAGGGTTACACAGCTAAAGAACAAGAGTCAGGATTCAAACCTAACAACTTTTTATTTTTTAAATTTTTTGAGGAAGATTAGCCCTGAGCTAACTACTGCCAGTCCTCCTCTTTTTTGCTGAGGAAGCCTGGCCTTGAGCTAACATCTGTGGCTATTTTCCTCTACTTTCTATGTTGGATGCCTACCACAGCATGGCGTGCCAAGCGGTGCCATGTCTGCACCCGGGATCTGAACCAGTGAACCCCAGGCCGCCGAGAAGCGGAACCTGCACAATTAACCACTGTGCCACCAGGCTGGCCCCCAAACCCAACAACTTTGACTCTAACTACTTTGTGCTCTTTTCATAATACCAAAAGATATCTTTTCAGTTCTCAAAAAGATTATAGTCTAGTAGTTGAGATAAAACTGACAAATATAAATGTAACCAGTATAATTTGAATGGAACATGTGACGGCCATAGTCTCGTGAGACTATCTCAGAGACATTAACGTTTGAGCAAAAAAGGTGAAAAGGTCACAAGGATTCTCAAAGAAGATGCTTCCTTTGCCAAATACTTAGTACTTATCACACCGTTTTGTAGTCCTGTTTACTTGTTTGTCTAACTGACCATGCCTTAATTATCTTTGTACATCAGCACTGTGCCTGACAAAAAAGTAGGATCTGGAAATGTTTGAGTGAATCAATGAATAAATAACCACAAGCATGACCCCAACCTTCTAGAGCTCTCTTGATTCTTAGGAGAGGACCTGAGTACGGGAGGAAGGATCTCTTGGGTTCCTGACTCTCTGCTCCCAGGCGGAGCTCCTACTTCCTCTCTTTGCTGAATTGTCATGTGGATGCCAGGCACATGAACACTGCCATCATCAGTTCTCCCTCTGCACTGTATCTTTCCCATTAGCACTTTGACATGCCATTATTTGTCATCTTGGCACTTCTTCCTTCTTGGGATCACATGAGTGAATATCACAAGCAAAATCTTGAGCAAAAAATAATCCAGATACAAATCGGATACAATGGTATGATCCCATTTATTTAAAGTTAAAAAACAGGCAAAACAAATCTCTGTTGTGAGTAGTCGGGATAGCGGCTACCTTTGAGAGGAGGGAAGAGCAGTGAGGAGGAGGGAGCGGACGGGGGAATTGCGGGTGCTGGTAATGTTCTATGTCTTGATCCATGTCTGGATACACAGGTTTATTCATTTTGCTATAATTCATTAAGGTGACTCAGGATTTGTACAGCTTGCTCTTTGTATGGTATATTTCAGTAAAAAAGGTTAAAATAACAACAAAAACCACATCAAAACCAACTAATTATAATGGTCCGTATGGACCGAAATGACTTGATCATTTTTCTCTCTTTGACCTAATTTCCTATAAGTCTCCCCTTTATTCACTTTGCTCAAACTATGCTGGCCTGGCTATTCCTTGAAAAGGACAGGGCTTGCAATTCCCTCGGCCTGGAATGCGCTTCTCTCAGGTGTCCACGTGGCTCACTCTTTCATCTGCATAAAGTGTTTAATGCAAACATTCCCTCTCAGAGAGGCCCTCTGCGACCATTATTTCCTTACCACCAACTCTCACCCCTGTACACTCAGTTGCCTTTGAATTTATTTTTCTCCATAATACTTACCACCTAGTGTACTTCGTAATTTGCATACTTTTTTTTTTTTATTCTCTCTCTCGTCCACTAGAATGTAAGCTCCATGAAAAGGATTTTTGTCTGTCTTGTTCCTCATTGTGAATACCATTCAACAGTGCTTGGCACATAGTAGGCATCCAGTGAATTTTGTCGAGTGAGTGAACACGTCTCCATTCCTTTTCTTGGAGGTTATCTATCCAGGATATTAAGGACTAACTCCTCTGGGCATATTCTGTGGCCCAAGGACTCCCCGGGAACTGTTCCTCCCATACCTAGCATATTCCTTTAAAGTTGCTTTGCTTTTATAGATTGCAATTATTCATTTATTTAACAAGTCATTCATTCTATTTGCTCAGTTTTATACCTATTCAGTGAGTAACACCTTAGAAACCATGGCATTCAGACTATACTTATTAGATTCCTTTTATGTACCAGTTTCTGGGCTGTAGACTGGGAATACAAATATGAATAAGACATGTCAGTCCTCTGGGCTCACATGTGGCAGAGGAGCCAGACAGGTAAACCAGTAGTTATGGTGTGATGAGGTAGGCATTGACCTAGGATAGTGCTTGCCCCTGCATTACCCTCGTAGCACTAATTGTATCCTGTGCATTCAATATCAGGGACTTCTTTCTCTTTGTTATAATTACAAGATTGTTCTCCTCTCTTTTCCATAATGTTCTGGGTAGGGATTATGCTTATTATCTCTGTATTCCTAGCACTGTGCATGATTTCGAGCTCAATAAATGTTGAATTGATAGAGGTATGTGCTCAATAGGAGCACAGAGAGTGAGAATGATGGGCTGGGGAGAGTTGGGGGTTGTCAAGGAAGGCTTCACAGAGGAGATAATATTGTAGCATGGTTTTGAATAAGAACAAGAAGTTCTCCATTGATGGATTGTTCGTGATTCTTCCAAGAATGTCCTGCTCTTTCTCTGCCTTGTTGTTCCCTTTGTCTGAAATGCCCTTCCCCACCTTTTCCACCTAGTGAGCTCCTATTTACCCTTATCCTGTTTGCCTCTGCTTGTATTTGTGGGGGATTTGCATTGGTACCAGGAGAGGAGAAAGGAGTTTGTGGTGGGAGAAGAGGAGAAGGTGGCAGAAGGAAGAGAAGGAGATGGTGGAAATAGTTTCTTGCAGGTGTAAGGAAAAAAAAAGGATTTGAGCCATTTTGCTTAGGGAAGAGGTCAGAAATTACTGAAAATGTTCAAAAATCTCCTCTGTGAGACTTTGGACACAAGCTGAGCTGCTTGGGGCCCAAGTGATGAGATGTGTCCCACGGGGCACAAGGAGGCCCTTTTCTCTACCCTGCCTGGAATCAGCACTGATGCTTTGGGAATGTCCTGGGCATGCATATTGATGTTCTTGGGTTAGGCAGGGCATTGAGGCCTTCTGTAAGTAGTTCTGCTGGCAGCAGATGTGGCAGACTAGAACCAGAAGAGGAGATTAAGAATTAGGAGGATGCCTCATGACTGTGACTGGAGGCTGCTTTGGGGGCCTATGGGAAGCATCCCTTTGGGGGGCCTTTATAAGTCCCTGGGGGACCACTTGGAACAAGGAGGTGGTGCTGAGGTCCTGTCCATCTTCTAGTGAGGATGTTGAGTCAGCAGACATTTGGGTACGATTGTTTACATATTTCATCCATTAGATGATGTGCTTCTGGGAGCATAAATAATGTCTTAGTCAGCTCTTGATGCCCCCAGAACCTGGCCCAGGGAGCTCAGTGAATGCTAAGTAGATTGAGATTAGAATGTGAAGTGTCTTGATTGATTACTGGAGGAATGTATTTTTGAAAGTTATTAGGAAACACGTAATATTTTTGAGAAATGGGAAGATATAAAGAAAGCAGTATTTTAGGAAACAGAGGAAAAGGTAGGATTGAGTTGATCCTGCAAAAAAGAAATAAAAATCAGAGAAACTTTGGGATTTCTAACTTAGGGGACTGGCTTAAGCCTGTTGGTAGGAATGAGGGATATACAGTCATGTGTTGCTTAACAATGGGATATGTTCTAAGAAATGTGTCATTAGGCAATTTCATTGTTTTGGGAACATCACAGAGTGATGTTACACAAACCCAGATGGTATAGCCTAGTACACCTCTAGGCTATATGGTACTAATCTTATGGGACCACTGTCATATATGTCATCTGTCATTGACCGCAATGTGGTTATGCAGCACATGACTGCAGTAGGCTGTATCAGCTCAGTATGAAACATGTTCAGAAGCAGGGTAAGGGCTGATTTCTCCAGAGATTTCATAAAGAAGAGAAGAGAGACATAGGGCAGAATCTTGAGAAAGACAAGTGAAAATGAAAGTACAACATACCAACCTTACAGGATGCAACAGAAGCAATGCTTAGAGGGAAATTTATAGCCTACATTAAAAAAGAAAAATCTCAAGTCAATAAGCTAAATTTATACCGTAGA
The DNA here is from genome assembly GCF_041296235.1 of Equus asinus. NCBI lineage: Eukaryota > Metazoa > Chordata > Mammalia > Perissodactyla > Equidae > Equus > Equus asinus. The sequence goes on from NC_091814.1 coordinate 22,954,055, forward strand.
AAAAGAAGAGCAAAATAATCCCAAGCCCCAGAAGAAAGGAGATACCAAAGATTAGAGCAGAAATAACCAAAATAGAGAGTAAAAAACCAATAGAGAAAATCAACAAAACCAAACCTTGATTCTTTGAAAAGATCAACAAAATTGACACACATTTAGCTAAATAATTAAGAAAATAAGAGAAGACTCAAACCACTAAAATTGGAAGTGAAAGAGTGGATGTTACTGCAGAACTCATAGAAATAAACAGTGATTATAAAAGAATGCTATGAATAACTGTCTGGCAACAAAGTAAGTAACCTAGATGAAATAGACAAATTTCTAGTAACAAATTATCAAGACTTACTTAAGAAGAAATGGAAAAGCGGAGAGGACCTATAAGAAGTAAAGACGTTGAATCAGTAATCAAAAACTTCCTGGCACGGGCCAGCCTGGTGACATAGTGGTTAGGTTTGTGCAGTTTGCTTCAGTGGCCTGGGGTTTGTGGGTTCAGGTCCTGGATGTGGGCCTACACTGCTTGTCAAGCCATGATGTGACAGCATCCCACATGCAAAATAGAGGAAAAGAGGCACAGATGTTACCTCAGGGCCAATCTTCCTTACCAAAAAAAAAAAAAAAAAAACAACAATGAAACCAACAACAACAAAAAACCTCCTGGCAAAGAATTCTACCCATTATTAAAGAATAATTAACGCTAATTCTTCTCAAACATTTTACAAAAATAGAAGAGAAGAAAACATTTTAATTCATCTTTTGAGGCCAACATTACCTTGAAACCAAAGCCAAAGACATCACACAAAAAAGAAAATTACAAACCAATATCCCTGATGAATATTGATGCAAAAATACTTAACAAAATACTAACAAACTGAATCCAGCAGTACATTAAAAGGATTATACACCATGACCAAGAGGTATGTATCCCAGGAATGCAAGAGGGGCTCAACATACGAAAATCAATCAATGCAATACACCAAATTAATAGAATGAAGGGAAAAAGACATATGATCATCTCAAGTGATACAGAAAAAGCATTTAACAAAATCCACTTCCCTTTCACACTTAAGAATCTAGTGATAGAAGGGAACTTCCTCACCTTCATAAAATGCAGTTTGAAAACCCCATAGTTAACATTCTATTCACGGATGAAAGACTGAAAGCCTTCCACCTAAGAAAAAGACAACAATGTTTGACTTCACCACTTCTATTCAACATTTTACTGGAAGTTCTAGCTAGAACAATTAGGCTAGAAAAAGAAATAAAATGGAAGAAATAAAAGAAATGAAAATTAAAAAAAGAAAAGAAAGGAAAAGAAATAAAAAGGAAGAAGTGAAACTACTCCCATTCATAGATGACATGATCTTACAGACAGAAAATCCTAAAGAATCCACACACACACAAAATCATCAGAGCTAATAAATAAATCAGCAATGTTACAGGATACAGAATCAATATACAAAAATCAATTGTATTCCTACACACTAGAAATGAACAATTTGAAAAGGAAATTAAAAAAACAATTCCATTTAGAATAACATCCAAAAGAATAAAATATCTAGGATCATTTAACCAAGGAAATTAAAGATTTATACACTGAAAACTATAAAACATTTCTAAAAGAAATTAAAGAATACCTAAGTAAGTGGAAAGACATCCTATGTTCATGGATTGGAAGGCTTAATATTAGGATGGCAATACTACCTAAAGGAATCTACAGATTTAATGAAATCTCTATCAAAATTCCAATGAACTTTCTGACTTTTTTTTCAGAAATGAAAAAGTCAATCCTCAAATTCATATGGAATTGTAAGGAGCCCCCAATAGCCAAAACAATACTGAAAAAGAAAAAGTTGGAGGACTCACACTTCCCAATTTCAAAACTTACATAGCTATAATAATCAAAACACTGTGGTGCTGGCATAAGAATAGATACCTAGATGTCTATATAGAATTGAATAGAGAATCCATAAATAAATCCGCATGTTTATGGACAATTAATTTTTGACAAGCATGCCATGATCATTCAATGGGGAAAGAATAGTTGCTTCAACAAATGGTGCTGGGACAACTAGATATCTACATAGGAAAGAGTGAAGTTGGACCCCTACCTCACACCTATACAAAAATCATTAACTCAAAATGTTACAATGACCTAATTATGAGAGCAAAAATTATAAAACTCTTAGAAGAAAACATAAGAGTAAATCTTCATGACCTTGGGTTTAGCAATGGATGCTTAGATATGACACCAAAAGCATGAAGAGCCCACAAAAAAAATAGATAAATTGGACTTCACCAAACTTAAAACCTTTTGTGCATCAAAGGACATTATCAAGAAAATGGAAAGACAATCTACAGAATGGGAGAAAACATCTGTACATCAAATATTTGATAAGAGTCTAGTATTCAGAATATTTAAAGAACTCATAGCTCAACAACAAAAAGATAAACAATCCAATTAAAAGTGGGCAAAGGACTTGAACAAACATTTCTCCAAAGAAGACTTAGAAATGGCTAATACGCACAGGAAAAGATGCACAACATCATTAGTATTAGGGAAATGCAAATTCAAACCACAATGAGATACCTTTACACCTACTAGGATAGTGATAAGAACAATAATGATAAAAAATAATAATCTTGAAGTAAGTCTTGGTAAGGATGTGGAGAATTTAGAACACTTACACATTGCTGGTGAGAACATAAACTGGAACAGCCTTTGTGGAAAACTATTTAGTGATTCATCAAAAAATTAAGCATAATATTATATGATTCAGTAATTCCATTCCTAGATATATACTCAGAAGAATTGAAAACAGGTATTGTAACAAATACTTGTACACAGATCTTCATAGCAGCACGATTTACAAGAGCCAAAAGGTAGAAACAACACAAATGTTCATCAATAGATGAATGGATAAATGAAATGTAGTACATACATAGAATGGAATATTATTCAGCCATAAAAAGGAATGAAATACTGATAAATGATACAACATGAATGAACCTCAAAAACATTGAGCTGAGTGAAAGAAGTCAGACACAGAAAGTCACATATTGTATGATTTCATTTATATGAAATATCCAGAATAGGTAAACCCATAGAGACAGAAAGCAGATTGGTGTTTGCTGGGGTCTGGGAGGGAGGGAGAAATGGTAAGTGATTGCTTAATGGGTGCAGAATTTTATTTTGGGGTGATGAAAATCTTGGTTAATAGAAGTGGTGGTTGCACAGCATCGTAAATGTACTAAATGTCACTGAATTGTACACTTTAAAATTATTTTATGTTTTGTGAATTTCACCTTAATAAAAAAGAAGAAAGTGTGGATGGAGTGTGGATGGAGACTGAGTGAGTGTGGATGGAGACACAACTGAGGCTAGACCTAGAGTGAGAGACTGAAAACTGAGAGGCGTGGAAGTCTGAGGGTCACAGTGGGGACAGACAGCAGATTCTGAGAGGTAGAAAGACACAGTTGTCCTTGAGGATAATGACAAAATGTAGAACAACTCTCTGCTTGTGGTGAGCAATAAGAAGCATAGAAGGTGTGGGTGGTTGATAAGAAGTAGATAATGCTGCTCAGGGGAAGAGGAGTCACTGGAGTACAATCTCTTAGCAGAAGAGCCTACAAGGTTTTGACTCAAAGCCTCTGAGTCATTTGGCTAGCCCACATGTACTGGCTCTGCCTATGTTTCCAACCACTGCTCTTTCCTGGACACTGATACCTGTATCTGCTTCTTGAAAACACACTCAAAGAATTAGTTCCTATTTTTCCTCCTTCCAACCTCATTATGACTGGTCCCATGAAGTCTAGAGCCTTGCTACTCAAAGTGTGATCCATGGAGCAGCATTTGGGTTACCTGGGGGCTTGTTATAAATGCAGAATCTTAGTCTCCATTCCCAGAATCATCATTATGATAGGACTCCCTAGTAATTCATATGTACATTAACGTTGGACAAGTTCCCATCTAGAAAGAATAAAATGGAGAAACAAATGAGATTCACTTTCTCTGGGGCATGATGATGCCTGATTTCAGTTGTACCTATTGGGATTATTTCTCTACATGATTTATCTTTTCAGCTAAATTTTCTAAAAGGAGCAAGTTATGGTGTCTGACCCACTTGAAAGAACGTAGGTTGGCATGAGTAATCTTCCTTCATGCTTGTTTTCAAGATTCATTTCATTTGTGCCACAGTAGTTTTCTTTCCCATCCTCAATCACTCCAGACTCTTCCCTGGACCAGGGGTTTTGCACATGTGATTCCCTCTGCCTAGAAGGCTTCTTCATTAGACTTCTCTCCTGTGTGACTTCTCACACCCTTTAAATATCATATGAGATGCTACTTTTCCAGAGAATTATTTCCATGTCACCCCACGCAAAGAAGATTATCTTGTTTTCCTCTCCCATGGTACCCTGCTTATTTTCATCCTATCATCACATTTTGTAATTATATATACATTCATGTGAATATGTACCTATGTGTAAACTAAGTAGCATAGTGAAGTGGTTATGACCACAGACTCTGGAGATAGGATCCCCGATTCCCAACCCTGGCAGTCACTGCCCTCCTCGGGGCCTCAGAATACCTGCAAACACATGCAAGCATGTTTCTTTTTCTGTGCTACCCACAGTCTCCTCATCCCCTCAAATGTGTGACATTAAGCAAGTCACATAAGTGTCTGTGGCTTACTTCCTCTTCCTTGAAGTGGGGATAAGAGTAGTGTATATTTCACACGGTCAGGGTAATTTAACATTCAGAATATTTAATTCTAGAGATGGGTTCAATTTTGCAAGGAGGTAAAAGTGAGGCAAAGACATGGGTCTCTGCTCCCAGGCTAGATAGTGGCTCTTGAATGTAGAAATGAATTTTCCTCCTTGCTACTTCTCATACATATTTCCCAAGGTTAGACCCTTCTTCCACTCTTCTCCTTAGCTTCACTTATTTCTTGCTGTGACTTCCAAGCCTCCAGCCTCGTCCCTACCTCCAGTCCTAAATTTCCAGCTGCTTCCAGGAAATCTCTTCATGGATATCGTCACCCAGAAAAGTCCCCGAAACATTTTGCATGTCTAATACTTTGTTTTGAAGTTACGGTGCTTATAGGAACCAAGGCAGAACACTGCTAGGCGGCCAGACCACAGAACTGGTCCATTCCAGAGAAGTCCAAGATGGCGGGTGATGTGGTGCCTTGCGCAAAGGGAAATGTGTGCAAAAGGTGCTGTGCGCAAAAAGGGGAGATCTGCGCATGCTGAAAAGCCTCCCCCCATGAATGATGACTGGAAGGCCCCTCCCCTTTCACATCCCATAAGAACTCTGCTCACCTTCCCTTTGGGGAGAAGGTGTTTTAGCTCATGAACTCTGCGTCCTCCTTTCATTGATCAATGAGTAAAGTTTCTGCTCTGCTATTACGAACCCAGTCTCATTCTATTGGCGAGAGTGGCTCTGGGCAAAAGGACTCACATGTGGGTCCCTGGTCCCTTTGGGCTTGGTAACAAATATGACAACCCTGCTGGGACTGGAATGGTCACTGGCTTCTCTCCTTGATTTCAGCCTCTCAGCTCCCAATGAGTGAAGCAACGGACTGTGGTAATTCATCCCTCAATGAATCACCTATGTTGCCAGAGGCTTTTGAATGGGATGGGGACTAGGCCTGTCCTGCCTCGTGCGTGGCCACAGGACTCTTCCAACTGACTCTTACCAAACAGCACTTGAGGCCATACTTGGATTTTTGTCTTCTGCCAATTTGTTTGTGTCAAGGGGGATCTCCTGTGAGCCAAAATAAAGTCTACCTTTGTTTTAGCATCAGAACAGGGTGTGTGCATGCATGCAGGACTGAGGAAGCAGAGGGGAATCTCCCCAGGAAAGAACTGAGGGAGCCTCCCTGGGAATGATTTCATCTGTCCCTTAATGGAGCCCCTCCCCGGAGCACCAGTACCAGTCCATGAGGGACAAACTGGGCCAGGGATCAAGAATGCCTCATCACCCAGGTCACAGTTGGGAGTGCCCAACCCTTGTGGCCGAGACACCTCAGCAGGAGGTTTCGAGGAGGAAATAGAAGGAGGTAAGAACAGCTGTTCAGAGTTTTTATTTTGTTTTTGTCTTTGTACTAAGCTTCCAATATGACCAGCTGGGAATGATGGGCTTTATATAAAAGTCATTGCATTTCTTATGGTTGATTGTATTTTAAATTATGTTGTAGGGATAAATGTTGTGTCTCACTGGGAAACGTTTCCTTTGCCTGATGTTGTGAGGACATATAAATCCACCTTTCAGGCAATGTTAATTAAGCATGGTAAAGGAGCTCTCGCTTTAAAATAGTCAAACTGACTCGAAAAACAGCTATTAAAAGCATCCTTACTTCAAAAGGAAAACAATCTTTGGATTAATATAACCTGGGATAATTTAAAATTATAGTGGCCACTTTGGGGCACCTTTGAGCCTCCAAAACTTGTACATTGGCTATTAGAAGGAATGTTCCAATTAGGTAAGATCATTTAAGAAGTGCACTTATTAAATCATGGCTTTTACAGACACCTCCATAATCTACCTTCAAGGGAGGACCCAATATGAGCCCCTCTCAGGATTAACAAGACTCTGAGAGATTTTCTGGGAAACTGCTACCCTTAAACAGTCAAGGGGAAACTAAAAATAAAAAAATTAATAGAGTTTAATGCTGTCAGAAATAGTTACTGCTTGTCCCAGCTGAAACTTGACAAGATATTTTAAAGGATTTAGTAACTTATGATCAGAAATTTGGCCAAATTAGAAGCTGATATTTAATCCTGATAGTCCTTTGATAAGTAACTCACCCGCCCTATTAATCTCAAAAATGTGTGACCTTTCTGGGAGCTATTATCTAGACTATCCCAAATTCCTAAGATTGAAAGAAAAGGGGTGGGAGGGAAGAAAACAGAGAAAGAAGCTTTTGGAGATGTAGATTGCTATGAAATCACCCTTGCCCAAAGATCTAAGGAAAAATTTTTAAACAGGCTATAAAATTTTTGTTGCATCTATCTGTTGTTTATGTGTATGTCTATATATACATAACATATATATATATAATATAATATAATGTTGTAAATATGAGATATTTTTCTACCTATGAATGGTATGGCCAAAATTAAGAGCTCTGTTTAATTGGCTTAAAGTAAATGCTTACATAAATTATTTCTAAATGTGATAGAAAGTAATCAAAATGTCTTTCGCATTAATGTGATATGAAATAATCTTTGGGAAATAAAATTTATGTAAGTTTTTCAGTTTGATTAAAATAGGCATGTCCTCAAAATTAGCTCATGTTATCTCTGTTATAAAACTGGTTAGCAAAAATAACTTAAAATTATAGCTAATTTTGTCTAATGTCTCATGAAATTTTATAGGCAATCTAAATAATTACTGGGAATAAGTAAACTAAATAGATGTGAAAAAGATAAAGATTTTTGGGCAAACTTATTAGCAATAATTATACATTATAGCATATATGTTTAAAATAACTTCCAAAATCTCTTCGGTAACTTGAAACTTTGAAGTTTTGCTAGGTGAAATTAAATGATAAAAAATTCATTGAATATCTAGGACATTTTCAAATAAGATAAAATATTGAAACATTATTACCAAATGTGTCTAAGTTTATCTACTTTTGGCTTCTTCTTTTTTTTTTTTTGGTGAGGAAGTTGGACCCTGAGCTAACATCTGTTGCCAATCTTCCTCTTTCTGCTTGAGGAAGATTGTCACTGAGCTAACATCTGTGCCGATCTTCATCTATTTAATATGTGGAACAGCATGGCTTGATGAGCAAAGTGTAGGTCCATGCCTGGATCTGAACCCACAAACTCTGGGCTGCTGAAGCAGAGCTTGTGAACTTAACTACTATCCCACCAGGCCAGCCCCTACCTTTGGCTTCTTATTAGACAAACTAAAATATATTTGGGTCTCTTAGTAAACATTTCTGATATTTTATTAAAAATTGTACTATGAAGTAACATGTTTCTAGAAATTATGAAAAGTGTTTATAAACTTGCCAACCCACAGAATGCCAACATAAGAAATAGTTTATAATTGCTTATTTGTCAGTTTTCACTAAAAATTAAAGTTTATGAAAGTTAAAAATTCTAATATGTGATTAAAGTTACTGAAATTTACTAAGGAAAACATTGTTGTACTTAAGGAAAGTAAGATATATATTTTCAGTAAAGAACGTATAAAAAATGGAAATGTTTTTGTTTGTTTTGTTAAGAAAGATAAATTTGTCCTGATGTACTAGGAGGGAAGAAAGAAGGCATGGGACGAATTCTGAATGTAAAAAGAAAGTTGTAGAGGTTTGTTGAAGAGGAACCCTGAGAAAAGGGTTTTATGCACGGTTAAATTGGCTAAGATTGAAGTAAATCTAATTTAGTAAGTGAGTTTTAATATCAAAAGTAAATTGGTGCAAAACTAGAATTTGGGTTTTTTCCCTCTCTTAATAGGATAATTTTCTTGAACTTTTAGTCTGCTCTTGATAAAGAGATTATGAAAGGTTTTTTTTTCTTTGAGTAGTCTACCAGAAGGGTAGTAATTCTATGTTTCATCAAAATAAATTTCCCGTATTATTTTTATCATGTCTTTAATCATAGGTGCTAAGGTTTTTCTTACAACTATTTAATTTTCTGCATTTGCCTGAAAATCTTTAATTGTTATCATGGTTAAATGGATCACTAAGCATTGTTTCATAGGAACCTATGATATTATGTTGGTAAATGTTATTGATATAAGTGTTTAAAAATTATATAACATTCTGATCTGTCTTGGTTGTCAGTCATAATTCTAGTTATTATCTTGAAGTGTGATATGTCACAGAAATAGCCAAGTTTTTTTGTCATTTGCCATTTTTAAGTCTTTCATCATTTATAGACAGTTGTTTTACTCTGATGCTTTTGCAAATATGTTTCATCTTCAGAGAGATTCATGGGAAGGACTCTGGCACTTACCCCAGAATACAGGTTTCCTATAAACTTTCAGATCATAAGACTGCATTGGGTAAGAAATTACAGAACTCTAATGGGGAAATTGATGACTTCATGAAACTGCTAACAAAAGTTCAAGTTGATCACACAGGACTAAATGAACTGATGAGGATGATTATAATTTTTATAACTTTTGTTTGAAATATTTCTGATTTTTTTTATGTGTTGCTTTTTCAGGTTTAAGGAAACCTTTTTCTCTTAAGCTAACTATGATTTATAGCAATTTGGTAAATTATACCTTTGTAGGTGGAATTGAAACATTTATATTTTTCTCCCTTCCTGATCCTTCCAGAATTTAGAAACTCTTAGTGATTGAATATTGTTATTTTCATGACAATATAATTATTTGCCTAAGTTCAGTAAGAATCTGTCCTTCTTATAACAGGACACAATTGGAAACATTGTTTATATTACCAAAGCTTTGACTGGAATGACATATTTGAGAGAAAGATAGACTCAGATATGACTAGGCAGCTAAGGAACAAAGATTGGACTTTATGAAATAAAGCCACTTGGAAATATTGGCCAGGTACCTTGTTTACAGGGTTCCCATAAAACTTACCAGGGGAGTAAAGAAGGTCACTTCCCTGGCAGGTGAAAGGAACCTCAGGATATTTTTGGGAACCTCAATAGAAGAGAGGAATCTACCCAAATCTATAGATATTACAGGTGGAGTCTAATGACAAGTCTTTGGCTTTGCTTTCCTGCAAGAGGCCTTTAAAGTTCAATCTGAGATTCCTTAAAAATGTTTCAGCAAAGCAGATTTAAAGGAGCCTACATGATCAATTGCTATTCTTACATAAATAATTGGTCCAAGTTTACTGCAACTAGACCTATTTTACAAACCAATTAGTCTTAAGTTGGCTATTTTTGGTAAAAAATGAGGGTGATCTTAGAGAAAAAGGTTATGTTTCAGTAGAAACTATAATACACAATTGTGGATATTAGATTCTAGTTCTACTAATTATCTTTGAGGTTTTTGTTCTCTCCCTGTAAACTGGACTGGATCTTAAATTCTTCTAGTTTCATCAAATATCTGGCTACAAATCTCCAAACTTACTAACCAGAGATGTAATATGGTGGAGGTATCAGGGGCCCCGGAGAACAAGAGGTTTACTAACACTTTAAGCTAAAAATTAGGTAGAAAACAGTTAACCCACTCCTCTCTATACATGCCAGAATGCCCTTCCTTTGCTAGGAAGGTAGCTGCTACATAAATTAGCAGTCTCTATTTGTTTGAAAGGGGACCAATTGGAGGTAAATGTCCCCTTAGCCTTGGTCACCAGCTGATTCTGCTCCTGACAAAAGCAACTGAGTCAAAAGATTTAAAGGGAAACAATGGAATTAACAGAGGTAAATCCCTGATTTTGGGCCCAAGGAAGAGTGGGACATGCTCTCTGAGTGGACACCAAGACTGCCAAACTAAAACTTGGGCACAAGTTCCCAAATATTAAACAATATCCTGTCAGACAAGATGCCCTAAATGGCATGGCCCTGTCATAAAGAACTTGATTGGTCAAGGCCTCATCAGGCCCTGCCAGTTGTCATGTGACACTCTAATTCTCCTGGTCAAAAAGCTAACTGGGGAATACCAGAGGCACATAGAACAACAAGAGTATTCCCTTCAGGTAGGGGAAACAGTGGAGGCACTCACAGCATATGGCAACCAGGTCCTGCCAAGCCCCATGGACCTGGCCCTCCATCCCTTCTAGCTTGGTGATTGGGTGTACCTAAAAACATGAAACCTGGCAGCCCATAGGACCAGCTCACTCCTAAGTGGAACAGACTTTATCTGGTGATTCTAACCACTCACTCTGCCCTAAAATTACAGGGAGTCACCCCTGGGGTACACTATACCTAAGTCAAGAGATTGCCTGAACTCAAAGACTTGGAAACTCCAAGGCATCCTGACTTCTCCTGTGAGCCTCTCTCAGACCCAAAGCTTTTATTCTGGAGACACAAAGATAAGTCTGGTGGGCTGACATCCCACCCCCATGGAGGTATTGAGACTCCTCCTTCTGTCATGTCTCATAACTATACTTATCCTCACCCTGACTTGTGCTCCCCCTGGAGTGCCTATATCAATAGTGCCACTAGGCTACAAAAAGAGGTTACTTGGTTAAATGAAAAAGGCCAACCAGACCCAAAAAGACAGATCTAGAATGGGGTTAAACAGGCTCTTCCCTGCCTGACTTGATTTCTGCCACTTTTTTTGGCATCTGGTGGCTGTTCTGCTTCTTCTACTCTTTGAGCCTTTCATCCTAAACTGTTTGGGTTCCTTTCTTAGGAAAAGACTAGAATCTATTAAAATCTGTATAGTATTAACCCAGGGATATGAGAGGTTGGGAGTCCAACTTGGTGACAACCAACTTATCTAAAAGTTGCTAGGGATAAGTTCTGCTCCTCTATGGGACGTTATAATGATGCTCCTAGACAGTTGGAAGCAGTTACGGAAGACGGAACTTCATCCATTGCCCCTCAACGATGAGGAGCAGGACAAAGTCAAAGGAGGGATTTTGTCACTCAGAGAAGTCCCTAAAACATTTTACATGTCTAATGCTTTGTTTTTAAGTTGTGCTTGCTTATAGGAACCAAGGCAGAGCATTGCTAGGTGGCCAAACCACCTGGTGGTCCAAACCAGAGAGGCTCAAGATGGCAAATGGGGCACCGTGTGCAAAGGGAAAAGAGTGTAAAAGGTGCCATTTGCAGGAAGGGGAGACCTATGCATACCCCAAATGCCCCTACCCCGAGCACTGATGAAAAGACCCCTCCCCCTTCACATCCCATAAGAACCCTGCTCACCTTCCCTTCAAGGAGAAGGTGTTTTAGAGCATGAGCTCTGCCTCCTCCATTCTCAATCAACAAGTTTTCTGCTCCACTATTTTGAACCCAGTCTCATTCTATTGGCATGAGTGGCTCCCGACAAAAGGACACATCTTCAGGTTCCTGGTCCCTTAGGGCTCTGTAACAGTATCACGCTAGTGTCTTAAAATTAGTAGGTCCAAAGTTGAACTCACCTTCCTCTCCATGGCTACTCCCTCCTCACCCTAACTTTGTCACCTTCTTTGGCTACCCTGTCTGAAGTTTCACTGTCCCCCCACCATACTTCATATCCACTTTCCCTGCTTGATTTATTTCCTCCATATCATTTACCACTATCCAATATACTATTTCACTTATTTATATCCCCTGCAAAAATGTTAACTCCATAAAGGCAGGAATATTTGCCTGCTTTGTTCATGATGTATCCCCAAAAAACTAGAACAGTGTCAGGCCTCCAGTACGTGAATATTTATTCACCTTCTCAGTGAATATTTATTGAATGACAATGAATTCTGCTTTCCCTCATTCCCAATGCCAGTCAGTATAGTAAATTCTACATCTGTGATTACTCTTGCTTCTGTCCTTCCTCTTAACCTGTTGTTCAACTGTCATTTCCTCAGAACTATTGCAAGAGTTTGCAACCAGTTGGCTAATGAGATCTGGGCAAGTTATTTAAATTATCTTAGCTCCTCATTTAGAAATAAGGATAATAATAGTACAGGCTCATAGAGCTGTCATGAAACTTGTGTATACAATGCGTGTACAGCATTTAGCCAAGTACCTAGAATAGAATAAGCACTCAACGAATATTAGCTGTTTGAATCTGCTACCCTGGGCTATTTCTGGGCTAACTTTCCCATCTTGTCTCCTGCCTTATCTGTCCCTGAATCTTCTACTTTGGCCCCAACGGACCACTTGTGGTTCTCCAAACATGACATGAACCTTCATATTTTCCATGTAATGGAGGGCAGGAAACAAGAAGCAGGGAGGATCAGCTAATTCCTTTCTCTCTATCATATAAAGTACTGCTGGACTAGCTAGCCCATGATTTGTGTGAGAGGAAGGGAGAGCTGGAGAACTCTTTTTTTTTTTTTTTTTGCCTGAGGAATATTAGCCCTGAGCTAAGATCTGTACCAGTCCTCCTCTACTTTGTATGTGGGATGCCACCACAGCATGGCTGATAAGTGGAGTCTGTCTACATCCAGGATCTGAACCCATGAACCCAGGGCTGCCAAAGCAGAGAACTGTAACCACTCGCCCATGGGTGGGTCCTCTTTTTTTTTTTTTTTTTTTTTTTTTACAGTCAGCGAAATCTAAGAGGACTATTTCTAGTGTTTTAGTTGGACCCGGAAATTTTGGCTAAACTGAACCAAACATTTTCAATATTTTAGATGAGAATAATGAGGCTCTAGAAGAATAAATAACCTATCTGAGTTTACACAGCAAGATAGTAGCTACTTTGGTAAGAGGACTTATTTTCCTAATCTTAGTACTCTTTATACCACAACATGCTCGTCATAAACCTGAAAAAGTCTTATCTTAGAAAACCTCATTTCACATGCCCCAGCAGTAATTCCTTTAATACAGACACAGTTGAAGTTGCTAACTCTGAAGCATCTCAGGCATTTAGCATTCTAAGTTGAGAGCAGGTGGCAGTTTATCAGGCGCCACTGTGAGCTCCACCCGTCCCTTGGCAGAGTCAGACAGACACCTCTGTAGAGGTAATTGAGCAAGCTGCGCAAACCAGAGAGTCACTTGGTGACTACAGTGGTCCACTTCGGCATTTACCTGGGCCAAGGCAGAAGACAAGCGTGAGAAACTGGAACAGCTGGATCATGCTCTCTGGAGTAGGGACCGGTGCTGGAGATCTCAAAGCAGGCGACATTCTTGCCGTTTTTGCCATAAATTGAAACCGCTTCTTACTGAGACTTCCCCTTCCTCTCAGAGGCGTGGTAAGATCTTCCTCCTCCCTACTAACAGGCCTTATTTAATTTTATTCTTATTCTATGTACTTTTTTCTGAGCAAAGTGCAAAATCTTGTGTGCAATATGAATTGGAATTTTCACTTTTTATTTATACACTCTTTTCATTTTTTTGGTATTTTTTCACTGTGGTAAAACAACCACAATTACATATTGTGGTTTTATAACCTAATATTTGCTGTTTTAACTGTGCAATTCAGTGGCATTAATTACATTCACAGTGTTTTGTACTCACCAATATTGTCCATTTCCAAAACATTTTCATTACCTGGGATATTGTGATATATAGGAAATATATATTTGGTCATTCAAATGAGCAAAATGTACTTCTCATGTGTATTTTGTCTTTGTCCATGTTTCCTGGCTCACAGCTCCCAAAACCCTTAGAATTTCCTGAGTGATTAGAGCACTGTGAACATCTTTTGTTATACTGTTTGGTCTCCTGTCCTCAATACACGAAATCTCTTCAAAGCCATAAAAGTGAAATGGGTGTCTTGTTATTCGTAACAAGGCCCTTTCCACCAACACTGGGTTTATGTTAATGAGATGACTTTTGGACCACATCTAAGGATGGGGGCTGGTTTCCAGGGGGACATTCCCACCTCCTGACCTTTGAGAAGGGGAGAGGGGGCTAGAAGTTGAATCAATAACCAATGGCTAATGATTTAATCAATCATATCTTTTAAATTTTACTTTATTTTATTTTTTTAATTGAGGTCACGTTAGTTTATAACATTATATAAATTTCATATGTACATCATTATATTTCAACATCTGTATAGACTGCATCATGTTCACCAACAGAAGTCTAGTTGCCATCTGTCATCATACACATGTGCCCCTTAACCCTTTTTGCCCTCCCCCTGCCCCCTTCCCCTCTGGCAACCACAATCTGTTCTTCATATCTATGTCTTTGTTTGTTTATTTATCTTCCCCATATGAGTGAATTCATATAGCAATTTTCTTTCTTCATTTGACTTATTTTGCTTATCATAATACCCTCAAGGTCCGTCTATGTTGTCACAAATGGCATGATTTCCTCTTTTTTATGGATGAGTAGTATTCCATTGTACACGTATACCACATCTTCTTTATCCATTCATCTGTTGATGGGAACTTAGGTTGCTTCCAAGTCTTGGCTATTGTGAATAATGCTGCAGTGAACAGAGGGGTGCATATATCTTTTGAATGACTGTTTTTGTGTTCTTTGGTTAAATACCCAGAAGTGGAATGGCTGGATCATATGATATTTCTATTTTTAATTTCTTGCAAACTTCCCATCCTGTTTTTCATAGTGGCTGCACCAATTTACATTCCCACCAGCAGCTTATGAGGGTTCTTTTTCTTCACATCCTCTCTAGCACTTGTTATTTTGTGTCTTTTTAATAACAGCCATTCAATCATGCCTTTCTAATGAAGCCTCCATGAAAACCCAGAAGAACAGAGTTCAGCAAGCTTCTGGTTTTGTGAACAAGTGGAGATTTGGGGAGAGTGGTGCCCTCAGAAAAGACTTGGAAGCTCCATGCCTTTCCCCATACCTTGCCCTATGCATCTTTTCCACCTGAATGTTTCTGAGCTATATCATTTCATAATAAAATGGTAATCTAGTGAGTAAGATGTTTTCCTGAGTTTTGTGAACCAGTCTAACAAATTAATTGAACCCAAGGAGGGGTCATTGGAACCTCTGATCTATAGCCAGTTGGTCAGAAGCCCAGGTGACAATCTGCACTTGTGATTGGCATCTGAAATGGTGGTAGTGGGGAGTGGGGACAGCCTTGTGACTCTGAATGTTAACCTGTGGAACCTGATGCTGTCTCCCAGTAGTGTCAGAACCAAGTTGAATTGTAGGACACCCAAGTAGTGTCAGAGAATTCCTTGTTGGTGTGGACCAACATTGGAATTGAATACAGAATCTTTTATTACCCCAAACAGAATCTTTGTAATCATTGAGCAATGATTCCCTATTTCCCCTTTCCCTCCGCCCCTGGTAACCTAATCTACTTTCTGTTTCTATGAATTTTCCTATTCTAGATACCTCATCTAAGTGGAATCATACATTTTCCATTTTGTGCCTGGCTTATTTCACATAGCATAATGTCTTCAAGGTTTGTCCATGTTGTGTCATGTATCAGAATTTAATTCTATTATTTATGGCTGAATAATATTCCATCATTTGTATATACTACGTTTTCTGTATTCATTCATCTGTTTATGGACACTTCAGTTGTTTCCACCTTTTGCATATTGTGAATAATGCTTCAATGAACATTGGAGCATGTATCTGTTTGAGTCCCTGCTTTCAACTCCTTTGGGTATATACCTAGGAGTGGAATTGCTGGGTCATATGGTAATTCTATGTTTAGCTTTTTGAGGATCCAG
Organism: Equus asinus; assembly: GCF_041296235.1. Lineage (NCBI taxonomy): Eukaryota > Metazoa > Chordata > Mammalia > Perissodactyla > Equidae > Equus > Equus asinus. Next base: position 22,970,236 of record NC_091814.1, read on the forward strand.
CAAACTGTGTTGTATAGTGGCTCCACTATTTTACATTAGCACCAGCAATGTGTAAGGATTCCAATTTCTCCATATCCTTGTTAACATTTGCTGTTTTCTGTTTTTTGAATAATAGCCATCCCAGTGGATGTTAAGTAGTATCTCATTGCAGTTTTGACTTGCATGTCTTTAAACGATAGTGATGTTGAGCATCTTTTCATGTGCTTATTGGTCATCTGTATATCTTATTTAGAGAAATATCTATTTGAGTCTTTTGTCTCTTTTAAAATTTGTTTGGGTTTTATTATTGCTGTTATTAAGTAGTAGGAGCTCTTTATCTATTCTAGATATTAATCCCTTGTAAGACAAATGATTTGCAAATATTTTCTTCCATTCAGTGGTTGTATCACTTCATAGTGTCTTTTGATGCACAAAAGTTTTTAAATTTTAATAAATGCCAATTTATCTATTTTTTCCTTTTGTTGCCTGTGCTTTTAATGTCATATCCAAGAAATCATTGCCAACTTCAATGTTATGAAGATGTTCTCTTATGTTTTCTTCTAAGAGTTTTATAGTCTTAGCTCTTATATTTAGGTCTGTGATCCATTTCAGTTACTTTTTGTATATGGTAAGGTAATGGCCCAACTCCATTCTTCTGCATGTGGATATCCAGTTTTCCCAACACTATTTGAAAAGACTGTCCTTCCCTATTGAACGCTCTTGGCATCTTTGTCAAAAATCATTTGACCATGTACTTAAGGGTTTATATCTGAGCTATTTTATTACACTGATCTTTATGTCTGTTTTATTCCTGTGCCACACTGTTTTGATTAGTGTAGCTTTGTAGTAAGTTTTGAAATCAGGAAGTGTGAGTCCTCCAACTTTGTTCTTTTTCAAGATTGTTTTGACCATTCAGAGTCCCTTGAGATTCCTATGAGTTTTAGGATGAGTTTTTCTATTTATGCAGAAAACCGTGTTGGGATTTTCATAAGGATTGCAGTGAATTTGTAGATCACTTTGGGTAGTATTGTCATCTTCACAATACTAAGTTTTTCAATTCATGGACATGGTCTGTTTTCCATTTACTTTTGTCTTCTTTAATTTCTTTCTGTAATGTTTTGTAATTTTCAGTGTTCAAGACTTTTGCCTTTTTGGTTAAGTTTATTCCTAAGTATTTTGTTCTTTATAATGCTATTGTAAATGGAATTGTTTTCATAATTTCCTGATTGTGTTTTTCATTGTTAGTGTATGGAAACAATTGTGTTTTACTTGTTAATTTTGTACCCTGCACCTTTAATTCATTCGTTAGCCCTAATAGTTTTTTTCTTCGTGGAATCTTTAGGGTTTTCTATATATAAGATCTTGTCATCTGGGAACAGAGATAATTTTACTTCTTCCTTTCTAATTTGCGTACCTTTTATTTCTTTTTCTTGCCTAATTGTTCTGGCTAGAACTTCTAATACTATGTTGAATGGAAGTGGTGAAAGTGGGCATCCTTGTCCTGTTCCTGATCTTAAGGGAAAAGCTTTTAGTCTTTCACTATTGAGTATTATGTTAGCTGTGGGTTTGTCATATGTGGCCTTTTAAGGGCTGAAGTACAGGTGTGTGACTTAGGATCTAATCAATCATTTCAACTGAAGCCAGGAATAGACATAGGGTTATCCAGGAAAGATCTGTGGATGACCCTCTTGTCTGACGACTTGGGTCTCTCTGAATTGCATGGGAGATTGACAAGGTTTTTGAGAATTTTATACCAGCAGAAATGCTGTCAGCTTGGACTGAAGGAGACAGAGACAAGACTAGATGAAGGAAGGCCATCAGACTTCAGGGATTTTACAGGACAGGCCAATAGAGCTATCCAGTTGCAAATATGCATTATCCTTCAAGAAAAAGGAGAAATGATCCCAAAGGTGGTTCAGAGGTTGGCAGGGCTGATACTGCTACCATGGGCCCTGGGGCACAGGCTCAGGGGTCAGAGCTGTTTTATTCTCAGTTCCAGAGAGGTAAGACCACTGCACAGGCTTAGAGGATAGGCACGGTGTGCCCAGAAGGCAGGGCCACCCAGGTAGATGCAGAGGATAGAGCATGAAGCCAAAGAGGATTATTCTCAAGTCTTCAAATCTAGTAGAATTCTGTCCTGCTAGGGTTTGGACTTTTATGAGACCTGTGAAAACTCTCTTCTTTTCTATTTCTCCTTTTGGAATGGGAATGTCTATCTTTTGTTTGTTCCACCATTGTTTTTTTGAAGCATATAACTTGTCTGGTTTTACAGGTTCACAGCTGGAGAGGATTTTTCCCTTAGGATGAATCATATCTTGAGTTTCTCTCATATGTGATTTAGATGATATTTAGATGAGATTTTGGACTTATAATTGATGTTGGAATAGTTAAGACTTTTGGGGCCATTGCAGTGGAGGTGAATTATTTTGCTTTTTAGAAGAACATGGATTTTGGGGGTGCAGAGTGCAGAATGTCATGGGCTAAAATGTGTCCCCCCAAAATTTATGTTTTGAAGTCCTAATCCCCAGTACCTCAGAATGTGACTGTATTTGGAGATAAGGCCTTTAAAGAGATAATTAGGTTAAAATAAGATTATTTAGGTGGGCTCTAATCCAGTATGGTTTATGTTGGACATAGGGAGAAGATGGCCATTTACAAGCTAAAGAGAGGGACCTCAGAATGAAACCAACCTTGCTGACAGCTTGATCTCAGACTTCTAGCCTCCAGAACTGTGAGAAAATAAATTTCTGTTGTTTAAGCTACTCAGTCTATGGTACTTTGTTATAGCAGTCCTAGCAAACTAATGCATGGCTTTTGTTGCATTGAGGTAATTTCCTTGTATTCCTAATTTTTTGGCTGTTTTTAATTTTGGAAATAGTCTTGAATTTTGTCAAATACTTTTTCTGCATCAATTGAGATGATCATGTGTGTTTTTCCCTCTATTCCGTCATGCATTCTATTACATTACTTGGTGTTTGTATGTTGAACCATCCTTGCATTCTAGGAATAAATCAATGTATAACCATTTTAATATGCTGCTGAGTTTGATTTGTTGGCATTTTGTTGAGAATTTTGTGTCAATATTTGTAAAGGATATTGTTATGTAGTTTTATCAATGGGTGGTACTGGTAAAAGGCTGAAAGGTGGGAGGAGGGAGAAATGAATCTTTTTTATTCATCTTGGTTTCTGATAATGTCTCCAGCAGTGGCAGTGATAGTGGAAAATGAGCGCAGCTCCAGGGTTTGTAATCTAACAATGCAGTTCCAGCGGTCATTCCAGAAGTCTTGGCAGTGTGTTAGTTGTGGGCTCTGACTCCAATGGTGGCAGCTGCAATGGTGGGTGACCTTAGTTTCCCAGGTTCTTGTAGTTTTGATGGGAATATGGACTCCTGGCATTCTTCAGTGGGGCAGCACTGGGTCCAAAGACAAATTCCCCTAGGAGTGGTAACAACTTCCTAGAATTACTAATTGCTTAGTAACCTCATCTTCTCTGTTCTACTCCTCATACCCTTCCCTCACTTTTGTATTCAGTTTCCTGTATTCAATTTGCTGGGTTTGTAAAATCTAGTATGGTTTCGTATTTTCTGATTGGACGTTGACTGGAACACTTTCTATTTTTAGCTTGCTGATTTTTTATTTTTTGTAATCAGTTGTGGTTGTTGAGTTTTATCAAATATATTTTTTGGAATCTGTCAAGATGATTATGTTTTTCTCCCCCTTAATATGTTTAAGCAATAGATTGCAATAAAAGATTTCTTAAAGATAAATCATCCTTGAATTTTGGGGATAAACCCTACTTGGTTGCATTTTTTTCTTTTATTGCATTGCTTAGTTCAATTTCCTAAAATTTAAATTAAGATTTTTACCATTTCTATTTATAAGTGAGATTGGTATATATCAGGAGTTGACAAAGATTTTCTGTAAAGGTCAAGATAGTGAATATTTTAGACTTTGTGGGCCATACAGTCTCCATTGCAACTACTCAGCTTTGCTCTTGTAGCGTGAAAGCAGCCATAGCCAGTACATAAACAAATGAGTATTGGGTGTGTTCCAGTAAAATTTTATTTCTGAACACTGAAATTTGAATTTCAAATAATTTTCACCTGTCACCAAATATTATTCTTCTTTTGGGTTTTTTTCCCCAACGTTTTAAGATTGTAAAAACCATTCTTAGCCCACGGGCCATATAAAAACACTTGGCGGGCTGGACTTATCCATAGGCTGTAGTTTGCTGACTCCTGGTCTACATTCACTTTTTGGGAAATCATCCTCATCTAGTTTGGAATCAGTGTTATATTAATAGTGCTCAATGAATTTTGAAGTTTCCCACCATTTTCCATGCTTTGGAACAGTTAAAATCACATGGGAATTATCCTTTCATTGAAGGTGGTAGAACTAGTTCATAAAGCCATGTAGGTGTGGTACATTTTTGCGAATTAGATCACTGAATTTTTTTGTTGTTGTTATAAGGCACTTTGTTAAAATAAAAGTGCTTACATTCCTTTAATGTATTAATCTATTTCCTGAATAACATATGGAATATTTAATAAATACTCTGTACCAATTCTGTCCCTTATAATAGTAAGAAAACAGTATTATTTTAATAAATTTTACTCCTCTCAACTTCCTTTTACATTTCTGCTCACCATGGTATCACCTATAGCATAGTTAATTATTCTTCAAAAAAAAAAAAAAAGGAATTTCTAGTCAGTGTTTTCTAATAGCAATTGTGAAATGCTACAGAAACCATAAAACAAATTTAAATAAGAATTCCAGATAAATTAACACCAGTTTTGAGAAACTATTATTATTATCATCACCACCCAGCTTATTTGTGCTGTATTATGTACCAAATGGCCGGATCTTCTAAAGAACATCTAGATAACATTTCTTTCATGTTTCAAGAGCAGAAAATAACTGTACAAGGTTAAGTACAAAAGTACACAAGACAACATACATGAAAATCCACATATGAATTTCATCCCACCTGCAGCTTTTATATATTTGAAAAGTAGAATTCCTGAACTAAGAAATATTGTCCTTCTATAGTGCTGTCAAGTTTAATGGAAGTGGGCTTAACCTGATTACAACACTAACCCCCAGTATCACTGATGCGATATTTACAAAAAGTAATATTTTTCAATAAATTAAAGTCAGTGCAACACCTGTGCAAGCTAGAATGCTAGCTGTTTGGTGAACAAGGACTGACATCAGAACCAGAAGTCTATAAAGTCCCAAACATTAAGTGTGATCTTTTCCAAACTGCATCCATTCCTCATGTAGATGATGTGAAACCCAATCCCATGTCTCTTTGTGTGTGTGTTTGTCATCTTGCCATTTCATCCTGAGCATCTAGATACTTATTCCTGTTGCTTCAAAGTCTTGTAACTTTCTTCATCAACCGAACTACATCCAGCTTCATCTTCACTCTTAATACCCATTAATTTCCTAAATTTGATGTTTTGGTCCTTGTTTCCAAAATTCAATTTTTCCCATATTTCACCAGACTGAGATTTGTCCCCTTCTTTCTTGCCTTGCCAAAGCATTTTCTTTTCTTTCTCTTGTTCAGCAAATTTCATTGGACTCACAGCTGCTGGGTTATAATAGCTGGGTACGGCTATTCGGGTCTCTGCTGAAGCTTTAGCCTGCAGGGCTGCCATTTGAGCTGCCATAGCTGTCTGAGGAGTTACTTGCGTTCCTGATGCCAACAGGGCAGAAACATTGAGGATGGAACATCTAGTAGCTGCAGCTGCTGAGGCTATTTCTTGTTGTTTTTGTTTCTCAACCATTCCCTTTTCTCGCTGTTCTTGTAATTTCTTTGCCCTTTCCAATCTGCTAGCTAAAGCTTCTTGTGCATCTATTGCTGTATTTCTGCCTCTGAAGGGAGGTGGACTAGGAGTTCGGCTTAAACTTCTACTAAATCTTCTTGGTTTTTTCTCTTTAAAAGAGTAAAGGACTACTCTTTTTCCTACTCCTGCTTCTACTCCTAGGCCTGTGTCTTGATTTTGAGTGGGACCAAGATCAGATCCAACATTTTATTTCCCTGCTTCTGGATCGTGATTTCTTTTTCTCTCTGCCTCTGGATCTTGATTTCTGCCACTTCCTGCTTCTACTACAATCACGCCTTTCACAAGACCTAGATCTTGAGGGACTTATGCCTCTTGATGACTTTCTTTCTTTGCATTTGTGTCTGTCCTGACCATTTTCAGATGAATTTAGCTGCTCTCTTCCTTTATTAGAAGAATGTTCTTTGTCATTATGTTCCTCAGACTTGTGTTTCTTAGAGGATTTATCTTTGGATTCATGTCTTCTTGCCTCTTCGCTTCTTCCTTCAATATCTGCCTTTCATTTTCTTTCTGTTGACCTTGATTGTGATCTTGAATAATGATGTTTTGAGACTCTAGGAGAAACATATACATCTGACTGCTCTTTTCTTATCTCTATCTGGGGATGTCTTTTCTGGGGCTAGTCCATCTCGTTCTGTATCACTAGCCGCCGTAGTCCAGAGTCCTGGCCACTAGGGCAGCACCTCCACTTGCTGCTTTCAAGAGTACTGGCCGCCCCGATGCTTCACCACAGACTAAATCACTCACGCAAGGGAGCTGGATGGCACAAAGGGGATCCACTGAATATTTTATCCATTTTTCTCTGATTAAAGAGGTTCTAGTTATAAACTTTTGGCTTATTTACTATCATAGATATAAAGCTATACACCAGAGCAAGCCATAGGTTCTTCCTGCCACTAGATGGCATTGTCACATTTGTGTTTTGGAAGGATCACTCTGACTGTGGTGTAGAGAATAGATTGGACTGGGGGAAGTGTAACTGCAGGAGGTAAAGTGCTGTTGTCCAGGTGAGAGATGGCGTTGGCTTAGAGTTCTTTCGCTACTGGTGGTTGAAAGAAGAAAAGTTAGATGGACTGTAAAAACATTCAGGATGTGTGTCAAGGGTTTTCAAGATCACTTCCAGGTTCAGTGATTCTCTAGGAGGACTTATCAGATTTAGCACATAGTCATACTCAGGGCTATGGTCTATTACAGTGGATAAATATAAGGGAAAATCAACAAAAGGCAATGGTACATGGAGTGATGTCCAGAAGAAACCAGGCACAAGCTTCCAAGAGTCTTCTCCCAATGGAGTCACAAAGGATGTGTATAATTCTGCTAGCAACATTTTGTGACAACACAAGTGAAATGTTGCCTGCTAGGGAAGCTTGCCTGAGCCTAGGATTCCAGGGTTTCTATCAACAGTCGTTAATGTACGCACTATCTACCTAACATGTACCAAAATTCCAGAATCCCAGAAGGAAAGCAAGTAGGAGAACAAACCAAATGGTTTGTATGAACAGTTGAAGCTCAGTGAACCACTCTTATCAGAGAATGTTCGAACTCTCCTAAAATCCAAGTTCCCAGACACCAGCCAAGGACGAAATTTGTAAGCACATGTTTCAAAGGACAGTAGTCTTAGGCTTACAATGTTAACTCTTTTCTGTGTTTTCTAACTGTTAACTATGTTTTTTTGTAAAGTCAGTATTTTTCTACTGCATTTCCATCCAAATGTTGGAAACTTATCAAGGGAATACACTCAGGAGTAAATAGCTTTGTTATTGAGACATAAAGGATTGTCATATTCCAGGTAAGGCAGTTAAAGACTGCAGAATCTGTTGCATCTTCATTAATTAATCAAAATATTACACCTTGAGGACTTCCTCTGTAACTTACCTGGGATCAGGCAGTTTGGATACAAATGGGGAGCAAAACCAAACATGCTGTGTCCTCGTGGAGCTCACAGTCTAGTGGGGAAAGAGAGGCATTAATCATACAATCACAAAGAAAAATATTTAAAGAGAAAATTTGAAAACTGCTGTGAAGAAAGGAGATGTAGTACAATGAAAGCAAAATATGAACATCAGACGCAGTCTGGAGGAACAGGGAAGACTTCCCCCAGAAAGGGACCTCTGAGCTGAGCCCTGAGGGGTGAGTGGACATCACTGAGTGAAGTTGTGTATTGGAGGTAGTGAGAGAAAGGAGAAGGGAGGTGAAGGATTTCAGGCAGAGGGAGAGTCCTAAGGCTAATGTGTAGATTAAATTAAATAAAATGTGCTGGAATCTCAGAGGGCACTGGAAAAACACTACCATTTTTTTTTTTTAATCTTCTGAAGTAGTTCCTGTATCTGCTTACAGAGTTCCTCGAAAGGGGCTCTGAAATTATTCAGGGTAATGGTTCAATTTCAGCCCAAAAAGAAAAGGATGAAGAGATACAGCTGGGGGGGGGGGGGGGGGGGCGGGGAGGAGGCGGGGCCGGGAGCCCAAGCACATCTGCAAAGAGTTGCTTGGAGTAGAGCATCTGGGGCTTCTTTGATAAGCAAGGACCAAAGGAATTGGTTTCAGATGTAGAAGCTTCCATTTGTCTTGTACATTACCTCTTAGCAAGTCATTTCTCCTTCGGGGTTTCATGAAAAATCCTGAGGCCCTGGACTGGTGATTCTTAGGAAACTGCAGCCTCATTCTCCTTATTGAAAAACACAGTCCTTTTTGTCCTGGGGCCAGCCCGGCAGTGTAGTGGTTAAGTTCGTGTCCTCCACTTTGGCGGCCTGGGGTTCCCGGGGTTCAGATCCCAGGTGCGGACCTACACACCCCTCATCAAGCCATGTTGTGGAAGCATCCCACATACAACAAAATAGAGGAAGACTGGCGCAGATGTTAGCTCAAGGACAATCTTCCCCAAGCAAAAAGAGGGCCATTCTTCCTCACCAAATAAAACCAAAAAACAAACCCAAAACAAGGAAAAGCCCAGTCTTTTTGTTCCTTTGCTCCAAGTGGCACTGTGGGTGACACAGACAATCCTCACTCTCCAATTCCCTAGACCCAGACTCTGAAAGTGTTTTCTAGGACTCCTTTTCTTCTCCCGATGTCTGGGTCCCAATCTGAGTTCAGTTCAACAAATATTATCAAGCTCCTCTAGGTCTTGGCCTCTATGATGGGTATTGTGAACTAAAGGATGAATAAGGGACCGGCTCCATGGCCGAGTGGTTAAGTTCGTGTGCTCCGCTGCGGTGGCCCAGGGTTCGGATCCTGGGCGCGGACATGGCACCGCTCGCCAGGCCATGTTGAGGGAGCGTCCCACATCCCACAACTAGAAGGACCTGCAACTAAGATATACAACTATGTACAGGGGGGGTTTGGGGCGATAAAGCAGGAAAAAAAAAAAAAAGATTGGCAACAGTTGTTAGCCCAGGTGCCAATCTTTAAAAAAAAAAAAAAAAAAAAAAGGATGACTAAGATAAATGTTTTGTCCTGGGGGAAGATGGATCCCAAAGCATGTGATTAAAATGCCCAGTTTCCCTGTCTCTGGGATATCAAGGCAGAACTCCCTGCTCCGCCTCTAGCCGTGTGCCTCTGCAGTGCTCTGCATTCTTGTTGGTTCTAGTATCGGTCCTCCCTGTCTCTAGCTCTTCGCCCCTCTCTCACGGTCCTGGTCTTCTTTCTCACATCAGACTTCCTTTTGCCGGTTCTCTCTCTTCCTACTCTCAATCCCTTGATCTCTTTGTGTCTACTCAGGGCCTGAGTTTTCAGACTGCACAGAGCATTTATTATGTCATTGGTAGAGCCTTTGGGGTTTCAGCTACTTACTCTATCTCTTCTTTTCTTGAAAACAAAGTAAGACACAAAAAGAATAAATGTATTATCAAATATTTTTTGGGTTTACCTGCTGAAGTGGAGCCTGTAGTCTCACTTAGGCTTTTGCAAGGTAAAATTTTTGGATGATACTTTATTGATGGAAATTTACAAATGCATGAAATTAAGATGACATGTAGAGAGGATAAGATACCCTGTTACAAACATGGCACTTAGCTTCTGAAATAGGTTTAATGGCATTCACTACTAGTGAGCATAATTTTCATGTTCATATTATTTAATTAACTAATCCGATAAACATCTTTTGAGGATCAGAGTGTCATTAGACACCGTGGACACAGAAGGGGAAGAAAGGTTTCTGATCCCAACAATTTATTGGCCAGTTGGGGAGACATTTAAAAAAATACCACAGGTATGTAATGATGATAGAATGTGATAAATGCTACTCCAAGGCACTTATGTACTAAATGCTGTAGGAGTGTAAATAGGGAGCTGTATATTTAGCTTGGAGTGGGAGGTTTGGGGAGGCTACACAAAGAAGGGATGCTTGGTCTGATTCCTGAAATATGAAAGAGCCAGAGATGGAAGGAAGAGAAAGGCAGTCCAGGCAGAGAACACAGCATGGGCCAAGACAGGGAGTAAGAAAGGATTTGCTTGGTTCATGGACCCATGGTATTCCCATGTGGCTGGAGCCTAAGGAGCAGGCAGGAGTGGGACTTGGAAGATCCTATGGAGAAGATTGCTAAGGAATCTGGTCCCACAGGAAAAAATTTTCAGTACAAAAATGAAGTGATAAGATCTGTGTCTTAGAACGATTGCTCTTTATGTGCTAGCAGCCCAGGTAACATAGGATAAGGGAATGTCCTGAGAGAGTGGGCATGGAGAGGGACAGTGTGTTTGAGAATTAGACAGGTTGAGGGGACATGGTTGAGAGGAGCCATAGGGAGGAGTTGGAATTGTCAGGACTTTACAACTGATTAGATGTAGGGGGAAGTTGGGGTGACAGGAAGGAGGAGTCAAGGATAAGAGTTTTCGACTTTGGGTAGCTGCTGATTGGTGAAGCAGTGAAGAGTAGCAGTTCAGCACATAGCTCCTGGAGTTGGAAGGCCAGGAGTCGAATCCTGGCTTTAATAGTTGCTTGAATGAGTTACGTAGGCTTTCTGTGACTCAGTTTCTTAATTTGTAAAATAAAGAATGACCCCATCTACTCTGGGGGTAGGTAGTTTTAATGTTTCTTATGGGCTTTAAATGAGTTAGTACATGCAAAACATTAGGGCAAGGAATGGTACATAGTAAGCAATCCGTAAATGTTAGCTATTATGATTATGGCAAGTCGTTAACTGGCATAGGGGAAACAGAGAAGAAGTTAGGGAGCTCAAGGAGAGACCCATGAGTTCAATAATGGGTACATTGAATTTAAGGTGACTTCCGACATCCATGCAGAAATGACCCATAAACAGTTGGAAGTACAGGTTAGAAATGAAATGATTGAGATTATGTGTACTTAAAAAAATTCTGTGGCAGATAACTTATGTAATTATTTGCCTACAGTAAGACCTCATAAGAAAAATCTCTGTTTCTCACTTGCAAACATATGGCCATTTTCAGGTCCCAGAGTTGATGCAGCCCAAATGAAGAGACTTGTGTAGGGCTGTTCAGAACTGTCTGGGCAATCAGCCAGCAAGAGGTGATAGTTATTATCCAATGAGAGGCTAGTTCTGTTCTTTTATGCATTCTCAAGATAAATTTCTCAAAGTCTGCAAGTCTCTAGAGAATGTACCAGTCATTACTTTGCTTCCTCAAGTCAGAACTTCAGGAATTTACTCTTCATCTGTTCCTGTTATTCTTGTGATATTAACAGTGGAAATTTACACTGTGCTTTTCTCGTTTTGTAACAACTCATCAGAAATGCTTATTACCTGGATCCCTTGTTTGATATGAAACCAGCTCTGCCCCAAATGTAGACAGAAAACTCTCCCCAAGCTTCTTTAATGGCTGTTTCCAATAGAAAAGTTGAGTGGTTATCCAGATAACAATGGAATTAATACATGCATACTTGGAGTTGCTCTTAGTGTCTTTAATTATAACTATAAGTACATATTCACTGAACAAATATTTGTGGTCCACCTATTATGTGTCAAACAAAGTGCCATGTGTGTGCTATACCTCAGCAAACTTCTAGGTGTTGGGAATCCACAGCAGGTAAACAGAGGCAGCATGGTAGAGTGCCAGTGGATGGCTCTTGATGACAAGGAGTCTTGAGTTCAAAGCCCTTCTTCCCAAGTTTCCGGACTTTGCTAAGGTATTTATTCCCTCAGCCTTAATGTAACCTAGAAGAATTAATTTCTGCTTTACAGGGTTGCTGTGAGTATCAACAATAATGTACAAAGCATCTAGCATAGCAGTCAGTCTACAAAGTTGGCCCTCAGTAATTGTTACAGCCTCCCTGGCCTCAAGGAGCTCTCTATTTCCATTATTATTATTCAGACATAGCCCCTGTTCTCTCAGCCTAGCTGGAGGGACAGATAGAGCAGGTAATTAGAGTATAGTGCGGTAAGCGAAATCATAGAAGGAACAGACATTGAGTTAGGAGGATTGAAAGGTAAAAGTTTGATATCCAACGTTAATTTAGCATAATATCAGATACATTTCTACTGCAAGAACCTTATTTCGTAAGATTGTTAGCATCTTATGAAGATTTCAGGCCTATAACAGTGAATACAATGACCCAGGGCTTTTCTATGTGTAGGCATTTAATCCTCACATCAGCCCTACAAGGTCGGAACTATCATTCTCCCCTATTTACAGATGGGCAAACTGAGGCACAGAGAGGTTAAAATAACTTGCTCAAGGTCATATGACTAAGAAACCAGGATTCAGATCCAGGCATTCTAGCATCAGAGCCCGCATTTGCGACCACTCATTACACTTCTTCTATTGTCTCCTTCTTCGAGCTTCATTTTACAGCCAGCAGAGACTGTCACTAATTATACTTGAGAAAATTGCACAAATTAAGAGAAATTTAGGGAAAAGTCAAACAGCAGAAAAGTACTGAATCTGGGAGGTGAGACAGCCAGGCTGTTTCTTTTTTCCAGATGCAGCCTAAGAAGCGCTGTCTGTTGACCCAGCCTGGACCAGTCCGCCTCCTTCCTCCCTATGCCCAGTTTCCGGAGATGGCCCAGCCAAGCTCTTCTCTTGTGGGCTGTAGTTCAGAGTGTTCTGTAGCTTTTTAAGAATCACATTTGAAATCAGCTTCACTTTCTTTTCCTGAGAGACATTAGCTGCAACATTTCTCATTTTCTCAGTTCCCTGGTGGAGTCCACACTGACTTGCATGCAGAGGGACTGCCCTTGCTTATCAGAGAGCCCTGCCCCCTAAGATTTCAGTTTCAATGTGTATTTTAAAAAACTGGCACATCTTGGTCTGATTCAAGCTCCTATTCCATTGAAAGAATACTTAGATTTTATAGAGCTGTTGGTCACAATGTAGTTTGTCTGGAAAGCTGTGAAGGGGAAAACAGGATCACTCTCATTTTACTGAAGGGGAATCTAAGAGCTGAGCCCTAGGGAATGGGGTGAGTAGGTTACATCTTCACAAATCAGAAGATTCATAGAGAAGAAAGAGTGAGAGACAAGGGCACAGTGGTCCTGAGTCCCAAAGCCACTTTAAGAATTCCTGTGCGCTTGTTCCATCCCAGGTTTGTTCTCCTGGAAGACCTGGAGAACTCTTCCCTCGGATTCTTTTCTTTCTTTCTTTTTCCTTCTCCTCTGCCTCTCAACTTTCTACTGGGGTATTAGGACACTAGGATTTCACTGAGTGAGCACATCAGGGAAAGGCAGGGACGGGTTAGAGAACGAGGATGTTCAGGAGTGATCCCTCTACCCACGTAAAGGTGAGGAGCGCTTTTATATTAGGAGAAATCCAGTGTGTTTAGTGTCACTGTGGAACTTCTCCATCTCTTATGACAAAGGTTCTTTATTTCTTCCTTCATGTCCTTCCCTGGGGTGACTGCCTTTCAACCTCCTCACACCTGGCTCATTGCTTCAGGTGACGTCTTAGTTGGTCTGTCTAATTCTGAAAGTCTTCTCCCTCCAAAATGCCCTTACGCTGGGAATAGCCTCTGACGTCTGCATCCTGGATGCTTGCCATAATTTGATTCCACTATGCTTATTGGCTTCTATCTAGCAATACTTCCAACATGTACCTTCTGTTCGAGCTGGCTGGTCCCTTTCAATTCTAGTCTATTCAACAGTGTTTATTGCTCATAAGCAGGTTACAAGGCATTGTGTTGGCTGGTGGTGGATACAGAGGTGCATCCTCTCATGACTACCTCTTCGTGATCGTGAAGTCATGGATCTTGCCCCTAAGTAATGTACAGTGTAGAGGGAAACAAATAATTATCTACTCTGGAAGGCAGAATGAAATGACTTATAGGGATAGAAATACCAAAGGAAAAAAAAAGGAGTACAAAAAGAACCATAATTAATTTGACTAGTGATACTAGGGAAAGCTTCATAGAGGAGGTGACATCTGAGCTGGACGTTGAAAGATGTGTAAATGGACAGGGAGAGAGGGCGCTCAGCTGAGGCACTGTGTCGCACATTGGGAAGGGACTGTGAACATGCATGGTGTATGAGTAGCTGCCCCAAATACACCACCCAGATCCAGGCTTCTGCTTTTTTTCATGCTTTACTCACTTGGATGCCCTCTGTCTCCTTGTTCATTCTCTGTCAAATCTCATCCATCCTTCAAGGCCTAGCTTCAGCCCTGCCTTCTCCGTAAGGTCTTTTCTGACTGCACTAGCTCATGCCACTCCTTGCAGCATATAGTTCAGGATTTAAATGTAGTGTCTGTGTTGGAATTGGTTCCTCAGCTAGCCTAGAGCAGACATGATGCTCATCTTATACTTTGGGGACCTTGCAGCGCCCAAAAAAGTGCTAATGGTAGTCGGGAATAGATGGTTCTGAGACTAGCACCTTCATTCTACTTAAATAGAGTTTATTTCTGCTGTCCAGTCTGTGATTATTCATGGATTTAGGATTTAGCTGGTTACATTTGCTAAACTATCAGGGAAACAGTTCTTCAAATGCTCACTTAAATCTTCTGCTCAGCTATGCATGATTCCTCCTCAGTGCTGGCAGGGGGACAGGGAGGGGCATCTAAGATCACTTGAACTGCGCGACTCACTGGGTTAAGCCTAAGGAACTGGGGTGAAGCCACTTTTATCATCTACACCATCATCTCCCAAGTTCCCTCTGAGAGTGCCTCTGCTTCCTTCAAGGTCTCTTGTTTTGATGGTTGGGTTACACTCAGTTCCCCTAAAGTGCCGAAAATATAACTGGTTAATTCCTTTTGGAGAATGGAGGTGCTGTGTATGGCTTCGTCTTCTTGCTGAGGCTGCTTGGAATCTGTATTAGTCTGGTTCTGCAGAGAAACAGGACCAATAGCAAATATATATAATATAAGGAATTGGTTCACGTGGTTATGGAGACTGAGAAATCCCAAGATCTTGTAGTCGGCAAGCTGGAGAGGTGATGGTATAGTTTCAGTCTAGTCCAAAAGGCCTGAAAACCAGGAGAGCTGATGCTGTAAGTTTCAGTCCACGTCCGAGTCCTAAGGTAGGAGAAGACCTATGTTCCAGCTCAAAGACAGTCAGACAGAGAGAGAGAAGGAATTCTCCCTTACTCTGCCTTTATTTCTACCCAGACTTTCAATGGATTTAGTGATGGCCACTCCCTTTGGAGTGGGGGATTAATCTGCTTTACTCAGTCTACTAGTTCAGATGTTAATCTCTTCCAGAAACACCTTCACAGATACACCCTGAATAATGTTTAACCAAATATCTGTGCACCTCATGGCCCAGTCAAGTTGACACATAAAATTTACCATCAGAGAGTGATACTGAAGGAAAGGTTGGCCAGGAGGAAAATCGTACGAGGCTTCTGAAGTAGAGCTTGAATAAAAATGCCCCAGCAGTCTAGTCCTTACAGAAAGAGCATTTTGCAACTGTGCATTTGGAGAGTGGGTCTACACAGCTGAGAGACACAACTCTGATGGCTTCCCAGGTGACACTGTCATGTGTGGTTGGGCTAGCCCAGCCAATGGTACCCTGCACAAAGGTTCCCATGCAAAGGGGCAAGTAGAGGCTGAAATGCAGCCTACACTCTACTCTCCAAGTCATGTGATTGGGTGAGGGGCTCCATCTGCACGAGGAAAAGGGTGCCTTTGTCTAATTTGCCCAAGGTGCTGTGTGGACTGGTGAGGTTGTGTGCCAGGGCTCCTCACATGTATTGAGTGTAAGCCGAGCATCCTAGATGGTGTGCCATGGCATATTACAGGTGTGCAAAATATTGATCTTCTCCATATATGGGGTTGCTGGTAAGGGTCATCACCTCTAGTCACGAGAAGCCTCTAGCCATATGCAACCTCAGACGTGAGCAATCTTGATTGTTTACCCCATTGTGCCATAAAAATATTATTTTATCCATGTCCTATGATGTGAAGAAGGTTGAGAAGCACTGTGCCTGGGGACTTGCCTTGTCATTCATCCAGAAGGGAGCCATTTCAGAAAGGGCACGTGTCCATTTGTCTATCTAGGCACAAACTATGCCTAGTGGCAGAGAGTTTCCTGCTTTGCCTACATTTTGTGATCTGGTGATTTACAATCTCCAGGTAAGCACTGGGCAGAGAAAATCTGGGTCTGGGGCATCTGCCAACGTCTGTGGTTGTAGCTCAGTTTCCACAGGGAGAATGTTGGCTGGGAGCTTAGATTACAATTTCATAACTTGAAGTCCCAGGAGGTTTGCTGTCCTGTGTGCTGATTTTCTCCTGTGCACAAGAGGGAGACAGAGGACATGTTAACTGAAAGTTGTTACTGGGGAATTCCAGTCCCACGAGGTACCCAGGAGAGTTCTGCAAATGGCACAGGGAAATGCCTTAGATTCCCGTGATGCTGGGGAAATCTAGGGTAGGAGAGCCTTCTCTTTTGCTGAGTTGCTGCCTCCGCTCCAGTCACCTTATTTGGAAGCCCTTGGGTAGTCAACTTCTTAGCCCAGAAGAAAGCAGCAGGAGGCAGTGGGGGTGTTTGCATTGATTTTGATTATAGGCTTGAGGCAACATCCAGGCTCAAGCTACCTGCCTTCCTTCTCCCTGATTGAGCCCTAGTTCCTTCTGTACCCCAATAACTGTACCTTTGTGTACACATAGTTGCGAATCACCCCCACTAGTGTCTGACGTGCTCTAGTTATTGAGAGTACCGCAGACAATCTTCCCAAAGGCTTGAGAAGTCTTAGGTTTAAAATTACATACTAACCAATTAATAATTGTCATCCAACTGTCTAGTTGATTTACTTTGAGATGTCTCCATCCAGGACTCCCTGATTAAACCTTCAAGTCTGGTCCTTTCCAATTTTATCTCCTTCTCTCTTTCCTCCCACTCTCCTTCAGACCCTGGCTCAAACATGTGGGACCCTGCCCCTCATGCCTTGCTTCTCCCATCCTTTCCTCCTCCTCCTCTTCTTTCCTCATTTACCCCCTTCTTTTCCTTCTCCCTCTTTCCCTTCCCTGATCACTGAGGAAGTAAATATTCTTCTGTCTCATTCTCCAGGACACTTGGCTCATCATTACATTCAAACTGACCTGTGCATTAAGTCCCTTTACAAAGGAAATGGCTCGTCCAGCTCACAGATGCCTTAGAGAATTAGCTCTTAATTCTTAATCATGGATTTATTTGCATTCCATTTCAACTTCCCAATATTTCCTCCCACTATTCATTTGTTATCCTTATTTCCCTTTCCCCTAGACTCCTAGGTTCAAATTTATCTTTCGTGATTAGCTTCCTGCCTATTAGCTAGCTATTAAACAGGAACACTTCAAAAACATTTCGTTCTCCAAGAAAACCCAAAGCTGTCCTTCTGACCGTGGCAGAAATGAGGACCCTCAGACAGTGACAGACCCTCACCAGCTCCCCCAAACTCTTGTGACAGGACTTACCTTCCCTCTTTACATATTCCAGGGAAGGACACTGAGGCACAGGGAATTGTGAATGCCACTAGACCACTGCAATCAGCTGTGGAGGTTGTGTACTGTGAAGGTCAGCTGAGGGAGCAAACAGGAACTGAAATTCAGCCTGCGTTCTACTTGCTAATTTGTGCACCTGGTGTGGGGGAAGGGCACCTGTTTTCTAGTTTTCACACTGTGAGCGAGCAGTGGCCCTGGGTGTTATAGAGGCTGGAGTTTTCACTGTAGTTCAGAGGCCTAGGGGCTCCTACATTTAAAGGGTGGGATCAGCATCCCAAGCAGGCCAGTTTGTGGATGGCCATGGACCTAGGAGCAAGGCTCTGTGCATGTGTACAAGTACCTATACCAAAGCTCCCAGCAGTCAGTCCTGAGAAGTACAGAGAAGAGTCCAAGAGAACCAGCTGGCCCCTGGTTGGATGGCTGGGGTAGAGCAGAATGGCTGGAAGAGATGGGGCAACTGGCAGAAAAGGTCAGATAGGATTTACCTTATCAGAGCACTGCACTACGGAATAAATTGTGTTCACTGGCTCCTCCTTGGCAGGGAACACCTGTAAAACACCCATCTTCCCCTTAGTGAGGGAGACCAGGCAAAACCTTATGAGTCTCCCTTCCTACTGCTGCCCCTGCCCAATGGGACCCTCCCTGGTCCCATTTTCACTAGCTGGCCTCCTCTCCTGGCCTCAGCTCTGGTCCCATCGGTCTTTGGAGAGGATCAGGGTCAGGTGGGGGTGTGGGTGGGAGAGTAGGTAGCAGTTGGGCAAAAACCTCAGGAGCCAAGAGGAGGGGTCTGCGTGGTTCAAACTGAGTCTTGCTCAATTAGGATTTTAGCTTTTCACGGGCTTTATGGACCTAGCTACCCTATCAGTCCAAGCACAGTGCTAGACTGACCCAGCAGACCTGAGTATCTGAGGAGCAGGCTGGTGAAGGCACAGAGGAAGGCGACACCATGAAGAAGCCTGATCCAGGGTGGAGGTGAGGGAGGGGCAGGCAGGTAAAATGCAGGTGGGAGGAGAGGGTGTGGGACAGAGTGACTCTGAGCCTGAAGAAAGCAAGCTGCTGCTGCAGCCAGACAAGGAAATCGCATT
Source organism: Equus asinus (assembly GCF_041296235.1). Classification (NCBI taxonomy): domain Eukaryota; kingdom Metazoa; phylum Chordata; class Mammalia; order Perissodactyla; family Equidae; genus Equus; species Equus asinus. The sequence continues at coordinate 22,988,956 of NC_091814.1, forward strand.
CAAGGGGACCTTTTTCAGTTCTGTGCCCTTGGAGCCCCCTTAGCAACCTGTTCACATGTCTGAGGCCACATATAGCCCTAACCTCACACTAGGGGCTCCCTAGTTATATGTCTCTGTAGAAGGTGCGTCACTCCTAGTCATGATTCTCATCTAACCCAGAGCCAGGCCTCCATGCGGAAGCTTAGGGCCTCAACTCCTGGAGGCTGCCATGGGGTGATAATCAGTCACATTCTTGTCCTCATAGAGAGACTTGTGGTATCATTTCCCTGACATGATATTTCCTAGTTGGACCCTCCAGTTTCTTGGTTGTGGCTGCTGTCTAGGCAACAGGAAGCAGAGGCCTGCTGCCTGTGACTCCCTGTCCTGGGGGTGATGATGGGGATCCATGAGTAGCATCAACTCACCTTGGACTGGGGGATTTCATCATAGATTCTGGACTCTGCTTGCTGGGTGTTTCTTGAAGCTGTAATATATGTGTATATTGTGTTCTTTGAGACAGCATCTGTGTCACAAATAAACATACAACCATAGTATGTGAAAGGTGGATGAATTTTTAGAGATGATCTATTGTAATGTTCTCTTTTTAAGATGAAGAAATGAAGCCCCAAGAGGTTAAATGGCTCCCAGTCCTCTTGGATCCTTGGACCGTCTCTCCCTTTTCTAGGGATTGCGTGTGGAATGGGAACCACCTGGCTCAGGCCCCACCCAGAGGACGGTGGGAATTCATTTCCACTCTACAGTCTGCAGTAGGCTAAAGAGATTCTCCCCAATCCCTGTGTGGGCAGTCAAAGTAGCTCTTCCACCCAGGGTCTTAGTTAATGTCTCTGGAACTTAGCACTGAGTGCCTTGCATGGCTAGCTGTCTTTTAATGGAGGGTCTTAGTTTTTAAACAAGATTGATTCTATCCAGTTATACACTGTGTTGGATTCTTCTGGTGCAGACTTTCCTTTACCTCCTCAATGTTAAGCACATAGTAGATGCTCCACAAATGTTTGTTGCTTGATCAATTCACACAGTCAAACATGTATTAAGCTCCCTCTATGTGCCAGGCTCTGTGCGAGGCCACAGAGGAGCAAAGACAGGGGAGGTAAGTCCCTTCTTTTAAGAATTCATGGGCTGGTAGAGTCATGCATTGCAGCATACCCCTTTTCTTCACTCCTAACATGGAACATTTTAGGGTCAAGGTGAAAAGAGAGAGTCAGAGTTTTGGACCTTCACAATCCAGGGCACAAACAACATATAACACATATAACGGGTCTGACTGAGCAATATCACAGGGTTCCCACGTTTCAGAGTTCAGTCCTGTCTCGGCCCCTGCCCCAGACGTGGCAAGTAAGCCAGATCGAGTGCTTGCTCTTACCTCATTTGTTGGTGAAAAAGGACCGCTTCTTTCTTCCCAAGAGTGTGAGGGATCGAAGACAGGTGTCTTTTTGAGAAACCCTGAAGATCACCTATGACCTGTGCAAGTTGTGTGACTTCTCCCCATCGTGAGGCCATTTGAGTTATAGTTAGTGTCACAAACTCTTCCTCTAGAATGCCTTTCTCTAGCTAAGCCCAGGCCCGTCCATTTTAAGTACAGTAGCTGACATTTACTGAGTACTTACTATGTGCCAGGCACTGGGCCAAGTATTTTATATGTGTAATTCCATTTAGTCCACTTACTAAGCATATGCAGCACAGCCTATTATTGTACATATTTTACAACCGAGAAAACAGACTTACAGTAATAAAATGACTGGTAGGTATAAATGGTTAAGCTGGGACCTTCACCCCAGACTGCCTGCAATGCAAGCACAAGCTTGGTCTTAACCACTCTGCTGTGAACTCATCTCTCCCAGTTGTCATCCGGGGAAACTTGTGGCTGAGAACTTACCAGGGTTCTTACTGAAGGTCTTGGAGTAGGAACCTGAGGAATTAGACCCAGAGGAGAGTCAGGCACGTGGAAGTACAAGCAGAGCCTTTCTACATCCAGGCTCGTTATCATGATTGGTGGGAAAGGAGGGCTTTGGGTGGACATGGGGTTAGGAGGAATAGGAGGATGTAATGACCCCCTAGGGGCCTAAGATCCAGTTTCCTCAATTGAGAATGGCACAATTACAGCAGGATCCAGAGGGATCTCGTGACAATCACGGGATACAAAATTAGTACATGTCCCTCAGTGACTCTCCGAAAGTCCTAGTCAAAATACAACATAGTTGGAAGTGACCCCGGAGACCCTCTAGTCCAAACCCCATTTCACATGTGAGAACACTGAGCCAGAGAGGTAAAGACACGTGTTCAGTAAAGCACAGCTTGTTAATGGCAGCGCTAAACTCAAACCCAAGTTCTGGGCCCAGCAGACACTGGTGATCCCAGAAACAGATCTGAAGACCATTCAGGGTAATGTCATATAGTCCTCAGAGCCATTATTCTGGGGATGGTGAGGTGGTGGGGTGGCACGGGGCCTGTAGGAAGCCTGATACCCTAGAATAAAAACCTCTCCACACCACCTTGGATAAATGACTTCAGTCCCCGGAAGACAGAAGGTGCATTTCCAAATTTTACCTTCTGGGAAAATCCTACCTTGTCTTCTTTTGCAGAAAAGGAACAGAAGCACTGCAGGTAGAATGAGCATAAACAGAGAGAGCACAGCCAGCCCACTCAGCAGCCCAGTGCGGCGAGTATGGAGGCCCATTGCAACATCTGGAAATAGAAAATGCAGTGTCACTGAGCTCTTGGGAAATAGGCCCAAGAGGCCGGGTAGGCTTGTCCACATTCAGGGGCACTATCAAAACTGGGTGCCCTCCAGAGGACTGCCAAAGCTCTGAGAGAAACTCTACTATCTACTATTACAGGTCAAGATTCGGAACTGAGACAGAGAGCAGGGGCTGCCCCAGAACACCCTGCAATGCCTGGCATCTCTCAGAAGGCTTTGGACTCTTTTCCATGGCTTCCTGGGAGGAGATGCCCCTGGGGACCATGCCCGGCCTAAGGGAGGCACATTTCCCTGGAGAACAAGCCTCAAATTCAGGCCGTGCAGCTCTTCTGAGTGATTGCTGACTCCAGGAGAGACAGACAGAGCTGGTTACCTGTACAGAGCTGCCGGGCAGAGATGGAGTCAGAATTATTGCTGACAGGGTTCCAGACTGTACACGTGTAAGTCAGCTCTTGGTTGACAGGGGTCCTGAAGATTTGAAGGACATGACCCTCTTCCCCCAGGGGACTCCAAGTATATGTCACATTTTTTTCTTCTTTTTCCACAGAGCATGTCAGTGTGACATTACAGGTGTTGTTCATCGATGTCATTAAACTCTGAGTAATTTTTGGCTTCCCAAGCCGACCTGGGAGGGGAAAACATGTGAGCCAGTGGTAAGCTGGAGCTTGTGAGAGCCAACTGTTAACTTTTCAGAAATTTTTCAAGATGGTTATTAAACAGAGCCATCATGAAAAATTAAATTACAAAAACCTACAATAAAATAATTTTAAAAACAAAGCTAATAAATACTTAAAACTCATCACTTTCTGTTTTTTTGACATCTATTATAGCTGCCCTTTGTAAGGATGTACAAAGTCTTCCCAACTTTGCATGTCTTGCAATTAGCCACAGGGGCCTGCCGGGTGGAGTAGTGGTTGAGTTCGTGTGTTCTGTTGCAGAGGCCAAGAGTTTGTAGGTTTGGATCCTGGGTGCGGACCTAGCACTGCTCATCTAGCCACGCTGTGGTGGCATCCCACACAAAATAGAGCAAGATTGGCACAGATGTTAGCACAGCAACAATCTTCCTTAAGCAAAAAGTGTAAGATTGGCAACAAATGTGAACTCAGGGCTAATCTTCCTTGCAAAAAAAAAAAAAAAAAAGCCACAGTGGGAGTGTTTACACCACAGAAATTGGCAAATGCTACAAACTAGGGCTTGATTTACTACTTTGTTGATTATTGCTTTAGACTTAAGAAAGCAATGGAAGAAAGATTACTAAAGGAGATTAAACTTAAAAGGGCATCCTTTCTGTAGCCATTACACTGTGAATAGCACAAAAAAACTAGGAAATATTCTTCCGCTACATCAAAACCATTATCCAGTTCAGCAAAGAAGTTGCTCACGTCATTGACGAACAAGTGAAGTTCTGACATATATGGATGTGTGTATGCACATATTCTGCATGAAACAACCTTTAAGAAACTTTTTCTGGTTCTGTTTTCTAGTGTATGTGGGTTTTCTTTAAGTTTCTGTTTTGTTTTGAAGTGCCTGTGATGAAAGTTAAAACCTCTTTAAAAGTTCCTTTTGAGAAATCTTGTTACTAAAGCAATCAGAAGGTAAACTGAAAAAGTTATAGGCTAGTAAAGGGTTATCAAAGAACAGCTATATTTAAGTTGAGGTAATGCTGTAGCTAGATCTGGAGCTGGCAGAAGGAAGGGGATTCTCTAACGGGAGATGAGAAAATGGCCACATTCAGAGTTGATAAATCTAGTTCATCTTGCCAGGGCTGCTGTGATGGGGTTTGTCCCTTCCACTATAGCCATGTGAGGAAGGCACTAGAGGAGTCAGAAGGAACTGGCACACAACTTTCTAGTTAATGTGGTGTCTATAAAGGCAGTGTATTTAGGAATGTAAATATAGGAACTATTGGTCTGTTCTCATGAGGGAGCAGAACATGAGAAGTAAGATGCTGTAAAGGTCTTTGATTCCAGCCTAGCCAGAAACTCTGGTCCTAAGAGTCTCTTAGGGGGATCTAAGATTCCAGATTTGCATTAGTGATGACTTGGCAAAAAGACTTCCAAACAAGTTTGGACCAAAGACTTTGATTAACTGTAACACTGACAGATACAACGTATAACGAAAAATGGACCAAATTGTGTGTGTGTGTATGTACTTCTTTAGAAACTTGATTTACAAGAAGGTTTGAGTCTCTGTTAGTATTTACTTATTTTTAAAAGACTTTTTTTGGTGGGTGTCAAGGTAAGGGATAGCGGTGAAGAATAGGATCCCACTTCATTTTTCTCAGCAGGAACAGATGTTACCTGCGCAAAGCTGCTGGGCAGAGAAGGTCAGGATTGTGGCTGACAGGCCTTCATCCTCCCAAGTCAGAGTGTGGACGCCACTGGCGGCCTGGTTCAGAATCCGGGCTCCACAACTCTCTAACTGCGGAATGGTGGAGCAGGAATACAGCTTTGCTGAGCTTTAGATCCCTCAATTATAACACGAGGATAACAATTTCCTCCTGCTAGGATTGACGTGGATTAAATGAGCTATTATTAAAGACTACTCTAATATCCATTTGTCTTTCTGTCTGTCTATTCATGTGTCTATCCATCTGTCTGTCTATCTAATCTATCATTATCTATCTATGATTGTATGCACATTAATTATCTATAGAAGAGACAAAATAAGCTGGTGACAGTGACTACCTCTGAGAAGGAAGAGTATAAACTATGGACTCTGGGTGATAATGATGCACCAATGTACATCATTGATTGTGAAAGATTTGCCTGTCTGGTGGGGGATGTTGATAGCAGAAGAGGGTATGCATGTCTGTGGGGCCAGGGTGCATATGGGAACTCCCTGAACTTTCTACCTAATTTTTCTATGAACCTTGAACTGCTCTAAAAAGTACAATCTATTTGAAAGGGAAAAAAAAAGTTCCGGAGATGGATAATGGTGATGATTGCACAGCAACGTGAATGTACTTAATGCAACTGAACTGCACGCTTAAAATGATTAAAATGTTAAACATTATGCTATGTATATTTTGTCACAATAAAAAAGAAAAAAAAGAAAAATGGATTTACTGTATGATTTCATTCTTGGGCGTTTATCCCAGAGAAACACGCACTTATTTCATGTAGAAACCTGTACATGAGTGTTCATAGCAGCTTTATTTGTAATTGCCCCGAGCTAGAAACAACTAAAATATTCCTCAGTAGGTGAATAGTTAAAACAAACTAGTGGATCTATGCCGTGGAATACTATCCAGCAATAAGAAGATACAAACTATTGATACTTGCAATAATTGGGATGACTCTCAAAGAAATTACACTAAGTGAAAAAAGCAAATCTCAAAAGCATGCATACTGCATGATTCCATCTATGTAACACTTGTGAAATGATGTAATTATAGCTATGAAGAATGGGTTAATGTCTTCCAGCAGTTTGGGAGGGGAAAGGGGCAGTAATGGGTGACTATAATGGATGAGGGAATCTTGTGGTGATGGTAGAGTTAAGTATCTTGACTGTGGTGGTGTTTCGTGAAGCTACATATGGGAATAAATTATACAGAGCTACACATATGCTTACACATAAATGAGTACCTGTATACCCAGTGGAATCTAAATGAGCTCTATAGATGGTACCAATGTCAATTCCTGGTTTTGCTTCGTACTACAGTCACGTAAGATGTTACCATTGGGAGAGGCTGGGTGAAGTGGGCACAGAATCTCCCTGTATATTTCTTTACACCTTTCTGTGTATCTGTAATCACTTCAAAATAAACAAAAACTTTTAAAGTGCTTTGCAAACACTATCTTACTTGATCCTCACAATAACTACGGGAGGTGAATAGTATGATTATTCACATTTTATAGAAAAGAAAAACAAGGCCCATGGGACAAACTGCGAATAGGAGATTGATTACATAGCTAAAAACAAGCAAAGCCACATCCTTTTTATAAGTATTGGTATATTTATATAAGTATTTGTAAGTATAAAACAATTTAGGGAACCCAAGTGTCAGAAGTATGCGTGTTCTTTTGATAGCAAATTTGCAAAGTAAAAATAAAAAACAAACCCTCTGTCTTCCCACAACTTACGATAGACTTGAAGGTTGAAGTGCTTGGTGGTGGTGGTGATCTTCTTTTCAGAGGTCTTTAAACTTACGTCGGCTTTGTAGGTCCCTGCATCTTCCATCCTCAGATTCCTGATCTCCAGGTTATAGTTCTGACCTGAGACATTTATTCGTTCATAATAATCTTGGTGGGTAACAGTAATTATGGGTGGTGTTCCGGAATTTCCTGGTATTATAGAAGCAACTGATGATTTGGAAGTCCAAGCAATGCTGTTAACTTGCTGTGATCCTTGGATATTTAAGGGGAAAGTAACCGACTCTCCCAGAATCCCATTCACTGTGATGATGTCTGTGTTGCTTCCAGATACTTCCAGACCTGAGGACATACATAGAAAACCATAGCCATTTGACAGTTGCACCTTTTAGAGTTTCCTGTCCCCCCAGGCTTGAGTCTCCCTAAGGAGCTGCCATGGGTGCAGCTCATCCAGTTTCTTGAGGATTTTTTTGTTTTTTGAGCATTTTACTCTAGGAATATTTTATATGTTAGATGGCTAAATTTTCAAAAGGATTCTCACTTAAAAACTAAGTTTCCCAGTGAATTTCAAGGGGTCTATCTCATTACAAACATGTTTATCTAGACATCGACTCTGAGAGCTAGAAGGGATTCGAGAGATGAAGACCATAGACTTCCATGACGTCCAAGACATTAAACGTCTTTCTTTCCCAAGGTCATATTCCCAAGTGGTAGAAGAACTGGGACAAGAGTCTGGAATGGCTACTGCAGTCTTTGCAAAAACCATTTATGCCACTATTCCTGGAAGATACAGGCAGAGAGAGCCTTAGAGGCTCTGGAGTAAATATTCCCTAAGTTGGTGATTTATGGGGTCTTTTTTGTTCACTACTATATCCCCAGTCTCTAGAAGAGTATCTGAAATATAGTGGGTGCTTAGGAAATATCTGCAGAATGAATTGATAAATGGAATTCACCTATGTGTTGCCTAGAATCTTTTGGAACAACTTCTGAGGTAAGCAAAGTTAGTTTATTGATCCAAACATTTATGAATGACCGCATGTTATTTATTCAGGGTCAGTTTTGTTCTGGACACTATGGCAGGTATTTATTAATTTAATTTGTAATGCAAATGTTTGTTGAGCATCTATTCTTTTAAGCATGATACAAGGAACTGGGGACGCGATGGTGAGTAAAAAAAGATAGAGTTTCCACTCTCCGGAACTTAGCAGTTAAAGAAGGAAACGAGTGTTGATCAGATAACCACAGATGGTTAGATTGAAATATATAAGTCTTAAGGTGATTTGAGAGAGAATGGCAAGGGGACTTGATCTATTCTGGGAACCCAGGAATGCTTTCTAGTAAAAGCTGAAAGATGAGTGCTTTTGAAATCTAACATTGGAAAAAATAAAAGGTTTATTTTCTTCTCCTCCATCACCTTATGAAGAAAATTGGTTTATTACGCAGTTTATAAAATAAAAGAGTATAATTATAAGGTGTTATTTTCTTCTCTTCCTCCTCTTCTTTCATTACTCTGTTATTCTCACTGAGCTCTATTTAATGAGAGACGGGGTTTTGAGGCAGCATAGATGATATTTAAAATATTTAATAACCAATAGACACAACCACTGGCCAATCAGAAAAGGCATCAGCCATGAACAATTATTGGGCTGTTCTGATGAGTAACGGCTGCATGTTCCCCCAAAGAGCAGGATGTAAGTTTCCACATAAGTGGGTTCAGGCTGACTCTTAAGTTTATCCAGGGCTTGGCATAAAGAGGGCAAGAATAAAGGTCATTGGGAATACAAGTTATTTTGAAGTGTCAGAAAAGCAAAGGGATTTGTTAACGTGATGGTCTTGTCTCACTATGGCACCCTTCTAGCCCGGGAACTCCTGAATGAGCCCAGGGACTGCTGGTCTAAACCTGTTTCCTTTCAGACCAACCAAGATTTTCCTTTAGGAGGAATATCCCAGGCAAAGCCTGGGGGGGGTGGGGTGTGCAGAGAAGGGGGAAACTAAGGGCCCTTATCTACAATCATTTATTAAGTGCTAACTACATGTCAGATGATGCTGTATTAGGAACTCAGGATGAATAGGATATGGTTGTGGTCCTGAGGCACTCACAGCCCAGAGAATAACACAGGTGTGTGTGAGTGAAAAATAATACAATGTGATGAGTGCTAAATGAAAAGAGCAAAAGGAACAAATGTTAAGGGATCAGAAAGAGAGACTAAACTTGCCTTCAGTGGCAGGAGTCAGTCTACAAAATCTATTTCCTTGAACATGAATTCTCTCCACATAAACTGTTCCACTGGGTTGATGAGGTCTGGTAGAGAGACCCTTGGAGTGTCCCAGCCTGAATCCCTGGCTGTTCTAGACATGGGCATGTGACCTGTGCAGTTGCACAGAGCCTTGAGCTCAGAAGGACACTGAACTCGGTTGAATGCTGCTGTTGCCACCTCGAAATTATTAATATTCTTTGAACAAGGGGCCCCATATATTCATGTTGTACTAGGTTCTGCAAACTCTACAGCTGGTCTTGGTGCCAGATCGCCCACATCTCTTAAGGCTTTTTTGACATCAGCCCCAGCTCCCAATTACCATTCCACTCTTTAGATTCAGGTTAGGTGTGAGATGATGGATAGGATGTAGGTTCCATAGACTCAATTCTGGTGAGTTCTCTTGTTAAACCCCAGGAAGTGTGTAGGCCGTTTGCTAAGGCTGACACCTGCTTAGCATTGGGGCGGTTGTGCCACAGGCGGTTAGTGTGTGGCTGTTTTGGAAGCATATCTTATTTCCCATAGCAAGTCATTCAGGAAATGGTGCTGGGGGTAGCAAAGGGTGATGAAACACTGAGGGTGGCAGATAGGCAATGCTGGGGGAGGTCCTGCTGCTATTTGTGCTCCTGGTGTTGTTGAGAATCCTGGGCCTGCTGAGAAAAGGCAAAGGGCTTGCACAGGCATAGGATTCTGACTACTTTAAACACTCCGACTGTGGTCTGAGGGAAGCAGCTGCAAAACCATAGCGTGTAGTGGAAAGACAGGCAGGCTGAAGACGTAGGTGCTAGTATTTCTACTTATGTGCTGGGCAACCTTAATAAAGTCACAAAACCTTTCTGAGTCTCAGTTTTTTCATTCATAGAATGGAAATAATAGCTATAAAATTCGCTGTATCTAATTAGTGATCAACAAATTATATATTATGAGTGGAATTGCTTTGTTAACCATCAAGGCAAAATGAATGCTAGTCATTTCTAAGGTTGATAATGATAATGATGAGGATGAGAACCACCCATCATCTTAATAATTGGTACCTGCCGTTTAGGGCTTCTCTAGCCCATCTCGATGATGGCCTTGGTGACATGAGGCCTATACTGAAGAATGTATGAAAAGCCATTATTAATAGCTAATTCAAGTAAAGCCCAGAGGGATAGTTTTAGGTACCACTCCACTTAGGGGACTTTATTCTTCTTTTAAAGACTTCAGATTTTTAAAAAAGAATGTCCATATCAACCAACCCCAATATTTATTTTTCTAGGTGCTAAAGGGATTCAGACGTTATACTAGTGTTGGAGGGGACCTAAGGAAAACTCAATTTCACAGAGAAATTGTGGCACAAAAATGTCTTGAAGACTTACTATGAAATGCACTATGCAAGTCTATGACCAAAAGAAATTCCCTGCCTTTTAAAGGAATTTCCTATCTGGTTAGGGAAATAAGACACACACATACACATAACTCTCCTTTGTAGTATGAGGTAGTAGGTGATAAATTCTAGTGAATGGTAGAGATAGTAATTGCAGTAGGAATTCAAAGAAGAGAGAGATCACTTGGAGCTGTGGTGGTTAGAGAAAACTTCTTGGAGAAAGTAGAATTTGAGGAGGACTTTGAAGAGTAAATATAATTTTCTTGGCTAGAAAGGGAAAGGATGGGTGTCTTCCGTCCTCAGGTCCTGAATAAACACTTAAAAGCAGGAGAACGTGTGATGTAGGTTGAAGGAGTATGGATCTGAGTAGCAGAGTAGAGAGAGATAAGGCTGAAGCTACAAATTAGGTTTGGATTTGGGACAGCCTTGAGTTTGAAGTTTATACCACACACAGAGGGGAGCTATTAAAGCTTTTGAGGATAAAGATTAAAATGATGTTTTAGGGTCATAGTAATATAATAACGATGTGTAGGGGGAATAAGAGGAAGGAGAAGCTGGGCTTGAGAGACCATTTCAGAGGCTTTTGTAGCCATCTGGGCATGAATGAGGGGATGATAATGGGAATGGGAAGGAAGGGATGAATTTGAGAGACAACACAAAGAAAGGCAAGGAATAAGGAGGCATCTAATAGGATTTGATTGTTCAACAACGTATTTTGAGTGTCTACTTTGTGTCAGTGGAAAACTGATAGATATAGAAAACTGATTAAGTTTCAGATGGAAAGAAGTCAAAAGGAGAAGACAAATGTAGTGTTAGAAATATTGAATTTGAGACGATGGTGGACCATCTAAGTAAGCAGTTGAAAGGATGGGAGATAAGGAGGGAGAATAGGCTTGAAGTATTGTTTGGGGAGCTGTGGCAGAATCTGCTAGTTATTTTACAATATTTGTTCTCTCCCTCATTTTTAGTAACAATCCCCAAGTTTTAGCAGGGCATATGATCACCCAGAATACTAGCTTTCTGTCGGCTACGGTTGGTCATGTGACTAAGTTCAGGCCAATGAGATGAAAGTGGTAGTGTTGTCTATGACTTCTACGTCTTTAAGAAGAGAGCACAGTGCTTTCTTCATCTCTTTCTTTCTTCTTGCAGGTTGGAATACCATGACAGCTGGATCTCAGACAGACATTTTGTATCGGGAAAGAAGAGGAAGCCAAGCGCTGAGAATGATGGCGCAGGAAGATTGAAAAAGTGTGGGTCCCTGATGACCTTGTGGACTATTCTACCAATGAAACTGCCGACTCCTGACTTTTTTACATGAGCAAGAAATAAATTTGGCAATATCTCTAGAGGAGAATCAAAGGCAAGAAAAGGCTGGAACTCTGGGGTGAACTTGGATAGAAAAATATGTTTGCTGTGACCCCTAGGTAGCTCTGGTGAAGAGGGAACCTGGGACTCCAAGGGCAGGATGACACCAGCTTTGACAGATAGCACTGTGGACAGGCTGATCATTGGACGTGGCCTTCCCCTCATGGAAGGGAAGCTGAGCACCTTTCCCTGCCTAATATGCCTTTCTGTGTGTTAGGTGACAACTCCTATTTCCCCAGATGAACTGATGGGTGTGGGTGGACTTTACAAATGTACTTTCCATGACAAAGTAGCTGTCAAAAATCACTGACTAGAAGAAAGTAAAAGAGACTATGAGAAAAAGAAAGGTATTTGGGGAAAAACAGCATCAGAACTTCATCTGGGTTAGAAAGACTGACGGAGTGGGAGGACTTTACCTGGCTTGAGGGAAATTCTTCAGAGGTGAGCAAGAGAAACTTACTAAAGAAGTGTTGAGTGGAATCCAAAAAGATTTCAAAATATCAAAAATTGATGACAACGGAGAGGGCACTTAGATCTAAAAACCTATTAATTTTCCTTAGATTCTATTAAAAACAAAGAGACTATACACTTGGGGTTTTGGGGGGCTCTCTAGTATCCTTTCATATACTTTGCCATCATCTACTAGGCCCTGCCTGTTCTGGCCCCTCCTTCTCTCTCCTCATCTCCTATTCTTCTTTCCCTCACTCACTCCAACCATACTGGCTTCCTCATTCTTCAAACAGGCCAGGAACACCTGCTGTTGCCTTAGAGATTTTGCATTTGCTGTCCTTTTCTACAAGTCTCTTTCTAGTATTCCCTCACTGTGAAACTCTGCTCCCGCGTCGTCTCATCAGAGAGAGCTTTCTTGATCACTGTGTTAAAGCAGCAATCCCCGCTCCATTGCTCTCTATCGCTTTGCCTTACTTTGTTTTTCTTCACGGCAATCATCACTACTAAAGCATTGAATGTCCATATTTATTTATTATCTTCCCCAACCCCTACCCCCACTAGAATGTAATTGCCATGAGTGGAGTCTTTGTTTTGGTCACTACTATTTCCCTAACAACTAGTGGATGATTATCAAATGTTTGTTGAAAGAATGAATAGTTTTTTGACTACTTACCTAGTTACCCCTTTTCCAGCAATAAAAAGCAAGATAGAAAAACTCATAGCAAGAGAAAATGAGGGCAAGAGAGAATTCTACTGGTTCTTGGATCTTGGTGTGAAAGGTCCAAGATATAAAATGATTAATAAGGAGCAGTTGGCTAACTGTAACTCCTTTCCACTCCAATATCTCACACTGCTTGCAAAAAAAAAAAAAAAAATTGCATAGATCTACATGATGGATTTTCACAGCATGATTAGTAAAAATGTCCTGAACTAGGGATCAAGAAATATGTTCTAGTCAAGGCTCTGTTGTCAACTGGCTAAATGACCATGCATAAGTCACTTTTCTGCTAAGTCTCAGGATTCTGGTTGGCAAATGAAATAAAAAAGACACGCCCTGCCACTGTGAGGAATTATAAGGATTAAATGACATGAGAGCATTCTCAAGTGTGTATACCAATGAAGAAGAATCTAGAGAGACTCCGAAGGGAGTCTTGCCATGAGGAGCACCCTGTCTACCCCGTGTGAGGCATCACGACTAAGTGATGAACAACCAGACTGCCTGAGCTTGAATCCTGGCTCTGTCAGGTACCAGCCATGAGATCTTGGGAAAGTCAACAACCTCTCTGTGCCTCAGTTTTATCAGCTTTAAAATGAAGCTAATAGTAGCACTTACCTCATAGAAGTGTTGTGAGATTTAAATGAGTTAATATTTATAAACCCCTTAGAAAAGTGCCCGGCATACACTAAGCACTGTATATGTTTGTTATATAAAACACGGAAGCATTGTTACAGAGATGAAAATAACATCCCCAGGCAACAATGAAGGGAAAAGAAGAGTTGGTGTATTGGAGAGATGTTAGAGAAGGTCAACACGTAGCTATTAATGAGAGTGGAAATAAGGAAGTGTATTGATGCTTAACAGCTACATAAACCCCCTTGCTTCTTTGGGATCCTTCAAATAAGCATTTCTTTTTCTTTTTTGGAACTAGTTCAAGTTCCCCTCCTCTCTTCCCTTCCACTGCCTTCCTGATCAATAAGTGGGGATGGAATCTCCCAGAATATTTCAGGTGTGGAAGGGTGACTAGAGGTAGCTGTACCCTGTGGCACCCAAACGAGAGATGGTTGTAACCAGTTATACTGAGTGAAGGGAAATAGAGGGCAAAGAGGAAGCAAAGGGTTGAGCAGGAATTTTGTGTCTTTCTTTTTGTGGATGGAAATTCCTCGGTCATGAGATTTAAAAAAAGGAACCTACCACTTCCATACTATAGTATACTATTTTCTGCTGGATTTTTTTTTTTTTTACTGGATGTCATCTTCATTGAGATTTGGGTTGACTTGAATCCACTTCTTCAAAACAAGCAGAAACAATCACACACACACGTTCTCAAAACAGAGATAGGATCCTGGCCAACCATTGATTTTACCACCACTCCCCTCCACTAGCACATAATCAAAAATTGAGTATAACAAAGGAAATATGGGTACGTAGACAGCTCCACCAACATCGGTACCCCGACTGATTCTTATACCTTTTTCTTTTCCAGCTTCCACATAGCTGAGCCTGGTTACCCACAAACTTTCAAATTCCTCCCTCTCCAAGATTCCATACAAGAAAGGTTTGATTCAGGAAATACTTGAGTAGCCTGAGTGACCCTGCATGACCTTTGGGCACCTGCTGTGACGGTACTCTGGCTGCTTTGTCGGTCACCAGATTGATTTCCAGAGCTGAGCAGGCTGACAAGGTGGGCCTCTACTCCCTCTGAGGGAGTCTTGTGTTATCGCAGGGATGCAGTGTCCCAGCCTCTATTTGGAAATTAGATTTTTGGGCTGATGTCCTGGTATCCAGTTTTCACCATTCATAACATATTTTTCCATTTCTATAACTGAACTTCTGATTTTGAACCCTTTCTGAGTGTGTGTGGCAGTAGTCTGCTCAAATCTCTTTCTAGAACAGAGCCTTCGTCTTTATCTTGAAGGCTCCTCTCTGTAAGGACTTTGGACCAGTGGCAATTTGGCTCTTATCAGGGCTCTTCTTCAGGCATGAAATCCTGTCTCTAACCCCCAGGATGGTGGTTGGGGCCTACTTATTCATGGACAGACATCCAGATGAGCCCACTCATCTCTTGGACTTCTAAATATTAACTGCTGGAATGCCCCATGACTGTGTTCTACATTCAACAGGATATGAAGACTGTTGATAATGGACTTTTGCTTATTCTGAAGAAGCTAATTCAAGTCAACCAAAATCAGATTGATGAGAATGGTGCTTGAACTATGTCTGGATACGGTATTTTCCTTGGATATTCTGCCTTGCTGGCCTGCCTAAACTTTCGTTATTGGCAAAAGATTGCCCACCAAACCCCACCCTCCTCTACAAGTGGGTTTAGAGACAGGCTTAGCCTCTGCCTGAATAATCCTGTCTTGCTGAGAATAAAACACCACTCTTTGCTAACAATTCCCACAATGTGGTAACGACCAATAGTAAGGACAGTATTTTATTTCACTTTAGCCTCAAAGTTGGTGAAGGCAGCGTTGCTCAGTGGTTAAGTGTAAAGACACTGGAGTTCAAATCCTACTTCCTCCACTTTTTGGCTAAATGATCTCTAATTTTCTGTGTCTCAATGTTTTAATCTGTAAAATTGGAATATATCAATAGTACTCATCTCAGAGTATTGTGAGGATTAAACAAAATAATAAATGTAGACTACTTAGAGGAATGCCAGATGTGTAGTGATTTTTTTCCATAAATGGTTGGTTATTACTATTATTTGTGAGAGATAGGAGAAGAGACCAAGGGGAGGGGTTGACAAAAGTGAGGCCAGACAGGTGAGGAGAAAAGGAAGCATTAAAAGAATGTGGGGGAGAACATGTGGAGGGAAATGGGCATGCAGCGAATGTGGTAGACTCTTCTCTCTTCTACCCCAGAGCGGGTGTGGCCAGTTGGCCACTTGGAGGAACAGTCAGAATCACAGTGTTCACAAGTTACGATGAGTAAGTTGAGGTCTGAGTATGACTAGGAATCTTGGTTCGTAGAGAAAACTTTTCCAGCATGAAGGAGTCACGAGTTTGCACACACAGACTTCTCTTATTTCAGTGATTTCAAGGGAAAATGGGGATTTCTAATCTCCTTTTTCCACGGCTTCTCAGCTGCCCCAACCGCTCTGAATTCCAGGGAAATGAATAAAATCAGTGTTAACTAGTAAACCCAATGCTAAAAATGAGGGACCACCTCTGCCAGAAAGAGCAGCAGGAGGAATTTAAGGTATATTTCTGCACGCAGGAAATGCCTGTGCAATAATTTTTATGAGGCAAACAGATCCATGCAGCAAAGGCAGATGGTACATGAATGCACTTCTGGCTTTACTGCTATAAAAACAAGCCCCAACTCCATTTCATGGGTCCCTGACAAAATAAATATCTCACCCCTGGTTTTCTCTCCTAGAACCCCAAGAGCCTACACCTCAGCTCAAACTCCCACCACCTTTCCTCCTGCTTACATCCCTCGGACCATCCCAAACAGAGGAGCCTTGTCCAGGATCTCTGTGCAATAAAGTCCCAACTTTTCCTAATATCACGTGAAAAGCAAGTGTGAAAAACGACAGCAGCATTAGCTAATATTTGTTAGGCACTTGCTATGTTCAGCACTGTGTCAAGTGTTGCACAAGAATTATCATTTTGCTTCTCTAAACAGCCCTCTTGCACTAACAGTTTCTCCATTTTGAAGTGGAAACAACAGGGAGAGCTAGTAGGACTTCCCCAAAGTCACAAAGCTGGTGGATAAATGATTCATTACTAGCAGAGCCAACAACTTTTGATTTCAGATTCAGTAGATGAGACAAGTGTATCTTAGAACTGCCTTTTATCTTAGCATGTGCTTCGCCCTTTGAAGAGCATCAAGGATCTGAAAACTTAATGAGTGAGGAGGTCAGAAAGAATGTAGAGTAAACAGAGCTATAGTCTTGGGACGGGAAGAACCAACGTCCATTCCAGCTGTACCAATTTCAGGTTTTGAAACTTCAGGTGAATCGTTTAACCTGAATCTTAATTTATGCTTGTTCTTTTTTTTTGCATAATGGGATTAATAATATCTATCTTGCTTACTTCAATGGTTTTGGCATGGATAACATAAAAATACAGGCAAAAAAATTGTAGAATGCTTTGCAAATTAAGTAGTATCAAATGTCACCCTGCCCAGGCCTTCTCTGGAAGATTGGGGACATCCCTAGGTTTCTATTTAGGTACTATCCAACTCTTTTCCCCCTCTGCTTGCATTTTATATCTGCCACATCAGGGTGTCTAGCATAAGCTCTGAAAACTTAGCCTGCCCAGTGGTTGCAGTCTCCATGAAGCTCAAAAAAGAGGAGCCACAGCTTTAAATGGTCCGGAAACAGAGAGAGCAAGGTGCATTGATTCTACCTTTTCAGGAAATCCTAACTCCCTAGATTCTCTGTGTTCTAACTCATGCCAGGAATTTGCTAGTGCATTTTCAGAGCTGGTAAGAAATATCAAGTAAATTTAGAAATGCCAAACGCAGTCAATTTTTGTATAAACAAGGCAATTGCTTGAATTTCATGAGATGATATATACAATGACAAAACACTCCCAGAGCTACGTTACTGTTCCATAGTTTTCTTTGTACTAACAACAATCAATACTCATTTTGTCCTTTATAGTTTACCGCTAAGCTGTAAGTAAGAGAAACAGAATTTTTAGTTCAACTTCTCCATTTCTTTTTTGAGACTTACCTTATTTGTAAAATAGGGATAATAATCTCTTCCTCATTTATTTTTGAGAGTTTTGGGAGGGTATAAGCAGGGTAATAGCTCTGATGTGCTTTGAAAATAAGGGGAGCTTATAGACATGAAGTTTTTACAATAATAATTATAGTCATACATCATTCTAATCTGCTGGAGTAATGAAATATAATTGGGGAGGGCAGGTCTCTTTCAAAAACTGTATAACCAAAACTATACGTAACCAAAAACTATAAAAGCCAAAAAGAAATTGCTTTTGAGTTATTTGATGTTTGGGATTATTTATTCTTTTGCCAGGCTTTCTGGGTGGGTCTATCTTCTCCTGAGCAGAAGGGCTTGTCTCAGACCTTTGGAGACTGGACACAGAAAAAATTCAGAAATACAAACACTAAAGCTGAAAAATAGTTACGTTTAAATCTTAAGTCTCTCCTCAGCCAGTTGGATCTCTTTTGGGACCCCCTTTTAAAACAGATCAAAAGGGCATTTCAATGTCTTCCTTAAGGGCAATTTTAAAAACTTAACAGAAAACTAGGAGGGGATCAGCAAGGATCAGAACTCACAGGTTTGCAGGCAAAGGAGCAAAATCCCTAGGCGGTGCTGGGCCATCTTCTCCCGGGGAATAATCTTCGGACAAGGAGGACGTCACTCTTCTAGCCGAGAGTCAGTTTCACGCAAGTTGCCTTTTTAGAACCGCGTGTAAGAAAGGAAGTATGAGTTAACTGTTTAGGAAACTTGGTCTATGTATCATGATGGTAGATTTTTTTCCCATTACATAACATAAAGTACATAGCATTAATTATTTATTTACCCAACAAATGCTTATAGAATGCCTACTATGTGCCAGGTGCTATTCTGGGTACTGGCAATATAAAGAGCAACAAAGCAATTGCTCTCCCTCCTTTCGTGGTGCTCATGATACCAAACCTCTTAACCTCAAGTTCGTGTGCCTGATGTGCAGTCAACCAAACACTGAGACATTGGTGTTTGGAGAAAGATTTATGCAAATTGAACAAAACGAGAAGGTGGGAGCATGGGTGCGCTCAAATCTGCCTTCCCAAAAGCAGAAAGCAAGGGGGTTTTATAGCGCTAAGGGGCTCGGCAGGAGGAGCCTCGGAGAAACGAAGGAGTCGCTCTTGATAGCCCCCGGGGAATCTGACTTCTTGGCTTCAATGGCTGCTGGGGGCGGGCCATCCAGGAGATCACAACCTCCCCGAAGGCATTCTCTTTCTTCTGCAAAATAAGCTCATGAATCTGCAAAACAAGCACACAAATCCTCCAGATCCCCGTGTCACCGCCCCAGTTAAACAGGAAAAAGCAAACTGCGTATTGAATATCTACAGCAACGCTCAGGTACCCGGCTTCACTCGTATTCTTGTCAGGGAGATCAACAATTAAACAGGCAATTCCAATACGGGGTGATACATGTTGCAAGAGAGAAAATATGGGGAGCTGGGAGAGCAACGAGGGCATCTAACCCAGGCTAGGGGAGTGTAAGGAAAGCTTCCTGAAGGAACTGACAACGACAAGCAAGCTGAGACAGATCTTAAGAGTAAGTTAGCGTTATTAGGAGGAAAGTGGTGGGAGATAGGGAATAGGAAGAATGTGTTGACATGATAGGAGCTTAACAAATAGTAGCAACTAATATTATATAATTATAGCTATATATGATAGGCTATAATAAAATTACGTATAACTCTATTATATAGTATGTATATTATCTATTATATATAACTAATTATTATATTATATTATATTATATTTAAGTATTATAATTATATTGTGATTGAGCTAGATGTAACACAGGATTATTCTCTGGTAGAGGTCCCGCTACTCACCATTAGAAGAAAAACAGGGGCCTTGTATGTGTGGGGGTGTCAAGGAGTGGTGATGAGAATAAATATTTGGGTCTAGAAGTCAAGCAGTTTGAATTTGGACCCAGCTGTTTTGAGGAGTGCTGGGAAAGCTAAGGACACAGTCCCTGAGACCTGGGGAAGTAACTGTATACAGCCCTTCCCGCTGAGAGAAGTCCCTAGCCACCTAGCTCATTTCTAGGCAACCTGCGCCTCCAGAGTCACTTCCTGAACAATCCTGCTCATCATTCTTCATATATACTTGTTCAGTATTGAATGGTTGAGTGCCTTTCTGTACATATAGTGAATGGGGCAGCTGTTTGGGACCAAAGAAGGATTGAAATTAAAAATGGAATTTCCCCAATTATTTCCTTTCACAAGATTAAGCTATATTACTTTTAACATTTGTAGGAAGTGTGTCTTCCTGAAATACATAATTACTACATGTGCAGAAACACACAGCTATCACATGTTAGTTGCACAGAGAAGGAAGAAAAAAGAAAGAATATGAAGTTGTCAAGAGCTGCTGAAAACCTGACTTTGTATTCTCTTTTTAACTTCTTCATTCTAATCCTTCTTCCTTTGCCATTTAAAACTCTTACTTGGTCTCATGTCTATGTCTTTAGAAATCCTAGGTTGTTAGCTTACTCAAGAATTTATCTCTTGTTGAGCTTGGACCAGTGTCTTATCTCTGTCTTTCAGCCTTAGATTGCCAGAAAACTGGTGTATTTTTTATCAAGAAGACACTACCTTTTGAGACCTCTTCTCTTGATATGATATAGAAGGACATGAAAGTCTTTTCATTCCATGGTAACAACAACAAAGCCAAAATAAAAATCACACTGTTCCATGGGATATGTAATGAATGGTGTATGCAAAAAACCCTCAATAGACTAAATTCCAGAAAGAAATGTGCCCTTTGTAGATGAGTGGAAAGGCAATAGCTCAAGACTTGGGGCAGGAGGCTGGTTTAGGATACGGAACAACAGAAAAGAGGCTACCATAGACAGAAATTTAGAGAAGAAGGACAAATTAGATGAAACTTAGTTGATAGTGTGGGCTGACAGCACCGGCTGGAATCTGGAAGAAGCTTCAATGGAAAAACCAATGGTTTTGCCCAACAATTCCCATTCCCTCCAGAATTTTGTTGAGAAAGTGGCATGAGAAGGGACTGGAAAGCAGAGACAAATTTTATGGTACCGAATATTTCATAACTGTTGGATTCTGGAGTTTTAATATAAAAGTAAACCAAAAATACTGAAATTAGATCCCAACTTATTCTCACCTCAAATATTGATTAGATCTAAGAGACAATGGCGGGGAAGGAGTTTGAGGGTTAGGCTATTAGGTGAATTCCATTATTAAAGCTGTTATTATTAACAGGTGAATTCCATTATTAAAGCTGTTGCTTTACACCAGCTCAATTTAATTCTTTTTTTTTTTTAATGTTATGATAGATTACAACCTTGTGAGATTTCAGTTGTACATTATTGTTAGTCATGTTGTGGGTACACCTCTTCCCCCTTTGTGCCCTCCCCCCACCCCCCCTTTTCCCTGGTAACCACCGATCAGATCTCCTTGTCAATATGTTAACTTCCACCTATGAGTGGGGTCATATAGAGTTCGTCTTTCTCTGACTGGCTTATTTCGCTTAACATAATACCCTCAAGGTCCATCCACGTTGCTGCGAATGGGCCAATTTTGTCTTTTTTATGGCTGAGTAGTATTCCATTGTGTATATATACCATATCTTCTTTATCCAATCATCGGTTTCTGGGCATGTAGGTTGGTTCCACGTCTTGGCTATTGTAAATAATGCTGCGATGAACATAGGGGTGCAAGGGACTCTTGGGATTTCTGATTTCAGGTTCTTAGGATAGATACCCAGTAATGGGATGGCTGGGTCATAGGGTATTTCTATTTTTAACTTTTTGAGAAATCTCCATACTGTTTCCATAGTGGCCGCACCAGCCTGCATTCCCACCAACAGGGCTCCCCTCTCTCCACAACCTCTCCAACATTTGTCGCCCTTGGTCTTGGATGTTTTTGCCAACCTAACGGGTGTAAGGTGATATCTTAGTGTAGTTTTGATTTGCATTTCCCTGATGATTAGCAATGATGAACATCTTTTCATGTGTCTATTGGCCATATTTATATCTTCTTTTGAGAAATGTCTGTTCATGTCCTCTGCCTATTCCTTGATCGGGTTGTTTGTTTTTTTGTTGTTAAGCCATGTGAGTTCTTTGTATATTATGGAGATTAACCCTTTGTCGGATAAGTGGCTTGTAAATATTTTTTCCCAATTAGTGAGCCGTTTCCTTGTTTCAATCCTGTTTTCCCCTGCCTTAAAGAAGCCCCTTAGTCTGATGAAGTCCCATCTGTTTATTCTTTCTATTGTTTCCCTCAACTGAGGAGATATAGTGTCTGAAAAGATTCTTTTGAAATTGATGTCAAAGAGTGTACTGCCTATATTCTCTTCTAGAAGACTTATTGTTTCAGGCCTAATCTTTAGGTCTTTGATCCATTTTGAGTTTATTTTGGTGTGTGGTGAAAAAGAATGGTCAATTTTCAATCTTTTGCATGTGGCTGTCCAGTTTTCCCAGCACCATTTGTTGAAGAGACTTTCTTTTCTCCATTGTAGGCCCTCTGCTCCTTTGTCGAAGATTAGCTGTCCATAGATGTGTGGTTTTCTCTCTGGGCTTTCAATTCTGTTCCATTGATCTGTGGACCTGTTTTTGTACCAGTACCATGCTGTTTTGATCACTGTAGCTTTGTAGTATGTTTTGAAATCGGGGATTGTGATTCCACCGGCTTTGTTTTTCTTGCTCAGGATTGCTTTAGCAATTCGCGGTCTTTTGTTGCCCCATATGAATTTTAGGATTGTTTGTTCAATTTCTGTGAAGAATGTTCTTGGGATTCTGATTGGGATAGCATTGAATCTGTAGATTGCTTTAGGTAGTATGGACATTTTAACTATGTTTATTCTTCCAATCCATGTGCATGGAATGTCTTTCCATCTCTTTATCTCGTCATCAATTTCTTTCAAGAAAGTCTTGCAGTTTTCATTGTATAGATCCTTCACTTCCTTGATTAAGTTTATCCCAAGGTATTTTATTCTTTTTGTTGCGATTGTGAATGGGATTGAGTTCTTGAGTTCTTTTTCTGTTAGTTCATTGTTAGAGTATAGAAATGCTACTGATTTATGCATGTTGATTTTATACCCTGCTACTTTGCTGTAGTTGTTGATTATTTCTAATAGTTTTTCTATGGATTCTTTGGGGTTTTCTATGTATAAGATCATGTCGTCTGCAAACAGCGAGAGTTTTACTTCTTCATTACCTATTTGGATTCCTTTTATTTCTTTTTCCTGCCGAATTGCTCTGGCCAACACCTCCAGTACTATGTTGAATAGGAGTGGTGAAAGTGGGCACCCTTGTCTTGTTCCTGTCCTCAGAGGGATGGCTTTCAGTTTTTGTCCATTGAGTATGATGTTGGCTATGGGTTTGTCATATATGGCCTTTATTATGTTGAGGTACTTTCCTTCTATACCCATTTTATTGAGGGTTTTTATCGTAAATGGGTGTTGGATCTTGTCGAATGCTTTCTCTGCATCTATTGAGATGATCATGTGGTTTTTGTTTTTCATTTTGTTGATGTAGTGTATCACGTTGATTGGCTTGTGGATGTTGAACCCTCCCTGTGTCCCTGGTATAAATCCCACTTGATCATGGTGTATAATCTTTTTGATGTATTGCTGTATTCGGTTTGCCAGAATTTTGTTGAGGATTTTTGCATCTATGTTCATCAGTGATATCGGCCTGTAGTTCTCCTTCTTTGTGTTGTCCTCGTCAGGTTTGGGGATCAGAGTGATGTTGGCTTCATAGAATGTGTTAGGGAGTACTCCATCTTCCTCAATTTTCTGGAATAGTTTGAGAAGAATAGGTATTAAGTCTTCTTTGAATGTTTGGAAGAATTCTCCAGAGAAGCCGTCTGGTCCTGGACTCTTGTTTTTGGGGAGGTTTTTGATTACTGTTTCTATTTCCTTACTTGTGATTGGCCTATTCAGATTCTCCATTTCTTCCTGATTCAGTTTGGGGAGGTTGTAGGAGTCTAGGAAGTTGTCCATTTCTTCCAGGTTGTTCAATTTGTTGGCATATAGTTTTTCATAGTATTCTCTTATGATCCCTTGTATTTCATTGGTGTCTGTTGTGATTTCTCCTCTCTCATTCCTAATTTTATTTATTTGAGATTTCTCTCTTCTTTTCTTGGTGAGTCTGGCTAAAGGTTTGTCAATTTTGTTAATTTTTTCGAAGAATCAACTCTTTGTTTCATTGATCCTTTCTACTGTCTTTTTTGTTTCAATATCGTTTATTTCTTCTCTTATTTTTATTATTTCCCTCCTTCTACTGACTCTGGGCTTTGTTTGTTCTTCTTTTTCTAGTTCTGTTAGGTGTCGTTTGAGGTTGCTTATGTGAGCTTTTCCTTGTTTAGTGAGGTGAGCCTGTATTGCGATGAATTTCCCTCTTAGGACTGCTTTTGCTGCATCCCAAATGATTTGGTGTGTCGTGTTCTCATTTTCATTTGTCTCCAGATGATATTTGATTTCTTCTTTAATTTCTTCAATGATTCATTGTTTGTTCAGAAGCGTGTTGTTTAGTCTTCACATTTTTGCACCTTTCTCTGCTTTTTTCTTGTAGTTGATTTCTAGTTTCATAGCATTATGATCAGAAAAGATGCTTGATATTATTTCAACTCTCTTGTATTTATTGATGTTTGCTTTGTTTCCCAAAATATGTTCAATCCTTGAGAATGTTCCATGTGCACTTGAGAAGAATGTGTAACCTGCTGTTTTTGGATGAAGTGTTCTATATATATCTATTAAGTCCATCTGGTCTAATTTTTCATTTAATTCTATTATTTCCTTGTTGATTTTCTGTCTGGATGTTCTATCCATTGGTGTTAATGGTGTGTTGAGGTCCCCTACTATTATTGTATTGTTGTTGATGTCTTCTTTTAGTTCTGTTAAGAGTTACTTTACAAATTTTGGTGCTCCTGTGTTGGGTGCGTATATATTTATAAGTGTTATGTCTTCTTGGTGGAGAGTCCCTTTTATCATTATGTATTGTCCCTCTTTGTCTTTCTTTATCTGTTTTGCTTTGAAGTCTACCTTGTCTGATATTAGTATAGCGACACCTGCTTTCTTTTGTTCATTATTAGCTTGGAGTATTGTTCTCCATCCCTTCGCTCTGAGTCTGTGTTTGTCTTTGGGGCTGAGGTGTGTTTCCTGGAGGCAGCATATTGTTGGGTCTTGTTCTTTGATCCGTCCTGCCACTCTGTGTCTTTTGATTGGGGAGTTCAATCCATTTACATTTAGAGTGATTATTGAGATGTGGGGGCCTACCACTACCATTTTATGTCTTGTTTTCCAGTTTTCTTCAATTTCCTTTGTTTCTCGTCCCATGGTTTAATCTGTTCTGATGAAGAGCTGCTACTCTCTGTTGTTGTCCTTCTACTTATCTCCTCTGCTCTTGGTTTTGTAGCCCCTTTCCTTTTTTTGATTTTTCAGGAATGAGGGTTTTCCCAAGGATTTCCTGAAGAGGAGGTTTTGTGGCAATGAACTCCCTTAATTTTTGTTTATCTGGGAAAGTTTTTATTTCTCCATCATATTTGAAGGATATTTTCGCTGGGTAGAGAATTCTTGGCTGTAGGTTTTTGTCCTTCAGATTTTTGAATATATCATTCCACTCTCTTCTAGCCTGTAAAGTTTCTGCTGAGAAATCTGCTGATAGCCTGATGGGGGTTCCTTTGTAGGTTAGTTTCTTTTGCCTGGCTGTCCTTAGTATTTTCTCCTTGTCATTGACTTTTGCTAGCTTCACTACTATATGCCGTGGGGTTGGTCTTCTTGCATTGATAAAGTTTGGAGATCTATTGGCTTCTGTCACCTGAAGATCCATCTCTCTCACCAGATTTGGGAAGTTCTCAGCCATTATTTCTTTGAATAGGCTTACTGCCCCTTTCTCCTTCTCTTCTCCCTCTGGTATACCTATAATCCTTTCATTGCATCTCCTAATTGTGTCTGATAATTCTCGGAGAGTTTCTTCATTTCTTTTTAGTCTTACTTCTCTCTCCTCCTCTGCCTGCAGCATTTCTATATTCCCATCTTCCAAGTTGCTAATTCTTTCCTCCATATTATCGGCCCTACTGTTCAGTGCATCTAGATTTTTCTTAATCTCCTCTATTGTTTTCTTCATTTCCAGTATTTCTGTTTGGTTCTTCTTTATCGTATCAAACTCTTTTGTGACATAGCTCCTGAACCCGTTGAGTTGTCTATCTGAATTCTCTCTTAACTCATTGAGTATTTTAATGATGGCTGTTTTGAAGTCATTGTCATTTAGCTTATATATATTTCATTTTCTTTGGGATTGTTGTCTGTATATTTGTTGTTTTCCTTCTGTTCTGGAGATTTAATGTATTTTTTCATATTGCTTGATGTTGTAGATTTGTGCCTCCGCATAGAGATAGAGATTAGTTGCTCCTTCCACTTGTTTCTGCTGGTGTGGTGGGGGAGCAGCTGTTTATACTGCACCAACCAGGAACCCTATCCGCAGTTGCTAACTGGGCCTGGGCCCCTTCTCGTAGTCACAGTGGTCCTTTGGATTCCCTCTTCTGCCGTGGGGGCTGTCATGGGGGGGCTTCAGGCTGCTGGTGCCTACTGTTGCAGCCCACCTAGATGTGCTCCCTCCTTGGGGTCTGCAACGGTGTTATGGGCTTTTCCAGTGGCCAGGGGTAGGATCACTTATATTTGCCGCTCTGTCACTGTCGGCACCCACAAAATCTCACTTGTCCACTATGGGTCGCAGCCGAGCTATTGGCATCTTCTACAGTCTGTGGTTAGCTCACCTAGCTATGCTACTTTTGTCCCGGGGTCTTCCAGCCTTGTGGCTGCCGGATGGGTGCTCTCTACTAGTGCTGTGTAGAGGCTTTTGCTGAGGCTGCTGTGAGCCTGTAGGGTTTCCCCCTAGGCTATGGAGCTGGGTCGCTGGAACTCCACCCATCCCCAGTCCTGTTCCCCAGGAACTCAGGGAGCCCTTTGCCCTGACTGGGGGATAGACGGAGATCCTGATTTCAGTGGTAGCTGGTCAGCTGCTGCCCTGCCTGATATTCTCCTCTCCGGGACCCTCCCGGTGTTGTGGATGCTGGGTGTGGCCCCTCTGCTAACGGCAGACAGAGAGTTTTGTCTGCTGCCCGGGCGGAACCCTGGAGCTTCCCCCCCGGGTCACGGAGCCGGCCTCTGGAGCTTCACCCAGCCCCAGTCCTCTCCAAGATCTCCAGCAATCCCTTGCCCCATGGGGCGGGCAATGGCAGCTGGGGGTCGCCTCGCCCTCTGGGATTCTCTCCGGGACTTTCCCAGAGTTGTGAGTGCTGGGCGTGGCCCCTCCGCTAATGGCAGACAGAGAGTTTTGTCTGCTGCCTGGACGGAACTCTGGAGCTTCCCCCCCGGGCCGCGGAGCTGGCCTCTGGAGCTCCACCCAGCCCCAGTCCTCTCAGAGATCTCTGGCAATCCCTTGCCCGGCTGTGCAGGCAGTGGCAGCTGGGGGGCCGCCACGCCCTCTGTGATTCTCTCTGGGACCCTCCAGGCGCTGTGGACACCAGGTGGGATCTCCCCGCCAATGGCGGGGCGAGACTCTCCCCACGGGCTCAAGTGTGCAACTCTAGAGTTTCCCTCTGCGTTTAGGAGTAATTGAGGGGAGTAGGGTTCTGGTCACCTGTTTCCACTGTCGCTCCTCTGGTGTGTGCTCGCTCCTGCCCTAGGTGTGTGTTGATCTTCTGGGGGCGTCTGTTGGAAGAAAGCCGCTTGCAGGTACTAGGCTGTTCGGTCAGGGTCGGAGAGTTTTCACCTATCTCCACCTCCTCCCTGGAGGGAAGTCCGTCCGCCTTCCGATGTATAGTTGCGTGGGTCTCTCAGACATCCTGAGATGCTATCTGGATATCCTTTGTTAAGCGATGAGTGTCCAAATAATTGTAGACTCGAAGGGGGAGAGACAAAGAGGACTACTCACGGCGCCATCTTGGATCTTCCTCCTCAATTTAATTCTTTTAAAAAAACTTTTGTTGAGGTCATAATGGTTTATAACATTGTGAAATTTCAGGTGTACATTATTATTTGTCAGTTTCTGTATAGACTGTCTCATGCTCACCACCAATAGACTAATTTTAATCCGTCACCATATATATGTGCCCCTTTACCCCTTTTCCCACCTCCCAACTCCCTTCCCCTCTGGTAACAACTACTGTCTTCTCATTATCCATGTGTTTATTATCTTCCACATATGAGTGAAATCATGCAGTGTTTGTCTTTCTCTGTCTGGCTTATTTTGCTTAAGATAATACCCTCAGGGTCTATCCATGTTGTTGAAAATGGGATGATTTTGTCTTTTTTTGTGGCTGACTAGTATTCCACTGTATATACATACTACATCTTCTTCATCCATTCATCAGTTGATGGGTGCTTGTGTTGTTTCCATGTCTTGGCTGTTGTGAATAATGCTGCAATGAATATAGGGTGCATAAGTCTCTTTGAATTGTTGATTTCAAGTTTTTTGGATAAATACCCAGTAGTGGGATAGCTAGTTCACATATATTTGTATTTTTAACTTTTTGAGAAATCTCCATACTGGTTTCCATAGTGGCTGCACCAGTTTGCATTCTCACCAGCAGTGTATGAGGGCTCCTTTTTCTCCACATCTGCTCCAATGTTTGTTATTTGGTCTTGGTAGTAATAACCATTCTAGTAGGTATAAGGTGATATCTCATGGTAGTTTTGATTTGCAATTCATTAATAATTAGTGATGTTGAACATCTTTTCACGTGTCTGTTGGCCATCTGTATATCTTCTTTGGAAAAACGTCTATTCATCCTCTGCCCTTTTTTTTTTTTAAAGATTTTATGTTTTCCTTTTTCTCCCCAAGGCCCCCCAGTACATAGTTGTATGTTCTTTGTTGTGGGTCCTTCTAGTTGTGGCATGTGGGATGCCGCCCCAGCGTGGTTTGATGGGCAGTGCCATGTCCACACCCAGGATTCGAACCAACAAAACACTGGGCTGCCTGCAGCGGAGCACACGAACTTAACCACTCAGCCACGGGGCCAGTTGAGTTTGTTTTTTTGTTTTTGACTTCTTTGTTGTATGAGTTCTTTATATATTTTGGAGATTAACCCCTTGTTGGATATATGATTTACAAATATTTTCTTCCAGTTGGTGGGTTGTCTTTTTGTTTTGTTCCTGGTTTCCTTTTCCTTGCTGAAGTTCTTTAGTCTGATGTAGTCCCATTTGTTTATTTCTTCTTTGTTTTTCATGCCTGAGTAGACATCGTATTCAAAAAGATGCTGTTAAGACCGATGTCAAAGAGTGTACTGCCTATATTTTCTTCTAGGAGGCTTATAGTTTCACGTTTTACCTTCAAGTCTTTAATCCATTTTGAGTTAATTTTTATGTATGGCATAAGATAATGGTCTACTTTCATTCTTTTGCACGTGGCTGTCCAGTTTTCCCAACACCAATTACTGAAGAGACTTTCCTTTATCTAGTGTGTGTTCTTGGCTCCTTTGTCAAAGATTAGCTGTCCATAGATGTGTGGTTTTATTTCTGGACTTTCAGTTCTTTTCCACTGATCTGTGAGTCTGTTTTTGTACAAGTACCATGCTGTTTTGAATACTATGGCTTTATAGTATTATTTTTAAGTCAGGGATTGTGATGCCTCCAGCTTTGTTCTTTTTTCTCAGGACTTCTTTGACTATTTGGGGTATTTTCTTGTTCCATATAAATTTTAGGATTCTTGTTTGTATTTCTGTGAAGAATGTCATTCGGATTCTGATTGAGATTGCATTGAATATGTAAGATTGCTTTGGGTAATATAGCTATTTTAACTATGTTTATTCTTCCAATCCATGTACATGGAATATCTTTGTATTTCTTTATGTCTTCTTTAACTTCTTCCAATAATGTCCTATAGTTTTCAGTGTATAGGTCTTTCACCTCCTTGGTTAAATTTATTCCTAGACATTTTGTTCTTTTAGTTGTGATTGTTAATGGGATTGTATTCTTGAATGCTCTTTCTGTTAGTTTGTTATTAGAGTATTGAATTGCAACTGATTTTTGTAAGTTGATTTTGCACCCTGCAACTTTGCTATAGTTGTTGATAATTTTTAATAATTTTCTGATGGATTCTTTATGGTTTTCTATATATGGAATCATGTCATCTGAAAGTAGCAAGAGTTTTACTTTTTCTTTACCAATTTGGGCAACTTTTATTTCTTTTTCTTGCCTAATTGCTCTTGCTAAAACCTCCAGTACTATGTTGAATAAGAGTGGTAAGAGTGGTGAGAGTGGGCACCCTTGTCTTGTTCCCCATTGAGTATGATGTTGGCTGTGGGTTTGTCATATATGGCCTTTATTATGTTGATGTACTTTCCTTTTATACCCATTTTATTGAAAGTTTTTATCATAAATGGATGTTGGATCTTGTCAAATGCTTTCTCTGCATCTACTAAGATGATCGTGTGATTTTTATTCCTCATTTTGTTGATCTAGTGTATCACATTGATTGATTTGCAGATGTTGAACCATTCCTGTGTCCCTGGTATAAATCCCACTTGATCATGGTGTATGATCTTTTTAATGTATTGTTATGCTTGGTTCACCAGTATTTTGTTGAGCATTTTTGCATCTATGTTGATCAGCGATACTGGCCTTTAATTTTCCTTCTTTGTGTTGTCCTTGACTGGCTTTGGGATCAGGGCGATGTTGACCTCATAGAATGAGTTAGGAG
Organism: Equus asinus; assembly: GCF_041296235.1. NCBI lineage: Eukaryota > Metazoa > Chordata > Mammalia > Perissodactyla > Equidae > Equus > Equus asinus. Next base: position 23,019,271 of record NC_091814.1, read on the forward strand.
GTATTCTATCTTCTTCAGTTTTTTGGAATAGTTTGAGAAGGATAGGTATTAAACCTTCTTTGAATGTTTTGTAGAAATCTCCTGAGAAGCCATCTGGTCCTGAACTTTTATTTTTCGGGAGGTTTTTGATTACCATTTTAATTTCTTTACTTGTGATTGGTTTATTCAGATTCTCTATTTCTTCTTGATTCAGTTTTGGGAGGCTGTATGTCTAAGAATCTATCCATTTCTTCCAGGTTGTCCAATTTGTTGGTATATAGTTTTTCATAGCATTCTCTTATCCCTTGTATTTCTGTGGTATCCATTGTAATTTCTCCTTTTTCATTTCTAAGTTTATTTATTTGAGCCTCTTTTTTTTTTTAGTGAGTCTGGCTAAGGATTTGTCAATTTTGTTCATCTTCTCAAAAAAACCAGCTCTTAGTTTCATTGATCCTTTCTACTTTTTTTGGTTTCTATTTCATTCATTTATGCTCTAATTTTTATTATTTCCCTTGTTCTGCTGACTTTGGGCTTTGTTTGCTCTTCTTTTTCTAGTTCTATTAGGTGTAGTTTAGATTACTTATTTGAGATTTTTCTTGTTTGTTGAGGTGAGCCTGTATTGCTATGAATTTCCCCTGTGAATGGTCTATCTTTGGGAATGCTCCATGTGCACTTGAGAAGAATGTGTATCCTGCTGTTTTTTGTTGGAGTGGCCTATATATACCTATTAAGTCCATCTGGTCTAGTCTTTCATTTAAGTCCACTATTTCCTTGTTGACTTTCTGTCTGGATGATCTATCCACTGATATATGTGGGTATTAAGGTCCCCTACTATTATTGTGTTGCTGTTAATTTCTCCCTTTAGGTCTACTGATAGCTGCTTTACTTACTTTGATGCTCCCGTGTTAGGTGCATATATATTCATAACTGTTATGTCCTCTTGGTGGAATGGCCCTTTTATCATTATATACTGCCCCTCTTTGTCTCTCATTGTCTTTTTTATCTTGAAGTCTGCTTTGTCCAAGTATGGCAACACCTGCTTTCTTTCATTTATCATTTGCTTGGACTATTGCCTTCCTTCCTTTCCCTCTGAGCCTCTGTTTGTGTTTAGAGCTGAGATGTGTTTCCTGGAGGCAGCATATTTTTGGGTCTTGTTTTTTAATCCACCCACCCACTCTGTGTCTTTTGATTGGAGAATTCAACCCATTTACATTTAGAGTGATTATTGATATATGAGGGCTTAATACTGCCATTTTATTGCTTGTTTTCCAGTTGTTCTATAATTGTCTTGTTTCTCATCACATGTATTTCTCACAGCCATTTCAGTTTGGCAATTTTCTATGATGGTTTTCTCAGTTTTCTCTTTACTTATTGTTTGTGTCTCTGTTCTGATTTTTTGTTTAGTGGTCACCATGAGGTTTGTACAAAAGATCCTGTAGATGAGATATTCCATTTTCTCATAGCCTCTTATCTCATTAACCTAAAGAAGTTCCATCCCTTTCCTCTTCCCTGTTTAAGTTACTGTTGTCACAACTTATTCCATTTTGTGTTGTGAGTTTGTGATTGAAGTGAAGTGTTTATAGTTATTTCTGATGCTTTCCTTACCTTTATCTTTAATGTTATAGTTAAGCATTTACTAACCTGTTCTGATAGAGAGCTGTACTTTTCTGATTTTGTCTATTTATTTCCTTGGTCAAGGCTTTATAAACCTTTTCCTTTTTTGTTTCAGGTATGAACACCTTCTTGATAATTTCTTTTAGGGGCATCTTTTGGCTGTGAACTCCCTCAGCTTTTGCTTATCTGGGAAGGTTTTTATTTCTCCATTGTATCTGAAGGATAGTTTCACTGGATTGAGTATTCTTGGCTGAAAGTTTTTGTCTTTCAGTATTTTGAATATATTATTTCACTCTTTCCTAGAGAGTAAGGTTTCTGCTGAGAAGTCCATTGAAAGCCTGATAGAGGTTCCTTTGTAAGGTATTTTCTTCTGCCTTACTGTCTTTAATATTTTTTCTTTGTCATTGGCTTTTACCAGTTTTACTAATATATGCCTTGGAGAAGGTCTTTTTGCATTGATGTAATTAAGAGTTCTATTGGCTTCATTCACTTATAATTCTAGTTCCTTCCCCAGATTTGGGAAGCTCTCAACTGGTATTTCTTTGAGCAAGCCCTCTGCTCCTTTCTCCCTCTCTTCTCCTTCTTGAATACCTGTAATCCTTATGTTGCATTTCCTAATTGAGTCAGATATTTCTCAGAGAATTTCTTCATTTATTTTTAATCTTAGTTCTCTTTCTTCCTCCACCTAAAGCATTTCTATATTTCTGTCCTCCAAATTACTAATTCTGTCCTCCATGATATCACTGTGTTTTTTAAGTATTCTAGATTGGTTTTTTATCTCATTCATTGTGCTCTTCATCTCCAGCAGTTCTGTATGGTGTTTTTTAGAATTTCAATCTCTTTTGTGAAGAATTTCTCCTGCTCATTAATTTTATTCCTGAGTTCATTGAACTGTCTTTCTGAGTTTTCTTGTATCTCATTGAGTTTCTTTATGATAACTATTTTGAATCCTCTGTGATTTAGATTGTAGATTTCTGTGACTTCAGGGCTAGTTTCTTGAGACTTGTCATTTTCCTTCTGCTCTAGAGTGTTAACACAGTTCTTCATGGTGTTTCATGGAATGGACCTTTGTCACTGCATAGTGGTAGTATCTGGTCACAGATTCCACCTGCCACCACTGGGGGCGGGGCAGGAGCTGTGTTTTCTGAACTCCCCATATCCACTGGAAGTTGTGCCAATATGATTCTCTGAGTTTTCCTGCTGGCCACTGCTGCTTCGCATACGCAGGTGCAGGCACTCTACTGCAGATCCACTGCCATGACTCACTGGCCTTTCTGGTGTGCCAGGTGGGGTGAGGGAGGGGCACTTTCTTTCACATGTGTGATCCTGCATGATCCTGCTCTGCACTCACTGACAGCCCACCTGGGCTGCTTGGCTGGGTGGGGATGCCCACATGGTGTCTGAGCTACCTTGGTGTGGGGTGTTCCCACGGGCTGTGAAGCAACTCTGAGAGTGAAAGCATTCCTGCAGAGGGCTGCGTATTGTCCTGTCTCCTCTCAAAGTCACATGCTGGCTGCTTTGTGAGGTCCTGTGTCCTAGATTGCTGCCAGCCACTGGGGAGAAGGAGGAAATTGCTTACCTCCTTACACTGCTTGCTGGGGATCCAGTGCCCCCACCTTCAGATGTATGGCTGTGTGGATCTCTCAGACTTCCTATTGTGCTGTGTGGACATCCTCTGTTGGTTAATGAATGTCCTTTTCATTGTATCTTATGAGGGAGAGACTAAGGGAACAGCTCACTCTCCCATGATGCTGACATCACCTCGATTTAATTATAAGGTGAATATTAATGATCATCTACTCACTCAAATTGCCAGGCAGAGGGAAGGGATTACATTCCCAGGTAAATAAATAAAGTAAAACAATACAAAAAATATTATACTTGTATATATACTATTCTTTTCTATACAGCTATTAAAATCAATGAAAATTATTAGAAATGTTAAGAAGCAAGAAAATTTGATTCATAATCAGGAGAAATCTAAATCAATGGAAGCAGACAACAGCTGATCTGGCTTGGGAAATAGCAAACAAACACTTTAAAACAACTGTTATAAATATTTTGAAGACTTCACAGGCAAAAATATTGAAAGTTTGAAGAGATGGAATATTTCTGGAGAGAAATGAAAACTCCAAAGAAGAACAAGCTGGAAATTCTAAAATGTAAAAACATAAAATATGAAACAAAAATGAATTAGGTGTACTTAATGTCAGAAGAGGCACTACAGAAGAAAGGTTCAGTAACATCAAAGACAATAAAAACTGTCCAAACTGAAGTAGAAAGGAGGTCAAAACTATGAAAGCTTTAGGGGTAAATGTGACAAAAGATTAAGGATAAATCTGACAAAAGATACTGAAAACTAGAAAAATTAGCTCAGAGAAATTAAATATAAGCTACCAATAAATGGAGAGGAATACTTGTTGATGGATTGGAAGATTCATCAATATTGTTGATCAGTATGAGCATTGTTAAGATGTCAATTCTCAGTTGATCTATAGATTCCACACAATCTCACTCAAAACCCCAGCAGGCTTTTTTTTTTTTTTTAACATTCCATACAATGGAATGTTAAACATTCTATACAATGGAATGTTAAACATTCTATACAATGGAATTTAACATTGTTTTATTTAGTATATAAATTTCTCAGTATGCATAAAATAAAATACTGTAACTATATTGAGTCACAATTACAAACTTGTAGACCCTACTATAGCCTAGATATTCATAACCACTGTGAAGATTACTATATGTTGCTGAGAAAACCTATGGCAAAAACTAAAATTAAAACTAGTTTCTGAAATATTTGCATTATGCCTTTTATTTTGGAAATTATTTTATTCTTTCTTCTATCGTTTTTTAAAATAATTTTTTATCTTTTTTTTTTTTTGGTAGGAACATTTCAGTTTTACTCTCTAAGCAAATTTCAATTATACAATACAGTGTTATCAACTATAGTCACCATGTTTTACATTAGCTCATCAGACTTTATTCATATTATGGTTGAAAATTTATCAGAATTTTTGTCAACCTCTCCCTATTTCTCCCACCTCTCAGCCCCTGGCAAGCAGTTTTCTCTTTGTTTCTATGAGTTTGACTTTTTTAGTTTTAGATTCCACATATAAGTGATATTATATGGTATTTGTTTTGTCTGAATTTTCTCACTTTGCATAATGCTCTCAAGATCATCCCATGTTGTCATGAATGGCAGAATTCCCTTCTTTCTCATGGCTGAATAATAGTCCATTGTATATGTATGCCACATTTTCTTTACCCACGTTTGAATTGGGGGACTGAGGGCAGATTGCCCTCCCCAATGTGGTGGGCATCACCCATACTGTTGAGAGCCTGAATAGAACAAAAAGGCAGAGGAGGTTTGAATTGGCTCTCTCTGCCTGACTGCTTGAGCTGAAACATCATTGTTCTTCCCTTGGACTGGGGATCACACCATCAGTGTTCCTGGTTCTCAGGCATTCAGACTTGGACTGGAATCTACACCACTGGCTTTTCTGGTTCTCCAGCTGCAGGCAGCAGATTGTGGGGCTTTTCAGCTTCCATAATCATGTGAGTCAGTTCCTTATAATAAATCTCATTCCAGCTATATAGGTATATATTCTATTGGTTCTATTTTTCTGCAGACCCCTGACTAATACACTTACCATACCAAATGTTGGCAAAGATATGGAGGAACTGGAACTCTTATACATTGCTGGTGTGTATGTATATAAAATGGTTGCTATAGACTGAATGTTTGTGTCCCCCTAAAATTCATATGTTGAAACCTAACCCCTAGTATGATAGTATTGGGAGGTGGGAACTTTGGAAAGTGATTTGGTCATGAAGGTGGAGCCCTCATGAAAGGGATTAGTGCCCTTATAAAAGAGGCCTCAGAGAGCTTCCTCCCCTCTTCCACTATGTGAGGATACAGTAAAAAGACAGTGATCTATGAACCAGGAATAGGGGTCTCACCAGACACCAAATCTGCTGGCACCTTGATCTTGGGCTTCCTAGCCTACAGAACTGTGAGAAATAAATTTCTGTTGTTTATAAGCTGCCTAGTTTATGGTATTTTGTTATAGCAGCCTGAGTAGACCAAGACAATGGTAGAACCACTTTAGAAAACAGTGGCAATTTCTTAAAAACTTAAACTATGTCTACCATATAATTCAGCTATTCCATTTCTAGGTATTTATGAAAGAGAAATGAAAGCGTATGTCCATACAAAGACTTGTGCATTAATGTTCATTGAAACTTTATCTGTAATAGCCAAAACTGGAAACAATCCAAATGTCTATCAACAGGTAAATGCATAAACAAATTGTGTTATATTCATACAATAAAATACTACTCAGCAGGAAAAAGGAATGAACTATTAATACAACACATGACCACATGCGTGAATCACAGCATAATTATGCCAAGTGAAAGAAGGCAGATACAAAATAGACTCTAAGTTCCAATGAAAAAACATTTTCGAAAATACACACTTACCTACAGGGATAGAAAGCAGATCAACAGCTGCCTGGTTGGGGGGCAGGATGGGATGGGTGGGTGGGATAACAAAGGATGCAAAAAAACTTTCGGCAGTGATGAATGTGTTCATTATCTTGAGTGTAGTAATTGTTTCATGGTGTATACATATGTAAAAAGCATATGTATACACACGTTTAAGCAAAGAGTTTTTGGAGTCTCCTACACCTGTTCCCTTGAGTAGAGAGCAACTTGGGACCTGAAACTTAATTTACACTAAGTTCAATTTTTGTTGTAAGTATGCAGGTTTGACTGAATATCCCCAAATGTCATACTCTCAATATAACTATTAGACATTTTAGATAATTAGTTTCACCTCTCCTTGGAGAATGGTGGATAGCGCATCATCTAGTGATTCCAAGTCCTCAAACTTATGTCAAGTAGTCAAGACAGCTGATGTCACCAAACCTCTCACATAATTCCTAAATCTCCTTTTTGTGTGAGCTTGGTGCAATAAGCACATTGTAGCATGTGGTTTGAGTAAGAGAATGTATAATGATAAAATGTACACACAATCTGCTTAAAAGATGTGGTGATCATAAAACTTCAGGTACCTCACAACACAGCATTTACATTCATGAAACAAAAATTGTTTGACATACAAATAGAATTTGTCAGAAGGATAGTCATGTTTCCTTTTATTTCAATTAACATGGCCACTTAAGGTTTTCATGATGGTGTCACTTGTCCAGCTCACGGCAATATTTTCTTCTAAGTTCTTTCTGGGGGAGCTACCTAGCAACATAGCCACAAACAGGTTAGCCAGAAGTTGGTTTTTCTGCTTCCAAGTTCTTTCTCTCACCAATATGTCGTAATGTCTTAATAGACTGGGTTAAATCTTGAAACTAATCTGTTCTATTAGTGATTACAAATTACATTTTAAGAAACATATACAAATCTATATTTTCCTATTGGTAATAAGGATTAACTAGTATGATATACCTACCTCCTAGTAAGATGAAATATTAGCATTTATTTCTCTCAGTCTCTTCATTTTGTTGAAACAAGCTGAAGTTTTATTTCTTTTTTACTTTAAGAAATCATTTTCTGTTCTAAGAATCTTCTCCTAGGAATACACTATATTAACAATTTTATTGTCAACCATTGTTGAAATTTACTATTATTGGTTTGTTTGCACACCAGTATACCTTGAGTTCCATAACCTCCCTCTTTTTTGGAAATCCTTATTTTAATCTGCTTTGTATTTTGTTAGAGTATGCTCCTGAGTAAATTTTTAAAACTTATTTAGAAAGTATATATTCTGAGTCTATAAATATCTGCAAATGTCTTTGTTTTGCTCTGTTATGTAAATAAGTTAGCTGGCTATGGGCTCCATCTTTTTTTCTATAACTTAGCTGACTGTGAGCTTCGTCTTTTTTTTTCCTATAAAGTTGTCTATAGGCTCCCTCTTTTCCATCTTACAAACCAGAAAAGTATGCTAGTTTTATTCTTCTTTTTTAATTTCTCTATTTGGAAACATTTAGGATTTTCTCTTTATCCTTGGAGTTCTAAATTTCACCAGGATGTCTCCAGGTGTGTTTTCTTTATATATTTCTGCCTGGTATCTGTTTGTATTTTCGATTTGATGGCTCAAATCTTTCTCCAACAAAAGACAATTTTCTTCAGTCTCCTTGAATATTGCTTCTTTCCTGGCCTCTCTACTTGTTCTTCCTGAAATTCCTATTGAAATATCTGAAGCTATTCTCCATATGGCTGAATTAACATCTCCCAATTTTCTCCTTTGGGAGAAAAGCCAGCCCTGGTGGTCTAGTGGTTAAGATTCAGTGCTCTCACTGCTGTGACCCAGATTCATGTCCCGGGCAAGGGAACCACACTACCCATCTGTTGGTTGTCATACTGTGGTGGCTGTGTGTTGCTCTGATGCTGAAAACTATGTCACTGGTATTTCAAATACCAGCAGGGTCACACCCCTGGTGGACAGGTTTCAGCAGAGCTTCCAGACTAAGACAAAGAAGACGGACTTGGCCACCCACTTCTGAAAAAAACTGGCCATGAAAACCCTACAAATAGCAGTGGAGCATGGTCCTATATCAGCGTCTGATATTTGAAATACAGGTGGCAGAGCTTTCAGCATCCCAGCAACACCGCAGCCACAGTATGACAACTGGTGTGGTTCCCTGACCTGGAAATGAACTCCGGCCCCAGTGGTGAGAGAGCTGAATCTTAACCACTAGAACACCAAGAAAAATAATTATCAGTTACTGAGTGCCAAGTTTGTTTCCAGGACTCTGTTAAACATTTCTATATAAGAAACAGTTGAAGGAATTGCAGTTGATTAGCCTGGAAAAGAGAAAATCTGATGAGGGGGCTGGGATGAAGGCGGTGAGTGGGACACTGTGATAATTATGGCCAGCTATTTGAAACGCTGTAGTTTGGACAACAGAGTCAAGGTGTCTCCATAAGGCAGAACTGGTCACCATGCATCTTGTTCCAGGAAAGCCGACTTCGATTCAGAGTAAATATTTCCTCCGCTAACAATTGTAGTCATTTCACAATGGAGAGAGGAGTTCAAGCCAAGACTGGATGGACCCCTGATAAGGATATTATTGTGAGAATTTCTCACTGTGTGGTTGAATCTTGAATGTCCCCAAACAAAAATTTTAAAATTCTGTGTTTCCTTCTTAATGAAATCCTCCCAGCTACGTGGTGTGTAGGGCCATGAATTTAGAGGTAGTTTATCTACTAGACTTTGTTGTCATGGCTGGCTTAAAAAAACCAGCTGCAGCAGCAGCATGTGGGTAACCTGAGATGATAAGTATCAGTGGAGGAGGGGATAGATTCAGCAGCAACTTTGATATTCTCAGCGTGCAAGCTGAATTGAAAGGAGCTAATCACTCTTTACAACAACATATGTAAATCTATTTTGGGGTCATGAAAAACAAAAACGCTTTGTGTTTAACCATTGATCAGAGAGCGCATGAAACATTAGCTAAAGCTTAATAGCACTCTCTCCAGTTATTTGGAGAAAACCATGAGGAGAATGGTAAGCCCTCTATACATACACACACACACACAAGTGCTCACACTCCTTAAGTTGTTTGCTCAGAGTCTATTGTTAGCATCTAATCCATGTCTTCAGTGCGTAGGGAGAAGTAAAGTTTTACTTTTTTTATTTATTTATTTTTAATTTTTATTTTTTTCGGATGTACATCGTATTTCAAATTCTGTGTACATCATGTTCACCACCCGAACACTAATTACAGTGCATCCCCTCACATGTGACCCTAATCACCCCTTTTGCCCTCCCCCCTCCCCCCTTCCCCAATGGTAACCACCAGTCCAATCCCCAAAGCTATGTGTTTTTTTTTTTTTTGTCGTTTTTATCTTCTACTTATGAGTGAGATCATATAGTATTTGACTTTCTCCCTCGGACTTATTTCACTCAGCATAATACCCTCAAGGTCCATCCATGTTGTCACAAATGGCCGGATTTCGTCATTTCTTATGGCTGAGTAGTAGTCCATCGTGTATAAATACCACAACTTCTTTATCCATTCATCCCTTGATGGGCACCTAGGTTGCTTCCAAGTCTTGGCTATTATGTATAATGCCGCAATGAACATAGGGGTGCAAGTATCTTTATGCCTTTGTGTTCTCAAGTTCTTTGGATAAATACCTAGCAGTGGAATAGCTGGATCATATGGTAGATCTATCCTTAGTTTTCTGAGGATACTCCATACTGCTTTCCATAGTGGCTGCACCAGTTTGCACTCCCACCAGCAGTGAACAAGGGTTCCCTTCTCTCCACATCCTCTCCAACATTTGTTGTTTCCTGTCTTGTTAATTATAGCCATTCTGACTGGAGTGAGGTGATACCTCATTGTGGTTTTGATTTGCATTTCCCTGATAGCTAATCATGCTGAGCATCTTTTCATATGCCTGTTGGCCATCTGTATATCTTCTTTGGAGAAAGCTCTGTTCAGATCTTTTGCCCATTTTCTAGTTGGATTGTTGTTTTTTTTTGTTGTTGAGCTGTATGAGTTCTTTGTATATTTTGGATATTAACCCCTTATCTGATATGTGGTTTTCAAATATCTTCTCTCAATTGTTAGGTTGTCTTTTCGTTTTGTTGATGGTTTCCTTTGCTGCGCAGAAGCTTTTTAGTTTGACGTAGTCCCATTTGTTCATTTTTTCTTTTGTTTCCCTTGCCCAGTCAGACATGGGACTTGAAAATATGCTGCTCAGACCAATGTCATAGAGCGTACTGTCTATGTTTTCTTCTAGAAGTCTCATGGTTTCGGATCTTACATTCAAGCCTTTAATCCATTTTGAGTTGATTTTTGTGTATGGTGTAAGGGAATGGTCTACTTTCATTCTTTTGCATGTGGTTGTCCAGTTATTATTTCTAAAAGTTTTTAGTGGACTCTTTAGGGTTTTCTAGATATAAAGTCATGTCGTCTGCCAGAGTGACAGTTTCACTTCTTCTTTTCCAATGTGGATCCCTTTTATTTCTTTTTCTTGTCTGATAGCTCTGTCTAGGATTTCCAATACTATGTTAAATAAGAGTGGTGACAGTGGGCATCCTCGTCTGGTTCCAGTTCTTAGAGGGATAGCTTTCTGTTTTTCTCCATTGAGAATGATATTTGCTGTGGGTTTGTCATATATGACCTTTATTATGTTGAGGTATTTTCCTTCTATACCCATTTTATTTAGATTTTTTTATCATAAATGGATGCGGTATCTTGTCAAATGCTTTCTCTGCATCAATTGAGATGATCATGTGATTTTTATGCTTCATTTTGTTAATGTGGTGTATCACGTTCATAGTTTTGCGGATGTTGAACCATCCCTGCATCCTTGGATTGAAACCCACTTGATCATGATGTATGATCTTTTTAATGTATTGTTGTATTCGATTTGCTAGTATTTTGTGGAGGATTTTTGCATCGATGTTCATCAGTGATATTGGCCTGTAATTTTCTTTTTTTGTGTTGTCCTTGTCTGGTTTTGGTTTCAGGATAATGTTTGCTTCATAGAAGGAGTTAGGAAGCCTCCCCTCCTCTTCAATTTTTTGGAAGAGTTTGAGAAGGATAGGTATTAAGTCTTCTTTGAATGTTTGGTAGAATTCACCAGGGTAGCCATCTGGTCCTGGATTTTTATTTTTTGGGAGGTTTTTGATTGCTGTTTCGATCTCCTTACTGGTGATCGGTCTATTCAAATTTTCTACATCTTCTTGGTCCAGTTTTGGAAGGTTGTATATTTCTAAGAATTTATCCATTTCTTTTAGATTATCCAATTTGTTGGCTTATAGGTTTTCATAGTATTCTCTTATTATCTTTTGTATTTCTGAGGTGTCTGTTGTAATCTCTCCTCTTTCATTTCTGATTTTATTTGAGCCTTCTCTCTTTTTTTCTTGGTGCGTCTAGCTAAGGGTTTGTCAATTTTGTTTATCTTTTTGAAGAACCAGCTCTTGGTTTCATTAATTTTTTCTATTGTTTTTTTGGTCTCTATTTTGTTTATTTCTGCTCTGATTTTTATTTCCTTCCTTCTGCTGATTTTGGGCTTTGTTTGTTGTTCTTTTTCCAGTACCCCTAGGTGCACTTTTAGATTATCTATTTGGGATTTTTCTTCTTTGTTGAGGTAGGCCTGAATTGCTATAAACTTCCCTCGTAGAACCGCTTTTGCTGTATCCCACAGATTTTGGCATGTCGTGTTCTCATTTTCATTTGTCTCCAGGAATTTTTAAATTTCTTCTTTGATTTCTCCATTGACCCAATCATTGTTCAGTAGCATTTTGTTCAATCTCCACATTTTTGCGGCTTTTCTGGTTTTCTTTCTGTAGTTGATTTCCAGTTTCATACCTTTGTGTTCAAAAAGATGCATGGTATTATTTCAATCTTCTTAAATTTATTGAGACTTGTTTTGTGGCCTAATATGTGATCAATCCTGGAGAATGTTCCATGGGCATGTGAAAAGAATGTGTATTCTGTGGTTTTTGGATGGAAAGTTCTGTATATATCTACTAAGTCCATCTGGTCTAATGTGTCCTTTAAGGTGAGTGTTTCCTTATTGATCTTCTGTTTGGATGATCTATCCATTGGTGTAAGTGGAGTGTTAAAGTCCCCTACTATTATTGTGTTACTGTCTATTTCTCCTCTTATGTCTGTTAATAATTGCTTTATATATTTAGGTGCTCCTATGTTGGGTGCGTAGATATTTACAAGTGTTGTATTTTCTTGTTGGATTGTTCCCTTTACCATTATGTAGTGCCCGTCTTTGTCTCTTATTACAGTTTTTGATTTAAAGCCTATTTTGTCTGATATAAGTATTGCTACCCCCGCTTTCTTTTCTTTGCCATTTGCATGGAATATCTTTTTCCATCCTTTCACTTTCAGTATGTGAGTGTCTGTAGGTCTGAAGTGTGTCTCTTGTATGCAGCATATACATGGATCTTGTTTGTTTATTCAGTTGGCCACCCTATGGCATTTGATTGGAGCATTTAGTCCATTGACATTTAAAGTAGCTATTGATAAATATGTATTTATTGCCATTTTGTCACTTTTTCTTCTTTTGGGGTGTTTTAGTAGTTCTTCTCAGTTCACTTCTTTTTCTCTTGCTCTCTTCCCTTGTGGTTTGATGGCTATCTTTAGGAATATGTTTGATTTCTTCTGTCTTACTTTTTTTCCTGCTTGTTATAGGTTTCTGGTTTGTGGTTACCATGAGGATCCTATTTAATATACTATGCATATAACAGTCTATATTGAGTAGATAGACTCTTTAGCTTGACCTCTTTCTAAAAGCTCTACTTTTTCACTCCCCTCCTCCCACATTATATGTTTTTCACATCATATATAGTCTTTTGTTTAGTGTGTGTCTATCCATTACCCTCTTATCATTGAAATAGGTGATTTTAGTACACTTGTCTTTTAACCTTTATATTATCTTCACAGGTAGTTGATCTGCTGCCTTTACTATGCTTTTACCTTACAAGTGATTTTATTGCCTGTTTTTTCTTGTTGTTGTTGTTTTGGTTTTTTTTGATAATTTTTTTCTTTTCTCTCTATTTGTGGTCATTGCTTTCTCACTTAAATAAGTCCCTTCAGCATTTCTTGTAGAACTGGTTTCTTGGTGATAAACTCCTTTAATTTTTGCTTGTCTGGGAAGCTCTTTATCTCTCCTTCCATTCTGAATGACAGCCTTGATGGATAGAGTATTCTTGGTTGTAGGTTTTTCCTTTTAGCACTTTAAAGATGTCGTGCCATTCTCTTCTCGTCTGTAGGGTCTCGACTGAGAAGTCTGCTGACAGCCTGATGGACTTCCCTTTATATGTCACTTGTGGCCTTTCTCTTGCTGCTTTTAGGATTCTCTCTTTGTCTTTAATTTTAGACATTTTGATTATAATATGTCTTGGTATGGGCCTCTTTGGTCTTCTCTTGTTTGGAGCTCTCTGTGCTTCCTGAATTTGGATGTCTGTTTCCTTCCTCAGGTTAGGAAAATTTTCCTCTATTTTTTCAATAAATAAATTTTCTGCCCCTTTGTCTCTCTCTTCTCCTTCTGGGACCCCTATAATCCGAATGTTAGCACGCTTGATATTGTCCCAGAGTTCCCTTACACTGTTCTCATTCTGTCTAATTCTTTTTTCTCTTTTCTGTTCTGCTTGGGTGATTTCCTCTAATCTTTCGTCTAGCTTGCTGATCCGTTCTTCTGCTTCCTCTACTCTGCTATTGAGCCGCTCTAGTGAATTTCTCATTTTGAGTATTGTATTCTTCATTTCTGATTGTTTTTTTTTAATCTTCCAGTTCTTTGCTGATGTGCTCACTGTGTTCATCCATTCTTCTCTGCATATCTGTGAGCATCCTCATTATATTTTGTTTGAATTTTTTGTCGAGGAGGTCACTAGTTTCTGTTTCACTTAGTTCTTTTTCTGGGGTTTTGTACTGTTCCCTTTCTTGGAAAGTATTCCTTTGCCTCCTCATTATGCCTCTTTCTCTGTGCTATTTTCTTTGTAGTAGGTGAGTCGTCTATGTCTCCTGATCTTGGAGAAATGGGCTTATGTATGAGATGCCTTATGAGGCCCAGCAGTGTGCTTCCCTCTCGTCACCAGACCATAAGAACCAGGAGTGACCCCTTTGTGGGCTACTTGTGTTCTTCTGCTGTGCAGGATTGCTCCCACTGCAGGCACCCAGGGAGCCTGATCTTTCCTTCCCTGGCCAGCTGTTTGTAAATCTGGTTTGGAGGGGCCTCAGCACTGTTGGCTACAAAGTCTATCAGCACACTCTTATTGCAATTGTCCTCTTAATTGGGTTTGTCCCCAGTGTAGCTGGTTGCTAGGCTCAGGGGCATACAGTTGTGATAGGCCCGAGGCCAACAAGGCTGTTGTCAGTTCTCTTAGGAGTGCAGCCAAGTGGGGCTGGCTCTTGGCATGGGGGCACTCAGTTGTTTCAGGCTTTGGAAGGTGGGGCTGATCCTTTTAATGGATAATTGTGAAGCACAAGTTCTGCCACTGATAAGCCTCACCCCCCACTGGACCACATACACTGTCAACACAGTCCTGGTCCATGCACACTTCTCAACCCCCTGGACCGTACCCCAACGCCATACTGCAGAGTCCCCCACTTCTGCCCCAATGCCCCCCAAGTTCCCCTGGTCCTCACACAAGCCCTGCCCCACAGAGGCAGACACCCTTGCCTGCCTGTAGAGGATCAAGGCACTCAGTCAATGCAGGCTGAAAAGTAGCCTGAGGGCTTGCTGTTAGGTGGGGCCAGTCCCTAGGGTGGGTTGCCTGCCCTGGCTGAACTGGATTAAATCTGTGCTCTAGTGGGTGTGGCAGACCCCTGGGCTAACAGCCCAAGGGATGCACCCAAATGGCCCCCACTGGTGTCTGTATCAGTGCGCCTGGACCAGCTCAGAACAATGGCCCCCACCAATGTCTCAGTCTCTGGAGAGGACCCTCCTCTCACCAACATGCCCCCAGAGCCCACCAGGTGAGTCTTGTTTCACCAAAGGACAGTTAGCCTTCTCTCTGGTGATTTTAGGTTGCTGCAATGAGTGAGTTTGTGCGTGGGCCCTTTAAGACGTGGATCTTTTCGGCTTTCAGCTGATAGCTCATCTGGGAGTGTCCTCACTGCAGTTAATAGCCAGCAAAGCCAGACAGTAAGACCCCCCCCCATCTCAGTTGGGCTGAGTCCGAAGGATGCTTATAGCAGTATTGCCCCCGCTCCAGACCTCATTCCTCCAGGGAGGGCTCGTACCTTAGGGTGGCTCCCGCCTGGCCAGCTGAGAAGCTCCGCTGCTCCCAAAGGTGGCTTTTTTCCTCTCCAGCCAGAGTTACTGCCTCTTCTGCTTTCATCAGGACTGTCCCTTGTTGTGGGGGTTCTTTTTATCCAGTTTCCAGTTTTCAATCCAGGGTGATTCTTCCCAAAATTGTTGTAACCTAGTTGTGTTCATGGGAGGAGGTGAGTTCAACGTCTGCTCACAGAACCATCTTGACGAGATCCTCAAGTTTTAAATACAACTCATTTTTTTCTTCCTCTTTCCTCCTCTCACTTCCTCTTTTTTTACTCCTATTTTTTTCAAAAATGATTTGAAGAGAAGATAGGAGAATTAACTTAAAATAAAACCAATGTTAGTTGAAAAAATGCACTCTTCTAAAAAATTCTGGTAACCTAGAATTAGAAATGAATACAACAGAAAAACTAATGAATTCTGTGACTATGTACCAGGAATAATTATTTTATTTCTGTAACTTTCTGTGCTTACAAAAATGACAAGTCATCCTGAGAATTAAGCAGATTAAAGAAGAGAAAAACAAATGTATCTACCAGAGGGACAATATGGTGGCTCTGAGTGAAAAGCCCCTCTTCTCCCTTGTTCTTTGGGCTATGTCCTTTTCCCTCTTTCCATCCTGCATCACCAGTTTCTACCTCATCACTGGACAGCAATACAAACACACAAATATACTTTACAACCTAATCCCCAACGTATCATATCCTGACCTCACGTCCTCTACCATATACCATCTCATTTTCTTCCCCCCATTAAACGCAAAACTTATTGAATTATGAATATATTTTCATTGTCTTTGTTCCCTTACTCTATTTTCTTATTTCAGCTCTCTCCAATATGTCTCCTGAGTCCACTAAAACTCCTCCTGCCAAGTTTATCAATGATCTCCACATTGTGAACCCTATCGGTCAATTCTTTGTTCTCCTCTTTCCAGAATAATTGTATAATTTATCATCCAAATCAGGAAATGTTTGAAATTAAAAGTGGGCACTTAACTAATTAATACTATTTTATTTTTTGAAATATTAATATGTTAGATAAATTTTCTTATAATGGTGAACTGGTAAAGTAGTTTTATAAAAAGGGAGAGTGAAAGGGGTAAAGAGGCACGTGTATACAGTGATGGATGGCAACTAGACTTTAGAGGGTGAACACAGGGCAGTCTACACAGAAATCGAAATATAATGATGTACATCTGAAATTTATATAATATTGTATACCAACGTTACTCAACAAAAAATTTTTAAAAATGTGTGTTTAATACCCTAAAAAAATTTTCAAACAGAAAATTATTTCTAAAAATAGACATATTGATAGAGGTAAAATAAAATTTATTACTATTTATACATTATACTCTCTGCAAGTGTCTCAAGGCCAAAGACAGGCTGGTGAGAAAGCTCTGACCAGCGAGGCCATATGCTCCCCCTTCCCTACCTAAAACCCCAAATAAAAACCCTTCCTTTTAGCTTTTTGGGGAGTTTGGGATTTCAACATTAGCTGCCTTCTCTCCTTGCTCTGCGCTGTGCAAAAATAAACTTCCTACTTTCTTCCACCACACGCGGTGTCAGAGATTGGCTTGCTGCGCAATGGGTGAGCGAACTTACTTCAGGTTCGGTATCATTATCAATCCACATTGCACCTCCTTATCCCTAAGCGGAGGGGTTGACTCTCCCTCCAGCCTGTAAGGGTTGTAAACTGATGCGAATCCAGCCACAGTTTCAGTGAGTTGTGACTAAATCCACATCCTTCAGATGAGAGAGAAGTGATGTTGGGATGCTGGAGTAGGGTGGACTACATCTCCCTCTTGTGGCTGTTGTGTGGAACTCTTCACAAATCCTTTCTGGTTATAAGTATAGCTCTAAGTTAGTGGTTCTATAGATCTCAACTCAGATTTCATTTGGGTTTGAGGTAGGGTTTGGATATCAGTATTTTTTTTTTCCTCTTTTTTCTTTTTCTTTTTTTTTGAGGAAGATTAGCCCTGAGCTAACATCTGCTTGGGCTGGCCCTGAGCTAACATCCATGCCCATCTTCCTCTACTTTATATGTGGGACGCCTACCACAGCATGGCGTGCCAAGTGGTGCCATGGCCGCACCCGGGATCCGAACTGGCGAACCCTGGGCTGCCGAAGCGGAACATGAGCACTTAACCGCTGCACAACCGGGCCGACCCTGGACATCAGTATTTTTAAAAAGCTACCCAGGTAGCTCTAATATCTAGATAACCTTGGGAATATTGGCAGTTGTGGGCCATGCTTAGGTGACCAGGTGGCCACTTTCAAAATATGATTTTTGGTAGACGTATTTCTTGGTATATAGAAGTATATCTAGTTTACCCAAAATGATGAGGGGCTAGTATGTTTCTAGATCAGTGGTTCTCAGTTTAGTGGCTCTCAATCAGTGGGTAGATTTTTCCCAGTAGGGAAACATTTGGCAATGTCTGAGGCATTTTTCTTTTTTAAGATTGGCACCTGAGCTAACATCTGTTGCCAATCCCTTTCTTTCTTTCTTCTTCTCCCCAAAGGTCCCCAGTACATAGTTGTATATTCTAGTTGTAAGTCCTTCTGGTTGCGCTGTGTGGGACACTGCTTCAGCATGGCTTGATGAATGGTGCCATTTCCATGCCCAGGATCCGAACTGGCAAAACCCTGGGCTGCCGAAGTGGAGCACGTGAACTCAAGCACTCGGCCACAGGACTGGCCCTCTGGAGGCAATTTTGATTGTCATGACCAGGGTCAAAGGATGTGCTACTGGCCTCTAGTGGGTAGAAGCCAGGGATGCTTCTAAACATCATATGATGCACAGGACTGTCCCCATGACAAACAATATCTGGGCCAAAACGTCAATAATGCTGTGGTTGAAAAACTCTGCTTTAGATTTGCTCTGCAAGGGGAATTCGGAGAAGTTGAGGAATGGCGATTACTTTGGCTGTGACAAAAATTTAACAATGTTTTAAACACAGCTGTCTTGTCTGTGAGGAGTGTAGCTCCTGACTTTGGTGAAGAAGTCACAGAACCAAGCGTTGCCCACAGCGTAGGAAAGGGACAACCTCACAGCTCATCAAATTAAACCAGCCCCCTTCAGTGATTCATAACCATAGCCATAGCGACACAAGGCCCTGAAACATGGTTTACCATATGGCTATGTTATGAATCCTCTAGGTAACATGAGACAAAAGTGCAACCTCCTCGGTGGATTGTCTGTATTGTATTCAGCTCTGGGAGGTAGAAACAAAAATTTCAGGGAGAGAGGTAATTTACTGTAATCAGTGGTTTCTCAGTCAGCATGTGCTCCCTTTACCCATCACATCCCAGCTGTGTGCCTAGAGCAAGTGTCCTAACGAGGCTGGAGCCTACGCCCAGTCGTGTTTCAGAACACCAGTCCCTTAAAACCGAGAACGAGTCTGTTCCTCCTGAGTTCTCCAGAATTCAGATATGCTCAGTCAAAAGAAAACATTAGAGAGGAAACACGGGGAAACCAGACTCCAAGGTCTCAGTATTCTTTTTGTAAGCCTAAGGAAAAGGAAAGCTCCAGCCCACTCACAGTACCTTTGGGGGACACTGGAGAGGGAGAAGCGTATACTTGGAGGAGTTCTCTGATTTCCCACTTGAGTCCGGGGCCTGGTGGTGCAGGACGTAACGTTAGATGTCATTTGAGGGATGGCCTGACAGTCTCCAAGACACAGCCATCCTCCCCAGTGAGGTCTGGAGCCTAGGGAATTTTGAAGGGATAGCCTCCTCTTCCCCGCTTTGTTTCTGCCCTTCCACCAGGTAGAATTGGGCCACAGGAAAAACCCAACTGTTGGGAACTGAGCTGCTAGAACAATGTGAGTTGTAGTAAAGGAGTGAGTGCTTATAACCCCAGGGTTTACAGATCCTTGGTAGGTGCTCTCAGTTTGTGAGAGTAGACAGCTAATGAGCCTACAGGTATACAACAGTGTGGTGGACATTTGCCTTTTGGATTTTTTTTGCCTACCCAGCATTGAATCCCACTGCTTATGTTTGGGGAATTCCAAACCACTCTAAGGCAGAGCCCACCAACTACTCTGAAAGCGGAAGATGACACATATTCAATTTCCAGCCTCCTTTGGAGGTAGAACATGGACGTGGGACCTAGAATTGGCCACTCAGTCCCAGACTCTGAATTAGAAACGAGAGACGAAGAGATGGAGAAGGGACCCTGGAGCAGTCACTTTGGTGCAGACAGTGTAACAGCAATATTGAATTTCTAAGTCCAGGTGAGGCAGGGAGATAGTGGTGGAGTCTGGGTCTAGTGCTGGGAGGACAATGGCTGTGCACCTGGTGCCCAACATCATCAACCGTGGGCTGGTTTTGTGATTTGGGCTGTGGTCCTAGCCACAGTCTAAGTCTCTCTTTTTTTCTGCTTATTTTCAAAGCATAGTTTTACAGAACCACCCAGAAGTTATTTGAACTATCCAGTATCTTTACAGTGGATTCCTTTTCTACATAAAAAATCCAGAGGCGGTTTCTGTTGATTGCAACTAAGAACACTATTACCAAAATTGGTACCAGGAAACGGAATGCACCAAGCAGCAGAACCAAAATGGGAACAGACTCAGTAGAGGAGGTCCGGTACCAGGCAATGCGGACCTCAGAGTTTTGAGCTGGAAAGTTGGTGACTGTTGTTACACGGTTGTGAGATGGTTGGTGATTTCTGAAAGTGTTCACTGAGGTCACGTAAGAACCTCTCAGAAAGAAGAAGAGGGTCAGTCTGAAAGCCAAAAATAGTATTTTACTAAAAGAGGCTCTTTCTGTCTGCAGCCTGCAATTGAAGTCATGAAGCATTCAATTAACTTAAGCTATTGGCTGAAATACGTTAATTTTCTACTTCAGGATAAATTGAGTAAGGAGAGGTACGCAGGGATAAGGAAGGGCCTGGAAAACACCCTAACCATGTGAGGCCATGGATAGAAAATGGGTTCAGAATCAGGTTGGAGAGTCTCAGCTGAGGCTCCAGGTTTGTTGTTCAATGGAGTAAACAGAGAACTAGGATTGAAATATCTTTTTGGGAAGTGAAAAATCACGCTGGTATGAGTTATACAAGTTTCTTTATAACAGCATCACCAAACACTTGCCACTTTTCTTTCAGTCTGAATGCCATTTGCACAGAACTATACTTTTAAGAATCTTAGATGATTTTCCTTCCGTTATTCAAAGCTCAGAGATGTCAAAGTTTTCAGTTTATTAACGCTTTAGTTTCTGGGTTTTGCAAATAAAATACTGACTCTATTAGCTTCTTTTATACAATAATCTGAGAGTGTTTTACACATAATAAAGAATTCACCCTTCAGTGCCCATCCAGAGAGAGAAACTGAGGCACAGAGCCTTGATCACGTCTGCATGCAATCAGGATCAGTTCTCAGAACTGAGTATAGGCAGCCAAAATGTGAACTGTTCCAGACTTTGTGGCTGGTGGTCAGCTGCCTGAGATAGGTGTTAGACGTCCTGGCTTTCTTGCTTTGGCTTTTATTATCCATTCCCCGCAAGGAGCAAGACACCTGAAGGTCTGGACTCACGGGGCCTGCATTATCCATTTCGTCTGCTACACCAGAGAGGAAAGCTCTATCCAACAGCTCTCTGTTCTGGGCCTGTGCCCTGCAGAGCAGGCTACGTGCTTGGGAAGCCTCATTTCCTTGTCCATTTCACAGGTGGATGTGGAAAAAACATCACCAGGGAGTTGATCCGAGAAGCATACAGATGTGTGGAGTGTCATGGGGAACTTGGGACCTGGGGCCAAGTTCAGTGTTTATTTTGGCTCCTCCGTATTCCTTCAGAAAGTCCCTTCACTGGGTCTGTGGTGTCAGCTCTCTGGAAGTGTCACGCTGGCATAGACTGTGATGGAGTTTGGTTCCTGGGAGCAAAACAGAAGAAGTCTGTGAGTGAAGGGACTGGCGCTGGCTTCATAGGCTACAAATGGAGACAGGGCTGCTTAGGAAAAGGAAAAGGTCTCAGAAATCATGCCGCCTAGAAACTTACTTGCTCAAGGTCTGTCACAGTCGGGCATTGCTGGAAGCAGCATTCAGGTCCCCAGGCTGCCTGCCCTGCCTGCAAGACAGGCTACAGCTCCCTTCTAAGCATACACAGGCCATCAGGGAGACAGGGAGACCTGTCCCAGTGGTCTGAGGACCGCCACTCAGTGCCCCCCCTCCCTCTTTGCTCTCTTCCCTTCCCTTGCCTTGTAAGGAAAACCATTGGTTTTGCTGTTAGCACGGGGGCACAGTTTGGAGAAGCCAAGAGAGTTCTAAATTACTGAGCTTTAAAAAGGGCTAGTGAGATGCAAAGGAGAAGGAAGAAGCAGTTCACGCAGGAGAGAAGAAGGGGGAGAGACAAGGATTGTCAGCAAAAACCTCTTACAGAGATGGAATTCTAGGATCAGAGAAAGAAAGAGACAGGAACATGTTCTGCTGTAAAACATGTAAAACGTGCTGTAAAATGTGAAATATACTGTTTTTCTTCCCAAGAAAACTTCATTAAAAATCTACATTATTTTTTTAAAGCTTTTGAAGTCAGATTCATGTTTTTACCTCCCCCTCGGATAGAACAGTGTTCTGAGAATAGACTTCAAGATGAAGCCAGGACATCCTCCCAGGCATCTCTGGGGGTGCATACAGTTGGAGCTTTGAAGAAGAGGGGTAAATGGAGGCACTTCTGTGGCCTTTTACTCCTCAGTTGTCTCCTAAAATGCTTTATTTAATAGAGCCCAACTGGAGCCAAGATTTCAGCCCAGAATTTGTTTCTGTCTATTTAGTAAAAGAAAAAATTTCTGTCAAGTAAACTTAATCCACGCTGATCTTGCAATGGGGTAGAATAGGTAAGGCTCATTCTGGGCCGCACATCATATTCTGTTCTAGGCTTCACACCTATGCAGAGCTCCATTCCTAAATATTCTGTTTGAATAGGGCTGGATGCAGCCTAGGTATGAGTATTTTTACAAAGCTCCCCTGGTGATTCCATTATGCAGCTGGACTTGAGAAGTCCTGGATTCGATATGCTATTCCCAAACTTAAATGTGCAACAGGATCACCTGGGGGACGTTTTTTAACATGTAGATAACCTGGCTACTTGCCGTAAATGTGCTAATTGAATAGAATCGTAGGTGGAAGGCCCCAGGCATCTTTGTTTTTAACAGATATGCCAGCTGATTCTGATGTGGTCTTTGGACAACAGAGAAACTGTAGTGAGCAGAGTGAACTATAACTCCGTATCAGCAGCCCTGATGGGTTTCCCGGAAGTCCTGCAACCAAGGCTACAGATGCTCCTTGCTTTCAGCTTGCTATGCCTGCCTTGTCCATTTCAGGACTCTGTTTCATTTCAGCTCTACCCAGATGCCACCCTTTCCCCTCCTCCAACTATTCCCTCTCTACAGAGAGGAGGCAAGGCGCAGAGAGATGGTTCACCTGGACAGCCTCTGGAACAGGCTCTGTGGCAGCAACATAAATGGTGGTGCAGGGATCCTGAGCTGGCAGGGCATCAGGTTTCTTTTGAAAAGACTGTCAGAGAAGCAAGGAAAGCAGATTAGCTGAGCAGAGAGTTATTTACCATCCAACTCTCCCCAGGGAAAAGCACAGAGTCAAGAAGCTTTGAGTTAGAAAGCTCCTTAGAGTCCTTGTTCCAACCTCCTTCCTAGGTAGAAATTCTCCCCAAATTCCTTGGAACTCAATGTTCCTGGCTTTGCTTGGACCCCCCATGTGACATCTTGGAGCTCACAACCTTGTGAGGCAGCCTAGATCATCATTGGCACTTCCTAGATGTTTTAAAGGTCTTCCTCACAGTGAATCAAAATTGATATGGCTCTTACCAGGGCAGCTGAAAGGAATGAGGTCTTTATAGTATTTTAGTCTCATTAATAGCACCCACAACACGCAGAGTTCATTCCATTCCCACACTGTTGTTCCTGCTATTCCTCACTCTAACACGGTTTCTCATTACTTCTCTTTCCAGCCCAAATGTTGAACTTAATAATAACAACACATATGTGTGTTAACATTTACAAAGTTCTCCACATATGTCTTCTCATTTGTCTCACAACCACTCTATATGTTAAATACTGTTGTTACTCACATTTTACAGATGAGGAAGCTAAAGCCAGGAAACGTTTAGTGCTTTCCTACTGTGCACATGCAAGAAGTATCAAGGCCAGGAGTCCCACCAAAGTCTTTTAACTTAAAATTCTCTTTCCATCATACTATTTGTCTTTGGTTGCCCCAACTTATAATGACCTCTCCTTTACCTAAATCCCTCAAATCTAATTCACCTAAAATCTAATTCACACATTATAGCACTTATCTGTTCACTGTATTTAAAACATTCTGATATAGTCACACGTTGTTTCTCCAAATAGACTATCAATTCCTTGAGAAACAGCCTATATTTCTTTGTATTCCCCACAAAACAGTGCTGAGCACACGAAAACCTTCAGTTGATGTTTGTTGAATGTTACTTTGAATGAATTAAAATCCACAATACCAGGACAAAATCAGTGTGGGGGTAAACTGAGACCACATCCCCGTAAGATAGAGATGACATAGCCTATGCCGGGAAAGCCATCCTTTCAATGCATTCTGGGAGCACTGGTGTAGAATAATGCTACTCTCCCCTTTTCCTGGGTAAAGAGCAAGACTTGAAACTGAAGCACATGGGTTTTAATGAGAGAGAATTTGGAATCTCGTCATCTGATGGAAGAGGTAAGAAGTTGGAAAAGTTTATGGGAGGAAAGAAGATTCCAGGTGGGACATGATCCTTCTCTTCATATGGATTGCCATGTAGAAGAGGAATTAGATTTTTTCCATAAGGTCCTTTAGGTTTAAACCAAGGTTGGAACTTTAGCGAAATATTTTGGTTCAGTATGATGAAGATCTTTCTAATAGTAAAAGGTGCTCAAATGTGAGATAAACTGCCTTGGGAGGCGGTGAATCCCCCATTACTGGAAGTGCTTGGGGTGTACCAGGGCTTCTCACAATTTAATGTGCATTTGAGTTACCTGGAAATCTTGGTAGAAGGCTGGTTCTATTTCAGAAGATCTGGGGTGGGGCCTGAGATTCTGCATTTCTAATAAGGTCCCAGGTCCCGATGCTCCTTATTCACAGACTATATTTTAGTAAAAAGGAGCTAGCTAATACTTTGGAAGTAATGTCGTAGAAGATAATTCAAGCAGTAATTGAGTGGTTCAAATAGATGACTTTCAAGATCCCATACAATTCGTGGATACTGTATTTTGGAGAAAATGAATTTAAGGAAGAATTACTTGTAATAATGAGATGTACGAGGAGAATGTGAAACAATTTAATTAAGAGATTTATCAACAGATGCAACTTCTTCCTGTCTTCCTGTCTGGGAGGACTTTTGTATGACCTGGCTTAGAGGCATGGGGAAAACGGCAAATAACTTATGCTTTTAACATTTAATTAAGAAGTTTTAGAAAGGAGAAAAAAGTATAAAGGAAATCACCCACAGTTCTATCACTTCAACACAATATGGTTAGCCTGTTATTAGATTTCCCTACAGGATTTTTGTTTAGGCATATGGAATTATTTTAAACATAGTTGTAATAATTTAGTACATTTTCATATCTTGGTGCCTTCAATTAGGGCACAACTCCAGGGAGCATCAGTGACAAGAAACTCCAGGGGCATTATTCTCACATATTCTTGGTGAATGGTGTCCCCTGGAATCACACAAAGTGGTAGCCCTGATAAGACCTAGAAGAGTTCTGTAGCAGATAGCAAATATTTGTTAAATAATTTTCCATGTTATTATAGTATTTAATGGTATTGATAATCATTGCAAATAAGAACAAAGGAAATGTTGATTTTTGAATAATTGTCCATGTTATTACAGTTTTTATATGAAATCATATAGGCATTGCAAATATGAACAAAGAAAACGGCAAGGATGTGGCTAAGTCCAAATGCATACTGATATATAAAACAACTATAATTATGTTTTGTATATTTAAAATATATACGAATTTAATATAATAACAGAAAGGGCGCATAAATCAGGAGGTGAAGTTAAAGTGAAGTTAGAGTGTTATCCCGGAAGGGAATAAATCTTAGACTTTGATAAGGATGCATTTTGTAATTTCTAGGGTAGCAACTAAAAGAATAGAAAAAAGTTGTTTGTTTACTAATCTAATAGAGAGAAAGATAGGACAATAAAAACATAATTTAAAAGACTGCTTCCTCAAAGAAACCGCTGGTTCAGATAGCTTCACCCATGAATTTTGCCAAATATTTGAGGGGAAAAATAACATCAATCCTACCCAAGCAATAAGGAAATGCACCCTATAGAGAGTTGAACTGTGGCCCACAAAAGATAAGTCCACCTGGAATCTCAAAATGTGACCTTATTTGGGATAGGGTCTTTGCAGATGTAATTAAAATGAGGATTTCAAACTGAGGTCATGCTGAATAAGGGTGGATCCTAAATCCAGTGACGAGTTTCCTTACATGAGACCGAAAAAGAAAAAACACAGAGACGCAGAGAAAGGAAAGTTATGTGAAGATGGAGGCAGAAATTGGAGTCATGTAGCTGTAAGCCAACAAATACCAAAGAGTGCCTGGAGCCACCAGAAGTTGGAAGAGGCAAAGACAGTTCTCCCCTGGAGCCTTCAGAGGGAGCACGGCCCTGCTGGCACTTTCATTTGGGACTTCTGGCCTCTAGAATTGTTAGTGAATACATTTTTGTTGTTTTAAGTAATCAAATTTGTAGTAATTTGGTATGGTAGCACTAGGAAACTAACATACACCCCAGCTCATTTTGTGAGGGTAGCATAATCGTGATATCAAAACCTCACAAGGGTATTACAAGAAAGGAAAATTATAGGCCAATTTCCCTCAGAAACATAAACAGAAAAAAACCTTAACAAAATATCAGCAAATAAAACCCAACAATATTTAAAAAGGATCAGACTAAATTGCTTCTATGTAACATTGGAATGTAAAGTTGGTTTAATCTTCACAAATCAGTATAGTTCAGCAGATAAATAAAAAAGATAAACTTAGAAAAAGACAAAAATCCTGATTATATCAACAGATGCAGAGAGAATGTTGATAAAATTCAACATCAACTCATGATAAAATGTCTTAGCAAAGCAGGAATAGAAGGGAATATCCTTTCTTTCTTTCTTTCTTTTTGGTGAGGAAGATTGTTGCTGAGCTAACATCTGCACCAATCTCCCTCTATTTTGTATGTGGGATGCTGCCACAGCGTGGCTTGTTGAGCAGGGTGTAGGTCTGCGCTCGAGATCCAAACCTGTGAACCCCAGGCCCCCAAAGCAGAGCATGCAAACAACCATTATGCCACCTGGTTGGCCTCTAGAAGAGAATATTCTTAACCAGTTAAAAAGGTAGCTACAAAAAACCTTCAGCAAGAATTACATTTAATGGTAAGATATTGACAGCTTTCCCTTTGAGTTTCAAACTATGCAAGAATGCCACGATGACCATTTCTATTCAACATTGTGTAGGACATCTCAGCCAGTAAAATAGGGCAAGAAAAAGGAAGAGCAATTATGTGAACTGAAAATTAAGAAATAAAGCAGTAATTTTTACAGATGATAGAATTGTGTACAGAGAAAATCTAAATCATCTATAGATAAATAACTGGAATTTGTAAATAAGTTTAGCAATGTTGCAGATATAAGGTTAATATATAAAAATTAATTGTATTTCTATATATCAATAATAAACAGAAACTAAAATTTTTTCAAAAGATAACATTGATGATAGTATCCCAAAGTATTAAATGCTCAAATGCCAAGCAATAAATTACGGATGTGCAAATCCTCTTGCAGAAAACTATAAAACATCATTTAGAGAAATTAAAGAAAATATTAATAAAGGAAAGGGTACATCATTTTGTGAATTGAAAGACTCAATACTATAAATATGTATGGTCTCCTTAAATTGATCAATGCCATTCTAATTAAAATTCCAGCACGATTTTTAGAAGGAACTTGACAACGTGAATCTAAAATATGTATGAAAATGCAAAAGGACCAAAATGATCAAGAATTCTTGAAGAGGAAAAAGAAAAAAGTAGAAGACTCATTTTACCAGATATCAAACTTATAATAAATCTGTAATCACAGATTTCTAGACACAGTATGGTACTCTTGCAAGTATAAACAAATAGACCAATGGAGTAGAACAGAGAACCCCAAAATAGATTCATACATATATGGACCCTTGATCTATGATGAAGGTGGCACTGAGGTGGGCAAGGACAATCTTTTCAATAAATGGTCAATAGGATATCCATCTCAAAAAAAATGAAACGACCTATCTCATGTCATACTCCAAAGATCATTTTCAAGTATAGAATAGACATAAATGTGAAAGATAACCATGCAGCTTTTAGAAGATGATAGAAGAATATCTTCACCACCTTGGAGTAGAGACAAATTTTTCAAACAGGACACGAAAAGTGCTATCTATAAAGGAATAGATTACTAAATTGTTCTACACTAAAATTAAGAACTTTTCTTTATCAAAAGGTATCTCTGAGAAATTGCAAAGTCAAACCACAGAATGGGTCAAGGTATTTGCTAACATATAATTGCCAAGAAGCTAAAAATATTTAAAGAGCTTATACTAATCCACAAAAAAAGCCTGAAACTGAAAGGAAAATGGACAAGAGATTAAACAGACACTTTAAGAAAGAGAATGTTAATATGGCCTATAAACATATGAAAAATTGTTCAACTTCCTCAATAATTAGAGAAATGCAAAATAAAACTATAAAAAGACACATCCAATAGAATGACTAAAATTAAAAAGACTGATAATACCAAGTTTTGATTAGAATGTGTAGCAACTGAGGGGCTGGCCCCGTGGCCGAGTGGTTAAGTTCCCGCGCTCCGCTGCAGGCGGCCCAGTGTTTCGTCGGTTCGAATCCTGGGCGCGGACATGGCACTGCTCATCAGACCACGCTGAGGCAGCGTCCCACATGCCACAACTAGAGGAACCCACAACGAAGAATACACAACTATGTACCGGGGGGCTTTGGGGAGAAAAAGGAAAAAATAAAAAAATCTTAAAAAAAAAAAAAAAAAAGAATGTGTAGCAACTGAAACTCTTATATGTAGCTGGTAGAAAAGTAAATCGATACACCCATTTTGAAAAACAGTTTGGCCTTATCTAGTCAATTGGAGGATATGCATACTCGATGATTCAGCAATTCTATTTCTAGGTATATACTCAACAAAACTATGTGCACATATCTACCAAGAGACGTACCGATGAATATTCATAGTTGCAATTTTCATAATAGCCTCAAACTGGAAATAACCCAAATGTCCATCAATATCAACTGGATAAATAAACTCTAGTATATTCATATACCGACATTCTATAAAGCAATGAAAATGAATACATTATATCTAAGCTGAAGGACATGTATGAATCTCATAAAAGTAATATTAAGCAAAAGAAGCCAGATACGAGAGGAAAAATACCATAGGATTCCATTTTTATAAAGTCCAAAAAAACAAAAAAAGAGAGAGAGAAAACTAAACTATATCTTTAGAAGTCAGGATAGTGCTATCTTTGGGTAGAAGAGAGAGGATAATGATTGGGAGGGGCACAAGGAGGTCTTCTGGGTATGATGGCAATGTTCTGTTTCTTCATCCGGTTGGTAGTTTTATGGTATTAGAAGACGCAACACTGAAAGATGTAATTTCTCCTCAAATAGGTCTGTAGACTCAATGCAATCCTAATAGGATTTTTTTTTCCTTTTTGTGAAATTTGAGCTGATTCTAAAACACATATGAAAGTACAAAGGGACAGGAATAGTCAAAATCTCTTGAAGAAAAACAAGGTGGGAAGATGTGCTTTACTGGATATCAAGATGAGGTAATTCATTGAGCAGACATTTATACATTGTGCACTTTTTGGTATATATGTCATCCTTTACAGTAGAAAGAGGGATGGGATCAAGTAGCTAGGGAAGGTGCCATGGTAAATGCGATCCTGGTTACCTAAATGCGTAAATGCAAGGTGGAGGTTGCTCTTGGGACTCTCATATATTTAAACGGAGCTTGGTTCTGAGCAGTGGTCATGGCCTGTGTAAATAAACCTTCCAGGCCACTAGGGGACAGCAGAAATAAGAGCTTGGTCCAAAGATCTGTCTCTGGTTATCAAAAATGCATTTATTGTCCTCTGATGCAATTTTCCAGGGTGCTAATCAAAGCTTTACCTTCTTTACCTTCACATACTTTACTCCAGGATTTGCCTTCCCCTACACCCTGAATGGCCAGATTCATCACCTAGAATTGCCTTTATGTCTGAAAAACTATAATATCTTCATATCTAACCATAATCCCTTTAGCCTTCCTCTTACTTCTAACATATCTGCTCCTCAACTTCATCATGACTCTAGTTTTTTCATCTCTCCCTTCTGTGTCAGGCCAGTCATCACTCCATCACTGTTTTGCTTTCTTTCATCTCCAGCCTACATATCTTCTTCCATCTCTTCAACCACTCTTTAGTCAGAATCCTCAAGATCCTCCTTCCTTGTCTCTTTGGGACTTTGCAAACTCCTAAACTTAGATCATACCAACATGTCACACGATAGCCTTTCCAAATCTTTCCCTCTCTCCTCAAGCCAGCACCCATTTCCCTAGAGAAGTAGAGAGTTTGATAACATGGAACCATAGCCTACTAGAATGCCAGGGCTGGAAGGAGTCATAAGTCATGTTTCTAGCTTCCTCATTTTTTTCCTATGAAGAAACAGATGACCAGAAGATTACCCAGTGTTTTCCATTATGTCAAATAATAAATAGTTCCATCTGCCCCTGAAGTTTGATGTCATTCTAGAGAGCTCTTGTTCTGGACTTCTGCTTCCCTAATTTCCTCTGCTCCAGAACCCATGCAGAAGCATGAATGTCAGACACGCAAGGCAGATTAGCCAGGAATTCCGTAGGAAACGTGGCAGGTCCACCCCAGAAAAAGAAAACATAGAACTTACACCTGATTTCTGGACTTGGGCATAGATAGTAAGGTTTTTTGCTTCCTTTGTTGGCCGGTAATGGTCTGCTTTACCTGGAGAAAAGAAACCATAGTGGTTATCTCCCTCTGGTCCCCAACATAAACTCTCTGCCCAGACCTGTCTGGTCTTTGCCCCTCACTGTATACCCATCTTCTCCAAGAGTACCATAGGAACAATGGACTGAGTCCCAATCCCCCTGCATATATGTCATATGACATTAGGTTAGGTCCATGATCTCTCTGGGGCTATTTTTCAATCTGTGAAATGGAATTGGAATACCCGCCTCACAGGGCTGTGGTGATGATTACATGAGATATTACTTGAAAAGTGTTTAGAACAGTGCCTGGCACATAGTAAGTTCCCAATATGTATTAGGTGTAATTGGTATGCCATTCAATTATTTTCACCTCTATTGTTTGATGTACATATCTGGTCTCCTAATAGGATTCCAAACTCTTTAAGGGCAGGGCAAGTGATTTACATCTCTTTTGCATTTTCCAGCTCATAGCATGCTGCTTCACTCACAGTTTTCTCACTTCCCTGTTTCTGGGGGACTTGGTGTGTGTATAGGGGGGTGTAAGAGGAACGATCCACCTGAGATTATTTGGAAAATAAAGCTACAATGTCATTCTAATACCTTCCATCTGGAACTTTTGCTCAGAGCCTAGGGTCTCTGGATATTAATAACTTCTAGGACATTTTAATTTTTAACTAGTTTTTAAATTATAGGAATAATTCATTCTCATTACAAAAGTTAAAATTGTATAGAGTAAAAAGTATGTCCACCCTCCTCCATGCTTAACCAATGCAATTTCATTCTCAGAAGTAATCACTTTTAACTGTTTGATGTCTGACCTTGCGGACCAGCTCTGTGCAATAGGACTTTCTGTGATGATGGAAATGCCCCATATCTGTAGTCTAATATGACAGCTGCAAGCCACACGTGGCTATTGAGCACTTGAACTGTGGCTAATGCAACTAGGAACTAAATTTTAAATTTTATTTAATTCCAATTAATTTAAATTTAAACAGCTATATGTGGCTAGTGACCACCATATTAGGCAGTGCAGTTCTGGACATTTGCTAGACAGATTTTTTATATATATTTTAATATATTTTTTATATCTATATAGAATAGGGTCATTCTATACACACTTCTCTGTAACCTGGTCTTTTTACTTCCAATGTGTTGAGGACGTTTTCTGTGCTAGTGCATCTCATTCTTTCTAACGTTTCATAGTACTCATCGCATGTGTCATGTAGCAGCGAGAGGATGGAGGGAAAGTAACAGACCAAAGCAGGGAGGCCTATTTTGGAACTATTGTGAAGTCCAGGCAGAAGCAATGGAGGCTTGACCCGGAGGAAATCACACGTCTTAAGGTAGAGCTATTTTAACATCAATTAATTTATCTTCTTTAAAACTAGGAGCATGTCTCTGAGGGAATAGCACTTAGGAGAGGTATAGTTTTATTTGGAAGGGAAAGGCCTAGTATGTATGTATATGGTGAAGGTTGTGGAACGTGACACGAGGGTGTGATCCTTGGGGAGGAGATGATGGGCAGCTACTGGGAAAGCTCAAAGAATTCAAAGAATGTCAATGGATGGTTTTCTTGTGTGGTGTGGGTTTGGAGTGCCTGGTGGTTCCCACTTCACTTTTTTGGTCAGAGTTAATACTGATTGAGGAGTATGTGTGTGTGTGTGTGTGTGTGTGTGTGTGTGTATAGAATGGAGGATAGGGATTGTGGTGATCAGAAGTGGTAACAGAGTGGCTGCAAGTTAGTTCTGTGAAATATATCCTTTTGGTTCAAATCCATGAGAGTTGGCAAAGTTAGAAGCTCCCGCCCAGCACTATCCTAGGTGCTTTAGGGGAAAAAAATAGTGTAGGGAATGAGTTCTTAAGGACTTTCAGGCTTTCATTTTGGTTCAGGCTGAAATTTAGAATTATGGGGACAGTCCTAAATGGTCAGACAGACGGAAAAATTAAGGCTAAGCGTTGCATTTCAAAAAGACTGAGGATTAAGATAACCTAGCCTCATACTTTTTTTTCCCAGTACAAGAACAGATTTTCAGGAGCCCTCTCAACTCAGCTCAGTCAGTGAGGCCTTAGGGTCTAATGAAAAAGGTCTTGGCCTTAGAATTAGGTCACCTACATTCTAGCCCTCATGAGCTTTGTGGCATTGACAAAACACGCCATCTCAATGGATCTCTTCTCTTATCATAACTGTAAAATGAAGGGGAAAACTGTCTAGTGTCTGTGTAAGCTCTCCCCTGAGGCATAAATTTGTCTTATGTTACCATGACCTCAAGTCCTTTAAATCTGCTGTAGGTACAGTGCCCAGATGCTTCGAGCGCTGCCCTCTGCTGGCCATAGGATTTAAACACTGTTGTTTTAACTTGCTTGTGTTAGGAGATGTGTCTTTCTATGTATGTATGTATGCTTGTTTGTATGAATGTATGTGTGTATCTTTCATCTATTATCTATCCATGGAAGGCACTATGTTAAGTGATTTCTGTGTACTGACTCATGGATCCCCACAACAATACCATGAAGTACATAATATTATCCCCATTTTGCAGAGGAGAGGTTAAAGTGTTTGTTTGGTCACACAGCTTGTCAGTGGCAAAAGCTGCCTTTGAATGTAAGTTTGTCTCATGCCAAGCCTATGTTCTTAACCAGTGTATTCTCCTGGACACAAAATTACCAGAGAGTCCGTTTGAAACCCTTCAGATTCAGGCTGCATTCTGGAGATGACACCATTAGAAGCTGCCAACAGAATCTCTTGAGCACAGTCTTGAGGAGGGTACAGCAATTAAGTCTAGGTTTCTCCACGGATTTGAGGCAGGGTTTTGTGTGTTCCTGGCTTATAAGGAACGCATGATTAGAAACCAGGGCGGATGTCTGTGTTGGGGAAGGTGGTAGGGAATTGTGGTAGGATGGGGAGCACTATTCCCTTCATAGCACAGCCATGTGATGAGTGGAATGTAGCTGAGGAAAGATGTGGGTTCGGATCCCAGGACCTTCATGAGCTAGGTTAAGGCGGGAGTGTTAATCTTCGTTTTCTCATCCCGGGTATCTCACTGCTCCTTATTATGCAAGCCGAAT
The DNA here is from genome assembly GCF_041296235.1 of Equus asinus. NCBI lineage: Eukaryota > Metazoa > Chordata > Mammalia > Perissodactyla > Equidae > Equus > Equus asinus. The sequence goes on from NC_091814.1 coordinate 23,052,748, forward strand.
GTGGTTGCCTTGCCCCATCCTCTTAGGCCCTCATCATGATTTCTGTCTGAATCGCCCCACCCCCTCATCTCCTCCCCAGCTAACTCTTAGGTGGAGGAAATGAGACAAAAGTAGGCGGCTGTGCCATGCTCTAGATTTTCTTGTATAAGCAAAACCAACATCAGAGTGCTGAGGTAAGGGCTTTTCCCAAAAGGGTACATATGGAGAACATTGCTCTACTTGAGAATGAGATGGGCCGTCACCTCGGTGGTGTAAGGAGCAAATTCCATCCTCACCATGGGAAGACCGGCCTGGGGATCTGTCATGGTCATGGGGCAGGACCTTCTGACTTTAGTGTGGCTGGGTGGTGGACAGTGTGGCTGAGGGGAGCACATTGCCCTGAGATATTGAATCCCAGGATAATCTAGAGGAGAGGTCAAGGGATACTGCCTCTAGGCACTTAAACTTCAAGGGAATAATTGGGCCTTAATGGTTTCGGTCTACCCTGGGTGACTTCCATACTATTTAGTTTGGCTTTAAGCAACCTCACGAATCACATACTTTCCCAAGCTGAGTCAGAATTTATGCTAAAATCTTAGTAAAGAGTTTTCTCTCAGCTGTCTTCTGATTACCTGTGGGCCTTCCCAGTGGAACACAACCTGGTAGTTAGGAGACATAATTACAGTTCTGGTTCCCTCGTCAACTAGCTGGGAGACCTTGCACGAGTCACTTAGCTTCTCTGTGTCTCTGTTACCCCATTGCTATGTCACATAAAAACAACTACCTATTTCTCTCAGAGGGATATCATAAGGATAAAAGGAAATTACAGAAAGGTTTCAACCCTTGGGTGAAATCATCTTTTATTAGTCAGTAATCATAACTTCTCTTGAACGAGATCCAAGAGAGTCCCCTGAATTTTGCTTCTAGTGAATATTGTTAAGCCTCTTGCTTGAACTTCTTCAGCATCCTGTACGTACCTCTACTGCAGTGCTGGTCATGTTGGACATAATTATCTGTGTAAGGTCTCCCACGTTAGATATCTATGGCTCATCTCTCTTTTTATCCCCGTAGCCTAACATAGGGGATCGAGACATGTTGAATTAGACCAAACTGAGTGAGATCCCAGGATATGTTCATTTAGTGTTTTTGCAAAGGTGCTCCCAGCAGAGAGCCAAAGTGGTGACAGGTCCCCTGCTTACCACAGAGTCTGATAAGAATCTCTTTGTTGTCAGACACCTACCTCTTCTTCTAAACCGTAGTACTGCCACTGTGAGAATCATGATGACACCAGCGATGCCCCCTAAGCACAGCCCAGCATACAGTCCCCATTGTCTTGATACTGAAAGAAAAGTCAAAAGGCAATCTCAAAAGTACTGTGAGTTTAAAAACATCCTACACGGAAGTGGGGAGACTGAGCCTCATGCTCTCTTTCTACATTCTTCTCAAGGAAGACATTTGTTCTGATGATTTTAGAGATCAGCTTTGGACCACTGAAGATTTCTGTACTTGTTTTCTTATCCTAACTTCTCTCCTGATACCTGACATTCATATTCCTAATTTCCATTAAGATTTTTCTACTTAAATGCTTTATTTTCATCGCAAAGACCACATATCTAAATTTAAACTTATCCTTGCCTCTCCTAAGTCAACTCCTTGTCCAGTTTCTCTATTTTTAAATCTCTACTGTGTTTTGTATCCATTTTCTTAAAAAGAATATGACAGCTCCACGTGTTGTCCCCATACTCCCACGCCATTCTCATGAGACACTGGGAGGAAGAGATATCTACTTTTGTTTTTCTTAAATAAACACAATAGTGCTATTATCGTCCTTCCATGCAAATAACTATTGAATTCGCTAGACCTGAACTGAAAGAGAAGCATGTATTTTTCCCTCTCAGTGATTCCCATGTTTAACATTTCTGCTGGAGTACCAATCCCCCAGCCTCAAAATCACAAAGCCAATTTTTATTGTTTTTCCTCCTTAATGTACTTTACTAAATCCTGAACCAGGAGCAGAACTTTGGAAAACAGTGAATGAGACCTATTGCCTCAGTAAACAAGACATTGGGCTGAATAAGATAATAGACAATTATCGAGCATTTACAATGGGCCAGGTAGTTTTTTTAGTGCAGCATTGTGTTAATTAATGTATTTAATCCTCACAACAATCCTACAAGGTTGGTACTCTCATTATTCTTAGTTTATGGATAAGGAAGCAAACGAGGAGAGCCTCAAGAACTAGAGTTTGGTCTAGGAGTAGAAACATGGCTGAATATGTAAGACAGACTTCTTGGAGAGTCAGAGAGACTTATAAGCTTGGGGTAAGTTAACCAGGGTGATTAACAGTGGGGGTCAACCTGAAGCACTAGGGTTCTAGGTAAAGTAATAGCATTAAGGTTATAAATAGTATAATACTAGGTATTGACATTAATGTATAAGAGTAACTTATAAAAATGATTGTGGAATCAGCCTGCTTGTTGTAGAAACTGCGATGGATTTTTTGGAAAGAAGTTAAAAGGAAGAAATAGGTGAGTTACAAAGGAGCAGAGTGCTTATAAACACAATTCAGGTGTTTACAGAGTTAACTAAAGATACAGACTGAAGTCTCAATGAATTGATAAAAGGCATCGCACCAAGATCCAAGTGGGCCTTCAGCCTGATAGCTAACCAGAAGCTGCCTCCTGACTTTGAAAAGATTCTATTTTCCTTCCTAGGCCTTTCACACATCAAGTCATCCCAAGGAATCTCACCGAACTATAGATACTCTTTCCTAAATTAAACATGTTTGAACCTCTCAGATACCAACTTCAGCAGAGAGTCATATGACCGGATCAAAAACATATGACTGGGGACAAGCAGAGAGTTGTAGTAAGACTCTCGAATTTCTATAAAGCATGAAATTTGAGTATGGAATCACCGTTGAGGCTGGAGCTGCCCTGTGAGCAGCTCCACTCCGAATGACCCTTCTGAACGGCTTATGACTGCTGAGAACCCTCTGTGCAGAGGTGCATGTGTGTGTGTGTGTGTGTGTGTGTGTGTGTGTCAGAGAGAGACAGAGACAGAAAGAGAGTAGTTAATGATTAATAACTCAGGGTTTATGTTGCCAACACGAGGGACCCATGGAGAAACCTCCCAAATCCTAAGAGAAGAAGAAGAGCCAGTAGCCTAAGCACCACAATGTTTCATTAGACTGTGGAACTTGCCCAGCAGACTGTCATAGTAGCACTAACTATTTTGAGACTATTTCCTCTTTCTTCTTCTCTGTTGTATTTTGGGACCTTCTAAAACAGTTAGTTTAAGGAGAAACCCTCCAACCATTTAAATCATTTTAAAAGGTAACATTTCTCTCAAATTTCATTTGAGAGAAAGACAAAATAAAACCAACAAACAAGGTGGCGCCTCTAAAACTAGAAAATAGCAGATGACAAAACTTTACCAGTTACGCCTGCCAGGTGAGCCTTTCTCCTGTCCCTGGGTACCTATTGTGACAGCTCTGCCACCTATCTACTCACATAAACTAAAAATGACTGTCTCATATTACTGAGGTCCAGAGGGCACAATAATGCCAGCCCTCTCTTTTCTAGGGTCTCAGGAGGATGAAAACCATCTGCTACCCTTGTCTTGTGACATAAATGACCAGCTTCTGCCAGTCCAGCCAGGTCTGAGAGGCAACCTTGCCATGGTCCTGAAAGATAATTCATAAGCCCTAATTTTTCTCCTAGTCTTTGAAAACAAAGTAATACAGATCTTTTTGAGGATTTAAGTTACTAAATCATAGATTTTCTTTTAGTTTTCAAAATGTTTACTAAACCTTAACATATACTTTCCAAAAGGCTGTAGGAATTCTCAATCTTATCAGCACCTGTATCTTAATCTCATCAGCACCTCAATCCTCTCATGCCCGTACATGGGCTGAGAGGTTGCTTTCGTTTCTCTGTATTCCAGCTAGTAGTGGATGTCACTGTTTTCTTTCCACTTCTACCACAGTGATGGGCAAAAAACAATAATCTTGCTTTAATTTAATACCAACTTTATTTTCTACTAATGAGATTGAATATCTTCTCAGATATTTACTGTTCATCTACATTTCTTCTTCTATGAGTTACGTTTATATCCTTTGGCCATTTTAATGTAGTATCATTTTCTTATTCATTTGTGAGAACTCTTTATATATTAGGACTGTTAATGCTTTGTTATGTGCCAGTTTTTCCCTTGTATATCATTTGTCTTTCTCCTTTATTTGTATACTATTTCCTTACAAAAATTCTAATTTTTTATATATGTATATATTATTTCCTATCTTGCTTAACTCTTGCTCCATCCCCCAAATTGAGAGAAGCACTAGAGCCTTCTAGTGGCTAAGAGCATGGGCTCTGCAGTCATAATACTCAGGTTTAAATGCTAGTTCACCACTCACCGTTGTGACTACTTGATCAAGTTTCTAATTTGTTTCCTCAACTATGAAATAGGGATAATGAAAGTACCTACCTCATAAGGTAGTTGGGGGAGGGATTAAATAAATCTATGTATATACTCAAATCTATGAGTGTACTCAAAATGGCTGTTATTTACGATTTGAAGTTGAATCCAGGATTATTTATGACAATGGTCCTCAAACTTTACCATGCATCAGAATCACCCAGAGGGCTTGGTAGCATGTGGATGGCAGAGCTTCACGCTCAGAGTTTCTGATTCAGTAGGTCGGCAGTAGGGCTTGCGTTTTTTTAACAGGTTCCTGGATAATGCTGATGCTGCTGGTGTGGGCACCATATTTTGAGAACTGCTTATTTAAAAGAATGTTTCTTAATCTCTAAAAAGTTGTGTTAGAGGATATGGGATCAGTTTTCTATAGAAGATGTTGTTTTCCGGTTTTATTTAACCATATCTCTTGAGTGTACAGATAGTATACATGGCTGATATACGTACTTTCAAAACCATAGATTTTTTTAACCCTAGGGAACTATAGCGCTTATCTCACCCAACTCTCTAATTTTATGTTGAGGAAACTGAGACTCAGACAAGTGTCCATAGAGTCACAGAAGAAGTTGACAGCAGCTAATGAGATGAGAACTGTAGACTTTACAGTTTGTGTTTTAGCTGGCAGAGATGGGACCCCTACAAGGAGAGCAGCAGGCTGGGACGCCTGGGCGACCTCATGAGTCAAAAGCTCTCATCCCGTCATCATCCCTGCCCATTCCGGCCCCCATGCTCTGCCCCTCTACTCTTCCTCTCGCTGCACCTTCAGCTGTCCAGAAGGTCTGCTCAGCCTTGACCCCCAGGCCAATCGTACTTCCACTGTGTCACTTTTCCTGACCATTCCAGCTCCCACGCTTCCCTCTCCCACAGACTCGCCAGCACCTTGGTTTATGACATGCATCTTAGAACCTGAATTGTGGCAACACTATCTTTGCTGTGGAGACCATTTTAAGGGAGGGCATTTGGAGCTAGAAAGTTGGATTCAAGTTCTGGGTCTACCACTTGATAGATCTATGGCCTTAAATGGGCTGCTCATATCCTCTGGGGCCTCAGTTTCCTCATCTTCAAAATGAGCACAACAATATTCAGTTTACAGAGTTGTCCTGATGAATCAGTGAAAGAATGTATAGAAAGTGCCCAGAGCAATGGCTGGAACCCAGCATTTGGTGAATAAATATCAGCTCTTTCCACCAGCTCAATTCCCTAACTAGCTGCTAGGTTCTTGGAGGCCAGAGACCATCTCTCTACTCCTTTTGCTGCTCTCTTAGTATCTGGCAAGTAATAGATCCTCGGTAAATTCTTGGTTGATTGGAAGGACAAGGAAACAGGTTTGATCTCAAGTCCAGGGGAGTCCCCTCACTGACGTTTGGAGATGCTTCAGCCCCATCCTGTCGTTAGCTTATGACTTATTTTCCCTATCTGACTAGCAGGCCCAAGTATTTTTGCACTTGGTCCTCATCTATGTGGTGCTATTATCTAATGATGATATTTATATGGAAACCAGAGGTCAGGGACTCTACTCTCAGGAATTTGGGTTAATACAGAAAAAATGCTACTTTTATGGCTTGTTGGGGTCAGGTTGCCTGTGATTTCTGTAATTTCTGGCAATAGGTTCACTGTGATCCTCTAAGTGTTTGCTCCTGCAATTCCACTTGCTCTAGTCTGGCCCTTCCTGGGTGCAAGGTTCAGTGCCTTCATCAGTTTCCACAAAAAAACAAAACCAAAACCAAAACCTGCACTAAGAATTCTGTGGGTTTGAATCCTCTACCGTAGCTTTGAAGCATCACGGGGAGCAGATTCCATCGTGAACCAGGCAGCTTTCCACCATCTGACAGGCTCAGAGCCTCTCTTTCTCTTCTTCTATCTGCACAAGCAACGTCTTCCCCCTTTCTCAGACAGAGCCATCTAACCCACATTCTTTGCAGGGAGGTCCTACCTTCTGCCCTCTAGCATTTATTAAGGTACTGTCTCTTCAAACACTTCCCTTCTAGAGAGGAGTTCTAGCAGCGGTTTCTTTAATATGATAATATTTTTCCACTTACTAATGTATAGCAGTCCTACCTAGATTGTAAATTCCTTGAACTTATACCCTATACCTTGTGCTTTATTTGCATCCCCTATTCCACCTGATACAATGTAGGGCAGGGGGCCACTCAATATATGTGTGATGACCTAAGTTAAATTAAATTATAAGCCATAGAAGGAAGCTAGGAGAAGACTGTCATGTACTCTTTTATTAAGAATTATCAGAGTGCTAAGTATAAGAAGGTCTCAGAAGGAATGCAGAGTTGCCTTCTGAATGGCCCAAGGCAGGAGTGGAAGAGAATAAGCAATGTCCTACTTGGCATATGCTTTATAATAGCAGTGTGTAACCAGGAGGAAAATGCATGTCTGTTCTCCTAGCACCACCTGTGTTCTCATTTTCTTTCTTTCTTTCTTTTTAAATTTTTTCTCCATTTTCAAACCACCATTTCCTGTGGCAGAAACTAGCTCTCCCTCTTTCTGCTCAATCATGTAGCGAGGCCTATAGGGATGACAGTGCTCACAAATCAGAGCAGCGTTGTTCTGGGATCCACAGACCCCAGTCTTCATTCACAAGGAAGCCATATCTGAACATTGTTGAACAGGAGGTTTGGGACTTTTCCCCCCTGAAACCTCTTAGAGGGAACTGAGGAGGGTGGTTGAGAACTCCAGTGCCATTTATGAAAAGTAATTTGCATGCGTCTCCACCCTTTGGTCTTCTACTCTATTGGCTGTGGTTTAAACAAGATAACCTGGCATGTAACCATGCCTCCAAGGAAAATGCTGAAGGGCCTTTTTCATCTCTGAAAGTCTGCCGCCACAGAAACACAAAAGTTTCTCTGTCTCCTCAAGTCTCCAACCCTTCTTCTTAAAGGGAGATAAAGGAGAAAACAAAAAAGAATCTGAGAAGCAAATGCAGTCCGCCCCAGGAGACACTGAGATGCTAATATAACGGTCTGAGAATGCCAGTTCTCTTTCCTGCCTTTCATGTGGTTCTGTCAGCAAGGCTGCCTACACGGCACACATCTACTTGAAGAAGTCAACCATCGCCAAGAGATATCTTCTTGTTGGCCGCGGTTTCCACTCAGAATTGGGGGTGGGGGAGGGATGCTCACAAATCATATACTAATTTAAGATCTGGGGCCATCCAAATAGAACTTTTTACAGAGTTCACAGCTTCAGAAAAATCACTTACACCTGCCTATCCCACCCAGCATTGTGTTGCAATGGCTACCAGCTGTGTCCCCAGCACCATTTCCCCCACTCTTCTGTGGCAATGCAAGTCTCGTCCAGTCACATGACAGCCCAGCTAACAACTACATTTCTCAGCTTCCCTTGTAGCAAGTGTGGCCGTGTTACAAGGCTCTGGTCCATGAGAGGTACCCAAATTCCATCCTTCTACCATTGTTGTCATGCTTGCTGTATTGGGAGTGCCCTGAAGAGGGACCTGCCTCTGTCTATGGAGCATCTAGGTAACTCTAACAATGGGAGCTCCCTGTTTGAAGAAATGGCCTTGTTAGAAAGGGGGAGCCCCTGGGGCTCCCTGGCAGGTGTCAGTTTTTTCTTCCACTGAGCTACCTCAGACTTGCTGAGCCAGCTTTTAGCTAATCTACCGAAAAGGGTCCTCTTTTCAAGATGAGCTTTCAGGGGCATTCCCCTTTAGTTGAATTAGTTAAGGTTTTGTATTATTCATTCTAGCATAGACATAATCATCTCAGAACATGGTCATGAAGGACAGCAGCAAGTCACAGACTGTCCAGAGCTGACCCACATCAACACGCTTTGCATGACCTAGTGAGAGTGCTTTGTAGCACCCTAGGATTTGAACTTGGCAAAAAAGATGCTTCATAACTGCAGACGTTAAGGTGTTTCTTACTGTAAAACACTAAAATGACAATTGAAATAAGGATGAATACATGACCAAGAGCATGGCCAAATGTCATTAGAAAAGAAGATTTTTAGGGCCAAATATGTTCTTGTGCAGTTTAATTTAAGTGAGTCCTAACAAGAGACAGTACTGACATCACATCACATTTGGTCTCATCACATCATCAACCGTTCTGAGTTTTTCATTAATGAAAATAAAAAATGTCTTAACATCACCGTTCTCATTGCAGATGATGGAGTGACCTCTAATAAACCTCAGACTCCGACACTCCATCCCAGGCCTGGGATTCCCCTTCTATGAAGACTTTGTTTACAGTCACTGCTTTGGCTCGGCTTCATCATCTCTTGATGAATTACTGCAATGATGGTGCCTCCTCACAACTAGTTTCTGTTTCTTATGCCTCTTCTCTGCCCCAGTCTCTTCTTCACACCACTGAATTTCCTCTCTGAAATGTAAAGCTGACCATGTCACTCCTCCATCTAAAACTCTTGATTAGTTCCCGTCACCTACAGGATAGTACAGAACAAGACCCAGCTGGATCTGCTTTTCCCTCCGCCTAGAATGTCTTTTTTTATCTGCTTAGGTAATTTCTACTTATTCTTCAAAACCTGATTCATGTCACATGCTCTGTGATGCTCTCTCTGATTCCCTGAGATAGTCTCAATCATTCCCTCCTCTCGTTACCTTGCACATCCTTCTGTTTTGCACCTATCACACCAAACAATCAAGGATAATGAGTTATTTATAGAACTATTTCCTTCCTTAAGGGCAAGATCATGTGTTTTCTTATTTTTGTGTACTTAGCTCCTAGCACAATGGTGAAATGTGGTAGAACCTCAATAAACGTTTTGTTGAACTAAGCACAGTATTTTAAGAACTAGTAATATTCATTTGCAAACACAAACCAATGAACTAATAAAACTCTTTTTTCTGTATTTAGGCAACCTGGTGTACTGGAAATGGCATGCCACAAACCAGCTGTGTGATCTGGTTCTGACGTGCTATGGTCCCCCATCCCTGGAGATAGCGAAAGGTATCTCTACTTGTCTTATGGGTTGAATTGTGTTTCCTCCAAAATCCATATGGTGAAGTCCTTAGAATGTGACCTCATTTGGAGACAGGATCTTTACAGAGTTAACCAAGTTACAATGAGGTCATTAGAGTGGTGTTATGGGCTGAAGTGTGTCCCCACTCCCTAAACTTCATGTGTTGGAGCCCTAACTCCCAGTACCTCAGAATGTGACTGTATTTAGAGATAAGGTGTTAAAAGATGTGATTAAGTTAAAATGAGGTCATTAGGGTGCATGGGCCCAAATCTAATCTTAATGATGCCCTTATAAGAGGAAATATGATCACAGAAGGAGACATGAGGGATGCACATGCACAGAGGAAAGACCATGTGAAGACTCAGCGAGAAGGCGGCCATCTACAAGCCAAGGAGAGAGGCTTCAGAAAAAGACCAACGCTGCAAAACTTTGGTCTTGGACTTCTAGCTTCCAGAATTGTGAGAAAATAAATTTCCATTATTTAAGCCACCTAGCCTGTAGTATTTTGTTATGACAGCCCTTGTTGTTGTCAGTGCTGTTGAGTTGATTCTGATTCTTAGTGATCCTTTGTATAGCAGAGTGGAACAAACCCTGCCAGGTCTTTTGTGCCATTCTCACGCCTTCTGCGCTGTATCAGACAAGGCTCCACTGCTACTCATAGGGTTTTCATGGCCAGTTTTTTGGAAGTGGGTGGCCTTATTACTAGTCTGTCTTATTCTAGAGGCTCTGCTGAAACCTGTCCACTGTGGGTGACCCTGCTGGTATTTCAAATACCGGTGGCATAGCTTTCAGCCTCACAGCAACATGCAGCTTCCACAGTAGGACAATTGACAGATGGGTATTGTGGTTGCCTGATGAGGAAACAAAGCCAGGCTGTGGCAGTGAGGGCACAGAATCTTAACCACTAGACCAACAGGGCTGATATTAGCTCTAGCAAACTAATTACAGGTGAGCCCTAATGCAATATGACTGGCATCCTTAAGAGAAAGGGAAATTTTTATGGAGATATGCATAGAAGGAAGACAATGTCAACAGACATAAGGAGAAAGCAGCCGTCTACAAGCTCAAGAGAGTGGCCCAGAACAACTCCTTCCCTCATAGCCCTCAGAAGAAACCAACCCTGCTGATACCTTGATTTTGGACTTTCGGCCTCTGTAACTATGAGACAATAAATTTGGATTGTTTAAGCCACCCCGTTTGTGGTACTTTGTTACAGCAGCCCTAGAAAACTTACACACCTTGGTAACCCTTTATTAGCACTTCTTACTAATGTACATACAAACTTAATCATATGATATCAACTCTGGAAAGAGCTTCACCAGTTCACCCTTTTCACTTTACAGATGATAAAACAGAGGCCAGGAAAGTGAAATTCTGCCCTGTGACAGGCGTTTCTCTTAATGACTGAGCTGAGATCCTGACAGGGCTTTACCATGGCGCCATGATTCTGCTTCTTGTCCCTCCATATCTCACAAGAGTCTGCTCTCTACCCAATAAATCTGGTCAAGCTAGTGCATACTTGGTTCTCAAAGTGGCTTAGGTGAGTAAGAGCATCCTTACATGCTTCTTTAGAATGTCATGAGCCAAGTGCAGTAGTGTAAGCTTTATGGCCTACCAAGACTTTGGAATGCACTAATTAAATTCTTGTTAAACCACATTGAGCAGCATGAAGAGAGTTCTCCCTCTTTTTTGAGACAGACTAGGTTATACCTTTGTGCCCTGTCTTTACTCTAAGAGGGTTGCTATGATCAGAGAGGGCTGTGCAGGGGGAGGGTCTACTGCTTCCTCAGCCCCAAGAAAAAACCCACATTTTTATTATGATTAATAAGGCATTTAAAGTGAATTGTCTCTTCTACCAGTACCTATGAGGATTCCAAGATCAGACAGCTCAGCTTTGCCACTTGCTCTACGTGTGACCCTTTTTTTTTTTGGTGAGGAAGATGGTTGCTGAGCTAACATCTGTGACAATCTTCCTCTGTTTTGTATGTGGGATGCCACCACAGCATGGCTTGAAGAGCAGTGTTTAGGTCCGCACTTGGGATCCAAACCTGTGAACCCCAGGCCACCGAAGTGGAGTGTGCAAACTTAACCACTACGCCACCGTGGTGGCCCTTCTATGTACGACCTTTTTATATCTTTGTTTCCTCATCTATAAAGTGGATACTAATACTATTTGGTTGTTGTGAGGATTAAATGAAGTGCCATGTAACTGACATATAGCAAACAATGAAGACCTGTCAGTTGTTATTACTTTGGATAAAGAATCTAAGTCTTAGAGAGGTTAAGTGACTTATCCTTGTAAGTAGAAAGGGTAGAATTGGATCTAGGATCTCTAGGGCCACATTCTGTAAACTCTAAACGATGTGACACTGCTTTCTTGGTCCTGGTAGCACGTTCTGAATGGCTGTGGGCAGGGAAAGAGGTCCGAACTGGAGGACAGCCTCTGAGTGTGGTTTGCACGCAAGGGGGACAAGCAGCCACACACATCTAGTGGGTGGACAGGTGCCTAATTCTGCCGTGAATGGGAGAGGCAACATGCAGTGGGTTAGCTTTACCAAAGAACTCTCAGATGCAGACTGGAGGCCGGATGCAATTTTTCCAGCAGTCCATCTGGGAATACCTGCAGGGAGTCTCTGACTAGAGGTGCTATGCTGAAGGGCATAACCTGGCTGGATTCTCTTGTCCCCGCATCCTTTGTCATCTGGAAAAGTCCTCCTCATAGACTATGGTACACAAGTCTCCTTGGAATGATTCCTATTTCTTCACAGTGGACACAGAGGAGAATGTCAGGGTATTAGTAATGCCTTGCAGGGCCAGCACACTGGTCCTTTTGTCCCCGAACTTATCTGAGGGGTGGCCACAAGATCAGTTGGTGAAAAGATTCAGTGGTCTATCCTGTTTCCAACCTTAAGTGGTTAGATGGCCTGACTTAATGAGCCTTCCCTTCCTTTTGTTAACAGAATAATGATGCTTTTCTTTCTAGAGAAAGAGCCGTCAGGGGCTGGCCCAGTGGCGCAGTGGTTAAATGCACACATTCTTCTTTGGCGGCCCAGGGTTCGCCATTTCAGATCCAGGTTGCAGACGTGGCACTGCTCATCAAGCCATGCTGTGGTAGGCGTCTCACATATAAAGTAGAGGAAGGTGGGCACGGATGTTAGCTCAGGGCTGATCTTCCTCAACAACAGCCAAAAGAGCCGTTAGAAGATCTAAGGTTAGGTGCTGACTCTATCATTTACAAGCTGAAGAAACTTGAGGAGGGCACTTAAATGCTATGAGCTTCAAGTTCCTTATCTGCAAAATGAGGATGCTGATAATTCTTATCCGGCAAGGTTCTTGTGAGGATCAAAAGAGATTACACAGTTGAAAGTGCTTTGCCAACAATAAAGTGTTATTCGCTTTATCATTATTGCCAGCTTCATAGTCCAAGTCGTAGAGAGCTGACCCCCCTGGCTCTCTGACCTGCTATAGGATTCACAGTCCATGCCGTAAAAGGTGGCCCTTCATTATATCCTGCTTTTCGTTACTGAGCAAATGTTTCATGTCTGATCCTTACCACACGTTGTTAGAAAGCAGAGCTCATGTATTGTATCTATTCCCAATTTCCTACAGCATAAGTGATCAATAAATACCTACTAATGGTGTAGGACTGTTCTACCATTAGTGGAAGCTGGACTGGGGGGTCAGGACCTGCCGCCTGCACTCCCTCACCCAGCCGCCCTTGCATGTTGGAACCAAGGCAGGAGGGGAGAGGAAGGGTCACAACCTGGAGACCTGGGCTCTGGGTCTGGCTCCATCATTTCATATTGGTTTCCTCAGCATGAACTCAGTGTCATAATGCCACCCTGGTCATTATGAGCAGAGGGCACTCACTGAATGCACGTGAGAGGCTTTCATAAGCCATACAGAAAATATAAAGCATGTTTACCAAGGTGAGAGACATGGCCATGGAAGCAAAGCAATCGGTCCAGGTGGGGACTGAACCCACATCATTAATGTGGCACGCTAGCTGCCACCAGGGCACTCACCTGGGGGATCCGGCCTACATCCGGCCCACGGGCTGAAGGTCTGGGAGTAGCTGCTGATGGGGTTGCTCACGGTGCAGATGTAGACTTTGTTGGCATGCTGAGGGCCGAGGGTGAGGTACAGGAGGTGGGAGCCATTGGCTGGGCTCAGTGGGTGGGTGACCGCCTCCTCACTCCATCTATAAGCCACATGGTCCCCCTTCTCCACCATGCAGGCCAGCACCAAGCTGCAGTTCCCATTCTCCTGGGTCCGGTTCAACACTTTAATTTCTGGAGTGGAGATCTGCTCTGTCAGGAGGGGAAGGAAGGAAGCCATTACTGAAATGAATCCCCTGGAATTCTGACTTAACCTTGTTGTTAAAAGAAAATGCAGCCTAATGATATTTTTCCCTCTCTGTGTGTCCGCAGTGTGATTTATTTCTGGTGGGGACCTACTGCTTTGCACTGTCCCTCTCTCCCCTTATGCTCCTTTCTGGTACCACCTTGGGATAAAATAGAGAAGAAAAAATCGCCTTTTAGCCTCCTCCTATGAATGCTTTGAGGGCTCCACTTGCCCTTCCTGGTGCTTCTGTCCTCCTGAATTCTATCCGTGGAGTTTGTCTTTTAATTGTCATTGGCTAAATAAAGTATTACCTCTTAGACCTAAAAGAATGACTTTTAGTGGTGGAATTTTATCTGGTGTATATGTGTGTGCGTGTGTGTGTGTGGCAAGTGCTCTAGTGTGTCTGGAGTAGGGATAGTCACAAGCCCCCAGTAATCTATCTCACTTTAATGTCATGAAATAGACAAGGGAAAGGGGAAAGTTTTATTTATTTAGCAACTACTATAGGACAGGCCCAATTTTGGAATTTCACATTCATCATATTCTTTAATCTTCTCAACAATTATAACACTAGTTATAATTATTTCCATTTTATAGATGAGGAAACTGAGTCCTGGAGAGAGAGTGTGTCTTCCATAATGTCACTCAGTTTCTAAGCAGCCAAGCTGAGATCTGAACTTAGGTCTGTCTGACTCCAAAAATCCAGCCTCTTTCTTTGACTTGAGAAGAACATCATGGTTGCAGAGACCATATTTTCCAAGGTAAGAATTTAATCACAAGATATGACAAAGGCAGTGACCTGTTCTGGAAAACGTGTGATGCATAATCTCCATGCTCATGGCAGCCTTTCCCCGGGGCCACAGCTGGACTAGTCAAAACTCCCTGGTACCTGGTGGAAGGCTGTGGGAATTCTGCATCCACTGTTTGGAGGAAAGGGAATGCTAGGGGTAGTGAAGAGCAGGGAGAGTATCACTGTCTCTCCAGTAGGTACCCAAGGATTTCAAAGAAATGCTGGCTCTCTGTCCCATCCTCAGACATAAGGAAGTCACTGTGAAGAAGCAGGACAGCCCACGTGGCTCTCAGGATTCCAAGGAATTCCAGGGAGCCTCTGGATGCACTCAAGAGGGGTTGGCAGTTCAAGAGACTCAATAAAGCACTGGCCTTACATTCAGATAGACCTAGGTTCTAGTTTAAGTTCTGCAACTAAGCGACTACAAACCAGAGCCTTTGTTTAAATGAGGAAAAGGTGCCTCTTCCACCAGGGCGCAGGGCTTGGTGAGTGGTGCGTGGGCTGAGTTTCAGCTCTCCTTTCCCCAGGACTCCTAGTGCAGTGAACCACCCACACAGATGTGTGTAACATGTGCAAACCGCTTCTCTGGATTTCAGTGTCCTCCTCTATGAAAGAGAGGTTGGGCTTCATCAGTGGCATTCAAACTTTTTAAAAATCAGGAAAAAAACCCCAACTTTTTTCAGACAAAGCCTTGTTTGCAAATTGAGACTCGTGGGCTCCAGGCCTTCTAGCTCACAGGCAGCTGGGCCCCTTTCCTTGGGGAAATGGGGTAAGGGTTCCTAGTGCTCATCAGCTACCACCGATGGGCAATTTGGACAAAAAAGATTTGTGAACTTCTAAAACTTCTTCCTGAAGTTCAGTATAAATACCCCTGGACTAGATGATCTCTCAGGTTGCTTCCAATTCTGAAGACCCTTTGCTTCAGAGAAGCCAAATTTCTTAGGCAAGGGACCATCTCGGGGGAACCCACCATTACCATAGAGCTTCAGCTGCAGGCAGAAGTGCTGAACCGAAATGTTTCCCTCCAGGGTCATGATGTACCAGCCCTCATCCTTCTTCCTACTTTCCGGGATCTCCAAGCTCAGGTTTTCCAGATGAAACTTGTAACCATCCTCCAGATAGCCCACAGAGCTTCCTTCTGGCAGACTAAGAGACACTATTTTCTTCTTGACGCTACTTCCCTGTGATTCTGCCTTTGCGACAAGGATGTGGATGCTCTCGTTCATGCTCTTACTTATCCCTTGAGATGTCAGGGGCAGCAGCACACTGCTTCCCAACCGCCCGAGGATCTTTGGGCAATTCATCAAGCCCTCACCTGTGGGAGGAAGGAGAAGAAAATCTCTTATTACGGAGCCCTTTGAGAATCACATCGTGTCTGTGCATCAGGAATGGCAGACTGGAGGCTCTCCCACCTCCTCTTGGATTATTTCTAGGGTTGTCAGGTCCTTAGTATTTGATAAGGACTGTCATGAGCGTCCCACTACATTCTCAGTCTCTAAAATCCCAATGGAAATTTAAAAATTGCTTTGATAGAACTGTATAGACTAACTAGGACACTGGGTTTCTTTGATCTGGGAAGGAATTGTATCAACTCAGATTTATAGCTATGGCACTTAAGACATAGAGAAGTTAAGTGACTTCTCTAAAGTCACATAACTAGTAACTGGACTAGAATCTGGGTCAGCTAATTCCTTGACCAGACTTCTCACCACCATTAGGTATATAGTATGAAGATGGAGAACAATCAAAAGTGTTTCTGAGCTCTTGAGCCCAAAGGACCAAGGTTATAGAAGCATCATTTTGGAAGATGAGGAGAGAAAATCTGAGGGATGTGGAGTCAGGAAGGTTGTAAGCTCAGTGTTCAAACTATGGAATCCTGGCTCTCCAAAACACTGTAAGATAGTTAATAATGTTGAGGGTGAGAACTTATTTTATTTCTCTTTTTCAAAAAAGCTGAGCCAACAACAACCAAAAACAAAAAACCTCACCAAAAACCTTTCAAACCACTGTAAGGAATCCTACTGCTGACAATTTAACACCTCCTCTTTCCTCAAACCCCAAACCTCTGCTGATAGCCTTGCTTCTCATTTCACTGAAAAAGTAGAAGAAACAAAAAAAACACCCTTCTATTTGTAACCACCACCAAATCAACCTACCTACTTGGGTGGATAGTCTATACTCCCATTTAAGGCTTGCCTCTCCCCTCATGGAGACGTCACCTACATCAAGGCTTTGCTCCTGCTATTGTCCCCATCCTTTGCATCATTAGCTTTATTGTTGGCACAGCATGTTGTGGGTTATTTCCATCAACACACAACACACCAACAGATAATTTCCTTCATCTTAAAAATCCCTCGCCTGATCCCAGGTCCATTCCCAGCTGCATCTCCATTTCTCTGTTTTCCTTGATTGAAAAGTCCTTTAATGTGTGTTTATACTTTCTGTCCCCATTTCCTGAGCCATTTTTCCTTGTACCCACTCCAAACAGGCATTCTTCCCTACTGGTCACTGGAAACACTCTTGTCAAGGTCACCGGATATTCTGTGAGACCAGGTCAATTCTCCGTGCTCATCTTGCTTTCTCAGAAGCCGTTGACGTAATTCATCACTCCCTCTTTGAAACACTGTCTTCCTTTGGCTACTGGAACACCACACTCTCCGTTTTCTTCCTATTTCATTGACTGCACCTTCTCAGTCTCTGACTGGAAACTTCTGCTCTTAAATACCTCTAAATATTGCAGTTTCCCAGAACTCAGTATTCCGACCTCTTCTCTTTCCCAGTCATGCTTATCCAGTTGCATAGTTTAACATATTTCTGGAATGCTTACAGAGATACATCTCCCACCCAAACCCTTCACTGTACTCCAACCTGCCTACACAGATCAGTATTTGGAGGTCTTAAGGGCACGTCAAACTTAGCAAATGAACTCTTGATTCCATAGCCCCTTCTGCAAACCTTACAATTCCCCCAAATTCTCAAGCCAAAACACTGGAATCATCCTTGACTCCTTTCTTTCTCTCATACTCCCCATGCAGTCTATCAGCAAATCCTGTTAGCTCTGTCTTCAGAAGAGATCTGGCACTCGAGCCCTTCGAACCTCCTTCATCTCTACCCTCACAGGCCTGGGCACTGCCACTGTCTTCCAACTACTCTCCCTGCATCCATACAATGGACAGAATAATCTCTTACAAACTATGTCAGAGTTTGTCTCTTTTTGGCTTTTAACTTCCAGGGCTTTCCAGCACCCATAGAGAAAAAATTCATAGTCCTTTTTATGGCTTCAGAGATCGAATAACCCAGTCCTCGGTGCCTCTCCAACTCTATTTCCAGCCCTTTTTCCTTCTCTCACTGCACCAAGGCCACACGGGCTCCAGCTGTTCCTTCACTCATCAAGAACATTCCTATCTCAGAGCTTTTGTGTTTGCTGTCTTCTCTCTCTCTAGGAATCTCTTCCCTTACATATCTGAATAGCTCATTCTCTCACTTTATTTTAGGTTTCTGCTCAAAAAATTATCTCCTCTGAGAGACCTGCTCTGACCATCCTAACTAAAATAGCACCCCGCTTCTCATTGCACTTATCACTGTGTGGTATTGTATTTTTGTTTATTTTATTTTTGTCTCCCCCACTAGAACACAAACTCCTCAAGAGGAAGAATTTCATTGTTTTAACTGTTTTATCCCTAGAACCTTCAGCAGTGGTTGGCATATAGTAAGCCATATAAACATCTGTTCGATTTGTGAACACCGAAAGCCGTATTATCTAAAATCTCTCTTATTTAGCTTTGCCCCATATGTAACCGAACTTAATAACTGAACTTAACCATCAGCTAATGTTCATACAAGAAAGAGTCTGTGACTCAGAGACAGCATAGATTGTTCTGGTCGATAAGAAAATCAGAAGAGTAAATAAAACCGTCTGATTAAGTAATACAGCCACCTAGAAAAGACACAATTAACTTACGGTTAAGATGGGTTGTTGGAAAATTGGGCTAACTGGTCAAAATATTTTTGAGACCAGAATGCCCTGAAATCCCAGCACTGTCCTGGAAGTGTCCAGTTGACATCAGACTAGAGTGTCAGAGACTGGGAACAAGAGAAAAGCAGTCTACTTGGGCTAACATCAGGATTAAAGTGGTTGAGACTCATAATTATTAAGGAAAAGTGAGAAAGGCAATTAGGCATCTGTTCTTTTAAATATCGCTAATACATCAACGCTTAAAACAGTGTGCTCTCCCTTGTTGCTTAATTGATTAGATGAGGAATACTGCTGTTGGTGGTAGTGTTTCTTTTTAAAGATTGGCACCTGAGCCAGCATCTGTCACCAATTTTCTTTTTTTTTTCTTCTTCTTCCCAAAGCCCCCCAGTCCATAGTTGTGTATTCTAGCTGTGAATGCCTCTGGTTGTGCCATGTGGGATGCTGCCTCAGCGTGGCCTGATGAGTGGTGCCATGTCCGTGCCCAGGATCTGAACCAGCGAAACCCTGGGCTGCAGAAGTGGAGCATGTGAACTCGCTCGGCCGCGGGGCCGGCCCTGGTAGTGTTGTTTTTGCAAAGATAAAGTGGGAAGCATGTTGGACTTTCTTCTAGTCACACTTATGAATGTCTGACTGTCCAGAGAATGTGGTAGGTACAGTACCCAAGAGAGTAACCTCTTGAATCCTGAACTTAAACGTCTATATATGAAGGGATAACAGAAAATTAGAGGCATATGTGCTAGTAGAAATGTCATATGGTGCACTAGCACCCCGAAATTGTGTACAAAAAGTTGTGTAGATAAGCATACATACGCTTTTTGGGAGCACGTACATAAATGTCATCTCTCAAAAGGATCTGAGGTTCAAAACCAGATTAAGAATCACTATCATCCTGTTGACATTTTAGACCAATTTTGATACAGAGAAAAAAGAAATGGAAATGATCCTCCTTCTCAGATCATAACCCTCCACCCTCCCATTTGTCCCCCAAGTGCCCCTCCCCGAACTAACCCAACAGACTCTTTGCACTGCAGCTGCTTTCAGACTTGGAATTAGCCGGGAGTGGGAGGAAGAGGGGATATAGGATGAGGTAGGAAGTAGTCAAAAAAAAAATCAAAGAGAAAATAAAAGAAAGAAAATAGGAGGGGAAAGAGGGAAAGAAAAGAAGGGGCAGAAGAAGAGGACAGGCTGAGCAGCTCGTGAACACTCAGTCACGGGGAGTGGAATCAAAACTTCATCAGGAAGAAACCCTCACATCCCACAACCCACATAAAGAATGATGACGTAACAACTGAGCGCGTGCGAGTGGCTGGGTCTAGAGGGGTTGCTTGAAATCATTGCCACCTAAGCAGGAGTGGAAAGATGAGTGGGGACTTTAAAGTGGTTCATCAAACCTCGCAAGTGGAGTCCCTGCTCTTGAAATGTCTGCCCTCCTGATGAGTGTTTTCCAGTGGGGCTGTGATTCAGTCGGCCCCTGTTTACTGAAAGAGTCTAGAGGAAACATTCGTAGCTGTTAGTACCAACTCACTTCCCTTCAGGGGTAACTCTACTTACAAAGTAGAGTGATTCACACGGGTCACTGGATAGTTTCCTGAAATTGGTAGAATGTAGCAAACCCTTTCACAAGAGGGATTCTACCTATGACACTCCCATCTCCCCTGGTTTTTCGGCCCAGCCCTGATCTTTTCACATGGGCTTGTTGCATCTGCTACAGCATTTCTTTCAGGTAAAGAAGAGGCAGAACTTATAGGCCTCACAGTTCTGATGGCAAATCTAGGCCCAGAAAGAAAAGAGAACTTGTCTAAGGCTGCTTTGTAAACAGTAGTCCCACCGGCCGTCCTCCTATTCCCATTCCTCGAAGTTGCTGGGTCTTTCTATCTTAGAGTGTTTGCACTTACCGTCCCCCAGCCTGAAAGGCTGTTACTGCTCATTAGGTGCCTGGCTAACTCCTTCCATCCTTCAGGTCTCAGCTTCTGACCCCTAGTGTGGATTAGGTTTCCCTACCACGTGCTTCTAATGCACTTTGCATCTCTCCTTCATATCACTCACCACGCTTTTGACTCTGGTTCACTGTCTGTCATCCTTATAATCCTCAATTATAAGCTTCCAAGAGTAGGGACTGTTTCTATTTTGTTCACTGCTATAATCCTAACAGCCACCTGGGACGTGATAGAAACGCAACAAATCCTTGTTGCCCAAGAGAATGAAAAAACTAAATGGGATGAATGAATGAATGAATGAATGGACAAACGACAACACAGAGTCTAAGTTCTCCTCTCTCCAAAGTTGGAATGTGCTCTTCTTTCCCTTTGCTACCTCCCTAAGGGGTAGAGTA
This sequence comes from Equus asinus, assembly GCF_041296235.1. Taxonomy (NCBI): domain Eukaryota; kingdom Metazoa; phylum Chordata; class Mammalia; order Perissodactyla; family Equidae; genus Equus; species Equus asinus. Next base: position 23,073,601 of record NC_091814.1, read on the forward strand.
TGGAGGGATATGATGGGAACCCTTCTCTCAGCTTGCCAGGTGAAGAGATGGAAGTGCCTTAGCCATGAACCTTAGGTTTCAGGTCTAACAGACCACTTACCATTCCCCCTCAACACTCACAACTCTTCACCCATGCATTTGTGCCTTCATTCAGAATACTCTTCAAGTCCTATAAAAATCCAGCCTACCAGACATATATATTTGGAAGGACATGCAAGAAACTGGTAACAGTAATTGCCTCCAGAGAGGGGTACGGAAGGGAGATTTGCCTCCATCCAGTACCTTTTCCTATTGTTAAAGTTTTGCAGACGTTCATGTGATACTCTTTCAATAAACGAACTAGCTAGCAAAAAGGTAAATGAAAACTCACGTCGTGAAAGAAGTTATTCACTTTCCAAATTCCAGACCAAATATCTCCATGGGCATTCTACTTCTTGGTGATTTTATCAACTTCTCTCACCTTTTGAAAATTCCTATACTTCAATTCGTTTCAATTCAATTAAAATCAAATCATATGCTTTACTTATAGACAGCATATTCTAATTTTTACCATGGGTCATGGACACAAATTTTAGCATTCCCTCCTTCCTAAATATAAGCTTATGCAATTTCATTCATTGGGGCCTCTGGAGTCAGGTTGTGTGACCACAAAGAAATTATTAAACTACTCTGTGCCTCCTTTTCCTCTTTATAAAATTGTAATGTTGATAATAATAACACATGTCTCATAGGGATGGTGTGAAAATTAAATGAATAATACACATACAGCACTTAGAACAGTGCCTGGTATATATCAAGCATGCTGTACGTGCTAACATTGTTAATCCAACAGGCATTTGTGGAAAGGCTCTCGGGTACCAGACACTGTGTAGCGTGCTGGCCAGAGTCTATGGTTATTTATTGTGCTTTACCCACACTTCACATAGTGCCTGCCACATGATATGTCCCTAATAGATAGTTGCTGAATGGGATTGTACAAAGTCAGTCTATGGATAAAACAAAATAGCCCTAATCTTCTGATTTCCAGTCCAGTGCTGGAGACAGCGAAGGTGATGTTGTGACATCACAGTTTTAAAGCTTTTGAGAAATAGAAGGGCCTAGATCTACGTGTTGGGATAAAATGGGCCCATGAACACACATGGTTGGGCCAAGTCTAGAACCCACTCACTTGTTTTTCATGTCTCCCCACGTTAAGTGTGAAGGAGGTGGGGAAAACCTGTATGGAGGAATAAAAAATCCCATTGAGGTAGATTCATCAATTGTGACAACTGTACCACTCTGGTGGAGGATGTTAATGATGGGGGGGCTATGCATGTGTAGGGGTAGGGGGAAATCTCTGTACCTTCCACTCAATTTTGCTGTGAACCCAAAACTGCTCTAAAAATAAAGTCTATTAAAAAATATCATTGGGGGAAATGGAAAATTCACTTTATTAGGGGAAGGGACGCATAGACTTTTTGATTTTTACAATTCTGACGGAATTGGAAGGTGAACTGAGGAGAGATGATTTTACAAGAATCGGGCTTCTTGGTTGGGTAAATCTGTCATGGCTGACCTATCTTACTTGCAAAGCATTTCCGTCTGGGTTTTATTGGGGTTTCACGAAAGGGTGCATGTTTAAAAATAAAAACACTGTAAAAATTTGGTACATATTTCAGAGAAGATGGTATGCAAGGAAGGGAGTTGCTGATGATTGGGTAGACACACCCCATGGGGCTGGGCTCTTTCTCACTCGTGACCTCCAAAGCCTTCAGTGGTGCGGCTGTCAGTGGCACTGGAGACACCATGGGCCAGGCTGGACAGGAGATAAGCAAGCACAGAAATGGAAAAGTCCAGCCCATTGTTCTGCCCCATCACTCCTGATAGTCACCAAGAAGTATTCCAAAAATGGCGGAGTCACAAGTGGGGTGCACCCAAGAAGGCTTGGCTCTCTCTGTGATGGCTTAAAATGGTTCAGTTTGGCTTTTTAAGCCCTGAGCTCAATTATTCCTCTCCTAGACCTTGTGAAGCAAGAGCCACGGCTCTGCCTTATTCCGAGGAAACGTGGAGCCAAGGAAGGGCCTCTTCACCCAGGAGTCTGGCAAAAGACAGATCCCACATGCAACCCCTGCGACATCCCTTGCCTATCTCTGGGCTTTTCCTGGAAAAGTCCATAATGGATTTGCGGTCCTGAAAACCCCAAGCGCAAAACAACCGGAGCCTCAGGATTTCCCCCCTTCCCTAATGCTGCTTCTGCTCCAGGCTGCCTCCCACAGTCTAACCAAAGTCCCAAGGCATTTAAGCAGAAAGGAGATTCTCACCCCGCTCCCCAGTGAGCCCAAAGTCCACTTCTTGCTTGGCCTTTTCTCTCCCAAATACCTTTTCTCACAGCCCTGATACTACTAAACACAGAACACCAGCTTACCTTCCGAGGCAGACAAGCCAGAAAGACAGGAGAAGAGCCTTGCTCCAAACGCTCTGTTGTGTGTCCGGCCCTACACGGGAGCAGTCCTGACACTGAGGGTTCCCGATTTGCATGTCCCACTTACTGTAATCAGCCCTGGGCTCCAGAAATCCTGGCCTCTCCTCCTCTTGCTGCCTTGAAACCTCTTCCAGGAAAGTAGCCACCGGTATGACCACACTGTGGCCACTCTCTGTTTTCAACCAAACTCCTAGGGTTTTCACTTCTACCCTCTCTTCTCACTGCAAGCCCTTCCTTGTTGTTGGGCCATGTTTCTGGTTTGTCCGCTTGTTGCATGTGTGAGGATTCCCTCCCAGGGCAGGGGTGTAGGAGTAATCTTCGCCCAGAGTTTTGTCCTTCGAGCTCGGTCCCTCAGCCTGGATCTTTGCCAGAATGATACCCATGCAAAATCAAGCACTCAATCAAGACTTTGTCCAGAGCCTCTCACTGTGAGAGGCTGGTTTAGAATGTGACCAGAGCCTTTGGCTTAGAGCTCCTGGTTTCCTTGGAAACTAGGATTGTTGGGGCTGAGCCTTGGAACCCAGGGGCCCAGGAACTCACAATGTTCTTTCCTCTTTGAAAGAGGGAGGTGAAACTCAGAGCCAGCCCCTAAGGAAGAGACAGATGAACCACAGCCTCCAGCCCCTGCGTCCTCTCTCCATCCATGGGGCTAGCTGATTCCTGGCAGGTGATCACAGGACTCGAACCCTCTAATAGATAAACACTCACCTGTTCCGCAGCTCAGCTCAAAAGCCAGGAAGAGAAACAGCAGGAAGTTCAAGGAGAGGAGTCCCCTGGGATCCATCAGCCAGTGAGGAGAGGGAAGGGAGCCTGGCGAGGAGCCCGGCAGCTGCTCACAGACGCCACAGCAGAAGCAAGCTCCGTATTAGGCAGTGCTGCCTCTACTGTCTAGTTTAAGCATCAGGAACCAGCAGGCTTCCTGTCTCACGGGGACTTTTTCTGCCTATGGTCTTGAGGATTGCTCATTTCTTTTCAGGCCTTAAATCACTTCGTGTTCCCGAGAAGTCCGAGTCAGGTGCTGAGACGACAAGAGCCGGGAAGGGAGCTGTGTAGTCACCTCGGCCAAACCCCAGCTTTGGGCAGAAGTTTGCTCCCCTCTTCCTCTTCTGAGCTGTTTCCAGGAAAGGGGTGCTGATCTTCTCTGGGCAGTTCTTGTCTGGTGACTCTTCTTAGGGTGCAAAGAAAAATGGAGTTTTGACAGACCCCTCCCCCTCCAAATTTTGGTCAGTCAGTTCAAAGCTGAACTTGGATGACTGAACACTGAACTTTACTGAGCTGATGGACCTCTTACTTCTGACTCGTTGCATAATTTCAGAGAACGCCTTGACGTGCAATCAGGTCCTGGTGCCAAGGTCAAAGAGAGGTGGAGTGGGCAAGGGCAGATCATTGGCAGAAACCCAATTTCCCTGCTGGGTACAATGTGGCAGAATTCAGTGAGCCCCGTGCTGTGTTTGGATGGGCCACCTTTATTTTAGAGCTTGTGTTTAACTTCTTTTTTTATTCGCCCTGAGCTAACATCTGTTGCCAATCTTCTCCTCTCTCTCTCTTTCTTTCCCCTCCCCAAAGCCCCAGTACATAGTTGTATATTCTAGTTATAGGTCCTTCTAGTGCTTCTATGCAAGCTGTCGCCACAGCATGGTTACTGACGGATGAGTGGTGTGCTCTCACACCTGGGGACCAAACTCAGACTGCCGCAGTAGAGCACGCGGAACTCTGATCACTCGGCCATCAGAGCTGGCTCAACTATATGTTGAGGAGAAGGGGCTAGAATGGACAGAAGAAAGACCCCGTGTTTTTCCATGAGTTAAACTGTAAGAATAAAACACCGGAAAGATGCCATTACCAGTGCTAACAGAGACTTTGAAAGGCTAGGCTAGTGCTTTTAAAGTCCATTTTAACAGGTCAAAGGCACTCTCCAATGAGCTTCCCTGAGGGGAGCAGAGTAATAAGAGTTGGTGGTATATGTGAACTTGCTCTTTATCCAAACTGTTTTCCCTGCTCCCTCACCTGACACCCAACCATCCTCCCCACAACACTACCCAGTGGTGGGCTGGAGCCTCTCACCTCATGAGAGTTAACCACCAAATTTTCAGGAATCTTGTGGGCTGGTTAGTTGATAAACATTACTATTATTAAAATTTGAATTATAGAAATGTAAAATTAAATAAATTATATTGAGAACAGAGGGAATAAAACTCAAAACTCATTACTTCCTCATTATTTTATGACATTTTACTATTATCTACACTCTTGAGGACAGTTGCATCAATTGCATCTCTGTGGTGGCAATAAAATACCAGGTTATGTGCTGCTGCACCTCTCTTCCCAGCTCTGCATTCAGTGACATCAATGTTGGTAGCTTGAAATCAACCAGCATGGGACTATACATATCATGAAAATTAGCAAATGATATAAATCGGAGCTTTGATGTATTGTTTTGTTGACTGACTAGATGTAAGAAAGTGATGGAGAAACAGAAGTGATGCAGATTAACCTTAAAAATGTGTCATGACTGTAGCCTTTACATTGTAAGGAGCATAAAAAATTGAGGAAATGTTTTTCCGGTAGTTGAAGCTATCATCTTATTCAAAAACTTTCATCTTATTCACTAGTGTCACTGACAAGTAAGTGAGGTTGCAATATATGACTTTGATGTTTCACATTTCTTTAACTTAAAACAGATAAAAAAAATGGCTGCAAGCAAGAAGAGAATGGCGTGAAATATTTAAAGTATTGAGGGGAAAAAATACCAACCTAGAATTCTGTTTCCTGTGAAATTATCCTTCAAAAGTGAAGAAGAAATAGTTCCTCAGAAAAACAAAAACCGAGGGAATTTGTTGCCAATAGTTTTGCTTGCTAGAAATGTTAAAAGACGTTCTTCAGAAAGAGAGAAAATAATACAGGTCAGAAACAGATCTAAATAAATAAAGGAAGAATATCAGAGAGGGAATAAGTGAAGGTGAAATAAAAATATTTATTTTTCTTACTCTTAACTTTGATCTAACAGATAACACATTGTTCAAAATAATAACAGCAACAGTGTACTCAATTCTGTGTGCTTATGTATATATCTTATGTACATTATACGCCTACGTATCCTTATATATAAGTGAAGTGAATGACAGCAATGATGCAAGGGACAGGAGGAGGGAATTAGGATTATTTTGTTATAATACTTATACTACCCATGAAAGAGTATAGTGTTATTAAAAGTGTACTTGGATTAGTTGTAAATTTATGTTGCAAAATCTAGGGCAACCACTAAAAAAAAGTAAAAAAAAAAAGGTATAACTGATATATTAAGAAAGGAGTGAAAATGAGGTCAGACAAAATGCTCATTGAAAACACAAAAGGTGGAAAAAAAGTGGAAGGCAATAATAGTAACAAAGAAGAAGGGCAACAGGGCCAGCCCTGTGGCCCAGCGGTTAAGTTTGCACGTTCTGCTTTGGTGGCTGGGATTCGCTGGTTCGGATCCCAGGTGTGGACCTACGCACCGCTTCTCAAGTCATGCTGTGGCAGGTGTCCCACATATAAAGTGGAGGAAAATGGGCATGGATGTTAGCTCAGGGCCAGTCTTTCTCAGCAAAATGAGGAGGATTGGTGGCAGATGTTAGCTCAGCACTAATCTTCCTCACAGAAAAAGAAAGAAAAGAAAGAAGGGCAACACATAGAAAATAGTAACAATTATGATAGATATTGATAATCATTTTGAATGTAGATGGTCTAAATGAACCAATTAGAAGAGAGAGATTGTTAGAGTGGATTAAAAAACAAGACCCAACTATTTGTTGTCTGCAAGAAACCCACTTAAAGTATAAAGACACATGTAGATTAAAAGTATATGGATAGAGAAAGAGAAAATATGCTAAGAAAGAGAAAACACTAACCAAAAGAAAGCAGAAATACCTATATTAGTTTCAGACGGAACAGACATCAAAGAGAGGAAATTCATCAGAGATAAAGAGGGATGTTACATAATGACAAAGGGGTCAATTCTCCTAGAAGACATAACAGTCCTTAACATGTATGTGCCTAACAACAGAGCTTCAAATACATGAGGCAAAACTGATAGAACTGCAAGGAGAGATAGATTAATCCACTATTATAGCTGGCGACTTCAGTACCCCTTTTAGACATAAACATATCCGACGGGCAGAAAATCAGTAGGGACATCATTGAACTCAACAGCACCATCAATTAACTGGATATAATGGATATCTAGAGATGACTTCATCCAACAACAGCAGAATACACACTCTTCTCAAGTTCACATGGAGCATTCACCAAGATAGCTCACCGTCTGGGCCATAAAACACATCTTATCAAATTTAAAAGAATAGAAATTATACAATATCTGCTTTCAGACCACAGTAGAATTAAATTAGAATCAATAATAGACAAACAACTAGAAAACCCCAAAACATGTGGAGACTAAACAACACACTTCTAAATAACACAAAGGTCAAAGAAGAAGTCTTAAGAGAAATATTTTAAACGAAAATGAAAACACGTGTTGTCAAAATTAGTGAGATGCAGCAAAATTAGTGCTTAGAGGGAAATTTATAGCATTGAATGCATACATTAGAAAAGAAAGACATGAAATCAGTAATCTAAGCTTCCACTTTAGTGAACTAGAAAAAGAAGAGTAAATTAAATTCAAAGTAAGCAGGAAAAAAGAAATTAAAAATTAGAGCAGAAAGCAATGAAATTGAAAACAAGAAATCAATAGAGAAAATCAACAAAACCAAAAGCTGGTTCTTTGAAAAGATCAACAAAATTGATAAGCCTCTAGCCAGGCTAAATAAGAAAAAAAGACAAAGGACACAAATTACTGATATCAGAAATGAAAGAAGACTATCCCTACCATGACCATGGATTTTAAAAGGATAATAAAGGAATACTTTGAACAACTCTATGCCTGCAAGTTTAATAGCCTAGATGAAATGAACCAATTCCTTGAAAGACACAATCTGCCAAAACTCAAACAAGATGAAACAGACAATCTGAATAGGCCTATATATTAAAGAAATTGAATCAATAATTAATAACCTTCCAAAACAGAAAGCCTCAGTTCCAGATGGGCTTACCAGTGAATTCTACTAAAAGTTTAAGGAAGAAATTGTACCAATTCTCCACAATCTCTTTCAGAAGATAGAAGTACACAGAATTCTTCCTCACTCATTCTATTCTATATTCTAACTCACTCTAATATCAAAACGAGGCAAAGATATTACTAGAAAAGAAAACCATAGACCAATATCTCTCATGAACATAGGTAGAAAAATCCTCAACAAAATATTAGCAGATTGAATCCAACAGTGTAAAAAAAGAATTATACACTACGACCAAGTGGGATTTATCCCAGGTATGAAGATTGGTTCAGCACTCAAAAACCAATTAATCCATCATATCAACTAGGGAAGAAGAATCACATGATCATATGATTAGATGCAGAAAAAGCATTTGATGAAATTGAACGCTCATTCGTGATAAAAACTCTTGATCAGTTAGGAATAGAGGGGAACTTCCTCAACTTGATAAAGATTATCTACAAAAACCTACAGCTAAGCCATCAAGTTTGTGGTAATTTGTTAAGGCAGCCACAGGAAACTAATACAGGACCTGAAGGGCAACGTGACTAACCGGAAGTTTACAGTTATTGAACCTGTTACACCAAGCTGCTTCTACCAGCTATAAAGCTATAAAGAACAGACTTTGACAGACCAACCGCAAAAGATACACAGGTGCTAATGCCTTGTAGTTACAAAGCCATTTTCAAGCGTCTTCACATTCACTGTCTGATTTGATCTTTGCAACAGCCCTATGAAGGAGGCAGAGCTGGTAGTGGTATAAGACAGGGTCTGGACCAAACTTGGGGAGCTGACTCTGGGTCAAGACCTCTTTCTCTTTCCCTGGAGTGTACTCTATCTCCACGAACATGCAAGAGGGTGAGGAGGAAGGAAATCCCACCAACTGAACTCCCTACATGCCTGTGGCTTCCGCATACATTATTGCATTAATCTTCATAACAGCAAAAAGCAGATGGAGTTATCACCATTTTCAAATTGAGGTAGAGAGCTGCTAAATAACTTGTCTAATGGTTCAGAGGCAAAAAATAGAAGGATTGGATTCAAATTATCTGACTCCAGAGTCTGCACTTTATCCACTCGCCACTTGCATTATGCTGGGCAAGAACCTTAGCCAGTCTTCAGGCTCATGTTGGCCAATAGCTCCTTATCCGTAGGACACTGCCTCTGGCACAGATGAAGGCATGGGCAACAGGAGAATCCTGGGTGAGCACCGTTTTCTGTCCCTCGCCTCTACCACCTGTGACAAAGCACCACTTCCTTCCCTTTACCTATGTGGATCCCCACCTTGAGAGTGAGGAGGACCATATGTCTGTGGAAAACAGCCCTCCCCAAACAATCTCAGGTGGGCTGCACAATGAGGCTCTCTCCTACTCTTAAACAGGAGGGTGTAATATCCCCTTACGACTTGCTACTCTCTGTCCTGACACTTTACAGCTCAGGGTGGCAAAATGACATGCTTAATGGTGCTTAGGGCTGGGCTACCCCTGAGCATCCTGGCTTCCCAACCAATGACCATTTTCATCACGACCCCTGACCAGAGGTCTCTATAACATGAGCCAGCCCCACAGGGAAGGGTCACTGAGGGACAGGCCAGATCACTTGGCTGCTTGGAGCCCATGATGAGCACATTTATCTGGATAAGTAAAAAAACCCCACAAAAACAAAATGAAAATACAAAATTCCCCCAAACTCTGAAACATCTCCTAGGAGACCTGATTGCAGAGTCTAAAATTGGCCTGGGGAAAGCACTGGGAAAAACACCCTGGGGTCAGCCCTGCTGCATGAGATGAGGAAGCCCACGGGGACAGGTGTCTGATACGGGAGCTGAGCAGACCAGTCGACCGGACAGCCCTGTTGTAGGTTGGGGCTAGAGGGGCTAAGGGGAGACAGGGGAGGAAACTAGGCTATGACGTGCCTCTAGCCTAGACATAGGCCCAGGCTTTATCCAATATCTTTACCCGGAGTGTTCATGTCAGTCAGTCACCTTCCTGAGCAGATGGATGTGTTGAGTGATCCAGGCCCTGGGAGAGGAGCTGGGAACATGGCCCAGTGTGGCTTGTGAAGTTGCCCACTGGCAGTGCCTTCTGGCCCTTACTCGGTCTGTGGTGCTGAGATTGCCCACTCCAAGGCCTTCTCCAGGTTTCCCACATCAGTGCCTGCTCCAGCATTCAGATCCAGTTCAGAGCACTAGAGTCTCGAGGTTGAGGAGAGATATCCATGGGCATCTGTAACCTGAGGATTTCCTCCCCCAATTCTTGTCACTTCCAGTCATGCTCCTGCCATCCTTCCAGACCCCAAAGTCAACGTGTGGAAATCTTTCCCCTTCTGGGGCCTTCTTTGGACTAGCCCTGAATTTCTCATGTTCCTGCATTTTGAGAAGCATTCTTGGTAGGGTTGGGGTGCTTCCTAGGAGCTCTTAAATTACCCTGAAGGGCAGTCATTTAGTTTGCTAGCCTGCTTTCTGCTGGCATAAGCTGCTAGAAAGAGGGAAATGCCCATGCCATTCCACTCTTTCTAGGAAGGAACAGGGTTTAGGAACCAGTAGCAGTGGCTATTGAGTCACCAGCTGCAGACCTTTTCTGTGCACCAAAAACTGCCCCCCATAACTCTGATCCACTTTCTTAGAAAGAGTGGTAAATATGATGATAATTTACGAAGTACCCTGGAAACCCTGGATAACCACTGTCAGCCTTGTTCTTCCCTCCATACAACGCTTGAACTAAGGCCTCCTCTTTGGCAGTTCTAGAAGGCTCTTTGGCAAGTCCACTAAGTACTCTTTCTGCAAAGGCTGGTGAGGAACAGGATTCATTCCTTTCTCTCTAAGTAGTTCCAGTCCATAGCAAACAGTGGCTTCTCTGAGAGACAGAGGCAGTTGGGGAAGTGGGAGCTGCATGCTCCATGAGGTCATTCAATAATTCTCTGAGATGCTCATGGGCCATGTACACAACCAGAATAGGGAATCCCGTGTTGTCACTCCAATGTAGTGGGCTGAACTGAAGTGAGTCCAGGGAAGAGGGAAAAGCTCTAATACTTGAGCAGTTTGGAAAAGTGAGCTATAGACTTGAAAGCTTCAATGAAGGACTCTAGCTGGGATCACTGGAGAGAGCAATGAATTGTGGGACTAACCCCAGATGGAGCACGGTGGGGGAAGTCCCATAACTTTCTCTTCTCCATCCATTTGCCTGCAGCACTAACCATGAGAGAACCATTCCATTGGGTTAAAATATGACTCTAAACATCCTTCAGTGATGTTATCATACAAAGACTAACACATTTAATTTCAACCACTTGAATGACTTTCTCAGATAACATTTCTAGTTAAGAGCAGGGTATTTAGAAAATGAGATTTTTAAATATTAGGATTCTGTCCTCCTGTTTTAAAATTGTAAATGCAATACAGCATTGAAAAAAATTTAGAAAGAGGAAATGAGAAAATCTCCCATAGTTTCCTAACTTTTTCAGAACTGCTTTTAAGTTTGCAAATCCTCTAGAAATCTTTGTTTATAAGGCACTAGAATAGACTGGTTTAGAACTCTGGCTCTGTGGTCAGAGAGACGTGGGTTCAAGTCCCCAGTCTGTTATCTATAAATCTTGCAACCTTGGGCAGGTCATTTAATCTCTCTAAGCCTTTCTGTCCTCATCAGTAACATAGTTAAGATGAGGAATCGTCTCATAGGGTTGTTGGGAGAACTAAATGACAACAGTCCAAGTAGGGTGTTCAGGGCACTGCCTGGCATGTGGTAGCCATTTTGCATCTGGTGTGTACCATTTTCATTGCTTCCTGAAGGTGAGCATGAGTGATTAAATGATGAGGCTCATGTAGCTGCAGCTGGTGATGTACAGGAAGTACTACCTTGTGGTCAAGATCAGGGACAATCCTCAGAGACCTGGAACAATACTTGAGGCACACCAGAAATGAACACCATTCCTGGGCTTCTCCATAGAAGGCAATGGTAATTTGCAGCATAAATTAGAGATGAAGCCCCGAATGAGCCAATTTAGCAACTGAAGACAGACAGGTGGATTTTCTGCAATGGTGTTTAACAGCCCTGTCATAAAGGAATGGAAAATTCTTGGTGTAGACTATCACACTTCATAAAGAAAAAATCAGTATATAAAACAGAACAGGAACAATAAAATAAAATATGAATCAGAACAGAAAATGTGAAACAGAATGAAAATCTGAAGAGAACCCTTAGCCACACCTGATTCAGTTTCTCTAAAGCCACCTGTGGAGGGATTTGAAGTCAAGATCAAAATCACACAGTATGGTAGTTGCAGTTACCGTTTATTTTAACTGTAACGGCATAAAATATCTATAGGGCTCTTATTCTGTGAGGTGGGTTTGGTCACTTCAATTTGTTCTTTTGCTATATTATGAAATTTCAAGTCAAAAAATGCCTCTAGGTATCACCACAAGTAAATGTCTGATAATTGAGTTAATTCCAAATTATAATCACAGTCAAGATGCTGGTGTCGGGGCTGGCCCCATGGCCACGTGGTTAAGTTTGCGTGCTCTGCTTCGGTGACCCAGGGTTTTGCCAGTTTGTATCCTGGACGCTGGCATGGCACCGCTATCAGGCCCATGCTGGGGCAGCATCCCACATAGCACAAGCGGAGGCACTCACAATTAGAATGTACAACTGTGTACCGGGGGACTATGGGGAGAAGAAGGAAAAAAAAAAAGGAAAGAAGAGTGGCAACAGATATTAGCTCAGGTGCCAATCTTTAAAAAGAAAAAATGATGCTGGTACCCAGAGTGGAGACTGTGCGAGCAATGCTCTTGACCGAGCAGCGGCTGAGGTGAAGTTTCTTCCTGCCTCATTGGGCTACGCATTCTGTTAGCACATTTATAACTAAAACGACTGGTGTGTACACACTTTTGTGTTCTTCTTTTTATTTAACGTAATACATAAAATGTATTATTCTATGCTGTTGCCTAGTTTTAAGAACAGGGATTTCTTTTTTTAAATTATTTTATTGAGGTCACTATTGTTGATAGCATTGTGAAATTTAATTGTACATTATTATTTGTCTGTCACCATATACACGTGTCCCTTTACCCCTATGCCCACCCCAAACCCCTTCCCCTCTGGTAACCACTAATCTGTTCTCTTTGTCCATGTGTTTGTTTATCTTAAGAACAGGGATTTCTTAAAGAATATTGTGTTGGAGCCGGCCCCGTGGCCAAGTTGTTAAGTTGGCGCGCTCTGCTTCAGTCGCCCAGGGTTTTGCCGGTTCAGATCCTAGGCACGGACCTGGCACCGCTCGTCAGGCCATGCTGAGGTGGCGTCCCACATGGCGCAACCAAAGGCACTCACAACTAGAATATACAACTATGTCCTGGGGGGCTTTGGGGAGAAGGAAAAAAAAAAAGAATATTGGCAACAGTTGTTAGCTCAGGTGCCAATCTTTAAAAAAAAAAAAGAATCTTATATTAATTATCTTGCCATAAAAAGAGAGCAAATAAAGATCACAAGACTGTTTAAAATGTTAAGTTTTAGAAGGCGGTCAGTCTATGGAGTAAAAGAAGTATAGACCGTACCCAGAGACAGAGGCTTCCTTCTTCAGTTTTGCTGTTTCTAAACCTTGCTTTGTTAACCAAGATAACAGAGTTAAAACAATAAGGAGTAGGTCCCACCCTGAGACATTTTCTAGGAGTGAATAGTCAACTAAGAGGAGGCCTCTATTCCTGTTGTGTTGTCTTTAAGAAGGATGGCTCACAATTCTCAGTTCTAATGACAGAACCCGGATGAAGGTCGTGAAAATGCTGGACTTTGGTCTCCTCTGGGCCCCAGTGCCTGGGATATTACATCCTGCAGGCTCAGATGGCAGCCTGAGACCCGGCTGTCCTTCTCAGCTTTCCCTCCAGCTAGACCGTGCAGCAGACATTCTCCCTGCATCCCACAGCACTCACGATTCCTCCTGGGGCAGAATTCCATACTGGGAGGGAAGGCTAGGAGAAAGAGAGGCAATCGTGTTGATTCCTAACCTCTTTAAAATACAAGAATCTACTTTAAGTGCCTGGGTTGTAAATTTGGTTGGTCCACACAGGTGGGTTAGGTCATGGGCATGTAAGAATATGAGAATTCTACAACAGATACAGCTTATCTTGCACATGTGCCCTGCACCAGGTCTGGACCTTGCTATTATTATCCTCAAGTCACAGAGGAGGAAACTGAGGCTTAGAGAGTTAAATAACTCGCCTGAGGTTGCACAGTAAATAAGTGGCAGGGCCAGCACTTGAGTATAAGCTCTACAACCTCCTGCCACACTGGCCAGGGACACATGCTTGCTAGCGAAGCCATTATCAGAGCCCTTAATATCCAAGGGTAAGAAGGCCACATAAGGAGAGACCTGGCACAAAGAATAGCTGTGGCCCTAGGTGCTTGTGCTATCACATTCTTTCTAGGCTCTGTGCCCCATGTCCTAATCTAGTTATCATGAACATCTTTGACTGTTGACTTCTTTAGAGTTTCCTGTCCTCTTCTTAGGAACTGTCTTCATTTTGACCTCGGGCTCTCTCTTTTCCCCCTCCTTCTGCATCAGCCCTTTGAGCTCTCTAGCTCCCAGGTGCTTTCTGGCCCCTGACCCAGGTCTGTGATGGCTGCCTTGCTGGATTTTCCAGCTGCCAGTCTTCTGTAAAGAATCATCCCAGGCCTGCCGTAAGCATGGTCCTGCTCTCTTGGTCTTGAATTTTACATTGAGGCCCCACAGGCCCTGATATTCGTACTATCTCTTCTCGGAAATCTCTATCTAGGATCTTAAATGCTTGGCCCCACTATTGCTTAGCTCTAATTCTTCCTTTAAGATTTAATGTGCGTGACAGCTTGTACTGCCACCCAAAGTATCTGAGAGTTCAAGTTCGACCTTACGCTAATGAAATTTTTTCCAATTGCAGAGGTCTATGTAGCTGAAGGAGCATAAGGTCAGAAAAATATGAATTAGAACTATAGGGATTTCACTCACTACTTGTATGACCCAGGAGAAGCCACACTGTTGGAGAAACTCAGTTTTTTAACTATACAGTAGTGCACTGCAAGTTACCTCATGTAATGGATGACGTGAAGTGCTGCTCAGATCTCAGAGAACCAAAGCAATCATTCCCCAGTTGCTGGAAGCATTGGTGGCTGACAGCTCTCAGCTGAGTCCCTCTTCGAGAACTGCCCTCCACCAGTTCCTTCTCTGCGGGCCACCCACATCTAACAACTGGTCAGTTGGTCAATGAAAGGATATAAAAGTCCAGTCCTTTTGCCTCAATTTGGAACAGCCAGCCCTTAAGGGGTATCCCAGCTCCAGGGCCCCTCATGGAGTCAGCTGCATCCAGAGTTCAAATTCTCTCTCTGCTCAGTCCTATGTCCTTCATTTCTCTAGGTGTTGATTCCGCACGCGCTTCTCAATAAACCTCCTGCCACAAATCTCCATCTGTGTCTATTTTTTGAGGGAAGGTGACCTAAAATATCTCATACGTTTTTTGAGTGTTAAAACAACACAGTATATAGAAAGTACAGTATTTGATATAGCATGGGCACTCAGTTCTTGTAATTCCCTTCTGTTCCTCGTAGTTTTGTCTTCCAGTCATTCCTAAGGATACTCAAAGTTGTGAACCTAGACCTTTCAACGGGAGGCAATGTCCCGCCTCCCACCTGATCAAAACTTCTTTTCATACACAAATAGCAAAACACATTCTTTTTTTTTATTTCTAGTTTTTATTCTTTCTTTCTTTTTTTTTTATTGTGGTAGCATTGGTTTATAACGTTATATAAATTTCTGGCATACATCGTTATATATTTTGATTTCTGTAAAACACATTCTTGGAAAGTTGTTCATCGTCTTGATGGGAGCCACCAAAAGTTTTAAGCAGATGAATCACTTGGTCATATTTCTACTTTAGAGAGATTACTTTGGCCATAGTGTGGGAGAGATTTAGGTCAAACTAGAGACTGGGAGATGATTAGAAGAAATAACGGTGTCCACTAAGGAAGTGGCAATGAGGTGGGAGAGAAGGCCCACTGGAGTCTTATTTTAGAGGTGAATTTGGTAGAGTTTGGTGACTGAATGCAGGTGGAGTGTGAAGGAGAGGGACCTGTGTCCAATGGCCTTTCAACTTATGGTGTAGTCTCCAGACACATAGCAATGCCATTCCCTAAGATAGGAAGTACAGGAGGTGGAGATAACTTGGGGAAAAAACTAGGAGCCAGGGTATAAGACTAGTTTATTGGCTTGGAATATGTTCATTTGAAGTATTTATGGTTCATCCAGATGGAGATTTACAGGGAGTACTTGAATACATAAAGCTGAATTTCAGAGGAAAGGTATAATTTGGAGGGAAAAAAATCTTAGAAGCCACTTTTCCTACTCCCTCATCGCACTCTCAGAAAGCTAAGACTTAGATGTTAACATCTTGGAGGGACTTGCCAGAGGCCACATGGCCGGTTTTATACAGCCATGATCAGAAACCATGTCTCTTGGGTCTAGGTCAGGGTACCCATCCCTTGACTGAGTTTCATTTTGCTCTATTTATATTCATGTTTCCCCAGTCTAACAATGCCCAATATACAGTAGGTGTTATGAGTGTTTGTGGAATGAACATACTAATTACAACCATTCTGTTAGCTATGGCTGGCATCCCCTCTCCACATCATCACTGGAATTATATCTCAGTGGCATCTTGGAAATCATCAGACCCAGGGAAGTCCTATTTCGTCACCAAATTTGCATTTCCCAACTCGTCTCACTTCCTTTGAGAGCAAAACCTCTGAAGCTCAGGTCACACCCATGGGTAGGCTTTGTTCTGAGTCCGCAGACCTGAACGGGAAGGTTGATAAAAGTAAGAATAGAAAGAAGGTATTATTTTGGGCACAGAGACCATGTAATCAATTTCCGCTTATTTTACACTTGGAGAAACTTAGGCTAAGAGATCTTGTCTTGATTCAGTAGAATGAAAGTTTTTGAGCCTTGCAGAAAGCAGGGAGCTGTATGAGATAGAAGAAGGCAACTGGTACTTATTGAGCACTTACTGAATGCCAGATTTTGTTCTGGATAATTTACTGAGTTTATCTCATTTAATCCTGATGAAAAGATCATCCACTTTTTTCATATGAGTAAACCAAAACTAAGATTTTCCTGAGGTTCTCAAACTGGTAGTTGGTGGGTTTGGAACTCAAACTCAAGACCTTCTGGGCCCAAAGGTTATGTTCTTTCACTCACATCATGCAGCCTTCCCGAGCTTTTTGTTGTGGTTCTAGGTGTTATGTTTAAGCTTGGAGACCAAACATGCTCATCGCAGTGCTTTCTCTAGGTGCCAACAAGCTCTATGATGTTGCCATCTTAGCAGGCCCTAAGTGGTCTCAGTTTGAGAGACTCCAGGAGATCTTTATGAACGTAAAATCAGTAATGGGTCAAGCCCCAGGGATCGTCCAGTAGGCATCAGCAAATCCCAAAGAAAGGAGAAAGCATCTTTGACTTCCAGCCTCAACTCTGCTAGTAACTTGTTACGTGGCCTTGGGCATGCCACTTCCCTCTTTTAGTCTTCCAAGATTGAAGAAAATATGGGGAAACGCAAATTTTATGGGCTTCCCTGCTGATGATTTCTAGGTCTTCTCTGTAATAATCATCTTTATCACGCAGAGGGTGGAAAGAGGTGATGTATTGGGGAAGGAGAGGGTCTCATCCCTAAGAAGTGGTTTTGGGGCTTTGGAAAAGCAACAGTTAGTTTGAATCTTGACAAATGAGTAGAAGTTTTTTAGGTAAACAAGGAGGGGGAGGAGAGATTCCAGGAAATGCAAAAGCTTGGGGTGAGTTTGGGGAACTGCAAGTAGTTCGGGAAGGTTGCAGCATTTGGTGCAAGGGAGGGGCCAGGCTAGAAATTAGACGGAAGAAATCCACAGAAGCCAAGTCACACAGGGATCAGTAGTAGCCTTTATGCCCTCTAAAGAGCCTATCCTTGAAGTTTCTAAGCATGGGAATGTCACAGTCAATCTTGTGTTTTAAAAACACCCTTGTTTTATATTCATACCTTCCTCCAGAGAATCACAGCAGAGAAAGGAGCTGCTCCCTGTTGCCTGGAAACTGGAATGGAAAGATATTCATGGCGCAGAGCCCTGCAGAGCCACAACCAACCTGTAACCCCTACCTATTTGTTACTCCTGGAAGCTTTCTTCTCTTCTTGATTGATTCAGCAGAAAAATAATAAAAAGAGACCTGTTATTCACCACCTCAGACAGCTGTAAAGTTAATTGATTACCTCTAATTGTTTTTGATAAACACCCCGAGGGAAAGGCTTTCATATTGTGTGATTTCCCAGTTAGGTCCAATAAAGACAGGCTTGTAAGTGGGGTCTTTCAAGAAACCACCAGATAGACCAAATAATGACAGTTCTCTGGAGATGAGGTTTTGAAGGAACTATAACTCCTTTCTGCCCCTCCAGTGGCTGCCAGGCTGTTGACTTTTATGATGATTGTGGGATGTTGGTTTTAAAGGCAAGAGAAAGGCTGGAGAGAGTGAGATGGGAATAAGGCAAGTTAAAATGCCACAAAGCTCACTGTTCTTACTGGGATTCAGCCATTTTTCTTAAATAAACACTCCCTGAATTGCTGTAGGCCTTTGGTTAATTTCCAGAATTCTGAAAAAGTTGATCCTGATGGTTTTTCCCCAGTTTTCTCATTGCTTTTATGGATAACAGAATTTTTAGAGGTCCTTACTCTGCCATTTTTGCTAACATCTACTATTGGGGTTTTTTGGGTGAAATTCTCTTTATCAGGTTAAGGAAATTCTCATCTACTAGGTTGACTAAAAAAATTGTCATAAATTTTTTACATTTTTTTCTTCATTTATTGAAGTGCCTGTATGCTTTTCCCCCTTTAATTAGCCAATATGATTAATTACGTAAATGTATTTGTAAAAGTTAAACCATCTTTGCCTTCCTGAGATAAACCCTGTAATATATCTTATTATGTTAATGAATTCGATTTGGTAATATTTTATTTAGAAGTTGTGTTCACAAGTGAGATTGGCCTATAATACAGAGAACTAAAAGAAGAGTAGCCACCATTTGGAACCTGAGCTCAGAGAAGACTGTATCTATAGCATGACTCCTATGTGCAAGAGTGGGGTATAACATGTAGCTGGCTCCTACTGGGGAATAGGTAAATCCATTTGAGGCTATACATGGTCAATCAGTTAGGATTAGGATTAGATTATTTTAAGAGACTTGAAAAAGAGTGCCTTAAACAAGATACATGTTTATTATTCTCCCAACTAGAAGAAGACAAGAGGTATAC
The DNA here is from genome assembly GCF_041296235.1 of Equus asinus. Lineage (NCBI taxonomy): Eukaryota > Metazoa > Chordata > Mammalia > Perissodactyla > Equidae > Equus > Equus asinus. The sequence continues at coordinate 23,092,434 of NC_091814.1, forward strand.
AGTCTAGTTCAGCATGGTGATTCCTCAGCTATCTCTAAGATATCTGGGGTATCTCTAGCATATTGTGACTCTATCATCCTTAGGTTATGACTTTTGTCCTCAGGGTCCAAAACAGCTATTGAAGCTCCATCCATCCATTGTTGTCCCAGGCAGCAGGATGAAGAAAGAAATGGAAAATCCCTTCCCATCTGTTCCTAGAAATCCCACACAATTTCTGCCTATATAGTATTGGCTAAAACTGAGCTACATGTAAAGGAGTTGGGAAAGGCAGCCTTTAGATGAATAGCAGCATGTCCCACTAAGTATCATGGTTTGTTAATTTGAGAAAAAAGGGAAGATAAATATTTATTTAATAAGCAATTAGGAGCCTCTGCCACACAGAGAATGGTTTGATCAGGTAAGAGGGGGCATCTTTACAATCAGATGTATGGGAAGAGGGTGGGTGTGTGTGCTTGCAGGCACATGTGCTTAGCAGTCAAGGAGAAGGAGGGGGACATCTACCAACATATGTGCTCATCTTCTTTCCTCTGAGAACAGTGTCACTGTAGAATTTATCCCTCACGTTTATTAAAAATTAACCATAAGTTTCTTGATCTACATGTTAAATATAGAGGTATGGCTACTTTGTAGAAATTTATCGTATACTTTTCTGTACATATGTAATGTTCCAGTAAAGAAAATGATAAAAGGCGACTGTGAGAAAATACTGGCTTTTAAGGTTTTGTTTCAAATCCTTCCTAGTTGTCTCCATTTGAGTCACAAGACTTTGAAGCTATTTTCTCTTCCCTTTACATAGAAATATACAATTATTTAAGATGCAAGTACATTTATGTTTATTTGATTATCTTATATAAATATAATAAATTTATATAAGTATATATATTTCCCAGAATCATTTCTGAGGCTCATGAGTCTACATCTAACACCTCGGTATTGCATTACATTAATTATCCTATATCTAAAAAAAAAAAATCATAAAACCAAATTACTATTCAGAATTTTTCAACGAGATATTTCAAATTTCAGTTTGCTAACTTGCCTCCTCATCCTGCAGAAAGTTCACATAGAACCACTTCTATCAACACTTGTAACATCCTTGCAAGTTTCCATACATGAGTGAGAGCGATCTTCCAAACTACAAATCCGGTTATGCATCTTCCCTGCTGAAAACCCATCAGTGACTTGCCAATGTTCTCAGGATAAAAATCCCAAGACCCGCATTATATGGTGCCTGCTACCCCACTGATCTCATTTCCTGCCTTGCTTTCTCTAGCTTTCCCGGTCACACTGGCCTTTTCTCAGTCTGAATATCAGAAGTGGCAAACTTTTCCTCCTGTCCTTGAATTAGAGTTTCCTGAATTCAGTTTGTATCTTTAGTACTGATGCAAGGCAGGAGGAGGTGGGAGATGGGAATTAGGGCAGTATCTCTTGGTGCTGGCCTGTGGATCTGTCTGATGCTACCAATAACTCTCTTTGACTCTACTTGGAAATTCATAAGAGGGCAGGGCCCATTCTCCCCAGCCTTACCTCTCCAGAGCCCTCACAAGAGATTGGAGAAATTCTTGGTCCTTTTCATAGTAACTCCTGCCTTTCTTTCTTTCTTTTTCTCAGAAAAAGAACACCCAACTCCACCATGGATGTATATAGAGTTCTTTACCGAATTATCCAATACATCTCAAAAGCCCAAGGAACTTTAGAAGAAACAGTGGTTACAGGAACTTGCATAAGAAGCATAGTGTCACAAGTCTGGAAAGCTGTTGGAGCTGATTCACCTTCATGGGGAACCCTAAAAAGTCGCCCCTTAAATCTTGCTATGTAGATGCCAGTGTTTAGCTTTTCTTTTAATTCTTCAAGTTACTCCAAAACCCTCCGGTAAAATTCTCCCCATCTTTTTTGTTTGAGTATCTTGCGTACAACCAGCTGATACAGGAGGCACAATTTCTGCCCTTTCAATCGTTTCTCATCTTTTGTAAATACGAACACCCTGGCTTTGACCTGATGCTGATTGAAATTCTCCTTTGCTCAATCCAGGTTGATTTTGGAGTGGTAAAAGCTACACTCTAACCCAAAGGATGAGAGAGAAAATGGGTCCACTCCATTCTAATTGAGTCTCTCGACTCGTGAACTTTTGCAGCTGATTTTCTTACTAATTTTCCTAAGAATGAAGCAGGCCTCAGTCATATTAGGAAAAAGAGACTTTTCTCATTGACCTTGTGAAATTAAAGCCAGAATTATTATGCTAAGGAGCATTCTATTCTTGGAGAACTGGTTTAGTTTTCAAGAGCCAGCACCCAAGATGGCTCTCTAATTGCCATCTAGAAATGTGGCGATAGCTTTCTTCAGATACTTCTTGATTCAAACCTCTCCAGCAATCAGGTTATTTTTTTTCTTCCAGAGCATCCCTGCCTCATGTTCCTTTCCTCTTTCTTGAAGGCTCCTCCACACACTCTTCCCCGACCTAGCTAAAGCCTGCTCATCTTTCAGTCTCTAATTCCAAAGGGAAGTTCTCTCTGATCCTCAAAACTAGATCTGATCTTCCTGATTCACATTCGCTCAGTCCTTGCTAGCTCTTCTATCTAGCAGCTGTCATATTTGATATCTGTAGCATTGTCACAGTTGAAACTAAATTACTGATTTTCCTTGGGGCTGTCTTCCAGACTAGAATGTAATCTGCATGAAGGCAAGAACTGAGTCTGTCTTTCTTACTGCTAAATCTAGAACGATGTTTGACTCATAGCAGCTGCTTCATAAATACAAATAATCAATTTGTTTAATGGTCTGAACTTGATTAGTTGGGAGCTAACGTGAAAGAATGCCTTTTTCCCCCATTTGCATCAGGACTACGTCAAATCTGCCTTCCATTTCTTAAGGATGCTTTGGGAAAATCCCTCAGTTTCGTTTTTATCACTTCTAGTAATTTAACAGTACAGTTCAATGTAAAACTCCCCTTGAACCTCTTCCTGTCACTCCAGCTCGGGCTTGTCTCATGGTCCAGAAATCTATAATAGGGAGGGAGGTATGGTCTAATCTTTCCCTCTCCTATTTTATGTCATCTTGTTCCTGCTTCTCAAGTGGTTCAGGGCAGGGAGGCGGGGGCCTCCTATTTCTTAGTTACCAGGCCTGCTGTTGGTTATCTGTGTCTCTGGCTAATACTGATCCACTGTGGATGCCTTCTCTGACAGACATCTGAGTTTTGGCTCTTTTGTGGAACATGGGAGCCAGTGCTTTAGGGGCCACTGGAAGGTTGGTAAGGGTGGGGGGCTCTCCACTAAAGAGTGCTGATGTGGGAGATGTTCTCTGGTTTGGTCTCCTCCAGCCGTCCTCCTACTGTATTAGCTTCCACTGACGATGTATCATACAACCTCTTGCTCCTGGGATCTGCCTACCTGGTGGCCAGAGTGGCAAGACGACTGAAGCCTGGCTACAGTCTGCAGTGTCCTCTGTGGAAACTCCTACATGATTGCCATGCCAAGCAGTGGGTGTGCAGGCTGCTCCCCATCTCACTCCAATGCCATGTTTCCACCTTAGGGAAAGTCAACGGATCCACTGCCCAACCAGGAAGTGAGACATTAGTCTCCCCATTTTGTATACCTTGACTCTCTCAAGTGGTGCTTTCGGAGGCCCCTTTCATTTGGCATTATGGAACAGCAGCCTCATTCATGGGGAGCAGAGGGAAAAGCCACAGGTATCCCCCAACTACAACAATTTTTGTCCTGATGATTCCCGTTCTTTCCTCTCTCTCTAGGCTTCTGTTTATACAGAGTGGGAGTAAAGAGTGCTGGGATGATGGCTGGGGTAGCAAGATCGGTTCAGCCACTCCTTACCAGCCTACAGGTGGTGCTCTCCCTTACTTATTTATAGCTCTCTTTAGACTGTGAGTCTCTTTGTCTTACCTCTAAATTTGAGGCATAAGGAAAAGTCCCATCAATAATTCTATGACAAATATCTGCTGAGAGAATGAAATAACAGGTTTGTTGTGCTATCTGATCCACAGGGAGCCCCTGCCCAAACTGGGCTCCCAGGCACGGAAGTCACCAGGCTGGGAGGCATTTATTGAAGGGACTACATTTCCTAATTCACTAAGAGAGCAAAGAAACCAACCAAGGCGCCACCTATCAGGGGCTGAGTGGACCCTCAAGGCCAAATGGAACATCAGAGGCAGAAATGGCTGGGTAAAAAGCAGAAGTGATGGGGCTGGCCCAGTGGCTGAGTGGTTAAGTTTGCGTGCGCCACTACAGGTGGCCCAGTGTTTCGTCTGTTCGAATCCTGGGCACAGACATGGCGCTGCTCATCGAGCCACACTGAGGCGGCATCCCACATGCCACAACTAGAAGGACCCACAACTAAGAATATACAACTATGTACTCGGGGGCTTTGGGGAGAAAAAGAAAAGAAAAAGCAGAAGTGATGAAAGAAACTATCAGCAGGATGAAGTGAAACAGGAATGAAAAAAATGAAAGCTGGAAAGATGATGGGAATAGAAAATGAGGGTGACAGAAATATAGAAAGGGAGAAGATGGTGGAGGTGAGAGGAGGAAAGACTAAGAGGCTAGGGTCAGAGAGAGGGACTGGGCAAAGGGAGCACGCTATAGCTTCCCCAGCTGGAGCGCAGGGGGATGGGCAGAGCAGCTGGTGAAAGAGAATAAGGCCCTGTGGTTACCACTTTCCAGCTGGTGCAGATGGCTCTGGGCTAAATCTGTCCCCCCTCCCCCGCCCCCGACCTTGCAGCCTTCTGAGGAAGTCGGGGCGGGTGAGGTGGCAGAACAGCAGGACGTGGGGCAAGCGGAGAGCACACCTCTCCAGGTGCAGGGGCTGCCCCTTTAACAAATGCACTTGAACATAGTCCAAAGGCACTGGAGGAGGTTGACCCTATTATTTCTGGACAAGAAGTGAGGATGAAAGATGGAACCTTTCTAAGACTGCTTTTGTCTCAGTAAGAGTTGTGTGGAATTAACATGGCCAAGGAAACCATTTAAAGTCCAAATCCCCAATGAAGGGTTTTGGAAAGACTTCCTCTCCAAATACCCCAGCTCTATCCCTTAAGGGAGGGCGTTCAGGTAAAGAGTTTGGCACAGCATCTATTTGACATAGATGAGCCCAATTGACGTTAGCTCTCATTAAGCAGCTCCCAGCACAGAGTGTCAGTGCCCAGCATGGCCAGGCACTTGATAAACATGGGTAGGGAATGAATGAACTTGTTGCTCCAAGGGTCCTGGTCTAATTTATATGTGCCCCTACCTGGTCCCACCACCAGGGCCCAATCCAAGCTGTAGATGCAGAGCCAGACATAAAGGCTGCATTCTCCCAGTTCACAGGAGCTCCTGGCCTTGCAAACTTTACGCGTCTCACCTCGTGCTGCCTGTTGGAACAAGCTGGTCCCTGGCTGCATAGCCGATGCACCTGGGGACCATGGGGACCTGGGAGAGACCACTGGAGATTTTAACTTGAGAAGATAAGGAGTGTGGTATCCAACAGCAAAGCACAAGAAGTGGAGGAGAGAACCAAATCCCATGGATGGGCCTAGAACCATGAAGCTAAAGGTCAGAAAAGCAAGGAAGCTTGGAGACATCTCGTGCCTTGCTGCTCAAGAAGTGGTGCATGGACAGTAATATCGGCATCTCCTGGGATCTTATTAGAAACGCAGAATCTTGTTCCCCACTCCCGACCTACTGACTTACAGACTGCATATTAACAAGATTCCCAGGTGATTTGCTGCAGTTAAAGGGAAAATGTGAGAAGCATTGATCTAATCCGAGGCTTTGTTTTACTTAAACTTGCTGCGGTGGAGCCAGCAGAGGGCAGTGCGGCAGAGCTCGCGAGAGCTGACAGGGACATGAAAGAAGATTCTGCGATTTCAGTTCACATAAGGCTGTTCATGGTGAGAACTTTGGGCAAATGCTGGAAAATCTTTGCACAAAGACAAATGGCTTGAGTTCACTGATAATCATCCCATTATGTTCTGATGTATAGAAACATGAGGGGCTGGGGAATACATGAGAATCAGGCTTGGTCCTTATACCAGAACTCCCAGAGAAGCAATTGTCCTGCTGTAGGGTAACAGCTGTCCTTGAGGCAAGCCCGGCTTCACAGGCATGAGACCTGTGCAGTCGACCCTGTGCTCATAAGGTTACTGTACTTGGTTTAGTGTTCTGCTGTCACCGTCTTGAAATTCTAAATAATTTTATCTCTCAACTTGTGTTTTTTAAGTGAAGTCCATTGGGACAATGGAGATGCATGCCATATGTACGTCCCTCCCTGTTCCTTGTCACCTCATTCACATATATATAGCATTCATGGTACCCCATGAGTACAGAATCCAGTGGGTCCACAATGTATGGGAGTTCAGTGAGACTAAAATCAGGTACAAAGGAATTGTGTTGTGTAAGCCATTGGTTTCTGTAAAGTGTTGGTAGAATGTGTGTGCATCAAGACATAAAATAAAAGCAGTTAAGTAGGTTTTTTGCAGTGTTTCCACCATTCTTGTGAGAACAAAATCCATATGCATGTATGAGCTAGGAAATATGAATTGAGTAATTTCAATGATTCCACATATGAATTAAATGTTCTTGTATTTCATTCAAAACAGTAAAATTCATAATAATAATTTAAAATTTTAATTTTCCTTTACTTAGAACAACATTAAATAGCAAATTAAAAAAATACCATCCCAAGTAAAGAGAGGCTGGGAAAGAAAGGAAAAAGCTTTATTTTAGTACATTTAATGGCAGTTTTCCCCTGCTTTTTTTGTGTGTGTGTGAGGAAGATTTGTGCGCATGTGTGTGTGTCTATTATTTCCCCCAAGAAAACCTCCTCTTCTGCCAAGAAAAAATGAGGGAGGGTTGGCTCAGCAGCACAGCAGTTAAGTTTACACATTCCGATTTGGTGGCCCAGGGTTTGCTGGTTCGGATCCCGGGTGTGGACATGGCACCACGTGGCAAAAACCATACTGTGGCAGGCATCCCACATACAAAGTAGAGAAAGATGGGCACGGATGTTGGCTTAAGGCCAGTCTTCCTCAGCAAAAAGAGGAGGATTGGCGGAAGATGTTAGCTCAGGGCTAATCTTCCTCAAAAAAAAAAAAAAAAAGAAGTGAGGGAAAAAGGAAGGACTCTGTGAACAGAAAGGTGATGGAGACAATCTGATCGGAGGATGCAAGCTGATCAGAGATGAGCTTGGGGTGGGATTGCAGGCTAGGCTGAGGGAGAGACTGGGTGTCTTAGGGAGCTCAGGCTACCTGGTAGTAAAAAACAAAACCCAAAGTTTCTTATCATGCATGGCCAGTCTAGACAAGGCACCCGCCTTCCAAGCAATGGCTTAGACCCAGGCTCCTTGCAACATGTGGCTCCACTGCTGAGTCCCTCACTTCCTAGCACATCAATTCCACCTACTTTTTATTGGCTAAAACCAGGCACATGGTCCCTGGCTAGATGAAAGGGGAGCTGGGAAACGGAGCTCTCCTATTGGCCCATGTATTAGTCCGGGTTCTCCAGAGAAATAGAACCAGTAGGAGATACACACACACGAGATGCACAGACACACATATTTAAAGAGATTTATGATAAGAAATTGAGTGATACAATTATGGAGGCTTACAAGTCCCAAGATCTGAGCAAACTAGAGATCCAGGAACGCTGATGGTGCAGGTCCAATTAAAGTCAAAAGGCAGGAGAAACCAAATGTCCCAGCTTGAAGGCAGCCAGGCAGGAGGACTTCCCCCATGCTTGTGAAGGGTGAGCCTTTTTGTTCTCTTCAGGCCTTCAACTGATTGGATGAGGCTCACCCATATTGCAGAGGGTAATCTGCTTTACTCATCTACTGATTTAAATGTTAATCTCACCCAGAAACACCCTCAGAGACAGACCCAGAACAGCGTTTGACCAAAGGCTTGGGCACCTGTGTGGCCCAGTCACATTGATACACAAAATTAACCCAGGAGAAATCACGTCCCAGGAGGAAAATGAAAGGCTTTGATTAACACATGGCATTGTGTCTGCTTCAGAAGTGATGAGGGGAGAGGGAGCAGAGGGCTGGACGTGGGGAAGGCTGGTTTGCTGTAAAAAAAGAATGTGGTCTGTGGTGAGGCGGTTTTGTGAAGGGGAAGCACACCCTCTAGTGACCCTCTCAGCTCCAGGCGCACGGGGAGCCTTAGAGGAGGGAATAGAGAGCAAAAACTCCAGGTGTTATGGAAGTGGTGGCCTGGCGGCTCCTACCTTCATATAATGGGAGAGCCCGGTGAGAACATTTTGTCAATTTGATGGTTTTGTTGAATTCCACAACACAACTAGGACTTGAAGAGTTGTCTACACAGCAACAACAGTGAAAAGAGGAGGGGGAGCCCAGCTACTCATGGAAAACCTGGCCTGGAGCCTTTTATGTGGTAAAGCTGGATACTCAGTTCTTGGGGAGTAAGGCTGACCACATATTCCCAGGAAACCTAATGAGTATGTTCCTCAGAGAGGCCAGAACAAGGCAAACTATTGGGAAGGAGGCCAGAACTTGGTAAAGGGTTAGTTTGGGAGGAGTGGAGCACTAGGTTTCGCATGGATGTGAGACTAAGAGTCAGAGACAGCACGAATTAACTCTTCAGCCTTGCTGACACACAGGAGCCTGTGGTCCCAGGCTCTTTCTCTTTGGATCTCAATGGTCCAGTTTGTCCAGGCTAATGGAGCAGACATTGTCCGACAGATTTAGGGCAACTTCAGGAATCCACTTTGACAATCAAATCAAAAGTTTACTTATATAGGAAAACTCTGCAGTGATCACATATTTTGGTGGGAAGAATGCATGTGTAGCTATGTGTGTTGGAAAACAACTAGAGGATATAAAATAAAATATTAACCATGGTTTTAAAAAAGTTAATTTGAAATTCCATGTAGATACCTCAGAAATACACTTTCCCCATGCCATATAGCTAGGGTTTCTGTCCTGGTTAACAACATGGTGCTGACGAAGACAAGATCCTGTGGTCTTGAAGTTTCACTCCTGAGTTAGAAGAGCTCATCTCAGTTCCACAGGAGGCCAGAAACAGTGGGTACGATGACCACTAGCCAAACTGCAGTCCAAGCTACTCTGAAGGATCTGGCTGAAAGAGCAAGAAAACCCAAACAATTAGGTGTCTTGATTAATGTTTTGAGAAGGGACAGAGATGCTGGACATTGGCATGGGAGGCTGTAGCTCAGGGGAATGTGTTTTTCTCCCTGAATCGAGGCCCAGTGTGCCTGGGACACCCTCTCCCCAGATATAAAGTATAAAGAGTCGGAAATCCCTTAAATGTCACTGGATTACCTGAGTCCCGTGCCTGAAGGTTACCTTGGCATGTCATGGGCCTGGGAAAGAATCACTCTTCTACACTGGACACCAGTACAGTAGGGCAGAGCTTCAGGTGTAGACAGATGACCACATAATGCTATACACAGCTGACTTTAGCGAAGGACGGACTACTTCCCCTCTCTGCTTCTTCACTGCACTAACCGTCTGTACCAACTAGGAGGAAGAAAGGGAAGAAAAAAGAGAGATAGGAAGAGGGGAAGAGAAGAGAACAGGAACAAAGGAGGAGAGGGAAGGGAAGAGGACGGGAGGAGATGGGGAGCGACAGAAAATAAAAAGAAATGAATGCTAAAAAAAGGAAGGAAGATGAGGGGTGCTTTTCTATGATAATTTGGGTGGCTAAAAAGTGACAAGATGGGTTTAGCCCTTCCAGAAAAATGGATGTCTTATTGTTTTCACCCTCTCTGTGGATGAGCAGCCACAGAGATTGTGTCTCTTCCTTTTTCTGGATCTCAGGATGTGGCATTGATATGAAGATGATGTAGTTCCAGCCCAGCCAACTTATGGTCTCATGGTCAGACACCAAACTGTCACATTGGCTCTGTGGTGGCAGAAAAGCAGGGCATATCAGGACAGACTAGAGGAGACATGATCAGTTCGTTGGGAAGAATAAAGAACAGGATACAGGATTCATGCTCCACGTGTGGGAGCAGAGGCAGAGAAATCAGCATAAGTTGGGAGAGTAGACTGGGTCCAGGAAGATGGTGAAAGAGCAATGTCCCCGGGGCCATGGTCCTTGACAACTAGGCATGACAGGGAACTCAGGTAAATGTTGGTACCACAGATATGAGTTATTCTGGAAGGGTATGTAGACCAGGACTCGGGAACGTGATTTGAGGGGTGTGGAGAATACAGAGGCTGGAATGCTGGAGACAGTGATCCAAATTTATTAAGGGATCCCCCAAACCCCTATTGTCTCTGGAATTGAAGGGACTGGGCCTAATTCAGCTACTATTCATTGAAGACTTGTCAGGCACTGTGCTAGGTAGGTTATCTGTATTGTCTCATTTAATCCTTATAACGGCATGAGATAAGATTATTTTGCCTGCTATTTGAGAATGACATGGGAGCTGGCCCTGTGGCCCTGTGGCCAAGTGGTTAAGTTTCCATGCTCTGCTTTGGCGGCCCAGGGCTTCGTTGGTTCAGATCTTGGGTGCGGACATGGCACTGTTCCTCAGGCCATGCTGAGGTGGCATCCCACATGCCACAACTAGAAGGACGCACAACTAAAATATACAGTTATGTACTGGGGGGATTTGGGGAGAAAAATCAGAAAAAAGAAAAAGAAGATTGGCAACGGTTGTTAGTTCAGGTGCCAAAAAAAGAAAAAAAGAAGGACGTGACTTGGAGAAGGTAAGTAACTTGCTTAGCTAGTAGGTGATAATACCAGGTTTTTGACTCCAAAACCTGTAATCTTACTGTCTGATCTTAGCTCCCCCACTATAGGACCTGCTGAAGCCTGATAGAGAGCCAGGAGTGATGCTTGAGTGAGTGGATCCTCCCAGGAGACAGAGGAATCTGAAACACGAAACCCAGAATTCGCCTTTCTAAATTCATCAAGGAGCATACATCTGGGGAGGAGAAGAGAGTCTCCACCTTAGGTTAAGGTGCTCACTCCCGTTCATGACTTGTTCTCACTCCTGCTCATCTTTTTGGCCCTTCTTTGCTGATTTAGGCTGTCTACCAGAAACCCCCCTGTGCACCTGCTCAACATTGTCTGGACTGCTCTCCCACTTGCCCTTTTTCTCCCTGCTCACTCTGATAGCTCAAAACATTCTATAATAAACCTCGCCTCAGATACTAGGACCATACATCGTTAGAGTGGGGGAGGAGAAGGGGACGTCCTGCGCCAACCACCCTTTGAAGGTGAGGACGCTGAGCTCCACAAAGGCGAGGTGAGTTTGGGGAGAGGTGGTGGAAGAGCCATGAGTGGAGCTCAAGACTGACAGATGCCTTTGGGATTCTCCACCAAGTTCTACACCAGGAGGCTGAATAGGATCCCCACACTTGTCTTCACTCAAGAGAAAACTAGTTACGTGGTGCCCACCACAGCTCCCTTGTGAATATTTCTTACCGGAGTCATGGAGCAAAGTGACTGGGACGGTGCTAGAACTGTTGCTCACAGGATTGCTGACTTCGCAGGTGTAAAACTTCGAGTAGTTTTGTGGCCCAATGGTGACATTGAACACACTAGTCTGGAGCTCTTTTGGAAGGGGCCCTGAGTCCGCACGCCAGCTGTAGTTTACAGACTGGTCTGGGACCACACATGATATCGTCAGATAATAACAGCTGTTGTTCACTTTCTGTATCTTGATGTCTACGACAGGCTTAGGTACAGGATCTGAAGATGAGGAGGACATCGTGAGACAATGGATTTATGCATTTATGAGGCATTTATGCTGCAAGGATTTAGCCAACAAAGTACAAACGGAGGGGCCCCTGAGTGCTGTGGCAAGCAGAGTCATGAAGAAGAGGAGCCTATAGAGGGAGCCAACGAGCAGCTTCGATCTCCAGAGGCTTCAGACTGGAAGGCTACTCCTTGGGGTGAAGGTAAGCTGGATCCAGGAGGGGGAGCCATGCACCCAGAAATAAAACGGGGTTATGACCATCTGGAGCAGGAAGAATGGTCGCTTGTTGGCAGAGAGATCTGCTGAGGTCAGACTTGGAATGGTCACATAGCAGGTATTCTCTAAGTATTTGATGAACGGATGGATGGATAGATAAAGCAGTTGTGAGAAAAGACCAAACATTAGCTTTGGAGTGAGACCAGTCCTGGTCCTAGACTTGGCTCTGGTGGAGAGTTATTAGGCAAGATCATTAACCTCTTGAACTTCCTCCTCCTTTGTAAAATGACTCTACTGCATAGCCCAGTGTTAGTAAGATAAAATGGCACCACCCATAAGGAAGTGCTTTTTGCAGAGTGTAAGTGCTATGTTGGAGGGCATATCCCATCACAATGTTGTCCTGCTGCCAGATGGGATGAGAAGTAATCTCAGCGTCTGTTCCTTCCTTGGCTAAGGCTGCTTTGCCTGAAATGCTCTGGGGTCTTTTTATTCTGGTCAAGGGGAAAGCATCTGCAGAATCAGCGCAGCTCAGACGTCATAGGATTATGACGGAGAACTGACCAGATCAGCACCTGCCTCTGGGTTGTATGTGTGTGGAGGGGCTATGGAAGCTCTGTGAAAGCTTCTCAGATTGCTGGACTCCTCCTGCACACTGAGCACTTTTTATACTGTTTGTCATCATTTCCTGTGGTCTAGCCTCACATCGTACACATCTTCCGCATTTCTCACAGTGAGCAGCACTGGACACTTTGTGTAGGGGATTTATTGAGCCAGCTGGAGTAGTCTGGCTCCAAGATGCCCTCTTTGAGCTATCAGAAATTCCTGTGCTCGGGGCCAGCCGGTGGTGCAGAGGTTAAGTTCGCCTGTTCTGCCTGGGCAGCCCGGGGTTTGCTGTTCCCATCCCACGGTTCGGATCTATGCACCGTTCATTAAGCCATGCTAAGGCAGGCGTCCCATAAATAAAGTAGAGGAGGATGGGCACGGATGTTAGCTCAGGGCCAATCTTCCTCAGCAAAAAGAGGAGGACTAACGGCAGATGTTAGCTGAGGGCTAATCTTCCTCAAAAAAGAAAAGAAAAGAAAAGAAAAGAAATTCCTGTGCTGGACTGAAGGATGATTCTCCCGCTAATCACATCCTGAGGGGCTTCCCCTCAGGCGAATGTGCTGAAGCCAAGCCAGCTTGTGGATTTTAAAATATTCAGAAATTTTGCAAGCTGGTTGTGGAAACATTAATAGCTTGAAATTAGTTGTGGTGGGAGTATTTACCATAGACATTGGCAAATGATACAAATTTAGGCTTTTTTTTTTTTAAACACAATTGTAAGAGTCTTTGAACCTTTCCTGTTCCCAGGACCTCGTGAATTCTCAGGGCATGTGACATGGAGGAAGTGAGCGAGAAGGGGACTCCAGCCTCCTAGACAAGGGACCACATTTTTGGTGGAACCTGAATATATACAACATTTGCACTGTTTTAGCATTTAAAAAATGTTTTACCTTTCATGATCTACTTTGATTCTCATAACATCCTAAAAGGTAGATATAATTATCCTCATAATATGATGAAGAGCTCAAGGCTCTGAGGTGTACACTGCTCTTGGCTGCCCAGCACCTCTTCTCTGATAATTGCACACCTTAACCCCAGGGAGGCCTCCCGAGGAACCATGTTTCTGCTTTATAACCTGATTCTTTGGGCCATAAATATTTGGATAAGGTACACATACCCAAACTAAGTTGGGTTAATCAGTTTCTCTCTCTTGAGAATTTAAACAGAGACACAAAAGTCTAGGCTTTGAGAGACAAGTCATTGAAATGGCAGGGACCCATAGGCACAGTCCACAGATTCCTGAGGCTGGGGTCTCCGCACTGGCCCTGGTTCTCACTTTTCCTTTCCTTCAGCCCTTCCTGACTCTTCTAAACTCCTTGATTGCTTTCAATAGTCCTGGTTTCTTTAAATTCTCCTTTTTTGCTAAAGGTACATCGAATTAGTTTCTGTTTCTTGCTGTCAAAAGAACCTTACTTAATATGGGCACAGAGATGTTAAGATCTTTCTCCAAGGTCACACAGCTAGCAAGTGACTGACCAGAGTTTTGAATCCAGGTCTGTCTGACTCCAAGTATAATGTCCTAGTCCTTATTCCATATATACTATTTAGGCTGAAGCTCTGAGTGGAAGTTTTTGTCCCACCCATGTTGAAAGGTAAACAAAAAAACTCTCCTCAGTAGCTCCAGACCCATCCTTTCTTTCTTGTACCTTTTTCTTTAAGTCTGATGAAGTCTTTGTTCAGATATATTATTAACACCAGCTCAGAACTGATTTAAGCTGATCACAGGAGAGTAAGAAGAGAAGAGAGAGGAAACCATCACTATTGTTTTCTTTCTCTTCAAATCTTAGACTCACTAACATCAGAAGACATTGTAAATATCCCAAGGCTATCAATTTGGGTTCTCTTGGCCTGAGCTCACTCTCAAGTGGAATTGGCTCCAGGAGAAATGAATTAAGCCTGGCCTGGGATTTTTCTCTCCTCCTCCCACAGAGAGTCCCCATCATTCCCAGGAAGCCTCCCAGTGGTCCATCTGGGGTCCCGGAGTGGGGGCTTGCCCTTTGGTTCTCCTAACTCACCAAATACCTTCAGTGAAACCCGCCATTCCTCCTCGTTGCCGGTTACCTTCACTACCCTCAGGAGGTAGGTACTGCTGTCCTCTTTCTGGACGTTATGGATGTCAAGTGCACCATTTGTGAGGTCAAGCTTGACCTTGTCCTTAAATTTAGACTTGAAGTAGTTGGGTTCGCTGGACTCCTCATATTCTACAATCTTCTGTTCAGGGGTGTAAAACCAAGTGAGCTTTTTGTACTTATCAGGCAAATTGGAAATTTGAAGTCTCACATTTCTGCCAGAGAGCGCGTTCACCGGAGATTCTGAATGACCTGCCAATGAGGGTCAGAGTGAGATCCATCTTAGAGAAAGCAGAGCGGCCCAGGTTTTGGCCTGGGCTGGTGGAACAGGGAAGAAGAAAGGGACTTGTGCGTGGGAGCGGTGAGTAGGGTCTTCATCAGAGGGCCTGGCTCCCTCATCAGGAATTCAATGAACGTTGGGGCTTGGGAAGTGGGAATGGGGCCAGAGGATGTTGCTTATAGTTCATGTAGTTCTGGCCCAGACCATAAATAAAAGCGACCTTGAGGCTGGCCCTGGCTCTCTCCCTTACTGTCATACTAGTGGATTTTCAAATAAATTGATGAGAAGTCATGAATAAAAGATGACTATTATGACACTGGAAGCAGAACAGCGGAGGATGAGGTGCCCAGGAATTCTCAAAAGAAGCAACATGAAAGTGTAGAGTATAGCATACAAGGTTTCAGATAGCTATAGCTGAAGGCAAAGCGGCCAAGGAAAACCTTGAAATATGAACCTAGCAGCCTCAGATTCGTGCTTGAAAGTAGCAAAGGAAGCGTGAATTTTGTTGTGAAATATCTAATGAAAGGGTGCCCTGGAAAAGCAACATACACCTGAAGATAGACACAGTAGAAAGAATGCTTGATTGTTTACAAAAAAAGAGAAAGAAGAGATTCTAGTGTTCTGAAAGGACTCTATAATCCAGTCACAAGTTGAAGAAGAAAGATAGATTAATTTTACTAATATAGATTGCAAAATTAATGCAGAGACATTATAATACAATTTGGGGTATTAAGGTAGTGGTTTAGTCTGCTAACAGAGGCTTATCTGATATTTTTCTTATGTATAGTATATTTATATATTTTTTCAATTTTTAAAGTAAATTGACAAAATCTTGATTTGCATTCCTAACAATTCCATATCTTAGAAGGTAGGGGAAGCAACCTTAAAGAAAGCCACACTTCCGATTTAATTGTAACAGAAAGAAGTAGTTGCTTATGTGTCTGGATGCTTCGGATAAAATAACTGTGTTTGCGTGTAGTTTATAATAGAAAATGAAGCAGATCTTTCCTGTGCCTACCCATATTTCTTGTATCTAGAAAAGCAAAATTAAAATGGGAAAAATAAATCTGATCAAAGAAACTCATAATTTCACACCAAAGAGTCTACTCCGGAAAGAGGAAGAGGTTCTAAAGAGGCAGTTTTGATTACTCTAAAAACAAGTCACGTGGTTTCTAGTAAAACTATTAAGGAAGGAAGGAGGTGAGTTTTCAAGATATTGATATGGAGTCACCTGGAGCTCTCTGATGGGATCAACTGTTCAAGAATCCCGTGCAAAACTTTTAAGGATGTAATTTGGCAACGGATATCAAGACCCAGAGTTGTATCATGGGTGACAAGATGCACAGAGTACCATTTCTGAGATGCAAAGTCCAAGGAGTTTAACAGACCAGACTGCAATGAGTCAAGGACTACATGGGCGGCGAGGAAGAGGAGACGACAAAAGTAAACTATTTTTTAAAGACATTTCAGTGTGAGTGGGAAGGAGAATGGTAGGGCATTATGTAAAGCGGCATGAAAGGTAAAGAGAGTTTTTTGGTTTTAGTTTTTAATTTTATTTAAGGAGAAAAAAGACTTAAACTATGATAAATCAGGGGAAGGAGCCAGTGGATGGGGAGACATGAGAGAGAAGGAAGGTGACTCATGGGACTGGGCTAGAGGCGGTTCAGACAGAGTTCAAGGCACAGGCCTATGGCTGGGAGGGGAGGTACCTTATCCTCTGAGGGACAGAGGAGGAGGAAAAGACAGTTGGTGATGTAGAGTAGTTTGCAGTTTGGAGGTGGTGGGCAAGCAATTGAGGAGATTCCTGCCTAATGATCTCTAGTCCCCATTTCCTTAGTGACGTAGGAGACAAGTTCTTTCCTGGAGGACAGAGAACTGAGGTAAGGGGCCTTGATGGTAAGAGTAAAGTTCGAAATAGCCACTGTGGGAAATGGGAGAAAGAATTTATCAGGGCCAGTAAGGCTACTCTGAGGTCCCAACTTGACTGAAACAATGACTTACAACTTCCTCCCTCCCTTCCTTCTTTTCCTCCCTCTATCATCCATCCATCCACACTACATCATTTGACATCAATTTATCTACTCAACTAATAATTGTAGAGTAAGAGCATACTGTGTATTAGGCTCTGTGCTAGGCATCATGCATACAATAAGATAAATATAGCTCCTTCCCTTAAGGAGCTTCCATTCCAGTGGAAACAGAATTAATCAGATGATTTCTCTACCGGTGATAAGTGTCAGGATAAAGAAACTATGGAATGCTAAGGGAGCACATCACTTGAATTTGGAGGTCAGGAATGGCTTCCACAGAAAGTGTGAGTACGAATTAATCTAAGTAGAAATTAGCCAGGGTAAGAAGGGATCTGGGAGTAACTCTTTCTCACTCGCCATGGTGGCTATTAAAGAGTTTTTAAAAGAAGAGTAAAATAAATAGATAACCATTTTAGGAAATTTATACCAATAGCAGTGTGAAGAAGACACTAGATAGAGAGAAGAATAGAGTGAAAAGAACAGTTAGATAGGCGTTGATTGTAATACTTAGATAAGAGGAAATGGTGACCGATCTAGGATAGGTGGTTTGATCTGGCAGCGGAGGCAGATGGAATTGGATATATATGAGAGCTATTTTTGAAGGTCGAATTAATAGGACTTATTCATTGGACATGAGAGGCAAGGGGAAGAAGGGAGTCGAAGATGACTCCTAGACTTCCGGTTTGAGCCACTGGACAAAGAGATACGCCATTTATAGAGACAGGAAATAGTGAAGGAACAGCAGATTATAACAATGTTTTTAAAGTATGCAAATGTTTTGGCACTCCTCCCATCAAGAGGTGGAGTCTCTGTCCCCTCTCCTTGATGAGTGCCTCAATGAATAGAATACAGCAGAAAGGAGACCCGCAAAGCTAGGTTAGAAAAGACCATGTAGCATTTGCCTGTTTCTCTTGGGACACTCCCCAAGGGAGGCTTTGGCTGTTGTGTACAGAGCCCAGCCACCCAGCTCTTTGAGTCTTGCTCAGCTTAGACACCAGCCACGTGCATGAAGAAGCCTGAGAGATGACCCCATGCTCCACCATGATCTGGTTGCAAGGGCGTGAGACACTCTGAGGTGCTGGGCACAGCCAACCCTCATATTCAATTATTTTAAGCCACAGTGTTGTGGTAACTTGTTACACAGAAATGGATACCTGGAACCAAGATGATGAGTTTGATTTTGGACATGCTTTTGGAGAGTCTGGAGATGTTTAAAAAGCAGTAAGCAGTTCAGGTCAGGGGCTAAGGAGAGAGCTTTCGGCTTTGGAGTTCTCTTGTGCTCTTTCCAGGCTCTTATCTGTCTCAGACTGTGTATGCCACAATTGCAAAGCAATTTCACACTCTTTATTCCATTTGATCTTGAGAGCAACCCCTTGAAGAAATGGGGAGCATATTATTATACCCATTATAGAGTTGAGGAAGCTGAGGCTCAGGAAGTTTTTATGATCTATAGAAAACCCTGTGGCATGGAACACAGATAGAACATAGGTCTTCTGAGCCCCAGTGATGAGGATTTTTAGGCTGCTTAATTTTAAAATGGTTTAGGATGAGGATTTTAGGTTGGTTACTTTTAAAACTGCAGATGAGAAGCAGAGTCCGAGGACTGGAATTTTGCTTGCCCCTTTGAGAGACATTTGCGTTTGTGAAGGAAGGGGGGATGACCCTGTAGGGACCTGAAATTGGCCACCCCAGGATATGTCTCTTTGGCATCGGGACTGTTTGGGGCTGATTGCTTTTGATAACAGGGACAGGGAAGGAGGCTCTGGGGAATGGAACTTGCCCTTGTTGGGACACATTTACATTTGTAAGGTAAATCTCTATCTGTAAAAGGTGCCTCCCTCTCTGTACCAGGAAGAAGAAGGGAGATGACCTTGTCCCTAGAAACTCTTAATGGGGAAGGCAAGAACTTAAGTTGGTTGCTGTCTGGCAATCTCATGTAACTGATTTAGAGTGGTGGCTTCTAACCTTTCTAACCTTTACTTAATCCAATTTGATTCTTGTCTAAAAATCGTGGGATCACCCAATGACCAGACCCCACCTGCACTGATACCATTTTAACTTTTTTTCATGTTCTTTCCTTTGTCTCGTAAAGAGATGACTCACATAGCCATGCCTTATAAGATTAGCCCTAACTCTCAACTCGGGGCAGCAGCAGGAGCTCTGACTGCCCGTGGGTCCTGTCCCCAGGCACCAGCTCTGCCTGCCCATGGGTCCTGTCCCCATGCTATTCTATTCTCTAAATAAAAGAGCACTACTGCCAGATCTTAAGAGTCTAAGAAATCTTTCTTTCGACTCCTGGACTCACTGACCCCACATCACCAGTACATGCTGTTTCCACTGCATTCTGCTAAGTGCTATGGGGAGACCAGGAAGATGGCTAGTAGTAGAGGATGCCCTGAAATCAGAGAGTTGAGAGACTCAAGTCTGAGGAGGGATGCAGGAAGAGATTTAAAAGTGCTTTTCAAATTTTTCCACAAATGTATCCCTTACTGCAGAGGACAGAACCACTATATCCCCAAGAAGATTTGGACGTATAGCCCTAAAGAAAGTTCTTTGAAATCATTCATTCATTATTTAACAATTATTTATTGAGCGCATGCTACGTTCCAGCTACTGTGCTAAATTCAGCACTGGACGTTGTCCTTATCCTCACGGAGATCAAGGAAACAACCAAACAAGCAATTCCCCAACCATGATCTGGAGGCTGAGGTTTCCAGGAAGAAGTCACATGCAAATGGAGGCCTAAGGGAGGGAAAGAGGAGGGTGCCGGAAAGGCTTTTTACTAAGACCTAGAGGTAAAAGAGAAAGCATCTCCTTCAAGTCACACAGCAAAGTTAAATTTAGATGGAATGTGGTTAGTAGAGGGAAGTCACAAATGGAGGATAAGACAACCATCTATGGGCATAATCTACGCACGAAGAGATTTAGACAACTGACTTCATGTCTAGAGACTCCTGAGATATTCCAAGAAGAGAGGCCCTAGACAGTGGGCAGCTGTAACAGGAAAAGAAAGTTAGCTCAGTTCCTGGGCACACGAGGGGGACCCGAACAAGCCCATGGCCAAGGAATGAACCTTAACTCTTAACAACCCGTTGTTTGGGGGTTCCTCCGGTACTGAGGCACCTCAGGCCTCTGCTCAGACCCTCATTCAGAGACCGTAGACAGAGCCATCCTTTCCAAGTTTTCTTTCCTACAGTTTTGATCTCTCTTTGGGACAATGACAACATCATTTATTTACCTTGCCTCAGGACACGACTCCCTGCAAAGCAGAGGTCTCAAAGAATGCCTCAGACAGCACAGTGTACCTGAGTACAAAATGTGGCCATTTCAGTGTAGTGCTTCCTCTTATTCAAAATGCAAAAGAACTTCACAGAACACAACCAGGGGACTAAATACAAAGGGCTTAACCCTCCATCTCCCCAGGGTCCTGTTTTTGTCTTTCCCTTGGGAAAAGAGATGGAGCCCGAGTCTCCAAAGCTAAAGGAGCCCCTCCAATTGGCCACAGCCCTGCTACCGGGATGGAAGTATCTGCTCCTGGAGACCACAATCCATTTCCAGGGTTGAGCCACATGCCATATTTCTTTTTGCGCCTGACCATGCCCTCAGCACACAATCACAGGCAGACAATTCGTGGAAAGTACCTTGAATGCTGGTCGCCAGGAACCAATGAGGCAGCAGCAGAAGTTCCAGAGCCAGACACCACTCCCGCCTTCTGGAGCACATGCTACTCTCCAGAGCTTCCCAGGAATGCTGGAGACAGGCTAGAACCAGACTAGAAAGGGACCTACGGCTCCAGTGATCTTGAATTCGTGGCCTGAGGTTGAGCAAAACACCCAGTCACATTTTGTCTCCACCCAGCAATCGTGGGTGTGGCCTGGAAGACCAGAAACAGGAAGCTCTAGAGGTTTTGTCTGAGAGTCCCACGGAAATGAAACGGGTAATTTTGTTCGCATGTGTGTTGCTTCTGATTTCTGAGGAGAGGGTCCGTAGCTTCCATAGGATTCTCAGGAGGGTCAGTGCTCAGCAAAGATTAAAGGCCCCTGATAGAGAATATCTGCTTTTGGTTTCCCAGGCTAAAATCACCCTAATTAAGCCAGAAGCTAAAACTAAGAGGTGTCCACCCAAGCTTGCAAGGGATTTCTGGGCTGAGCCAGCTGTAAGTCATGCGAGGAGTAGACCATGTGTGGGTAAGTCTCATTCAGAGCAGAAAGTCTGGGAAATCAGATCTACACAGCCTTACTGCTGTATCTCCCACTCCCTAAGCCCCACCCTCAGGCTCTTCCTCCCTTCTGATAAATTCACTGTTTGAACCTTTGCATCAGCCTACCCACTAAACATTAGTGGAACAGTAAGATAACTAGGCATGTTGGCCCAGTGGCCCAGCGGTTAAGTTTGCACTTCTGCTTTGGCAGCCCAGGGTTCACCAGTTCCGATCTCTGGTGCGGACATGGCACTGCTTGTCAAGCCATGCTGTGGTAAGAGTCCCACATATAAAATAGAGGAAGACGGCATGGACGTTAGCTCAGGGCTGTCGGTGTCGCAATCCAATGTACACATCAGGATAGATGCGGAGAGGGCTGATGGCCACTCTGAGTTTATTATAACCAGCGTTTCAATATATACATAGCTTACATCTGTTAGACATACACAGGTGTTCTGGATGAAGTAATTAGCGAATGCCAAGAATTCTTAGTGATTTCTCAAGGAGCCCTCCCTTGGCCTCTGTTTTGATATTATCATGTTATTGCTGTGCTCCTATATTTTTATCTCGGAGCAGGCAAGGTCTCTTAGGCAACGGTCCCTCTTGCTCCCGATATCGATATTGTTTCTCCATCTGTGCCCCCGGTGGCCGCTGCCTGGCTTAGGTTGCCCCCCCAGGGGGTCTTACCTGTCATTGGCTAACCGGCCTTCTCACCTCCGGGTCACAGTTTGTTGACAAGCTTTTTCCAGTGATTATTAACCCTTCCTGTGTCAGGGGCGGCTACAAGGGCCAGTCCTCCTCAGCAAAAAGAGGAAGATTGGTGGCAGATGTTAGCTCAGCTAATGTCAGCTAATTGTCTTTAAAAAAAGAAAAAAAGTAAGATTACTTGGCCCAAAGGAATGGATTCCCTACCCTGTGGTCTAAGAAATTTCAAGCCCATCCCTCTTTAATTTAAATGAATTATTTGCTCACCTGGGCACTTTGGCGACCCATAAAGCAAGCCACAGTCCCTGATACAGCGTATTTGTAATTATTTCAGAATTGGGGATATTCCTGATTTTCAACATGGAGGTGACCAGTAAAAACACTGCTCTCTTCAATCTGTGAACTCCTGAGGAACTCCTGGGGAAACTGAGTCAGCTCAATACCTGAAGTTTCATATGACACCCCATACACTTGATTACATTGGAGCCCTGCGAGGTGAGAAGGGCAGGTACTATACCCTGCCTTTTTTAGCTGACGCTTGGGGCCAGACTTACCCGAGGTCATGCTTCAGCTCCAGTCTTCAGCTCTTCCCCCAGCGTGGGCTACAGTAAATCTTTGGACTAGAAGAGAAGATGAGACAGGAGTGGAATGAGCAAGGTTGAAGTGGAGTTAACTAGGGAAGATTTTAAAGCAAATCACGAAAAGGGAGCACAAAAGCTGAAGTCACAAGAGTGGGGAACCAGGCGGGCTTTGCTCAGACCCTGACTCCTCTGCTGAGTTACCACAAGTGCTGCTGCCAGTGTTTTGCTAAAGCATTTGGGGCGTTAACCAGCACAAAAATAACAAAACCTATTTCCAACCCTCCTGGGAGGAGGGGCACTACCGGCCGGCTGGGCTCAGTAGGGGGCGGTACAACACTGCGTGTGTCTGCGTAGGCTCCAATTGGACAAGAGTCCCCCGGAAGGCTGGAAGAACAGGAACCAGGAACAATATCCTCGGGATAGACCTAAGCTTTAAGAGGCAGGCAGAAGACAGGGATTCTGAAGAGGAAGAGGAGAAGGATTTGTCGGATAGACAGAAGAGAGTCTAGGAGAAAGTGATGTCTCAAAAAATAAGCGAAAGAACTTCAGAACTGTATCCAGATTAGCAAAAAGTGTGTCCATTGCATTTAGTCATTGTGTGATCACTAGTAGCCTTGACCTTGATGAAAGCCATTTTAGTGGAGGCAACAGCCAGATTCTCCTTTCCTCTTTTCCTTTCTCCTCCCTCGCTATATCTATTGGCTATATCTTGAGATATATCTGAGGATGTAGAAATGAAAGCCACACTGCTACCTGCTTTTAAAGCAACTCACAGTCTCATGGAGGAAATACAGAAGCAAAACATTAAAATGCGGTTGTGAAACAGGGAACATAGCCCACCTGATAAAAACCGCGCATGGTCAGATGAGGCTGCTGAGAGGGAAGTGAATAGCTGTGGCTCCTTTGAAGAACAGGGGAAGCATATTACGTAAGGAAGATGAACGTGGGCAACATCCGAGAAGCCAGAGAATGGAGGATATTTTAGCGTGGCTGAAATAAAGAAAAGACTGGAAAGGAACCCAGTTCCGGATAGCTAGGGCTTTAGTGTGCATGAGGATGAGGTTTTGGATTCTATCCTGAAGGCTTTCAAGGGGAGGTAATTAAAGGGTTTTGAGCAGATGAGTGACATACTTCAATTCACAGATTAGCAGGAAAACTGATGAAGAGGAGAATGAGACTAGAATCAAGGAGACCTTAGACAGCTATTGGAAGAAGCCGGCTAAGCAGTAATGAAAGCCTTAGCTGAAGCAGGGGTGGTGGGACAATGAGAAATCAGAGCTAGAACTTGGTAGCTGGTTTAGTATGGGAGTAGACGGAGAGAGAAAAGTGAGTCTGGTTGCTGGCTTCAGGATGATCAATTCAGTGGATAGAGAAGGGACAAGTTGGGACATGAGAGATAAGTTCAGTTTTGGATATGTTAAGATTAAGACGTTTAAGACATAGTTGAATATGTGGATCTGGGGCTCAAGAGAGAGATCTGAACTACATATCAGATATATGAATAATCAGTGCACAAATTATGGTGAAATCATACCATGTAGAAAAAGAAACTCTCTGGAGAAGAATATGTAAAGTGAAAAGGGCGTTGAAAAGGGAGCTCCCTGTGTCTTAGTCCATCTGGGCCACTAAAAACAATACCCTAGACTGGGTGACTTAACGTTTATTTCTCACAGTTTTGGAGACTGGGAACTCCAAGATTAGGACACCAACAGATCCAGCATCTGGTGAGGGGCCCACTTGCTGGTTCACAGAAGGCTGTCTTCTTGCTGTGTCCTCACATAGTGGGAAAAGGGAGGAAGCTCTCTGGGGCCTCTTATCAGGGCACTAATCCCGTTCATGAGGGCTCCACCCTTATGACCTAATCATTTCCCAAAACTGCCACCTTCTAATACCATCACTTTGGGGATTAGGTTTCAATATATCAATTTGGGGGTGGGGGGCGGGACACCAACATTCAGTCTATAGCATCCTGGTAATACCAACATTTAGGGAATGATAATGGAAGAGGCATACACAAAAGGAGACTGACAAAGATTTGCTCGAAAAGTAGGAAGAAAATTAGAGCATTTTAAAGGAAGTCAATAGGAAATGAGAGAATTTGAAGAACTGAGATGTTAACAACGTCAAATGCTGCAGAAATGAAATGTAATAAGGTTCTGGAGATGTGTCCACTGTAAAGTATATAAACAGGTAATTTACAGAATAAGAGTAAGAAAATGCCCAAGAAACATGAAAAATGCACATTCATACTAGGAATCAGGGAAATGCAAAGGAAACAAATAATGATAGCATTGCTTATCAAATTGGAAAAAGTAATTTAATTGATAGATTCCAGTGGTGACAAGATTAGATTTCTAGTTTCCTCTGAAACTAGACATGTACACTCTTTATTGGAGTATAAATTGGTGCTGTCTTTTTGGAGGGACATTTGATGTTACTTGTCAAAATTGTAACTACGTAATAACCTTGGTACTCTGTTCTACTTATAATAATCTATATACAAACACATTGGCACGATTGCACTAGGATAAATAAAACATAAAATGGTGTTCATTACAACATAATTTATAGTGGAAGAAGTTGGAAATGACCTACAACACCAGTCAATAGGAAGTTGGATGAAAAAATTACGGTAGAAACATACCGTGGGACAATATGGAACTGTAATACAAAATGACATAGAACAGAATGTATTGATTTAAAAGAAATGTCCATGATATACTGCTGAGGAAAAAAATTGCAGATAAATATATACGACAGATTCCTAATTTTGTTAAAATCTGTGCTTGTAGGGAGAGTTGTGTATAATATGGTTTCTATGTATATAAAGAGATCTGAAATAATTCACATTAAATTGGAAACTCATGTCTAACTCAGGAATGAGGTGGAGAAGTTTAAGTAAAGCTTTAATCCTTCATTATTTGATTTTTTACAATGCACGTTTTCATCCTCTTCCTATTCTCATCTGTTACTATGTATTCAAAAGGAGTAAGTCTCCATTGAATTTAATAAATCAGCAATATCAAATGATTTGTGGGAAAAATCTCAGTTTGCATTGACTTGAGAAATAAATGAGAAGTAAAAAAGTGGGTACAGGAAGTCTAAATTTAAAAAAAAAGTGCATGGGGCCGGTCCCATGACCGAGAGGTTAAGTTCGCACACTCTGCTTTGGCGGCCAAGGGTTCCTCCGGTTTGGATCCTGGGTGTGGACATGGCACCACTCATCAAGCCATGCTGAGGCGGCGTCCCACATAGCACAACCGGAGGCACTCACAACTAGAATATACAACTATGTGCTGGGGGGCTTTGGGGAGAAGAAGAAGAAAAGAAAAGAAAAAATGATTGACAACCGATGTTAGCTCAGGTGCCAATCTTTAAAAGAAAAAAAAAGTGGTGAACAGTGTGACGAGAAGGAGGCAATAGCAACTTTTGGACCAGCCAAAGCCTGTCATCCATCACTCATCCTCACGCAGCATTTATGTCCTACCACCACTGCCACCATGCTCAAGAGCAAGGTTCATGGGATACTAAAGATGATAAAGCCAAGACGGATCACAGAGAAGGAACAGCTTATCTGCTAAACCCCTCCTGCAAAGCCGGAAAGCAAGCCTGTACAAGATTACAAACATCTTGTGACGTAGGGAAACTAACTTTTTTTATGTTCTTTCCCTTAAGCCCAAAGATGCCCTCCCAAATCAAATGTATTGGCCACCAGAACAAGGCAATCTGGGTTTTCCAGTGACAATATCTGAAGGGCATCACTTGAGCTGTGAGTCCCTTTTTTGGTTGTGGAGACTGAGAATTCTTCTCCTTCTATTTTATTTCATCAAAATTAAAGTTGACTCATGAAATGTTAACAAACTAACTGAAAACGACTTCAAGGGTGTTTTGGGCCCAGGTGGATGCCATGAACCTGTCCAGGTGCCAGCCCACATAGTGATGTGTGTTCCCCAGAAGAACTCAGTGTGGCTGGAGGAAGCTTCTCCACTGGGGCTCTGGGAATTTATTCTAAGGACTCAGCGGGAGTTGGGTCAGAGCCCCAGACACTGACTGAGTCATGTTAGCCAGACTGTGATGGTGCCTTATCACATGAAATATGAATAAGCCTGAACTGAGGCAAATACCCTGTGAAATAATAAGACAGAGAGAGAGAGAGAGAGAGAGAGAGAGAGATCTAGCCCTCGTTCCTGACACAGCATTCCTAAAATCTTTCTAAATAGGCGTGCTAGGAGCATCTTTCATTCTAAAATTTAGTCTTTGACCTCAGTTCCTGGCACAGTGCTCCTAAAACCCTTGTAATTTCCTAGGTGATACAGCATCAGGAGCAACTTTTGTTCTAATATTTGGTCTTTGACTCTGGTTCCTGACACAGGGTTCCTAAATCTCTTGGAATGTCCTGGGTGATTGCAGTGTCTTTTGTTCTAATGAGGCAACTCTTGGTGGGCTCCCGGATGGGGACGGATCACCAGGAAAATCAAGCCATGATTAGAAGATTAGAATTTTCCACCTCATCCCCCATTCTCCAGAGAGGGGGGAGGGGTGGGAAATGGAGTTAATAATTGATCATGCCTATGTGATGAAGCCTCTGTAAAAATCCCAATAGTATGGAATTCAGGGGGCTTCTGGGTTGATGAACATATCCACGTACCAGGAGGGTGACATACCGCAACTCCATAGGGACAGAAGCTCCTGCTCTGGGACCCTCAAACCTTGCTCTACCTTTTATTTTTATTTTTTCCTTTATGGTTAGTGTTTCTTGTATCTTTTTTTTTAATTGAGTTAATGATAGGTTACAATCTTGTGAAATTTCAGTTGTACATTAATGTTTGTCAGTCATGTTGTAGGTGCACCACTTCACCCTTTGTGCCCACCCCCCACCCCACCTTTCCCCTGGTAGCCACTAAACTGTTCTTAGTCCACATTTTTAAATTCCTCATATGAGTGGAGTCATACACAGATTATCCTTCTCTAGCTGGCTTATTTCACTTAACATAATTCTCTCAAGGTCCATCCATGTTATTGCAAATGGAATGATTTTGTTCTGTTTTGCAGCTGAGTAATATTCCATTGTATATATGTACCACATCTTCTTTATCCATTCGTCTGTTGATGGACACTTAGGTTGCTTCCATGTCTTGGCTATTGTAAATAATGCTGCAATGAACATTGGGGTGCATAGGACTTTTGGGATTGCTGACTCCAAGCTCTTTGGATAAATACCCAGTAGTGGGATGGCTGGATCATATGGTAGTTCTATTTTTAATTTTTTGAGGGATCTCCATACTGTTTTCCATAGTGGCTGCACCAGTTTGCATTCCCACCAGCAGTGTATGAGGGTTCCTTTTTCTCCACAACCTCTCCAACATTTGTTACTATTAGTTTTAGATATTTTTGTCATTCTAATGGGTGTAAGGTGATATCTTAGTGTAGTGTTTTGATTTGCATTTCCCTGATGATCAGCGATGATGAGCATCTTTTCATGTGCCTATTGGCCATCCGTATATCTTCTTTGGAGAAATGTCTGCTCATGTCTCCAGCCCATTTTTTGATTGGGTTGTTTGATTTTTTGTTGTTGAGTTGTGAGAGTTCTTTATATATTATGGATATTAAGCCTTAGTCAGATATATGACTTGCAAATATTTTTTCCGAGTTAGTGCGTTGTGTTTTTGTTTCAATCCTGTTTTCATTTGCCTTGAAGAAGCTCTTTAGTCTGATGAAGTCCCATTTGTTTATTCTTTCTATTGTTTCCCTTCTCTGAGAAGGCATGGTGTCCGAAAAGATCCTTTTAATACTGATGTCAAAGAGTGTACTGCCCACGTTTCCTTCTAGAAGCCTTATGGTTTCAGGTCTCACCTTTAGGTCTTTGATCCATTTTGAGTTTATTTTGGTGAATGGTGAAAAAGAATGGTCAATTTTCATTCTTTTACATGTGGCTTTCCAGTTTTCCCAGCACCATTTGTTGAAAAGACTTTCTTTTCTCCATTGTATGCCCTCAGCTCCTTTGTCGAAGATAAGCTGTCCATAGATGTGTGGTTTTATTTCTGGGCTTTCAATTCTGTTCCATTGATCTGTGCACCTGTTTTTGTACCAGGACCATGCTGTTTTGATTACTGTAGCTTTGTAGTATGTTTTGAAGTCAGGGATTCTGATGCCTCCCGTTTTGTTCTTTTTTCTCAGGATTGCTTTAGCAATTGGGGGTCTTTTGTTGCCCCATATGAATTTTAGGATTCTTTGTTCTAATTCTGTAAAGAACGTCATTGGGATTCTGATTGGGATGGCGTTGAATCTGTAGATTGCTTTAGGTAGAATGGACATTTTAACTATGTTTATTCTTCCAATCCATGTACATGGAATGTCTTTCCATCTCCTTATGTTGTCATCCAATTCTCTCAGAAACGCCTTGCAATTTTCTTTATATAGGTCCTTCACTTCCTTAGTGAAATTTACCCCGAGGTATTTTATTCTTTTTGTTGCGATTGTGAATGGTATTGTGTTCTTGAGTTCTTTTTCTGTTAGTTCGTTATTAGAATATAGAAATGCTACTGATTTATGCAAATTGATTTTATACCCTGCAACTTTGCTGTAGTTGTTGATTACTTCTAACAGTTTTCCAATAGATTCTTTGGGGTTTTCTGTATATAAGATCATGTCGTCTGCAAACAGCGAGAGTTTCACTTCTTCCCTCCCTATTTGGATTCCTTTTATTCCTTTTTCTTGCCTGATTGCTCTGGCTAGGACCTCCATTACTATGTTGAATAAGAGTGGTGATAGAGGGCATCCTTGTCTCATTCCTGTTTTCAGGGGGATGGGGTTCAGTTTTTGCCCATTGAGTATGATGTTGGCTATGGATTTGTCATATATGGCCTTTATTATGTTGAGGTAGTTTCCTTCTATGCCCATTTTGTTCAGAGTTTTTATCATAAATGGCTGTTGGATCTTGTCAAGTGCCTTCTCTGCATCTATTGAGATGATCATGTGGTTTTTATTCCTCAGTTTGTTGATGTGGTGTATCACGTTGATTGATTTGCGGATGTTGAACCATCCCTGTGTCCCTGGTATGAATCCCACCTGATCATGATGTATGATCCTTTTGATGAATTGCTGAATTCTGGTTGCCAAAATTTTGTTTAGAATTTTTGCATCTATGTTCATCAGTGATATTGGCCTGTAGTTCTCTTTTCTCGTGGTGTCCTTGACAGGTTTTGGTATCAGCGTGATGTTGGCCTCATAGAATGTGTTAGGAAGTGTTCCATCTTCCCTAATTTTTTGGAATAGCTTGAAAAGGACAGGTATTAAATCCTCTCTGAAAGTTTGGTAGAATTTCCCAGGAAAGCCATCTGGTCCTGGGGTTTTATTCTTTGGGATGTTTTTGATTGCTGTTTCAATCTCTTTCCTTGTGATTGGTCTGTTCAAATTGTCTGCCTCTTCTTGAGTGAGCTTTGGGAGATTGTAGGAGTCCAAGAATTTATCCATTTCCTCTAGGTTATCCATTCTGTTGGCATATAGTTTTTCATAGTATTCTCTTATAATCCATTGTATTTCTGCAGAGTCTGTTGTTATTTCTCCTCTTTCATTTCTGATTTTGTTTATTTGAGCTTTCTCCCTTTTTTCTTTGTAAGTCTGGCTAGTGGTTTGTCAATTTTATTTATCTTCTCAAAAAACCAGCTCTTTGTTTCATTTATCCTTTCTACTGCCTTTTTTTGTTTCAATAGTATTTATTTCTGCTCTGGTTTTTATTATTTCTCTCCTTCTGCTGACTTTGGGCTTTATTTGTTCTTTTTTCCCTAGTTCAGTTAGGTGTAGTTTAAGATTACTTATTTGGGCTTTTTCTTGTTTGTTAAGATGTGCCTGTATTGCGATGAATTTTCCTCTTAATACAGCTTTTGCTGTGGCCCATATGAGTTGGTATGGCATGCTATGATTTTCATTTGTTTCCAGGTATTTTTGATTTCTTCTTTAATTTCTTCAATGATCCATTGCTTGTTCAGTAGTGTGTTGTTTAGTCTCCACATCTTTGTGCCTTTCTCAGCTTTTTTCTTGTAATTAATTTCTAGCCTTATAGCATTATGATCAGAGAAGATGCTTGTTATTATTTCAATTTTTTTTTAAATTTGTAGAGGCTTGCCTTCTTTCCTAACATATGGTCTATCCTTGAGAATGTTCCATGTGCACTTGAGAAGAATGTGTATTCAGCTCTTTTAGGGTGAAGTGATCTATATGTGTCTGTAAGTCCAATTGTTTTAGTTTTTCATTTGGCTCCACTATTTCCTTGTTGATTTTCTGTCTGGATGATCTGTCAATTGATGTGAGTGGGGTGTTGAGGTCCCCTCCTATTATTGTGTTGTTTTTAACATCTTCCTTTAGGTCTGTTAATAGTTACTTTATGAATCTTGGTGCTCCTGTGTTGGGTGGATAGATATTTATAAGCATTATTTCTTCTTGATGAAGTGTCCCTTTGATCATTATATATTGTCCCTCTGTGTCTCTCTTTACCTGTCTTATGTTGAAATCCACTTTGTCTGATATAAGAATTGCAACACCTGCCCTTTTTTTTCTGCTATTAGCTTGAAGTATTGTCCTCCACCCCTTCACCCTGAGTCTGTGTTTGTCCTTTGGGCTGAGGTGTGTTTCCTGGAGGCAACAAATTGTTGGATCTTGTTCTTTAATCCATTTTGCCACTCTGTGTCTTTTTATTGGAGAGTTCAATCCGTTTACATTGAGAGTGATTATTGATGCATGTGGACTTAATGCTGTCAAACTGTCGCTCATTATCTTGTTTTCCTGTGTTTCTTTTCCTGTGTGCTTTAGACTACCCATTTAATACTGCAATTTCTTATGCTGGGTTTCTTAGATTTTTCCTTATCTATGATTTGTGACTCTGTTCTGTATTTTATTTTAGTGTCTACCCTGAAGTTTGTGTTTAGAATCTCGTGTATAATATAGTCTATTCTCTGGTGGTCTCTTACTTACTTGGCCAATACTGATTTAGACCCTTTGCTCTTCCCCTCCTAAATAATTATTTTCATTTCTTATTCCAACTCGTTTTATGAATTTGTAGTTAAAGTGATAAGATCGTCCTTGCTTTGGTAGTTTCCTTACCCTTACCCTAATGCTATAGTTGAATATTTGCTATCCTGTTCTGGTTCTATCCATCAGCCTCCCTAGTCTGTGGATTGTGACCCCTTTCTCCCTTTTTTCTTTTTTCAGGTATGAGAGCCTTCTTGAGGATTTCTTGTAGTGGAGGGCTTTTAGTTACAAATTCCCTTAACTTTTGTTTGTCTGGAAAAGATTTAATTTCTCCCCCATATCTGAAGGAAATTCTTGCTGGATAGAGTATTCTTGGCTGAAGATTTTTATCTTTTAAAGATTTGAATATGTCACTCCATTCTTTCCTAGCTTGTAGGGTTTCTGTAGAGAAATCCGCTAAAACTCTGATAGGGGCTCCTTTATAGGTTATTCTCTGCTTTTTTCTTACTCTCCTGAGTATTCTTTCTTTATCTTTCCTTCTTGCCAATTGTACTACCATGTGCCTTGCGGTAGGTCTTTTTACATTGGCAAATCTAGGAGATCTCAAAGCTTCCTCCACACACATTTCTCCGTCAATCCCTAGATTTGGGAAGTTCTCTTCAATAATTTCGTTAAGCACACTTTCTGCTCCATTTTCCTTTTCCACGTTCTCGGGAATTCCTATAATCCTTAAGTTCTTACTCTTCATTGAATCCACTATCTCTCGGAAATTTTCCTCGTTTTTTTAAATTCTTAGTTCTCTTTCTTCCTCTGTCTGGGGCCATTCAGCCTGTCTATCTTCAATTATGTTAATTTGCTCTTCTGTGGTGTCTACATGGGCATTCAGGGAATCCGTATTCTGTTTTGTCTGGTCCATTGTGTTTTTCTTCTCTAGTAATTCTGTTTGATTCTTCTTTATGATTTCAATCTCTTTTGTGAAGTAACTCCAGAACTCATTGGCTTGTTTCTCTATCTTTCTCTCTACCTCATTGAGTTTTTTGATTATAGCTGCTCTGAACTCATTATCACTTAGTTTACCTAATTCCAAGTCCTCAGGACTTAATTCTATGTTTTTATTGTTTTCCTTCTGGTCTGGGGCTTTTATAAATTGCTGGATGGTAGAGGAGCGGTTTTTTCTCATGGTGGTAGAAATCGGTTGCAGTTACAGCCTGTCACCACTAGATGGGGGGTTGAGAGCCACGTGTTATAAGTTCTCCACCTTCGAGCAAGATGGCTGCACCCAGTGGCTTTGCCGGGAGGGAGGGGCTGCTATTCTCACATGCTGATCTGGATTCAGATCAGTTCTGTTTCTGGTCTCCCAAGGCCCTTGATTTATAGGGTCCCCGCGGACGGAAGCTTTCCCCGGGTCAGCAGGTCTCTACTGAATCAGCGGCAGGAGTCCTGGATGATCCCCCAGTCGCGTGGCCCCTTCCCCGCTCCTTCCCGGACCGTGCAGCAGCAATCGCAGACTCTAGGGGAGGAAGCGACGTTCTCTCCTACCGTTCCAGTGCCTCTGAGGCTGTAAGCAAGGTTTATGACCTCCGCCTTCTTGGTATTGTAGGTCTCTAATGTGTCGGCATTAGATTTATTCTCTGAAATTCAGTTTTTCCAATCCTTTGTTGTATTTTGGAGGGGAGAGAATCCCAGGTTAACTCACCCCTCCATTTTGCTCCGCCCCTTCCCTCAACCTTGCTCTATCTTTATCTAGCTTTTTATGTGTGTCCTTTATCATATTCTTTATAAGGTAAATACAAGTGTTTCCTTGAGTTCTGTGAGCCATACTAGCAAATAAATCCAAGGGGAGGAGGTCATGAGAACCCCCAATTTGTACCCAAGTTGGATGGAAGTTGTGGGTAACCTGAGGACCTACTACTTGCAGTTGGCTTCTGAAGTAGGGGCCATTTTGTGGGACTGAGCCTTTAACCTGTGGGGTCTGCACTAACTCCGGTTAGTATCAGAACTGAATTGAATTGTGGGACACCAAGCTGCTGTCACAGAGAACTGGTTGGTGTGGGAACCGGCCCCCGTATCTGGTGTCAGAAGAGTTGTGAGTGTGATAGTAGTGTGAGAGTAAGGGAGAAATACACGGAGCGGGTTTTCCCCACTGATACCCCAATGATCTTTTCCTCCGATGTATTGAGTGCCATTTGGACCTTAATAGTCTTGCTTAGAAGTTGCCCTTCTCCATCTTTCTCTTCTTGGCTCCCTCTTTACTTTCCTTCTGTTCTGATTGGATAAGGCCTCCAATCTATCCTGGCAATCTGATCACCATTTGTGTATTTACATATATAGATGGTTATTTATTCAACTTATATTTATTTGGGTCGCTTTTTATTGTAACTGGAAGAACAAATATAGTTTTATATCTCCTTCTGCCTGATGAACACACTTGGAACATGGCAAAAGCCCAGATGACATTTGGAGAGCCCTCAGCCTGTGAATGGGGCCAGAAGTGACAATATCTTTCCCCTGGCATGGATGGCAAATTGTGACTATCTGGTAATTGACTCTAGGAGAGTATTCTTTGAGTCCATTCCCCCAAACTTGACAAACCTGAAAATGATTCACAAGTTCCAGCCCATTGCATGTCCTTGTATTAAAAATGGAACAATACATTAGCGTTGAGTACATGCATGAAGTGTTTAGCACATCTAATGCCCTTCTGAGAACAAGAAATCAGATGATACGGTATAACGTTGTCTACAACATTCTACAGGAAAACGTGTTCTGAATGCCAAACAATTAAATTGCAAGATAATATCATTAGTTATTCCCAAAAGGTGGAAGATAAGGAAGACTGAGGAAAAATTACAGGATATGGCAAAGTTGGGGGAAAAGAACTACTGTTTAACAAGCACATGAGCCACACTTTGGACAAGGGGCTTGACCTATATTATCTCATTTATTCCTCAAAGGGACTCTAGGAGGTAGAGATTGTTGTCCTTGTTTTAGAGATGAAAACACTGAGGATCAGAAAAGCCAACATATTCACGTTTACATAACTAGTAAGGGATGAAGTTGGGATTCAACTCAAGTATGTTTATAATACTCCAGGCTGCTTAGGAGATTGTGGGAGACATTTGAGAGGGTAAATCCCATTGTCTGGTGGGAGCTAAAGCTACAATGTAGAGGATTAAGTAGGAAATATGTAGGTGGGACAAGGAGGTAGTGATGGAGACCACAGGTTTGAGTGATGTTGACTGTCGTCACTCCAGACATACTGTGTCCAGTGTCAGCTGCACTCTCTTCAGTGCTGCCGATAATTCTCTTACTTGTCCTTTAACCTCAGAGACTATTGCAAAACCTTCACACAGCCCCCCAAGCAGCCCAGCACATCTCATCTCCCTTTCTAAGTTGATGACCCCACAGATATGATTGAGGCTCTCCATCATAAAAATCAGTCAACTGCCCTGCAGAAAAATGAATTTATGTATGCCACCTTAACCTTGCTTCCATGTGCCTCAGAAAAAGAGTAGTGTCTGTAGGCGGTGGTAGCCATAAAAATGCTCAGCTCTCTCACTTTTTTCCTTTCATGAAATATGTTTATTGTTCCAAGATATCTGGAATCTATGAGAAATAATACTAAGAGCTTCAAGAAAAAATACCCTGGACTCAAACATCAATGCTCTAGACATAAGATTTTGTCATGGACATTGGTTGCTATTGGCAGTGGTAGTGGTGCCTGCGGTAGGTGATACCACCAAGCAGCAATGATCACGACATTAGACATCAGCAGCAAGCCAGAGCTGCGGAGGAAGAAAATAGCAGATGCCTGAGTGCCATTTTGTGGAACACATATGAGACCTTGGACAAAGGACTTCACTTCTCTGATCCTCAATTTCCTATTTCACAAATGGGCATAATCATAGTATCTATATCACAGGGCTGTGATGATACTTCTCTCATTTTTTAAATGAGACAAAACTCTTCTTGAGCCTGCATTCTCCTTCTTCCTTTCCCTTAGAAATCTGGTTCTTGAAAAGAGGAGTCTGCAGTCACTGTCTCCGTTTCCTCATCTCCCATCCAATCCTGAATCCAAAGAAGACAGCCCTCTGCTGTCCCCAAGCCCCTGAAACTACGATTTTCTGGTGCCAAATCCAGTGGCCACTTTTAGCCCTCATCTTCCTGGGCCTCCCCTCAACATTTGATCTATTGACCACTTCTTCCATAGAACTTTATGTACCCTTTTCTGCATGACATCATTCTTATTTTTTTCTACCTTTCTGATTCTCTTTCCTGTGTTCATTCTTACTACCCGTATTTCCCAAAACTATGTCCTTCATCCTTTCTCTTCTCACATATGGTCCCTGAGTGATTTGCTTTTTTTTCTGTGCCTTCATTTATACCCTATCATGTTATTCATGGGGAAATTTTTCTAATATCAGGAAGAGAAAGTTCATATTAATATAAGCAATTGACATACCAATCTAAATATGCAGTGAATTTAGCTCATTCACTTACTGCCCTAATGGTATAACTTCACAAGAGTGGTATAATTTTTGTACATCTGAGAATGTTCCTCTTTTTTTCTTTGTATAAAATGACAACTTAGAATGGCTATAGAATTCTTGGGTCATAAGCTCCACCCTCCCCAAATTTATAGATGTTATTCAAATCTTTTATGACTTTTTTGAGGTGGGAAGTAAAACTTAGAGGCCTGCTCTTGCTGGTGCTGTTCCCCTAATCAGTCATCTGACCATGGGAATCACCATGATTTACCTTTTGGACGTATTTCTCCCTCACAGGAGAGGGAGTCATGGGGCAGCCCTCCCTCTTGTCTGGTCTATCCAGCTTTATCTCTAACAAGTATGCCAACCCACAGATGGTCTCCTTCCAAGTCAGGGAGGTAACCTCTAAAATCTTGGAGTGTCAAGCCTAAAGGGAGTATCTTTTTTTGCCAGGGGCCTTGTGCCAGCCAGATAGTAAGAATGTGATTGAGGTTAAGGGATTTGAGCCACAGAAAAAATGTGATTTAGGGTGAGGCCTTTCCATCATCCATATCAGCTCAACGTCCTGAGGGCTGAAAATTGACACCAGCCGTATGAGTGCCTAAATGATGAAACCTGAAAACTGTCTCTGGGCACCAAGACTTGAGTAAGCTTCCCTGACTGGCAGTGCTCCATGTGTATTGTCATACATCATTGCCAGAAAGAGTTAATGCTGTCCATGACTCCATGGGCAAAGGACAACTGGAAGCTCCATGTTTGAAACTCTCCTGGACTCTGCCCCAGTGTGTCTCTTCTCCCGGCTGATTTTAATCTTTATCCTTTCCCTGTTATAGCATAACCACGTATATAACAGGTTTTAGTGAATTCTATGAGTTCTTCTAGGGAATTAGCAGAATTGAGAGTGGTTTTGAGAAGCCCTTGAACTTGCAGTTAGCGTCAGAAGTTAGGGAGTTCTTAGGGACTGACCTCTAACTTCACAGTTGGCTAACCTTTGCGGATCCTTTCTGGAGGTTGATGAAGTGTGGATAGAGGTACGAACTTCTCCCCTTTTGGGTCTTCCAGAATTACAGCCATCCTCAATCATCAGAGGTGGGAATTCATGACAAGGGGGTTAAAACAGTGGTCTCTACTTTTCTGTGAATGTACTAAAAGCAATGAAATTGCATTCACAGTTATCACACTGTTCTCTTAGTCACCCTCCATTGCTCCCATTATTCGAGTAGAACTATATATAATTCTGACCATGCTCTTATATTCCCAGGAGGTAAACTTCCTGCATGTTCCAGTGAACATGCCATCTCCCTTTAAGATAAACAAAAATGATAAACATTTATTTGGAATAAGAAAAAATAGAGAAGACTCAAGTAAATAAAAACAGAAATGAAAGAGGAGACACCATTATACAACTGACACCACAGAAATACAAAGCCTCATAAGAGACTACTATGAACAATTATACACCAACAAACCGGATAACCTAGAAGAAATGGATAAATTCCTAGACACATACAACCGATCAAGACTGAATCATGAAGAGACAGAAAATTTGAACAGACCAATAATGAGAAAAGAAGTCGAGTCAGTGATCAAAAACCTCTCAACAAAGAAAAGGCCAGGACCAGAAGCTTTTACTGGTGAATTCTACTAAACCTTTAAAGAAGAATTAATGCCAATACTTCTCAAACTCTTCCAAAAAGTTGAAACGGAGGGAATATTCCTAAACTAATTTTATAATGCTGGCATTATCCTCATACCAAAGCCAGATAAGGACACTACAGGAAAAGAAAACTACAGGCCAATATCTCTGATGAATACGGATGTAAAGATTCTCAACAAAGTACTAGCACACCAAATTCAACAACACGTTACAAAGATCATACCCTGTGATCAAGCATAATTTATCCCTGGGATGTAAGAAGTGTTCAACGAAAGCAAATAAATACATCTGATAAACCATATTAATAAAATAAAATAGAAAAAGTCATAGGATCATCTCAATAGATGCAGGAGAAGCATTCGACAAAATTCAACATCCTTTCATGGTAAAAACTCTCAACAAATGGAGTATAGAAGGAATGTACCTCAACATAATAAATGCTGTATATGACAAAACCAAAGCTAACATCATACTCACTTGGTGAAAGGCTGAAAGCTTTACCACTAAGACCAGGAACAAGACAAGGGTGCTCTGCCAACTGGAGTGTGGCCTTTGTGGCTGTGTTGCAGGGAAGCCACTAGCCGATAAAAGAAAATAACACCTTCATGTGGTCTGTCCCTGGTTTCTATGAAGTGTTAATTGCCAAAGTTATGTGTCTTCCCAGGGACACTTCAGAACTCATATAGATATTTCGGAGTGAGTTGAAAGAAGCATTCTATTAAAGATGTCCAAAAATCTGGTCAAATCCTGATTAAAATATATTAGAAAAGTACCAAAATGTTCCTGTATTTTTTTTTCATCTTGAAATTTAAAGTTATCTATTTTATATTTGGGTGTCATGCTGAGTTATTTTACAAAAAAAAGTTTTCATGATAATTGAGTGCAAAATCACATTGCTTGTTCTGCTATCTTGCTCCATCACCACTTTTCATAACTACTCTAATTATAGGCGTTTTGAAAAAGAAGAACTATAAAAAATGATGTTTTTAAAATTAGATGTTTTATAACAATACTGTCATGGTTTAAAGCAATAACTACTTCTCACTTTGAGATGACACAGATTTCCTCCTAGAAATATAGAGGCGTTCTGTTTTATAAACTTTCTCTCACCTACCTAGAGTTTCTGAATCTTTCCTTACATTCTTCTCTGCACTGTGCCAACCTCACAGGAGATGGAGTTCTGAGGTCCTGAGAATTCCCACCCCTTTTCACTCCCAATTTTCCTCTCCAAATAGAAAGAAGGAAATTCTGAGTATTGTTCATAATTACTCAGTTTTTATTGCTCAGGACACTCATTCATTCATTTAACACATGTAGCAAGGATTTGTTATGCACCTGGCACTATTCTAGTTGCTGAGATTAGAGTGGTGAACAAAACAAAGCACTCTTCTTATAGTCCTTAGACTTTAGTGTGGTAGATCCTATGGGAAAAAAAAATAATGCAGGGTAGGGTTTAGAGAGTAAAAGATCAGGGAGCGATGTTTTATCGAGGGGACAAGCAGGCCCCCTCTAATAGGCAACATTGAGTAAATCTTCTTATGGAAGAGATAACCATGTGGATATCCGGGGAAGAGCTCTCCTCTAGTGCAAAGGCACTGAGGTGGGAGTGTGCTTGGGGTATTCAAGAACAGTGAGGTAGTTAGTGTGACAGATGTGGAACAAGCTAGGGGGAAAGAGCTAGGAGATGACATCAGAAAGGCAGCCAAGAGCCATCATGTAGGGTCTTGGAGGTCCTGGAAAGGACTTTGCATTCCATCCTAATTGATATGGTAAACAACTGGCAAGCAGAGGAACGACATGATCTGATTTATGTGTTAAAAGTATTATTCTAGTGGCCTGTGAAAAATAGATTATAGAGGACCAAAGCAGAAGCAAGGAGATTAGTTCGGTAACCGTTGCAATGGTGTAGGCAAGAGATGGTAGTGGGGAAGGTTGGGAAAGGTGATAAGAAGTTGTCGGGTTCTGGGCATTTTCCAAAGTAGAGCCAATAGAATTTGCTGATGAATAGATACACGATATGAGAAAGTGGAGTCAAAGATAATTATAATTTTCTTGTGTGAAAAACTTAATGACTAGTGCTGCAATTTACTGAGATAAAGCAGACAAGTGGAGGAGGAGGCAGAGGGTAGGAAAGTACCAGGGAGGGGAGAAATTTCCCCCTACGCTTCTAGATTCTTTTGGCTGGTCAAATAATTTAAATGACATAAGGTAGATTAATAAGGGAAAAAAACAAATTTAATTACACACAAACATGAGAGATTCTAAAGACAGTCAGGTAAAATGAGGTATATATGTCATTCTGGACTAAGGAGAATGGGGTACGAGTCTGGGACTTCAAAGGAAAGGAAGGCAATTCACAGGAATATGAAAAGAGCAAATGTTTGGTAAACAAATGTTTGCTGGGCCATAGAGAAACAATGGGACACAGAGAGGAACTTCAACAAACAGACTGCGGGGCTTCTCCCTATCTACCATACCTGTAGTTCTTTATGGTGATAACTCCCTTTCTGGAACAGGACCTCTACCTAAATTCTTTTGGGCAGTTAGGGGGGAGGTCAGAGTTTCTTCCTAAGTCTTTTGGGCTTTGACTGTTTTCAGCTTGAAATAACCTGCATGCCAAAGTGGGACACCTTGGGGTAACTCATTCTGAACCCCTACAGTTGCAAGTGTTTGATTTGGCACACATGAAGTTTTAGAAGCCTGTTAGACATTCAAATGGAGATGCTGAGTGGGTGGCTGGATATACAAGACTGGAATTCAGGAAAGAGGTCAGAGTTGGAAATAAAATTGGATGTTTCAAACCAAGGGACTGAATGAGATCAACTAAGGAATGGGGATAGATAGAGAAATGAATATGTCTAAGGACTGAACCTGGAGACTTTTCAATATTTAATAGATGGGAGAGATTTGCAACATTGAGCAAGGGAGAGTGAGAAGCCTCGGGTAGGAGAGAACCAAAAGAGAATGGAGTCCCATGGGCCAAAATGACTCTAGTGGGAAATGGTTAACTACAAATGCTGCTGATAAGTTTTATTTTTCAAAGGCAATTACTTTCTGTTACAGCATAGGCTTTTTTTTTTTTTTTTTTTTTTTTGGTTTCTCTTTCCAAGTGTGTGTGATGGATGGGGTGTCCCAGGAATTTTCTCTGATCTCATTCCCCCTAATCCAGGCCCCTTCTCATCTTAAGATAGTTTCTCTCTCTCTCTTTCAAGAAACTGGCTTGGTAATTTCCAGGACAAGGAAAGCCATGACACAAATCACAAAAGTGAAACTGAATGGGAATGAAATATCTGCTCCAAAAGGACCTCTGGGTCATTTTCTACAAAACATCTCCTCTCCAACTTTGCTTTGTTTGCCAAGAATATGAGTAATCAAAATCATAACATTTCAAAACTACTGTTTCTACCATCGCCACATTTATACTAGTATGGTTTACAAATGGGCGATACTTCATAATGGAAAAATCACTGGATCTGAAGTCACAGTACGTGTTCCTATCCTGGCTCTGCTAGTAAAATGCTGTGTAACCTTGGAGAAAATACTTCTCTGGCTCTTAATTGAAATAGGTCAAGATTAATAAATAAGTGTCAACCTGTGAGCCAAGTGAGAAAAATATCTTGTGTACAATTATTGTTGTTTGGTGGAGTCCTCGCTCACTCTCTTATTAGTTTTCACAATTTATCCATAGATTCTTTTAGATTTCGTATGTCAGCAATGATGTGATCTGAAAATAATGATAATCTGTCTCTCCTTTTCTAATCCACATGCATCTTACTTATTTTTCTTATCTCATAGCATTGGCCATAACTGGCCAAGTCACTAGTTAATTAATGAATAGTAGTAGTGACAGGAGAAATTCTTGTCTTGTTTCTGACTTTGATAGTATTGCTTTGAAAGTTTCAGCATTTAGGTATAAGGTTTGCTGTAGTTTCCTACACATTTTTGAAATTGTGAGTACTGAATTTTATCAAAGTTTTTATTATATCTTCTGAGATGATCGTACGTTATTTTGCCTTTAGTCAATGTGATGGATTACACTGATACATTTTTATAATGTTGGGTCACTCTCACATTCTTGGGATAAGTGACATTTGGTCATGATGTATTTATTTTTTTCTAGAGCTATCACTGCCTTTTCTTTTTCTTTTTTTTTTTTTTAAAGATTGGCACCTGAGCCAACAACTGTGGTCAATCTTCCTTTTTTTTTTTTTTCCTTTTTCTTCTTCCCCAAGCCTCTCAATATGTAGTTGTATATTATAGTTGTAGGTCCTTCTTGCTGTGCTATCTGGGATGCTGCCCCAGCATGGCCTGATGAGTGGTGCCTTGTCTGCACCCAGGATCTGAACTGGTGAAACCCTGAGCTGCTGAAGTGGAGCCCACAAACTTAACCATGAACTTGACTGGCCCAGGGCCAGCCCCTGGTCATGAGGTATTTTTAATACACTGATTAATTTGATTTGTTAATGTTTCATTTAGTATCTCAGCAACTATGTTCATAAGATACTGGTCTATAATTTTCTTTTCCTGTTTTTTACGATTTTGGTATCAAAATTCCTTTCAGATGCATATATGCTCCCTTCACCTCATCTATTGTGGGTTCCTGCATCATTTCTCATTCACAGAAATTGTTGTCCTAATTTTGAGCAAGGCTATGTACTTTAATACATTTGAAAATATTTCATCTGTCATTACTATGTTTTTCAAGTCAGATAAGGGAAGTATCTGTTTGGATTCATTTCACTAATTAACAGAAAGTCCTTTTTTTAAGATTTCACCATTATTTCAATGGACTCAGAAGAAAGAAAGGATATAAAAATACACTATG
This sequence comes from Equus asinus, assembly GCF_041296235.1. NCBI lineage: Eukaryota > Metazoa > Chordata > Mammalia > Perissodactyla > Equidae > Equus > Equus asinus. Next base: position 23,134,730 of record NC_091814.1, read on the forward strand.
AGACTTCCCATTCCAGAGAAGATGAAATAGGCACGTTTTTGTTTATTTTTCCCACTAAGCACAGATAAAAACCCTGGATATTATATAAAAAACACAAACAAGAAGATCCTAAAAGGTGGAGAAAAGAAGGGCTGGCTATGGACTTCTAGATCTGAGAAATGATACAGTGGTTAGTTCCCTGTTTGTTTGCTTTTTACCTATATATCCTGGGCTGTGTGTTAGACAAGACTGTCACCTAGAAATGCTAATCCCAAGGAAAGCCTGTTCTCTCTTGGCAAAGGACTGGAAAAAAGACAGCATAGCAAAACAGAAACCTTTACACAACAGCCACCTTATTCTAGCCAAATACCACTGGAAAAATGTGGGGTCCCACCCTATCAGCAAAGGCCAAGTAGAAAGCCTAGACTTCCACGCTCCTTTGGCAATAAGGAGGAATCCCCCTCCCTCCCCACTGGGGTGATAGCAGAAGAGCTTGAGTGGGAAGACTGAAATTCCACCCCCACCCTAAAGTAATGGTGCAATACTCCTCCTTCTTGCTTGGGATGGTATTGAGGAAGGTCAAGCGGAGAGTCTAGATTTTCACAACCACCCAGTGGTAATAAGGTCACACCCTCCACAACCACTGTCAAAAATCACTCATCATACCAAGAACCAGGAAAATATTAACTTACATTTTAAAAAGGCAATCAATAGGCATCAAAACCAAGGTGACATATGTTGAAATTATCTGACAAGGATTTTAAAGCTGCCATCATAAAAATGCTTCAACAAGTAATTATAAACACACTGGAGACAAGAAAAACAAAAACACTGGAAAGTCTTAGTGAAAGAATCAGAGATATAAAGAAGAATCAAAGGAAAATTTTAGGACTGAATAATACAATAACTAAAATTTAAAACTTGCTTGTTGGGCTTAATAGCAAAGTGGAGATGATAAAGGAAAGTATCAGTGTACCTGAAGATAGACAATAGAAAATATCTGATCTGAGCAATAAAGAGAAAATAGACAGAAAAAAAAATAAAAGAGACTCAGAGCTTTATGGGACAATAAGAAAGATCTAACATCTATAACATCAGAGTCCCAGAAAGAGAGGAGGAAAAATAAGAATGTGGGGCTAAAAAGAATGTATTCAAAGTACTGAAATTTCCCCAAACTTAGCAAAAGGCATAAACCTACAGATTCAAGAAACTGAATGAACCCCACACAGGAGAAACTCAAGAAATACATAGCAAGACACATCATAATGAGCCAGCTGAAGATAACAACAAAGAAAAAATCTGGAAAACAGCTAGAGAGAAACAACACATTAACTACAGGGGAAAACAATTTGAATGCTGATTTCTCATCAGAAACCATTGAGGGAAGAGGACTGGCATAGCCTCTTTCAAAGGCTGAAAGAAAAGAACTGCCAACCTAGAATTCTATACCTAGGAAATGAAAGTGAAATCAATACACTGTCAGGTAAAGGGAAACTAATAGAATTTGTCACCAGCAGACCTATCTCAAGGGAATGGCTAAAGGACTATCTTGAAACAGAAAGAAATAATAAAAGAAGGAAACTTGGAACACCAAGAATGAAGAAAGAACAATGGAAATAGTAAAAATATGGTTAAATATACTAGATTATCCTTTTCCTCTTGATTTTTCTAAATTATGTTCCACAATTGAAGCAAAAATTATAACATTACCTGATATGGTTCTCAATGTATGTAGAGGATGTGTTTAAGACAAGTTATTAAGGAGGGATCTAAAGGAATTTAGTTAAGGTAAGGTTTCTGCATTTCGGTTGAACTGGTAAAATGTCACCAGTAGACCACAAGTTTTGTATGCATAATGTAATGCTTAGAACAGTCATTAAAAATTCTGTTCAGGGCTGGAGAGGAAGTGAATCTTTCATAAATTGCTAGTGGGAATGTAAAATGCTACAGCCACTAGAAAATAGTTTGGCATTTTCTTTAAAAACTACACATACATTTACCACATGACCCAGCAATCATACTCCTGGACATTTATCCCAGAGAAATGTTTTGCTTTTCGTATTTTGAAGATCTGTTATTACCAGAGATGCACATTTATGATTGTTATTCTTTCCTAATAAATTGATCCCTTTATCATTATGAAATGTCCCTCTTTATCTCTTTGTCCTAAAGTCTTCTTTATCTGATATTAGTCAAGTTAATTTTGATTTCTGACACCTAGTGGCTAAAATGAAATATCTTTATCCATTCATTTACTTTAAGCCTAGCTGTATCTTTTTACTTAAAGTGCAACTCTTGTAGACAGCATATAGTTTTGTTTTTATCCATTTAAAAAATCTTTGCTTTTTAATTGGAGTGTTTAGTCTATTTATTAGTGTAATTACTGATATATCTGGATTTAGGTCTACCATTTTACTGTGTTTTCTGCTTGCTCACTCTGCTTTTGGTTTCACAATTTCTCTTTTCCTTTCTTTTTTAAAATTATCAATACAATTTTTTTTAGAATTCCATTTTGGTGCCTCTCTTGACCTTTTAACACTTCCTAATCCTATTATTTTCTTAGTGGTTTCTCTTTATTTGCCATTTGGGTATCCTTTTTAATGAAGTGCCTATTTGAGACTCTTGTCCATTGGGTTATGTGCCTAGTTCTTACTGGTATGTAGGACTTCTTTGTATATGATGGCTATAAGAATCTGGTGGAATAAGTATATTACAGATATCTTCTCCCACTATATGGCTTGTCTTTTTACTCTCATAATGTTTATTTTGATTAAAAACACTTTTTAATTTTGCTGTAAAATACTCAGCTTTCATTTGCTCCCTGTAAGATAGGGATTATGGTAGTATCTCACTCACAGGGTTGTTATGAGGAATAAATAAAAGAATCATGTACTCCTGGCACTTAGCAAACTCAATAAATAGTATTATTATTCCCAGTGCTACCTTTTTGTCCCTCATCTAACCTTCTATTTCCTTCCATTTACTCTGTTCTGAATCTCTGAATTGTCATACAGCGTAGCAGAAAAGCCTGCCTATGTGGCCTTGATCAATTCCTAGACTCTGAGCCTGTGATTTCCTACCTGTAAAATGGGGTTACCATCACCTTTAGAATTCAATTCATTTTCCCCCTTCTTTGTTGAACAGGTGTCACATACGAGCTGCTGAAATAAACAAGGAAGAGGCTAGAGATGAGTCACTCAAGTGTTAGAGCCTTGTAACTCCTCCCACTTTAAGCCCCATCTGGGGAAGCGATGTGAGTACAACATAGGTTCACTTTAGTGACTGACATCCAGAGAACAATATGCTTGGTTCCCCAGGATGCTTCATCTTCATCTTTCTCCTCTGCCAGCTCACGGGTGAGTCCAGCCAGATCCCCCTGATCTCCTGACTGCCTTTCCCATCCTGAGTTGTAGTTCCAGGCTCCAGAGTCCACTTTGCGCTTCTGGCTCAACTGAGGAGGCTCTTCTCCTTCATCTGATATTGCTTTACATCCTGTGGTCTCTGAATCACAGAGGGCAGCAAGAGGCTGGAGGGAGGAGAGAAGGAACGACTAGGGACTGACTCCCTTCTGACTATCCCAGGGAAGGAAGAGCTGAAAGAAGTGGTGTTGGGTATCAGGAAGACCTGTGTTCTAATTCAGATTCTGCCGTGAAAGAAAAATATTTTTTAAATGATTATGCCTGACAGTGATATTGGTGGAAGCAAACATTTCATTTTTTTCTCTTAACCCAAGGAATCCAATCAGTCTCTACTTAGAAAACAGCTCATATTGTAGGCACTTTATGTTTAATGCCATGAAAGATAGAGGACTTTTCTGTGCCTGTTACAGATATTCTAGTCTTTGAAGATTTTGCTGTCCTCAGGGTTCTCAGAAGGGACCAGGAGCCCCGTAAGTTAGGAGTATCTCTCTGGTCATCAAACTCACGGGGTACCACCATGAGCTCTTCCTCTGAGCGCTTGGCATAGTTGGTTTGTTTTTGTGTGCCACAGGCCTGCCTGAAGTGACCGGCCCAAGGCCATATAGTCAGTCAGCACCACCAAACCTTTCCTCCTCACCACCTGGCATTGCTAAGTGTTCGGCATCAGCAGACTCTCACCCTCCTTGAGTTGATTAGAAATTTTCACGTTTGGGAAGCACCTGGTCCTAAGCAGTAGTCCCAGAATAGGCTCTCACTTTAAAAACCACTCTCAGAACAGCAACGGTAAGCAGAAGTGGAACTTGGAGCAGACAAAGTGGGGGAGCATATGGCAGAGCTTTTCAAAACCTTGGGTCCCCACCAGTGACCTGAACTGTGGGAAGCCTGTGTGGGACACCTCCCATGGCTGAAAGGAGACCAAGATTGTCCTAGAGCATCCGTGGGCAAGGCAGTGAAAGCAGTGCTGGCCCTGGACAAGGACTCCTGGGTTTGACACCTTCGTTGCTCTTTTATTAAGGGTAAGTTACTTAGCCTCTGAACCTTGGTCTTCACAAGTATATAACAGAAGATGAAACCAAACTTGCAGGATTATTGTGATATTTTAAATGAGATATCAAATGCAAGACAATTATAATAATAATCACCATTTATTAAATTCCTGCTACGTCCAGGGTGTTTTTTTATACAAGCTCCTCACGAGTATATAAAATAGATATTATTATCCCCATTTTACAGATGAGCAAACTTAGGCTCAGAGAGGTCAAGTGTCTTGGGTAAGATTATACAGCTACTAAGAGTAGGGCAGAGATTGGGTTTCCAAAGCTAGTGCTCTTTTCATCACACCAAACTGCCTAATGCTGTACCTGACACTGGAGAAGTGCTCAAAAAATGTGTATTTGAGCCGAATCTCCCCCAGGAGAGCTAGTTGGGATTCCTTCCCTCTCCAGTTACATGAGGCCAAGGCAGAAACTGGGAATGCCAAGAAACCCAGGTAACTCTGTTTCTAGGATGTAGATGAACCAACAGGGAACCACCTTGGCCAAGTTCAGAGGGGCCAAGCAGCAGCTCCAGGATTCTCATCTGGAAAATGGGCACAATAAGATTAATCTGTCCCCCTCACAGATTTTATGATGATTCAATGATACCATAGTGTTGAGGAAACAACTACTAAAAAGAAAACAGACAAAGTGGGTGAGGAGATATTGGGGGCTGGGGTGGTGTTCAAAAGGACCAGAAGAGACAAGAAGGAGGGGGTGGGAGATGAGTAAGGGGCAGAGCGGTAGGGAGCTTGAAAGTGAAAGTTGTGCGTTAGGGATGGAGTGTTGGCAAAGATGCATGGTGAATTGGGAGGTTGGCACGCCTCTGTTTTAAAGTGATCTTTCCAGGGGACATTAGGTAATGGGAAGTTAGGTAAACGGCAGTAGTTTCCAAAATCGTTTTTTTCTTTTTTTATCAGTGGTTTCCTTTCATGAAGTGAAATCTTACACAGAAATGAACAAGTTCTTAAATAACTCTAATGCATAGAGTTGAAGCCTCCCTGATGGAGGGGGTGTTCCATAGCCTCTGCCCCATCACCACCTTCCCCACCCTCCCACAACGTACACCTTCTTCTAGGCTTCCTAGAAATACACTGAGGCACTACTACAGACCTGAAGGGTAGCAAGGGGTACAGCTTGGGAAACTCTGCCTTGGGAGCTCTGGTTCCTAACCCTGGCATTCCACTGACCTGGGACACGTCACTATAACCCTTGGAGCATCAGTATCCTCATCTGTAAGATGGGACTGGACTAAGTAGTCGCTAAGATTCCTCCCAGCTCTGAGCCGCTCTGGTCCTTGGCTTCCATGAAGAGGGTGGCATGACATGCTGGTGCATTCTGATGGAGGCACCAGTCTGGGGAGATTTGCTCCGGCACTGGGCTGGCAAGCAGGAGGTGGGCTTTACAACCTCCCTTCCCCTGAAGTCTTCCTTCTGGGTCTCCATTCCTTGATTCCGGCTGTACTGATGATGTTCTTTGTTCCTGATTTGGCTCCCTCCCTCCACTCAACTCCTGAGCCTTTGGGAAGCAGATTAAGGGGAGGAGGAAATAACCCAGAGGAAAGGGAGGTGGCAAAGGAGAGGAGCTGTTGTCCCTTTCTGTGATAGAGGGCATCTTAGGGCTGACTCTTCTGATGCCGAAGATACCTGAGTCTTCACCAGGGCAGAAGGCAAAGGGTCTCCTGCCCCAGCCCCCTCCACCTCCAGAGGCAGGCTGGCAGGGGCTGTTTGCTCAGGAAACATCCCCCTGTGTGGTGATTGGACATACTATTTTGCTGTGAATTAGCCAGTGACTGATCTATAGGCATTCGATTCCAGATCACCTTCTGAAAAGCTCACCTTGCTGAGAAGCCATCCAAAGATGTTTTAAGAAATCCTTTCCTCACTTTTAGCCATCTTTGCAGAAATGAGACCAAAAAAGTGGGAAGCTTTCTCAAGGCCTGTCCCTTATAACACTACTCCCTGCTCTTGCCTCCCGCCTACCCCTGTGTTGCAGACTGTTCTGGACTTCTCAAAATGCTTTCAAATCCGTATTCACTCTTCATCTTCCCCCAAATCCTGGCAAAAAAGAGGTTGTTGTTTTTCTCCTCTGAAAGTTGAGAACACCGAAACTCGAAGTGGTAAGTGGCGAGGCAGTAGCGGAAAAAATTCAGGCCTCTGAGATGGAGCAACTAACTAACTTCTCATTCCACTTCTGCCACTTCTCAGTTTTGGGCCTTGGGAAAGTCACTAGCATCTTGCAGCCCCAGTGTCCTCATCTATAAAGTGGAGCTTAACCTCTATCTCATGGAGTTGCTTTGAGGATCAAGGAAGATAACTCCCGTTAAACTAGTTTATGAACCACAGAGTGATACCAAGTGTTTGTTGCTGGAGTTATTATTACAGAGGAACCAGAATGGAATCCCAGTCTCCTGACTCCCAGTTAGGCCAACTCTGACTCTTTTACACTGCTCCCTGCTACCTGGGAGGAGAGGCCATCTCCCTGTGTGGGATCTCAGACCCCATCATCAGGAGAATCTAGAACCTAATGCCTGTAGACCAGTCAAAGGCTAATTCACAGCAAAATGGTATGTCTATTCACCACTCAAGGGAATATCTCTTTTTGGCGAATTTAAAGTGGAAAATGAAGTGACATTAGTGGGGGATTTTCAGAGGGGTGGGTGCGAGAAAGGGTTGGAGATTTCCTCAGGGAAACTTTCAGTTAAGCTTTATGAGTCCTGAATAAGCTTTAGATGAGCAGAGAGAAGGATAAAGCACAAATAAAAGTGTGAGGTAGAAAGTAAACTGGGGATCAGGCGAGGGAGGAGCCCTGGCTGATGTTCTGGTGGTAGTGAGTGGGTGGCAGTCCCACGCTTCACATCTTCCCACAGCATCATATGGTCATCTTGGCCTTGGAGCAAAAGACCTGGGCTTCTCTCAGATACAATCAACCCAGGTTATGTAATACACTTGAACTAATTACTATTCCAGAGGAAGTAACCACTTGAACTGGATGCCTGTCCATCTTACCCAAACCACTCTACAAAATGAGGAAGGGGTGAAATGGATGCAGAGGAGGCAAGTTACAACATTCACTGTACCGATCTAGGTGGGAGGGTAGGTGGGTCTCCTGGGGCCCCATCTTCCCAGGCCTTGCAGACGGGTGTTAGTAGCTACTTATTCTCTACAGTCTTCTGATCTCACAGATCATGTTAAGTCACCCCATTGTACCTATTACTTCCCCTTTCATAACACAGGTAGTTATTTATTTAATGACTAGCTCCCAACTCCATGAGTGTAAGGAGCATGACTATCTTGCTCCCCTGTTATATCATCAGCTCCTAAACAGCTCCTGGCACAAATATGGAACTAAATAAATTCTTGTAAAAGGAAGGAATGACTGAAGGAGAAGAGCATGACCTACCTAGACATGGTAAAACTCTGTAGGATCACTGCAGATAGAGACACCATCACAGAAAGGGGAGTTTCAATTCAGCCTTGGACAGCTGAGAAGAGAAGTCTCTAGTTTCTGGATCCCTTCTCAGTCAACCGGGAAGAGGAAACAAAACTTGTTAGGACTCACCACCAACCCTGTCCCCATCCTCTGAACTTATGCTTGGGGAATGGCATGGAGCTACTTTCTTCTCTCATGACCCCTCTTCCCGCCCTGAAAATACAACCAAGGTAGAACAAAAGTATTCCATCTAGGTTCATGTTGGCAATTTGCACTGTGCCATCCTCCAATTTCATTGTTCTAACAAGAACAATGAATTTGGAGACATTTTCCTACATCCCCACACAACTCACACCTCGACATTTATCCTGAGAATATAGCACTACACGTGCGAAGAAGTGAAAAGAACAATTGCTTGTGGCTTAAATGCACGTATACCTGGTGAAGCGCTAAAGCCCTCTTTGCAGTTTTCTCACCTCCTCGACTTAAATATCTCCGCCAAACCTCATGTGAGAATGAAACTACTCATAATAGCCTAAATCCAGTCATTGCACCTTGGGGGAAAGTGATACCTAATCTTTATTTGACTGCAAATTATTCAGCCCTGCCATCTCTGTTGTTGAAGAAAAAGAAAGAATGCATTAATTGATCAATCAAAAATGCAAAATGAAATTGATCTTGTCTGTAACATTTATTGAGACTATTTTGGCATCCTTTGGGACGATCAAAGAGAGAGCAACTGAAAACCTATCCTGCCTTAGTAATAGGGAACCAAGGAAAGCAGCTTCTTGAAAAATCAGATTACTTATTTAACAGGATGATTTGATAAAGTCTTGAGGGATTCGAAGTATATATGCACTGAGTGATAAATTATAGGGGGAAAATGTTTGAAAACAGGAATCAGCTCCTAAAGACCCTAGACCTGTAGTCAAGGGACTAGGTCAACATTTGGTAGCATCAGATTCTCTTACTTTGGGGCACAGGTGGAGCAGCTTGTGCTTGAGGGAAGGTCACCAAAGGACAGGAAAGGGAAATCAGGATTTCATGAGGCCCAAAGCTTTCAGAGTTGGCACCTACTCTCTAGAAGGAGCTGGAGAAGGGGAATGAGGGAGAGGCTGGAGCTGATACCCATGTCAGGGGGCCTTCAAATTGAGATGTAGAAAGAGTCTAGGCTCAAGAGCTGGAGTGGCATTGGGTTAACTCCTCAAATCACCATCTACCAGTTTTATGCCTTTGGACAAGTTACTTAGGCTCTTGTGAATCTCAATTTTCTCATCAAATCAGGAGTTAAACTTCTGTTATAAAGGGCCAGACAGTAAATATTTTAGGGTTTGCAGGCAATATGGTCTCTGTAACAACTACTCAACTCAGCTAAGTTGTAGTGGAACAGTAGCAATAGACAATATGTAAAGGAAAGAACATGGCTGTGTTCGAGAAAACTTTACTTACAAAAACAGACAGCAGGACACTTTTGGTTTATGGACCATCGGTTGCTGATCCTTGTGTAAGAGGATCAAAATTTCTAATATGCAGGATAAGTATGAAGTATTTATAAGTATTAGTCATAATCTTAACAATAAATGTTTAGCACAGAATAAACCCTTAATAGATAGCAACTATAATTATTTGGGAACTCTAGCCAGGGAAGCTGAGTTCTAACAGAGACTGTTTTGTATCCTCATTTTACAGAGCAGGAACCTGTTTCTTCCTTTTTGTGCTTTCCGTGATGGAAGTAATAAAAATTTATTTTAGAAATTTTGCCTTGATGTATTCTGTTAAGAGGTAGAAGGGAAAATAACTTTGGGTTTGGTAGTTTCAAGGAGAACACCTTTTGTTTGGAGGAAGATAGCCCTGAGCTAACATCTGCTGCCAATCCTCCTCTTTTTTGCTGAGGAAGACTGACCCTGAGCTAACACCCATGCCCATCTTCCTCTACTTTGTATGTGGGACGCCTGCCACAACATGGCTTGGTAAGCAGTGCATAGGTCCGCACCCAGGATCTGAATGAGTGAACCCCGGGCCGCTGAAGCAGAACGTGCGGACTTAACTGCTGTACCTCCAACTGTAAAACAATCCTTCCTGGAAGCATTGTTTTAAGAGTTAAATGAGATCACAGTAGTTGCTTTTAAGCTGCTAGTCCCTCTCTAAATTCCCTTTCTGCTCTGTGCTATCCTGAGTTTGTCCCTCAGATATTAGGTAGAAGAGGACTTGCTCCCCACACCCGTTCACAGGAAATGCTCAGTTGACTGCTTTGGGGAGTTTTTTTTTTAGCAGTAATTCTTAATTGTTTTTCACCTGGAGCCACATAACCACTGATGGTTGTTTGCAAGTCATGCTTTTTTTGAGGGGACTTAAGATTGTGGTGAAACAAAAATTTCTTGGGGGAAATAAAGCCCCACCACAAGTCCTGATAGTTCGGGGTGAGCATCCCAAGTTAGCCTGAGCATCTTGCAGAGCGCCCAGTCACTCAGGCTTTTCCTTTCCACTCAGAGAAGGATGTTGGAATTCAAGTGAATGAGAACCTCCTTTGGAGATGACCTTGAATCCATTCGAATCTATCATAAAATAGAAAGATAAATCATCCTCAAACTTCTAAGCTGTCACTATCATTAGGAACTTACAGCTCACCTCCCATTATCCTGATCTGTGCTTCAGAACTACTGCCTCCAGGTCAGGCAGGCTGTTCTTTCTTCATCTGCATCAAAATCAGCTCTCCCAGGAGAGTCTGGGAGTCCTAAAGGGGGAGTCAACAGTAACGCCCCAACTTGTGCCCCGACAGGAACTTGTCAGTCATGGAGCTGGGCCTTATGGTTTACCTCAGAACTTGTTTTTTTCAGCCAGAGGTCTCTGGGAACGGGACGAGTTCACCTGCAGTCACTCTTTTTAGGCAGAGAGTTCTGACCTCAATGCCTTTGTGTGAGAGAGATTCCAAGGGGTTTCCTCACTCACTCAGGGGCTGGTTGCCTGAGAAGGTTTCTTGGGAACTTCCCTGGACCCAAAGAGGGTGAGTATTGGTGAAAAGGGCAGGGACTCAGGTTTATTTTATGGTTCTCTTTGTTTGCAGGGCCAGCGGCCTCTCGAACCCGGAAGGAGCTGGTTGGTGCCCTTGGTGGGGCTGTAACTTTCCCTCTGAACCACTCGGTAAATGAGATTGACAGCATTATCTGGATCTTCAACACAACCACTCTTGTCACCATACAGCCAAATATGCCAGATGGACAAGCCAACATCATAGTGACCCAAAATCGTAATAAGGAAAGGGTGGGCTTTCTGCAAGGAAGCTACTCCATGATACTCAGCAAACTGAAGAAGAAAGACTCAGGTGTCTACCGTGTTGAGATACACAGCTCGTCTCTCCAGCATCCCTTCACCCAAGAGTATGGGCTGCAAGTCTATGGTGAGCGGAACCAGTTCCAAAGTAGATGACTGCCTTCATAAAGTGGTGAACTCCATGATACTGGAAATGTTTAAGCAAAGGCTGGATAAATACTCGGCAAGAACGTGCAAGAGGGAACTCCTACATGGATGAAGTAGATGTAGCTGACCCCCGAGGTCCCTTTCTACTCAGATTCTGTAAGAGGCGATGTGCGGCAGAGGATAGGCAATACGGGAAGTGGCCGTCACACAGGTCAAATGCTGGCATCTCTACTTACTGGGTGCATGGCCTCAGCCAAGTTGCTTAATCTCTTTGAAACTTAGTTTCCATATTTGTGATGGGGAGGAAAGTGATGCGCGTCTTAGAAAGATTATTGGTTATAAACATCAATCACACCTCTTCCCCTACAGATTCCAAACAACTGAGAAATCAACACAAGAATTAGAGAGAAGATAAAAATATCAGCTTTAGCTTTTCTAGTAAAGCTAACTAGGAGAAATACTTTTCCCCAAGTTAAGACCTAGAAGCCCATTCAAAGAAGACAATCTTACAAAACAATTACACAACCAGCTGCAAGAATAGCTGCCCCACTCACTGAGCTGTGATATCAGGGACATCAGGAGATGGGCATCCAGATTTGCTTGTAGGAGGTGGACCAAGCACCTTGATCCAGGTGTGTCCTCCATATAGACATAGTTGAAGGGAACAGAAGGCATGCATTCTACGAACAAACTAGCTGGGGGAGGAAAAAATGGGCAAATCATATTTAAACAGCAATTTTAACAGCTCAAACCCAGGAGTAGAGAAATGTATATGATGGATGTCACACTCTTATCTCAGCAATGAACCAATTGCTCATCCTCTGAGGGAGAGGAGTGAGCACAAAGTAGAATGGGAGACCTGAAGTGTTATTCTGATACTATTCTCTCTCGGAGAGTGAAGTGAAAGTCTCTTCAAGGAACCTGAGGACAGGGGAATAGGAAGCCTCTAAAAAGGATAAAATTAGCCAGCATCTAAAATGCACTTCACATAGCGCTTGCCATATGGCTATGCTTAGTAAAGGGCACCTGCATTATTGTTGCATTGTTATTATTTCTATTACTACTGTTGTTGTTATATAGCCGTAGGCAAGCAGACCTAGATAGTTCTCTTTCCCAGATAAGAATGAAAACTCTGCTCTGAATTGCTGCTTCCTCTCTACTATGTAGCACCCTAGAGATTCACATCCAAGGTTTATAAGAATAATTCAGGAAAAGGAGGGCTATAGGCATAGTTTCCACCCTTGGTTGTCCATTTCTCTTTTATAGAGTACCTATCAAAGCCCAAAGTCACCATGGGTCTGCAGAACATTGAGAACGACACCTGTGTGACCAATCTGACATGCTCCATGGAACAAGGAGGAGAGGATGTGACTTACACCTGGAAGTCCCTGGGACAGGCAACCAATGAGTCCCATTATGGCTCCATCCTCCCCGTGTCCTGGAGGCTGGGGAAAAGGGACATAACTTTCATCTGCGAGGCCAGGAACCCCATCAGCAGCAACTCTTCAAACCCCATCTTTGCCCAGAAGCTCTGTGAAGGTGACTGTCTCTCTTTCTCCAAGAGCCTCTGGTCTCAGGACTTATACCTTCTTTAGCCCCAGGTCCTCATGGGAACAGGCCCTGTGTGAAAAATGGGTGCCCCTGGGAAGTCTCAAGACTGGGGGGAAGGTGGAAGTTGCTCGAAAGTAGGGTCATGTTCCCTAGCTGACTCTTCTCCTTTCCCTCCACCCATTCATTCTCCACCCATTCTCTCTTCAAAGGTGCCCCTAGGGACCCAACTTCGTCCATGGTCCTGAAGCTCCTGGTGGTGCTCTTCCTTCTCAGTGCCTTTGCACTGGTGGCAATTATTTTGATTATGCGGAAAGAAAGAGGAAAAGGTAGAACATGTACTATTTTTGTCTTCACCCTCATTCATGCATTTTCTCCCTCATTTATTCAATAAGCAGATGTTAAACTATGTGCCAGGCTTTGTACTAGACACTTAGGATACAGAAATGAAGAGGCCGTGGTCTCTGTCCTCAAGGAGAACACCATCAGCCGGTGCTCCTTAGTTCTGGAGAGTGCTTGAGTCCTTAACTTCTCTCCTAAGGCCAACATCCTCCCAGTTCCCTCTCCAGTGCCCACCCCTTTGCTTTCCCCAAAGGAACTTACTGGTGTGGCCCTCCTGTTGACACAGGTCTCACAATGCTGATTCTGCCCTCCTGATCTGGGAGGTGATGGCCTCCAATTCTGAGGTCCCACAGAGAAGCACCCTCCAGTCAGCCCTTCCAATCCTCATCCTGTCAGAGCCCCCCAACCAGCCCTAGTCCTCTCCATTGGATCAATGCCAGAGACTTCTCTTTATTTCCTACCTCAGTCTAGTCACATTCCACCTAGAGAAACCTGTCTCTATCTCTTTCCATGCCACAACCTATACTTTGCATCCCTAAACTTGGCTGATTTGTCTTCTTGGGTTCCTACTGATACTGTCCATGTAGGGTGTTGGGGAGGGACCTGAGCATCGGTTGGGTATGAACTGCAAAGTTTAAGATTTTCTTTCCCTCTTGGAAGCACTCTGAAACCATTTCTGACCTTCTCTGCTCCCCTTTTGGCTGCCTTGGTCCAGAGACTGGACAGTGAAGTGACAAGGGTAACCAGTTCCTCCTGGGATTTTCCTCGATTTAGCACTGAAAGCCCGCTGTGCCGGAAAACCCTTCAGTTACAGGGAAACCGGGATAGTTGGTCATCCTAAGTGGGTAGTCCACACAGGGTGGTGGGCCAGTGGGGGTGGTGAGTAGAAGGAGGGGCCAGTTCTAATTCTCTCTCAACTTAGTTTCAGAGTTCATTGAAGAGAAGAAGAGAACAGACAATCAACAAGAAACTCTTAACTATAACCCCCCTTCTGGAGAGACCGCAGAGTATGACACAGTCTCTCACCTTAATGTGAGTCCTTTCCCATCTTTCCTGGGGCCTAATCCTCCTCTCTGAGGCCCTTCTGGTTTTACTTGAGATTTTTCCATGAATTTGGGCAACATGGAAGAAGAGGATGCATAGCCCTTAAAATCCAATGCATCTGTGTCTCCCCTAGTCTTTTTGGCTTCTCTCTTCTGCAGAAGTTTGTGGCCTCTGGAGCACCTGGTTCTGACCTAACCAGTAATGTTCACACTGTGACCTATGGAATTGTTCCTTTCCCTCCATAGTTCACAATAGCCGCTCAATGGGCCTGATTCCTTTTGCATAGAACAGCAAGTAAGGAAGTGTGACTTTGACACGATTGAATTACGGTGTCACAAGACTGGCTCTAGAGATGCCCTTTCCTCTGAGGAATCTCAAGGAGCCATCAGGAGAGGGCTCAGAGGGCCCATGGTGGCTCTCAGCCCATGCTTAATGCTTCCCAAGTGTAGGTCACTAAGCTGAAGTGAATGAACACAAAGTTAATTCAAAGGAAACTCTTTTCTTTTTTTCAGTTCATAATAGTTTACATCATTGTGAAATTTCAGTTGTACATTATTTCTTGTCTGTCACCACATAAGTGCTCCCCTTCCCCTGGTAATCACTGAACTGTTTTCTTTGTCCATGTGTTTGTTTATATGCCACATATGAGTGAAATCATCTGGTGTTTGTCTTTCTCAGTCTGGCTTATTTCGTTTAGCATGATTCCCTCCAGGTCCATCCATGTTGTTGCAAGTAGGATGATTTTGTCTTTTTTATGGCTGAGTAGTATTCCATTGTATATATATATATCCCACATCTTCTTTGTCCCATCATCAGTTTATGGGCACTTGGATTATTCAAAGGAAACTCTTTGAAAAGGAAATCATAGGACTAAAGTTTAAAGAAACTCAAACAACAAGAGACAATTTGGAGACATGGACTAGGTTGACAACTTCAACAGGCTCCCCAGGAACAGTTGTCATAGGCCAGGCTGGGCTAGCTCCTTAGAGGTCCTACAGCATTCTTCCACATAGGTCCACTTAATAAAGAAGTAGAAACACTTTGAAGCCTCAAAATCTCAGTTTTACTCCAGCCTTTGGCATCTCCTGATCAGGTTGCATCTTCCCACACTTGCCTATAACTTTTCCAAGAGGAGACGTCATGTTTCCTATTTGAAATTGTGGTCTCCTGAGAGCTCCTTCCTTCCTCATGGGGGAGACTGCTTTGTGCTCCACTCAGCCTGGCTTCTGTCACAATTGGTCACTTTATCACCATCCTTCCTCTACCCCTGCTCAAGCCAAGTTTCCAGGAGACCACACGACTGTCCTGGGTGCTCAGGAATAAATTTCATCTACCCAGGAAATTTTCTCCAGCCTGGAAGGAACTTTTGTTGTTGCTGTCATTGGTGTTTTGTGTTGGCGCATCAGTCACCCTTACTGATTTGCTCCAGAAGCCCTTCAGACTGATGGAAAAGTTTATTTGCAACATTAGCAATATTGTTTCAAATTACCCTTTAGTCACCTTAGGAGGGTAACAGCTCATGGGACTTATATCTCTTATATATTTTTTAATTCATTTAAACACAACACAGTTGAAAAGTAATGTGCTTCCTTCTTAAAAGAAACTTATTAGCAATTATAATAGCGGTCACGGACAAGAGCGCTTCCCACTACCCATTCCTGTTTCAGAACACTCTCTTCCCTCTCACCATCTCCTCCCATCTCTGCTTTCCCTTCTCTGGATTCTGGGTATCTCTTTGGCCTTGTCTATGTGACCCAGGAGGTGGGTGATGATTTCTTTTGTTTGTTTTTTTAACAGAAAACTGTTCCAGAGGAAAATCTAGTGAATACATTTTATGCCACTGTGCAAATACCCCCAAAGGTAAGATCCTTTAAAGCTGAGCTTCATCTTAGTTGTTCCATCCTTTTTCCTGGTTCAAGCTTAGCTTACAATTTCTTGGGCCCCAGGGATCTCGTGTTCCTTAGTATTAAAATTTACCCCAGTGTGTCTCCATTCCCTTTGCTTAGGGGTACAAAAGAATATGGGGAATAGGAGAGAATTGTGTTTTAGGAGTTGAATGGGGGCAATGTGGAACAAATAGAGTAGGAGAGAGGTTCCAGGTAGGAGCGACAGGGAACATCATCAAGATCCTGACTGATGGCATGGATGGAGGAACAGTCCATGGCTTAGGCTGTGCCTGGGAGGGGAGGGAGAGCTGGAGAAGCAACTCCAGCTTGCTTCTGAGTGACCAGTAAACTGGAGGCAGGAGAAATTTCCTTTTCATTTCCATGGTCTTTCTATGTTACATCTTATTTGCATGTACCCTGGCCCCAGACAAACTACTAATGTAGTAAGCTTTCAAGCTCATTGCTTCATAGATCATACTTGGCAGAAGCAGTGATACCTCCCTGTCTCCTTTCCCAACCAGATCAGAAAAGTTGAGAATGGACAAAGCAGTTTGCTTAGTAATAGGAAAGGTTAGTTCTGATGGGTGATTGGAAGGAAAGTTCAGTTCATTAAACACTCAACAAGATAAATGCAGATTAACCCTTAAGAAATAGTTTCTCTAAAATCAGAATGATTAAACAGTGAGAGCAAGCACAGCAGGAGGTTTGGGTTGGGTAACCCTAGCAATGAAGAGTGTCTGGATGGTGGGATCTCCTGTGGGGTATCCAGAGCCCTGCCCACTTCCAGTGCTCTGCATCTTTATGTCTGCCTTACAGATGGAGAAACATGACTCTCTGCCCACGTCACCAGACACACCGAAGCTGTATACCTATGAGAATGTCACCTAAACAGCATTGTACTCCCTCCTGTCTTGCCCCAGAGAAAACTGTTGAAAGAATTTACTGATTCGATCAAGGAATAATGAAGAACACTGACTTCCTTTCAGAATAAACTATCCCTTATGCTCCTTCAGATTTAAGAGTTTCTGGTTCTACCCACTGCTGAGAAATCTCCTCAAACCCAGAATGTGTAACTGTCCCATCCTGGAAATGTGATTGTGAATTTATTAGCCAACTCCAAGCAAGGGGCTTTGAAGTGTCTCTGTTGAGATGTAAATGCTGTGTCACACGTATGAATGGCCACTCCCATCCCAGGGCTTGGAGGTCAGAATATACCAACGATCTGGTTGCCAAGAGGGCAAGAACTTCAGAAAGGCAGACATTCCCAGCAGAAGCAGGCATAGAAGCCAGAGATGGATTTATTAGCCAACTCATCGACTGTGTTCCTGGCACTGTGCTGAGCTTACAGTGATTGCGGTCAGACACACTCTCTGCTCTCATGAAACTGACCCCTCACGAGCTACTTCCATGGGCAATTGCAGCAGACCTGACCACAGATTCCCGACACCTAGAGGATGAGATGTGGACTTGGGGGCAAAGTGCACAAGGACAGAGAAGACAGGTAGAAGACTGAGTTTGGCTGGATGGAAGTGATACTGAACATCTCAATTTCAAGTTCATGTGCCCGATGTGCAGTAAACCAATCACTGAGACATTGGTGCTTGGAGACGGAGAAAGGTTTATTCAAATTGGCCAAAATGAGAAGGCGGGAGCATGGATTCTCTCAAATCCACCTTAACAGGAGCAGAAAGCAGGGTGTTTTATAGAGCTAAGGGGCTTCACAGGAGGAGCTTCAGAGAAACAAGAGGTCACTCCTGGCCCCTGGGCAATCTGACTTCTGGGTGTTAATAGCAGTTGGGAGCCCACCATCCAGGTGATTGCGACCTCCCTGAAGGCATTCTCTTTCTTCTGCAAAGCAAACTTACAAATCCTCATGACCCCTGAGTCACCCCTCAAGTTAAATAGGAAAACAGCAAATTGACAAGAATAACTTCTCTTAAAGGCAATCATGTTCTTATTGAATATCCAAGGTAAGTACCCTGCTTCAGAAACTCAGAAGTGTGCCTGACCCAAAGACAAGGGCCACTGCCCCAGCTTCATTTACACTGTTGTGCTGCAAGTGAGAAGCCAAGGCCTGTACAGGAGCCCATCCCATTGGAGAAATTGAGCCTGAAGACACATTTCAAACCCATTATTGGAGACTTGGAGTCAGGGGGTGGTCACTTGCAAACCTTTAAAGCCCCTTAATTCATTCAACAAATATTTATTGAGAACCTCTGCTAGGTCGGCCTGGCAAATAAGACAGACATGATCCCTGCTCCCGTAGACTTCACTTTCTTTTTAATGAAATGAAAAACATGAAGAGGGAGAGGGCTGCTTTTGATGTGTTCCTGGACACACATCTTCAGTAGAAATGTCGGGAAGGGATCTGATGTCCCAGGTCTGGAAGTGTTAAGTGTCAAATGACAAAACTAAAACAATTTAGTAACAAATTTGTCCTTTATTCAAGGAAAACAATCCATGAACTGGGGGAGTACAGTGCCTCACAAGCAGTGGAGCACAGTTCCTAAGGGATTTGGGGCAAGAGTGAGTTTTGTGTGTGTGTGTGTGCTGAGAAAGATTTGACCTGAGCTACCATCTGTGCCAATCTTCCTCGATTTTGCATGTGGGTTGATGCCTCAGCATGGCTTCCAATGAGTGGTGTAGGTCTGTGCCCAGGAACTGAACCTGGGCCACTGAAGCAGAGCATGCAGAACTTAACCCTTAGGCAATGGGGCTGGCCCAAGAGCAATTTTTATAGAGCATTATGGGAGGCAATGCATGATTAGCTAGGAGGTCAGGGATTTCCCTATAAGGCTCGTGGGTCCTTTTTTCTAGGGTAAGCATAACCTAGCTAGGCTGAGTTGGAGGACTGGTTTTGGTGCATGTTAGATTTCTTTGACAGGTGATTCCCATAAGTGCAGGCTGACTTAAGTTTGATTTACGACCTGGGCTGGGCCATGGGGGTGGCCTCCATTTTGTGGATCCCAATATACAAATTAACTTTATCAGAGGTAAGGTGAAGAAATGTGTGTTAAAATTTTTGAAAGGAGAAAATATCTGAAAAAAACCCCTTCAAACATAAGATGATCAAAGTAAGAGATAATAAGCCTTCAAGAAAAAAACTAAGGAGGAGGGGACCAAGAGAACAGTCTGAGGCTGATTTGAGAGGAAATGAAGGTTGGAAGTAGGAGGCAATCCTGGAACTCTGAGGACCCTGGAAGGAGGGCTGTGCTGGCCTCCACGTGGAGCTCTGCAGGTGCAGAGGAGGAAAAATAATTTTTCCTCTACCCTTCTGCGTTCTTGGCTGAGATTCCCCTGTAATAAAAGAGAGATTAACAGGAGAAAAACAAATAGGAGATTAATAACATGTATACCTCCTGTATACATGGGAGAGACCCAGGAAAACTGAGTAACTCCCCGAAAAGACCCTCGCCACCACCTTGTATACCACTTCTATACCAGCTAAAGACAAAAGAAGAGATTGGGGGAGGACGGCAGTTATGGGAAGTCATCAGGCAAAGCCCAGTAACTGAGGGTATGGCTGTTATGCAGATTTAAGTTCATGTCCATTGATAAGAAGTTTCTAGAGATTTAGTCATTCTTCCCCTTCTGGTACAGAGAGGGAAACACCCTTACGAAAGGAAATTTTCCTTATAAATGCAAGTATCTCTTACAAAAATGTAACTTCTACTTGTTTTTAGAACTTCTCCTGTGTCTGCTGTTTCTTATAAATAATCAGTTGAGGGGCTGGCCCCATGGCCATAGTTAAGTTTGTGTGCTCCACTTTGGTGGCCCAGGGTTTTGCCAGTTCGGATTCTGGGTGCAGAATGGCACCACTCATCAGAGCATGCTGAGGCGGCATCCCACATAGCACAACCAGAGGCATTCACAACTAGAATATACAACTATGTCCTGGGGAACTTTGGGGAGAAGGAAAAAAAAAAGAATATTGGCAACAGTTAGCTCAGACGTCACTCTTTAAACAAAAAAGAAGATTAGAAACAGATGTTAGCTCAGGTGCCGATCTTTAAAAAAAAGAAAAATCACCTTAAGAAAATAATCAATTCAAAATTATTCTTATGCCAAAGAGGCATAATCTGGGATGGCACATCCGGTTCCCCTTCACAGGTGTGGCCTGCCTGGGGCACTGCATGCCACAGAGCACCATTCACATGATAAATATTGTAAATGCCTGTATTTATTACTACAATTTTCCTGAGGGAAAAAATAAAGCGTCCTTTCTAAATAAAATCAGTATGTCTTGAAGAAGAGGCATTTTTTCTAATTCTCACAGAGGTGGTGGAGGTTGGGGCGTGGCTGTAGTAGCATTTGAAGGGGAGAAAGATTTACATTGGAGCCAGAAGTGGACACTAGGATCTGAAATTTGTCCAGTGCCAACTGAGTAGTTGTGTGACCCGCAGTGATGCCACCTC
Organism: Equus asinus; assembly: GCF_041296235.1. Classification (NCBI taxonomy): domain Eukaryota; kingdom Metazoa; phylum Chordata; class Mammalia; order Perissodactyla; family Equidae; genus Equus; species Equus asinus. The sequence continues at coordinate 23,155,246 of NC_091814.1, forward strand.
AGCTGTGACACCATACCACGTGATCAGGGCCTAGGGTGAAGCAAGTGAGGCACAAAATTTAAGGGGGCACCCAGACACTCCGCTATCAAGGTAAATAATGTTTTTGTGTAATATTTTAAAAAATCAAAACTAATGCAAAAAATCCGTGATGGACAAAATATCAAAATTTTCAATAAAGAAGTGCCATGTCAAGTTAGATTAGAGACTGAGGAAAAAGGAAAAATTAGTAATCCTGATTGTGTGTTGAGTCAGAATTTTGGTATTTCATTCTCTGAGCTGCACAGTTGTTTTTCCTTTAGCCCTAAGCCAGATGGGTCCTCAGGCAAGACTATGAGTCCCCCATTATTCTAACTGGGGAAAATCCCCCTAATTTATGGTACTCGCTAAACTAAGATCACAGCCTCTCTGGGTGGGGCCTCAGGTGTCTGCCTGACTCCACTGGAGAAGACGTATTGTTGAGATTCTCCTGGCATTTTGCACCTGCCTGAACTCCCAACAAGAGGTGAGTCTTCTAAGACCCTCCAATTTCCCCACCCCAGCCCTACCCTGTAATCCCCTGCTGGGAGCCAGTTGCTTTCACGTAAAGAAAACTTCTGTTCCATAGGCCCTCATATGACTCCTCTGAGACAAACTGGTCTGGAATACTTATGTCCAGTTTATGGGTGTGAAACTGAGGCCAAGAGAAACTAGGAGACTTGCCTGAAGTTCCACTTTCAGTATGAAACCAAGGCTACAACAAAAGCAGTGCCTGCTCCCCTGCCACACCCTGCAGAGGATGAGGAAGATGGGGCTCAAAGCTTGAGAGGGATGGAGCCCTCTCTTCCCAAGTAGAACACGGAAGAAAGGGCATAGCTTTGGACACAGACGGGCCTGGGCTTGAAAGCCCTTACTAGAAGGATGTCCCTTGCCAAAGGCTTGGGTTTGGTGAGTCTCTATTTTCTTATCTCTAAAACTCCTATGGGGCTTGCAATGTGGGGATTATACGAAACAAGTGTAAGTGCTTGGCACATAGTAGATTCATATATGGTACATGATGCTTAGGGAAAGGGATAGTACATAAAAAATGGTGAACTTCCCCAAAGTCAACTTCGAATAAGATACGGAAGCATTAAAATGGAGAATCAGCCCTCAGAAGAGGGGTGTCGGGTGTTAGAAAATGATTAAAGAAAACAATTTAGGTGATACGAACAAACTTTATTTAATACTTCATGAAGTGGACAGTCTCCATTCAGAGAACTGCAAAATAGGCCAGAGGCAGGAAGCTTTCATAGGATAAAGAATAAAGAGCAAAGAAGAGAAAAAGAGAAAAGATCTGATTGGCTGGGCCAGATAGTGAACCTTGTTTGGGGTGAGGAGGCCCAAAGTTGGCTTGGCATTTGGGGATTCACCAGTCAAGTGGAGCGTTTATGGAGACACAAAAGTTATCTAAGTTTTGGTTTGCTAATGTGACACCCTGGACACCTTGGGCCTAGAAATTTATTTCAACGCTGGCTTACAGCAAAGAGGAGCAGGGAAAGAGGGGGGAAATGGGAATTCACTTTCCCTCCAAATAATGAAAGAACTTCAACACATTGCTTCCCTGGGCAATAATGGGATTAAGAATCATCTTGCCTCAAAAAGGCACTGTGGGGGCCGGCCCGGGGGCCGAGTGGTTAGTTTGTGTGCTCCGTTTCGGTGGCCCAGGGTTTCACAGGTTCGGATCCTGGGTATGGACCTAGCACCTTTCATCAAGCCATGCTGAGGCAGCATCCCACGTAGCAGAGCTAGAAGGACCCACAACTAGGATATACAACTATATACTGGGGGGCTTCAGGGAGAAGGGGGAGAAAAAAGAGGAAGATTGGCAACAGATGTTAGCTCAGGGCCAATCTTCAAAAAAAAAAAAAAGGCACCGTGAAATTTTTATACAAAAACATGCATTATTTTGCTATTTGTGATAATGAAATTCTGGAAACTACCAAAGAGTCTGGCCACAGGGAGAGGTTAAGGGAATGCAGACACTAGGAATTATGGATTATAAAACTAGAACATGTTATGATGTTGAAGTGTAGTTGAATGTGCCACCCCAAAATGTACCTCTTAGGCATAAGGCCTTTTTTGAGCTGATTATTTTTAAGAAACAGCAGGCACTCTGAAAACTCAGCAAAAGCTACCCTTTAGTAAGGAATATTTATATTGATAATCTCCACTAGTAAGGGTGCCTCCCTCTTTGTACTAGGAAGAGAAGAATAACTCGAAGTCACAAGAAACTCTAACAAAAGATAAACTGTTATCAAAGGCACTGACTTAAATCTATATAATAACCATACCCTTTACTGTGCTTTTCCTGGTCTCCTTCCATAACTGGCTCCCCCCACCCACCACATCTTTCTTTTGTCTTTAGCTGAAGATAGTATTTAAGGTGGTGGCTTAGGCCATTTCAGGGAGTAACACAGTTTTCCTGGGTCTCTCCCATGTATACAGGAGGTATACATGTTATCAAACTTCTGTTTGTTTTTCTCTTGCTAATCTTTTATTACAGGGAGGTCTCAGCCACAGAACCTAGAAAAGTAGAAAAAAGATTATTTTTCCTCCTCTACACTATCACAAGTGAAAAAAGTAGAAGGCAAAGTTTAATGTGCTGTATGATTACGACCATGTTTTTAAAACACCCATGCGTGGAAAAATTTAGAAGAAAACACATCCAAATATTAACACTGGTTTTGGGGGGAGGATGAAATCTTAGGTGGCTCGGTTTCCTTCTACTTATCTTTATTTTCCAAATGTTCTTTAATGAGAAAACATGTATTACATAATTGAGTGGAAGAAGTGTTAAATAAAGCTTCACTGGAAGAAAAAGAGGCGTTGTGGTGTTGCCCACTATGAGGGGCTGAGGGGAAAGTCTGACACCCGAATGTTGGAGTGCAGTGGGGGAGGATAAGTAAGAACAGGGTGGGGAGGGACGAGAGCCCCTTAGTGTGATGCTCAGAGGAAAAGCTTACTTTCCCTCAGAGAGGGTGGCTTGAGGTTGGGGGAGCTTCAGAGTGGGTGAAGACTGGGAGGTGAGAGAGCAGCCACTGCCCAGCTTTGGAATGCGTTCGTTCCCTGCCTCTCTCCTCTGAGCCAGTTCAGATGGCAAAATAATTAGCATTAGTAACCCCCCCTTTTTTTTTACCAGCAACAAAATGGAACCCAGGGATACCAATAGATCTGAAGTCTAGACACCTAATAAGCTTTTTCTCAAAGGTAGATGCAGAAAGAGACTTCACCTCCTGAGCTCCATCAGCACAGACAGGAAACCACCAGCTGGTTAAGGCGAGAAGTTACCTTTTTTTTTTTTTTTTCTGAGGAAGATTCACCCTGAGCTAAAACCCGTTGCCAATCCTCCTCTTTTTTCCTTTTTTGCTTGAGGAAGATTAGCCCTGAGCTAATATCCATGCCAATCCTCCTCCACTTCCTATGTGGGAGCCCACAGCATGGCCCATGAGGGGAGTAGGTCCACATCCAGGATCTGAATCTGCAAACCCAGGCTGCTGAAGTGGAGCCCGTAGAACTTTAACCACTCGACCATGCCGCTGGCCCAGAGAAGTCACTATTCTTGACAAGCCCCTCTACAGAGCCGTGTGGTTTGGCGCCTGAGCTGTAAATACCAGGTTCTCAAATATGGTGTCAAGAGATTAGAAAGGTGAAGAAAAACAATGAATCACTGAAGTGATTAGCAAAAGTTTACTGTGCACGCACCAAAAAGTTTGCAAACCGGAGGCACTCAAACCAAAATGCAGAATGAGGCTCAGGGGTATGTTGTTATAAAGTAGCTTATATGACGAGAAAGCAGTGACTGTTTATTCTTCACAGCGGTTGCTTATAATAGTAGAATTTTTAGTAGTTACTTCATATCAACCTTGGGAAACAGTTCTAGTTTTATTTATTGTTTCCAGAGGCACAAGCAAGAAATGATCCAGGTCAAGTTACTTCTGCAAAATAAGCTAAACTAAGCTAGTTTGCATGACTAAACTGGTTCTGTCTGCTCAGGGGACTTTCAAGGGTGGTCTCCATTTGGTTTTGATTTTAACAATAAAAACCCTGGTGCGAGAGAAAAGAACATGTCTATACCATTTCAGGCATGTGTTCACTCACTCATGCATGCATTCATTATTTACTCACTCAGGAGCACCTAATGAGCACCACTAAGTGCCAGGTGCTGTGCTGAGCACAGAGAATACAGCAATAAGCCAAAGCAGAGTCTCTGCCCTCAGGATGCTTACATTCTGTGGACGCAAATAACCAATAACCATTCTAAAGATAAGAGAGATGAGGTGAATTTTACTTGAGCCAGGCTGAGGGTTATAATCCGGGAAGGCAATCTTCACAAAGGAAGAAATGCTTCTGGAGAGGTTGTCAGTACAGTTTTATACCTTTTTAGAACAAAGACGGTACATCAAACACACCCAGGATATGTATTCATCGAAGTTTCAGAGGTATTCAGTTTCAGATGAGCAGGTCAACATGACCCTGAAGTCTGGGAAAGGAAACTTACCTTCAGGAGTACTGATACCGGTGTGGTAGGAAAGGAAGCATGCACCCTTATCTTCGAAGAGTGAATTCTTTTACTTTGAGATAATGTTTACTGCATTCTCTACTTTAATAGTTAAAACAGATGTATGTTTGACAGGCCCTAAGTCAGCTTTATTTAGTCCAGGCCGAATCAGGCTTAAACCAGAATAGCTACCTCGTATACCCCAAAATGTTAAAATTTCTTCACTCAGTTCTAAGGAGAGAGGCTGTGATATTGTGAAATAATAAGAAATATATATTTGGTCTTCCTCCCAGTTTCTTTGCACACAGCTCCTAAAACCCTTAGAATCTTCAAAGTGGTAAGTGTCTTTTTGTAGGCTAATGGTGACTCTGATGGAGGCTTCTGAATGGCCTCAGGGTGTGCCTGGTTGCCAGGGGGAACCAACCATGTGATTATAAGTTTGGAATTTCAGTCCCATCTCCCCAGCTCCCCTGTCCCCCACCCTCAACCTCCAGGGATGGGTGGAGGGTTGGAGGTGGAGTTCTGTCGCCGTCTGATGATTTAATCGGTCGTGTCCACGCAAGGAAGCCTCCATGAAAAACCTCACTGAAGGGGTTCAGGGAGCTTCCAGATTGGTGAACAGATGGAGGATGATGTGCCTGGAAAGGACATGGAAGCTCCATATCCCTTCCTACATACTTCGCCCTATCCATCTCTTCTGTTTGGCTGTTTCTGAGATGTATCTTTTTATAAAAAAACATTAATCTAGTAAGTAAACTGTTTTCCTCAGTTCTGTGAGCCATTTTAGCAAACTACCGAACCCAAAGAGGGGATTGTGGGAACCCTCCGTTTCTGGTGGGTTGGTCAGAAGTACAGGAGGCCCAGACTTGCAATTGGCCTCTAAAGTGGGAACAGTCTTGTGGGACTGAGCACTTAACTTGTGAAATCTGGCATGAACTCTAGGTAAATAGCGTCAGAATTGAATTGAATTCAATTCTGAAGGACACCCAGCTGGTGTTGGAGAATTGGTTGGTATGGGAAAAAAACCCACTTATTTGGTGTCAGAATATTGGTTGTGAGAAGAAAGGAAACAGGAGTTTTCTTTAGTTGATGTAATAGAGAAAAGAGTTTCCTTTTTAGAGGCTGACATCAAGTTATTCTTCAAATAACATCGCAGCAGTGATGACTACTCTGAAAAAATGCCCGGTGCTATGATAACCTGTAATGGGGGGCTTTTGCTAGAATCAAAGAAGTCTTCTCCAAAGCAAGAAGACTGAGCTGAGATTTAAAGATGTGTAGGAGCTACTTACAAGAAGAGGGGAGGGTGAAAGCCCCCTGCTAATCAGAGGGCAGAGCCTGTGCAAACGCCCCATACAAGGGGAGAGAAAAAGGAAGACACTCAGTGTGGTTGGGCCAGAAAGAGTTCTAAAATATCACTGGTTGCAGTATGAGAAACCACTTGTGAGGGGTCAAGTCTGGATATAGACAAACTACTTAGAAGGCTATTCCAGTGGTCCAGGAGAGAGGTGATTGTAAGTTGGACTCTGGATGGTAAGATGAAGATGGTTTCAAGAGACATGTAAAAGATAAGAGGACTTCTGCTTCTAGTACTGTCTTGGGGGTATCTGTTGATTTAAAGAGGAGACTGGAAAGCTGACCATTGCTTTGACAGCTTCTCGGGACTGGACGGACAAAACTTGGCATCCAAGGTCACCAAATTAGAGAATGTGTAAATCACTTGCCCCTTTGACCTGGGCCCCAAAGGCTCACCCTGGGAGAAAGGGCAAACAAGAAGCACACTGGCCATCTCCAGCTTTGTGTCATTTTGTGGTCAAGAAAATCTCAAACCCTGAAACCAGATTAAGGTGCCATGGGGGATCAGAATTTACCACACCAAAATGTGTCTTTGAGGCTTGATTATTTTTAAGAACAAAAGACTCTGAAAGAAACTTTGGCCTTCCCTCTGACTGCCTAAAAGAATTTAAGGTAGAAGGCCTATTTCAGAAGGAACTAATATGATAAATAACTATAGTATAATATGAACTAGGTGTGGCAGACAGGGGGGAACCTAGTAAGGTCCATTTGATGGAAGTCTTGTTCCTGTCCCATGGTCTCTGCAAGGCATGGCAAACATTTTGTTTATCAAACATTTGCTTTTCCATCTCCATGTGAATTGCTTCCTCCTCTTTGAAGTCCCAAACCACTACCCTCAACATCTTCTTTTTTCTTTAGTTTAAGATGATATAGAAGATGGTGGCTTTGGCCATTTTGGCGAGTTACTCAGTTTTCCTGGGCTTCTCTCATGTATACAGGATATTAAACTTTGTTTGATTTTCTCCTGTTATGTGTCTCCTGTCAGGTTAAATCTTAGACCAGCCAGAAGAAGCTAGAGGGCAGAGGAATATTCCTTCTCTCTCCCTCAAGATTGTTAGTGCCCACAAGTACCTAGCAGAAGAAAACAAAGATCATTTCTAGAAGAAAATAATATTTTTAGGCCTCAAATTTTTCCTAGAAATAATTTTTCATAAACAATGTTCATCACACAATCAAAGATAACCAGGCATCTGAAGAGGCAAGATATCACGAGCGAGAACCACCTGGTAGGGACAGCCTGTCACAGACTATAGGCCAGACTATGGCCTCTTTCCCTCTTATTTCACCCCTAGGAGAGGGAGAAAACAACCGCAAGCCATCTCCATTCATGTTTTTGTTGACAAATTTTAAAGATGCTTGGGTTCTATCTGGCTATAATCCTAAGCGTGCCCTTTATTGCAATCTGTCAAGAAGTTGGCCAGCAAGAGAGAAGAGTTCACCAACCATAAAATGATAGTCTATAATATTTGCTATCGGGCCGGCCTGGTGGCACAGCAATTAAGTTCCCACATTCTGCTTTGGAAAGGCCCAGGGTTCGCTGGTTCAGATCTGGGTACCGACCTACGCACTACTTGTCAAGCCATGCTGTGGCAGGCATCCTACATATAAAGCAGAGGAAGATGGGCATGGTTGTTAGCTCAGAGCCGGTCTTCTTCAGCAAAAAGAGGAGGATTGGCAGCAGATGTTAGCTCAGGGCTAATATTCTTAAAAAAAACCATATTGATATTTATTGAGTATTGACTATATGCCAAGAGTCTTTCCAAACACTTAAAGTATACGTATATGTATATTTATATACGTACATATACAGACATGTACAGGTGCAAATATATATGCATATGTACATACATATATATAACTTTATTTAATTCTCGTAATAGATATAACCATTTTACAGGTGAAGTAATGAGAAAAGATTGTCTTTTTGTCTTATTAGTTTCATTTTGTTTTGTTTTGATTTTTGGCTCACAAATAATACTGTCTTTTTTTTTTTTTCCTACTTTTTCTCCCCCAATCCCCCCGGTACATAGTTGTGTATTTTAGTTGTGGGTCCTTCTAGTTGTGACATGTGAGATGCCATCTCAAATGGCCTGACAAGCGGTGCCACATCCGCGCCCAGGATCCAAAGCGGCAAAACCCTGGGCCACTGAACAGGAGCACGCGAACTTAACCACCTGGCTTGGGGCCGGCCCCATAATACTGTCTTCTTAAAAGATATTTCTTCTTTTAAAATAAATGCTGGTATCAGTTGTCTTTTCTAATTAGAAGAGTCATTTATTCTTTCAGCTAACGTCTATTAGACACCTACAATGTGCTCACCATACTTCGAATTATTAACAATCAAGTGGGAGACAGAGGTACAAACGGACACGAAGAGGTGAGATGGTAGGTAAGAAATGAAAGGTGAGTACAGGATGCACTGAGGGCCAAGGATTGTTTCCCCTTTGCCAGGATAGATTCTCCCTGTGAGCCTAGCGCAGCGCCACCGGAGTAGCTTCCAAAAGGAATGGTATGGAGCTGAGCCAGTCTGGGAAGAATTCAAACAACAAAAGGCCAGGAAGAGATGAAGGTGAGGTCAAGGTGCATGTTGGGGAGGTGGAGGGAGACCAGAGAGCAGGGAGCTGAGAGGACGCAGCGGTGGGGACCAGGGCTCCCAGGCTAGGGCCACCCACACTTGTTGCTCTTGCTCTCCCACGCCACCTCCATCCCAAATGAGGCAGAATGAAAGCCCAGGGTGAAAGGCTAAGAGTGCCAGGGAATAAAAATAGAAGGATTCTTAATGAAAAATGAGAAGGGGAAGGAAAAGTCCGTGCTCCCCAAAATGGTTTATCGCTAATCTACATTACTTTTGCCACCCTGAAAACTGGGATGAGAGAGAGAGAAAGAGAGACAGCTCTGGGCATCATATGTCTCCTCTTGATCCTATAACCATGAGCAAGGAGGCTAGCTTCCCTGAACCTCAGTTTCCTTATCTAGAAAGTGAAATAACAGTTTCTACCTCATAGGAGTATAGTGAAATGAAAGGTTAAAGATAATCATACATGTAAAGGGCTTAGCAGAACATTTATTACATAATAATCATTCAACAAAAGTTTCCTAGTATTAAGGAGGTCACTGCCCAATCACATACGTTCCATTCAGAACTGAGCCTCTAGACTTTTAAGTACAAAGAGCAGTTGAAGAGCTGGGAATAGCTGCTAATCAGATAATTAAAATACGGAGGCATGTGATAAGAGGGAGCTGACCAGTGCCACCCTGCTAAGGGATGTTAAAAAGGCTTTCTGCTTCTGGAGGTATTGTAGGCACAGATGCCCTGTGGGTACAACTCAGCTATGTCTCCTCCTGGTCAGTCAGGTGCCCACTGCCAATCTTTGATTCTCTGGCCCTGAAGCTAGCTAGTTCCCTGATCCCACCTCACTTGGCTCCAGCAAACTCTATCCAGTTTCCTGTGTCACCTGTTCCCTGAACCTGCCTAGTGCCTACTGGTCCAGCCCTGGCCTGACATCCTACCGAGGCCCAACCCTCCATTCCCCAGTCTCCCCATCACTGTGGCAGCCATAGGGCTCTAGACCCCGCCCCCCCCCACCCCCGCCAGGAAAGTAAGCCTCATAGAAGTAGGAAATTCTTGTCTGTTTGGTTCAGGACTCCGTTCCCAGTGCCTGGATCAGCGCCAAACTTCTCCTATTCAAAACTTACACACAGAATTTTGGAGGTGGAAGGGACCGTAAGGATCATCTAGTCCAACCTCTTCATTTCACAATGAGAAACAGAAACTGAGAGAGAAAAAAATGATGAAAGCAAAATTAGAATCTATGCTAGTGGTACTGAGTGTCAGGATTTTCCAAATCACACAGCAGGCCCTGGGTTAGCTCACTGCTTCCCCCACCTGGCTTGCCCCAAACCACATACAAGTTCAGCCTATTTACTCATTCAGTTGTGTTTTCGTTCTTGCTTTTCAATGAAATCTAAAACCTTATGGAAATATCTGCACATGAAGTTTCATGAACACTGGGCAAAACGCTCAGTATTTCCATGGAGCAAAAATGCCAAATTGTACCTACTTCTTAATGTCTTTTGAGGGAAGAATATTGAGGTAACATAATCTGGAAGAGAGTCCAAAAAGAACATAGGCAAAAGAAAGCAAAATATAATTGCTATAGGAGATCCATAAATAAGAGGAGAGAGGATATAGATCCTCCTGAATTTTATGTCTATTTCTGAATTTCCTTATTGCTTCAAAATTTAAAGTAAACGTCAGCAGAGGTGTGAATGCTCTCCGGCCAGACCCTACCCACTGTGGTGTAGGCAAACAGAAATGGATGGGTTCCTTCACTCGCAGAGATTTTAATTCACTCATTCATTCTCTTTTTCATTGATTCATTCACTCAACGAACATTTAGCCATCACCTATTATGCGCTATGGCCAAGAAGCAGAGATAAATAAGGTATGATTCCTAATTGCAGAGAGCTCTCATCTGATGGGAAAAAGAAACAGGTCAAGAAGCAGCTAGACACAGTTTGAGTTTGTATAAAGCAGTACGGGAACAGGGAAGAGGGAAGTCAGGCAGAAGAGAGAAGCACGGAGGCACGTATAGCAACCACAGGGCTTTACTGGCTAGACGTTGGGGTACAGAGAGGAAGGAGGGTGGAGAACACTGCGGAGAGCCAGATTGTGAAAATCTGTTTATTCTGCAACTAAGAAAAGCTAAGGGGGCTTTCCTAACAGTTTGTTTCGACATAGTCTGAACTGTCAACTTGCTCTTTCATAGGACTATCGTCAATGTACTTTTGAGGGTCAGTCATTCCCTCTTTCTCCTTATCCTCCCTTCTTCCTGCCACACAGACACTGCCTCCGTCTGCACCTAGGCAAGCAGATGGGAGGCACGCCAACACACACCATTCACACTCACACCCAAGACAACATCCAATAAACACCCACGGCCCTGGCTTTTTGTGGGTAATGACCAAAGATTGAGCTTTTCTGCTCTGGGCATTTCAGGGCTTTCAATACACCTCAGGACCTTTTCCAACAGGAATTAGCCTCCCATTTTGCTACCCAGCTAAGGTTGGGGGCTGGGTGATGACATATTTCACTCCCACGAAACACTGGTGACTTCTCCAAGATCTCTAAAACAGACACTAAATTAATTCTTCCTCCTCCTTCACATTCAGCCAGTGAATGAAGAAGTGCTGGTTCTCCTCAGATGCAAAGGGCAAACAGTGCTCTCTGGTGTAGGTTTGCATTTGCAGGAGCATGCCTTCAAGAGCGACGTATTTCCTCTCAGGGATCACGCTATGTGGGGTGCTTGATTGACAGGTGTGTGGAACACTGGACAAAATCCCCAACAGCCCCAGAATGACTTCTCCAGATAGTACATTTTATTATCCTTTGGTCTGTTTCTTGTGATATTTCCTTGATATTTAGGAATAATATATTTGTTTTGCTTTTTCTTAATTTTGGTCATTATTTATTGACTTCTGCTATGGAGATGGATATTTGGCTCTCTTATACCTGGTCTCCCACCTTGCCCACCCCACTCCATGTTCCCTCTGTAATCACTCAACAACACATAGGCCTTTCCACCAACCCTACCAGCATAGTTATGATATAGCTTTTTCTTAAATTAATATTCAATATTTATGATAATATGTATTTACATTTGAGCCACGAAGAGTATGATGATTCCATTTTCTTTCTAACAACTCTTTGTTTTTCCTGTACTTGATAATGTCTTTTTTTTTCCACTGTAAAACTTATCTCAATATGGTCAGATACTTCAGGTAATCAAGCAATCTGGCAATTCCACTTTTCCTGTGCCTCCAGAACTCTGAATTCTCCCCTGTTTTAACCAGGTGATCTCTGGTCCTGCCACACAGCAATCACTCTATTTCTCCAATACACCCATCTGAGAAGTCCCTTCCTCTTTACCTTGTTTCCTGGATCCCCTTTCTTTTCTTTTTTTCCCCTGATTTTTTCTCCCCAAATCTCCCCAGTACATAGTTGTATCTTTTAGTTGTGGGTCCTTCTAATTGTGGCATGTCTCTTTTCTTTCCTTTTTTTAAATTTTTAAAAAAATTTTAAAATGTTTTTTGAGGAAGATTAGCCCTGAGCTAACATCTGCTGCCAATCCTCCTCTTTTTGCTGAGGAAGACTGTCCCTGAGCTAACATCTATGCCCATCTTCCTCTACTTTATATGTGCGACACCTGCCACAGCATGGCTCGCCAAGCGGTGCCATGTCCTCACCCGGGATCCTCAATGGCAAACCCCAGGTTGCCGAAGTAGAATGTGTGAACTTTACTGCTACACCACCAGCCGGCCCCAAGAATTTTTATAGTTTAACCTGCAACCCCTCTACACACACCCTTACCCTCCCCAGAGTACAGTGAGTGTGGCTGAAAGTTCCAACTCTCAAATCACTTGGTCTCTCTGGCTATCCTGAGGCCCCACCCTAAGTGACTTCATTAGCATAAACTCCAGGGCACTCAAAAGGGGCTTTTTATGAGTGACAAAGGACACTCCTAACACTCAGGCAATTTCATATGTTGTAGGAGGTTTGTGACAGAAACCAAGGACAAAGACTTACTATCTATCATACCACAGTGACCTATTTTTCCCTCTCTAAAAGTTTTGAGAAATTTTATTCTATTCCTGGTCTTTTTCTTTTTTTTCTTGTTATATATACATATATATATTTTTCTTTTTCCCCCAAAGCCCCAGTACATAGTTGTATATCCTAGTTGTAGGTCATTCTAGTTCTTCTATGTGGGACACCACCACAGCATGGCTTGATGAGTGGTGCATTGGTCAGCATCCAAGGTCTGAACTAGGGAACCCCAAGCCACTGAAGCGGAGCTTGTGAACTTAACCACCTGGCCCTTCCTGGTCTTTTTCTATTCATGGTCTTTTGACTAGGTATGCGTAGTTTTTCATTTGTCATTCTGGGAATCAGGTGGACCCTTTCAATTTAGAAACATGTTCTGCAGCTCTTTTCCCTTTTTCATTTTTTTGACAAAGAGTAGCCCTGAGCTAACATCCATGCCCATCTTTCTCTACTTTAAATGTGGGATGCCTGCCACAGCATGGCTTCATAAGTGGTGTGTAAGTCCACTCCCGGGATCGGAACTAGTGAACCCCAGGCCACTGAAGCAGAGTGCACGAACTTAACCACTACACCACCAGGCCAGCCCTGTTATGTGGTTCTAAGAAAAAAAAATTGTTATTATTTCTCTCTTAAATTTTTCCCCTGTGTATTCTCTATTCTCTCTTTCTGGAACTTATATTATTCAGCTATTGGCATTCCTAGACTCATTCTTTTCTTTTATTAAATTTTTTTTTATTGAGATATAACTGACATATAACATTATATTAATTTCAGATGTGCAACATAGTGATTTGATATTTGTGTATGTTGTGAAATGATCACCACAGTAAGTCTTATTAACATCCATCACCATACATAGTTATAATTTTTTTCTTGTGATGAGAACTTTCAAGATCTACTCTCTTAGCAACTTTCACATATACAATACAGTGTTATCAACTATAGTTACCATGCTGTGCAGTACCTCCCCAGGACTTATCTGTTTTATAACTGGAAGTTCATACTTTTTGACCCCTTTACTCATTTCACTCA